>NC_133390.1:153603582-154291082 GCF_047511655.1 Castor canadensis | reverse complement strand
TCACAGGTGAGTCTATTCCTGACCCAGGTGCAGACTTGCAGCTGGATTTCGAGGGACTCCAGATGAGTATGGCCACAGAATGCAGGGACAGGGCACTGTCTGAGAGTCTAGATCAGCGAATGTAGCACTGTATGTAGATCCATTACCTGCAGCAGGTGACCAGAGGCCTCCAGTCAGGTGACTCCTCCAACAATAATCATTAGTTATATTTTTATGATATTCCAGGGGACAAGATACTTTTCCAGTAGGCTCTTTCTACAAATCATTGTAACTCTCAAGGCCCCAAGAGATTAGGTAACCTGTTTAAGGCCACAGAGGCTCAGAAACAGCCAAGGAGTCTGACTGACTCTAAGACCAGTGCTCTCTGCTCACCACCCAAGGCTGTGAAGTCTGACATGAGCCAGTGTGAAGTAGGCAGGAGTGCCAGGCTCCCAGGGATGCTCACTCACTCACCATCCTGTCTCTGTGGGGTCCTCTGTCCTGACACTCCCTCTTCTTTCATCTGGGCTTTAGCACCCATATATCCATGGCCTCTTCTTCTTTAAGAAGTCCCACATTCTCTGCTTAATGGAGCCTTTGCTCATTTTTTACGGCTGCCATAAAAACACACCATGGGCTGGGTGGCTAAAACAGACATTTATTTCTTCACAGCTCTGGAGGCTGCAAATCCAAGATCAAGTTGTCAGTAGTGTTGGGTTCTTCTGAGGTCTCTCTTGTGACCTTGTATTTGACATCTTTTTCCTGTGTCTGAACACAGTCTTCCCTCTGTGTGTCTGTGTATCATCTTCTGCTTTTTGCACCAGCACCAGTCATGTTGGAATGAAATCCAACATTACATTCTTAAGGACCCTGTCTTCAAATTCAGTCACATTTTGAGGTAATGGGGTTTACAACTTCAACATATAGGAGACACAGTTCAGACCACAAACTCCCCAGTCATCTAGACTTCCTCATGGGACTTTATTTTCCCTCTTCCAAGGACAGGCAGGATTGGGGACCTCTCTTGGCACAGCCAAGAGAAAAACCCCTGCTCATAGCTCCCCATGGAAGCAGGACTGGGCACAGCAGTCTTCCTGGCTCCCCAGGATGGACCTGTTGTAATGTTACCCAACAGTTCCTAGAGGAGCTGACTTTTAAATTCTGAGAACTGACCTTTTAAATCATTCCAATTGTACTTACCCTGAACCAAAATGAGCAGTAAGAAATAACAAATTGGTCCTTGTGTTAGGCAGGCCCAGGCCTTAGCTTGTGCTAATAACTTTCCATATTGTTCCCGCAACCCTGTGATAACTACTTCTATATCCCTTTTGCCCGTAGGAAAGCTGAGGTAGAGAGTGGAATTTTCCCACCTACCTTGGCCAGTGGAGAAGCCAAAATTCAAATCCATGACAGTCAGGTTCAGATTTCATCTTTCCCTCCTCCCTCCCTCTTTCCCTCCTCCCTCCCTCTCCCACCTCTCTCTCCTTCCTTCCTGAGCTGGTCATGAAACCCAGGACCTCACTCCTGTTAAGCCATGCTTTACTTCTGAGCTACAGCAGCAGTTTCCCAGACTTCTTTCTTTTAGCCATTCTATGTTACTTGGCTCTCAGTGGTGGTGACTGACTGCAGAAAAAAAAAGTCAGAGAGAAGCAAATGGAAGAATAACCATTGCCCATCACATCACTCAGAAATGATCAAAGTTAAAAGCTCTGGAGTGCAAAATATTTTTCTTAGTGATGTGAAAAATATTTTCACATCAAGTATCAAGTATCACAAATACTATCAAGTAGTGTACAAAACTTTCAACATGTGTTGTAATTTCATTTAATCCTTTCATTCAAACAACCTACTATGCTTGTAGGGAAGGCCGTACTTTGGTTTATATTTGTGACTACATGTATATTTCTGCATTTGTGTGTGTGCATATATATTCACATACACAAAGACAGGACTTTAAAAAGGCTTTTCTTTATTGCTATCTTCAAATCATTTTTAATGTACATAGAGTATTGAACAGAAGTTTCATTTTCCCTACTGCTTAGAGCCCTCCCTTAAATTCCTGACCCTTTAACCTTCCCCAACCTCTTACAGTAAGCACACTTCTCTCTTGGAAAGATGAGTTTTCACTCAAAGCATCTTCAGCACATCACTGCTTTGGTGCTTCCTCTTCCATGCAGGGATGAGGAGGAAAGAAGAGAATAAAAGACACATAAATTCCTGCCTATAGCGTTTTTATGTTATAGTTTGGATCTGGAATGTTCTTCAGTGGTCCATGTGTTGAGGGGTGGTCTCTACAGGGTGCTACTGGAAGACTGTGGAACTTTTAAGAGGTAGAATCTAAGTGGGAGATCTTAGATCATTAGGCGTGAGTTCTCAAAGGAGGATGAGACAGCCAGGTCTTTTCCTTTCTCTCTTTTTTGTTCATGCCCCACCTGTGGGGTGAACCAGCTTTGCATCACATGTTCCTCCCGTGATATGCTCATATCCACATGCCCAAAAGCAATGGGTCAACCTGTACTAGACCAAAACCTCTAACACTATGAGCCAAAATTAACCTTTTCATTTTATGAGTTGATTCACCTTAGGGATTTGTTACCATAATGGACAGTTGATTAACACAATCTACAATGTATCTACCTCCATATCCACATCTGTATCCATATCTGTATCTTTATCTATACACATGCATATCTACAGTATGTAATGTCAGTGGGAGCCTCCATGTCTCAGGAAGACTACTAAGTCATAACTACACTCACCACATATCAGACACTATTGGAAATGGTTTATGACTCTTATGTGATTATTATGTCCTTCTCACCCCACCTTACAGATATGGAAACAGAAGCCCAAAGATCTCCCAGGTCACTCAATGACAATTGCTAGAGCTTGGATTGAACTCAGGCAGTCTCTCTGGAAACTGGGGGTTTATTTAACTGTTGGTTTTCTCAGACACCATGGTCTCTTTTATGTTCCACAAGCATTCTGCAACTTCTCCCAATCGTTATGGAGGAGTAAGGGAAAGAGGGTTTGAGGTTTTCTTACCCTGCTTCCTGCTTATATGCAAATAGCCATTAGTTTTGGCTAAGTCATTTACATGGGAAACTCAGTTTGTGACAATTTCCACAGAAATTATCCACTGAACAGAGACTTCAGAGAGGTGTCACACTGAGCAATTTATTGGATACTTACTATGAGCCAGGAACTGCTATAAGAATTTGGGGTGCATTGGCGAATCAAAGAGACAGAGTATTAACTTTATGTATTTAGATTCTACCAGGAGAAATCAATACACACAACAAACAAGTAAACAACATACTATACTGAAAAGTGAAGAGTGGGAAGAAGGAAACTTCATTTTGGTAAGGAATTCAGAGAATCTTTAGGAAGAAATGCACTAAACTTAGAAATGTTTGGGTGGGCATCAGTAGAAAGGGGATGTTTGAGAAGAGGTTAAAAGAAGGTACAAGACTGAACGATGTGACAGGCTGGGGAGGGCCTTCCTGACAGGGGCCCAGCATGTGCAAAGGCCCTGAGCAGAGCTCTTCCACTGTACTCAGGGATTTTGGCTTTCACGCTGAGTAAAATGGCACCATTGCAAGGGTTGGAACAGAGCAGTGGCGTGAACTGAGATGAGTCTTACAATGATTATCCTAGCAATTGTTTGAACATAGATAACAACAGGACAGATAGAAGCAACCAGAGCACGGAGGAGGTCATAGCATGCATCCACACAAGAAAAGGTGACCTACATAGGACAGTGGCAGGTAGAGAAAGAAAAGGAACTCAGATGTTTTAGATACTTTCTGAAGTGGAGTCAGCAGGAATTCCTGCTGCGAAGGATTTGAGGTGGGAAAGTTAGACTGCCATGTTCAGGTCCTGAACATCTGGTAGGATGAAAGTATTTCCTCTGTGATCCAGAGGGCTGAGAGTGGAAGCAAGGAGTGCATTTTTGGACATGGTCACAGTAGGGTGTTTGTTTTCTTCCAAGCAACCTGTCAAATTGGCAGATGGATACACAAGTCCAGAGTCAGGGGAAAGATGTTTCCAAAGGGGTAAATGTGGGAACCACAGATGTGCACCTGCCAGCCTTTTTGCCAGTCCCTAGCTCCTCTCCACTCTCTCATCCTACTCTCTCTTCCCTCCTTCATTTTTTCAATTTCCCCATCCAAGGTTTACCCATATTTGTATCTTAGAAGCGCAGCTTCCTCTCTTCCAATCTTATACACCCAGCCATCTCATGATCACAGTGCACTAAGGACCAGTCCTGTAGAGGGATATGCCTTCTTGAGAGGCACGTTTGGTTATAAACACTGAAGTGTTTGAGTGTTTCTGCCACAGACCCTTGTGAATCACAGATTTTCCTGGAGGAGTATCTGAGCGTTGGAAAAGAACACAGGACTGATTCGTGGTGGCCACACATCCTGTTTATATCTGTGATATCGTTGTCTCTGGAACCCAGTAGACTGCTTTTTAGGAAACATTATAAACGGGGAATGTTCTTATATTTCTTTAGGACTCCAGAGAAGTGATGGTCAGTGAGGCACAGAAATCAAGCTGCAGAGATTTGCACCTTCACTTAAATGATTGGCCCAGAGGTGACTCATGTCCCTTCAACTCATAGCTCATTGTGCAAACAGTTATGTGGCTCTGAACATCCATCCACAGTTCTTTGCAAAGCACAGATGTAAAGTTGGCTCTTTTTTTGCCACTGTAGTTGTAGTTCTCCATTGAAGGGTTTTTTTTAAATAAATATTGTATTAGGATATATTCCTTATACGGTGGGAAGATTCATAGTGACAATTCCGATTAGACTTATATTGTAGATTATTTACATTGCCTCCATCGTCTCTCCCCCTCAACCTCCTCCTCACCCCACTTAAAGCAATTGCAAGAGGTTTCTTAGTTCTGTTTCATATAGGTATATGAAGTTCATCTGTCATACACTGTCACCTTAATCTCCTTCCTTCACCCTTCCTGCTCCCAGTTGTACACCCATCCCCCTCCCAACACACACACATACTGTACCTACTTTACAGTCCTGGTTTTCATTATTCATATTTATTAATTTTAACAGGACCATGTCATCTGCAAATAGGGATAGTTTGACTTCTTCCTTTCCTATTTGGATCTCTTTTACTTCTTGCTCTTGTCCTATTGCTCTGGCTGGGTCTTCCAAAACTATATTGAAAAGGAGTGGAGAGAGCAGACAGCTCTGTCTCATTCCTGACTAGAGGGGAACTGTTTTAGTTGTTCTCCATTTAAGATAATGTTGCCTTTATAATGTTGAGGAACAATCCTCTATTCGTAGTTTCTTCAGAGCTTTTATCATGAAAGAGTGTTGGATTTTTTCAAAGGTTTTTTTCTGCATCTATTGAGAGGATCATGTGATTTTTGTCCTTGCTATTGTTTATATGCGGCATTTCATTTATGGATTTAAGTATGTTGAACCACCCTTGCACCCCTGGAATGAAACCTATTTGGTTTGGTGTATAATCTTTTCGATGTGTTGTTGAATGCTGTTTGCCAGCATTTTGTGGAGAATCCTTGCATCTATATTCATTAAATATATTGTCTATAAATCTCTTTTCTGGTTACATCTTCATTGGGTTTTGGATTGAGTATAATGCTGGCTTCACAGAATGAATTGGGTAGTTTTCCTTCCCTTTCTATTTCCTGGAAAAGTTTGAGGAGTATTGGTGGTAGTTCTTAGAGGTTTGGTAAAATTCAGCCATGAATCCATCATCTCCTGAGCTCTTTTTGTAGGGAGATTATTACTGCTTCAATTTCATTGCAGGTAATAGGACTATTGAGGTGTTCAAGATCTTCTTGGTTCAATTTTGGTTGGTTATATTCACCTAGGAGTTTATCCATTTCATACAGATTTTCCACTTTACTTGAATATAAGTTTTCAAAGTACACTCTAATGATTCTCTGGATTTTGTTAATATTTGTGCTCATATCCCCTTTTCATCTCTGATTTTTAAGTTGGGTCTTTTCCCTTCTCCGTTTTGTCATGTTGGCTAAGGATTTGTCAATCTTGTTAGTCTTTTCAAAGAGCCAACTTTTGTTTCATTAATTCTTTGTATAGTTCTTTTTGTTTTCAATCTCATCTCTGGACTGATCTTTTTATTTCTCTCTGCCTGCTGGTTTGGGGTTTGGTTTGTTCTTGTTTTTCTAGGAGCTTCAGGTACATAATTAGGTTGTTTTTAATGTAGGCACTTATAGCTATATACTTTCCCCTTAGCATGTTGTTTGCTGTGTCGCACTGAATCTGGTATTTTCATTTTCATTGGATTCTAGGGTATTTAAAATTTCTTCCCTTATTTCTTCAGTCACCCACACTGGTTTTTCAGCCGTGTGTTGTTCAGTCTCCATGTGTGGTAAGAGAAGACCAACTCTCATCCCTGATTTTAGAGGAAACACTTTCAGTTTAACCCCAAGAAGTATGATATTGGCTATGAATTTGTCGTATTTATCCTTATTTTGCTGAGGGTTGGGATTCTATACTTAGTTCATTCAGGGCTTTGTCATGAAGGGATGTGGAGTTTTAACAAAAGCTTTTTCTGGATCTATTAGGATGGTCGTGTGATTTCTATCCTTTACTCTCTTTAAATGCTGTACTTTACTTATTGATTTATCAGTATTGAGCCATTCTTTCATCACTAGAATAAACCCAGCCTGTTCGTGGTCTATGATCATTTTAAAGTGTGGTTGGAATTGATTTGCAAGAATTTGTTGAGGAATTTTGCATCTATGTGTTTTGGGTATGTTGCTCATTTTTTGTTATGTTCTTTGCAGGTTTTGGTATTAGGATTATCCTGGCTTCATAGAATGTGTTTGGAAACATTTTTTACTTTTCACTTTTATGAAACATTTTGAAGAGCATTGGTGATATTTCTTTAAAAGTCCTTTACATTTCCACTATGAATCCATCCCTTTCATGGGCATTACTTTGTTGGGAGCTTTTAAATTATAATTTCAATTTCACTACTTGTTTTGAACTACTTAGGTTTCCTATCACTTTGATTCAATTATGTAGGTCACATGTGTCTAGAAATTTGTCAATTTCCCCAGATTTTCTAGTTAATTTGGCTATGAATTTTCAAAGTATTCCACAATACTGCCCTGGGTTTCAGAGGTATCTGTTAGGATATTCCCATTTTCACCTTTCACTTTATTTGTTTTGGCCTTCTCTGTTTCTTCTGGTTAGCATGGCTCAAGATTTGTCAATTTTGTGCTTTCAAAGATCCAACTCTTTGTTTCATTGATCCTTTATTTGGATCTTTTGGTTTCTTTTTCATTTATTTCCTCATGAATCTTTATCATTTCTTTCTACTAATTTTGAAGTTGTTTTGTTCTTGTTTTTCTAAGACATCAGGCTGCATCATTAAGTTATTTATTTGACAACTCTCCTTTTTATTGTAGGCAATTATATGTGTAAACTTCTCTCTTAGAACTGTTTTCAGTGCATCCCACAGATTCTCATATGTTGTACACTCCTTTTGCTTTGTTTCAGGGATTTTCAAACCCTCCTTTCCCAATTTCTTCACTGTTCATTCTGAAGTGTATTTTGCATTTTCTGTGTGTTTGGATAGTTCCTGCAGTTTATCTTGCTATTCTAGTTTCATTCCATGATGGTCTGATGAGATGGAAAAATTATTTCAGTTTTTTCATATTTCTTAAGACTTCCTGTATGGTCTAAAATATTTTCACTTTGGGGGAAAGTTCTATGCACTGATGGAATAATATTTATTTCCTAGTTGGAATGAATATTCTATAGAAGTCTTTAAGTCCGTTTGATCTCTAGTGTACTTTAACTGTGATGCTTTCTTCTTGAGTATTGTCTGACTGATCTATTTATGAGCATGAGGTATTGAAGTCACATACAATTATTGTATTCAGGCCTATATTATCATTTATGCTCCATAGTGTGTTTTGATAAAAGTGAGTTCACCACTGTTCAGTGTGTATATTTTTACAATTGTTGTATCTTCTTAATGGATTGTCCCTTCATTTACATGTAATGACCTTCTTTGTCTCTTCTGACCAATTTTGTCTTGAAGTCTTTTCTTTGGATATGAGTATAGCTACTTTGCTTCCTTTCAAATTACATTTGTTAGAAATAATATGTTTCACCCTTTCCATTTCTATGTATATTTTGCCTGTTTCATAAATTTCATGCAGGCAGATAATTGTTGGGTCTTTTTTTTATACCAGTCAACATTTTAAAAGATTACTTTCTTTTTAAATTTTCTTTTCTTGCCTTTTTTTTTTTGGTGTTGCTAGAAATTGAATTCAGAGTCTAACACTCTGGCCACGGAGCCACAACTCCAGCCTTAAGGATTTTTTAATTAATTGGAGAATTAAGGCCATTTTCATTTAGGATTATTTTCAAAGGTAGTTACTACTGCCTGTAATTTTGTTCTTTTCTCCTGGTTGTCGTCAATAGTCTGTATTCATTTTTGCCTTTATTCAGCTTAGAGTTTTGATGGCATTTCTGAGCGAATCATGTTTCATTCTTTCCTGTTCCTACGTGTTTATCTATGCTTCCAGTGTGATTCATTCTTTCCCATGCTCTTGTGGTAGTGTTTATCTTGCTTCTTCTTTTGACTTTAGGATTCCTTTTAGTATCTTCTATAGTGCTGGTGCAGAAGTCATGAATTCATTTATGCTTCTATTGGCAGTTCTCTATTTCTCCTTTGACTCTCATGGATAATTTAGTGGTTGTAGTAATCTGGATTGGCAGTTATTTTATTTCAGGGCTTGAACCCATATTATTCTATGCCCTTTAAACCTTCTGAGTTTCTATGAAAACTCTGCTGTTATTCTGAAAGGTTTGCTTTTTGTTGTTGTTGTTCATTTATTCAAATGTGCATACATTGTTTGGGTCATTTCTCCACCCTGTCGTCCTCCCCCAAACTTTCCCCCACCCTTCCTCACTTCCAGTCAGGTCCTGTTCTGCCCTTATCACTAATTTTGTTGAAGAAAAGACATAAGCGTAATAAGGAAGACAAAGCATTTTTGCTAGCTGAGTTAAGGATAACTATACAGAGAGATTCCTACTATTGCTTTCATGTACCCATGTGTTACAACCCATGTTGATTCAATTCTAACTGATCTTTACATTGATTCCTGATCCCCTGCTTATGATAACCTGTGTCATTTTAAGGTTTCTGTATTAGTTCCTCTGGAGTGGGGACATCAAATGCTTTCATGTTTTGGGTTTTCTACCTATTCATATATCTCCCGTATGTGCTCTACCCTTGTCATGTGATCCTAGTCCAACCACATTGCTGCATTTGCCCTAGATCTAAAGTCTGCATATGAGGGAGAACATATGATTTTTGGTCTTCTGAGCCTACCTGCAAATGATAAGGTTTCATTCTTCTTCATTGCTGAGTAAAATTCCATTGTGTACAAGTACCACATTTTCTTGATCCATTCATCAATAATGGGGCATCTTGGTTGTTTCTATAACTTGGCTATTGTGAATAGCGCTGCAATAAACATGGGTGTGCAGGTGCCTCTGGAGTAACCTGTGTTGCATTCTTTTGGTTATATATCCAGGAGTGGGATTGCTGGATCATATGGCAGGTCTATGTTTAGATTTTTAAGAAGTCTCCAAGTTTTTTTTCAGAGTGGTTGCACCAGCTTGCATTCCCACCAGCAGTGGATTAGGGCTCCTTTTTCCCCACATCCTCACCAACACGTGTTGTTGGTGGTGTTTTTGATGATGGCTATTCTAACAGGGGTGAGGTGGAATCTTAGTGTGATTTTGATTTGCATTTCCTTTGTGTTCGGAGATGGTGAGCATTTTTTCATGTGTTTTTTGGCCACTTGAATTTCTTCTTTTGAAGAAGTTCTGTTTGGTTCAGTTACCCATTTCTTAATTGGTTCATTGATTTTGGTGGAGAGTTTAGTTTCTTAAGTTCCCTGTATAGTCTAATTATCAGTCCTTTGTCTGATGTGCAGCTGGCAAATATTTTCTCCCACTCTGTGGGTAGTCTTTTCAGTTTAGAGATCATTTCTTTTGTTGTGTAGAAGCTTTTTAATTTTATGAAGTCCCATTTATGCATCCTTTACCTTAGTTGCTGGGCTGCTGGGGTTCTATTGAGGAAGTCTTTGCCTATACCTATTAGTTCCAGAGTGTTTCCTGCTCCTTCTTATAGTAACTTCAGAGTTTCAGGTCTGATATTTAGGTCCTTGATCCATAATGACTTTCATCACAGAGATTGAAAAATCTACCCTAAAGTTCATTTGGAAACACAAGAGACCGTGAATAGCCAAGGCAGTACTCAGCAAAAAGAGCAAGCTGGAGGTATCACAATAACTGACTTCAAGCTTTACTACAAAGCAATAGCAATAAAAGCAGCCTGGTACTGGCACAAAAACACACATGAAGACCAGTGGAACAGAATAGAGGACCTGGATATGAATCCACACAACTATTCCCACCTCGTTTTTGACAAAGGTGCCAAAAATATATGATGGAGAAAAGACAGCCTCTTCAACAAATGTCGCTGGGAAAAGTGGTTACCCATCTGCAAGAAACTGAAACTAGATCCATGTCTATCACCTTGTACTAGTATCAACTCAAAATGGATCAAGGACATAAATATCAGACCTGGGCTTACTTTTGTATGTGACTTGGTACTTCTCTCTTGCAATGTCCAGTATTCTTTCTTTACTCTGTATTTTTGCCAGTTTAACTGTCATCTGACAGGGAAAGTTTGCTTCTTGGTCATGTCTATTTCGAGTTCTAAATGCCTCCTGTATCTGGATATCATTTCTTTCCTAAGATTGAAAACTCATCTGCTGTTATTTAACTGCATGGGTTTTCTGTGCCTTTAACTTTTACCTCTGTTCCTTTATCTATCCCAATTATTCATAGATATAGACTTTTAATTGTTTTCTAAGGTCTTTGGTGTTCTTTTCATAAGGTCTTCTTTTTCTTTATTATGTCAGAATGTGATAACTCATCAGTCTTATCTTAAAGTTCCCGATACTCTTTCTTCTATGTGATCTGATGGGAATTTTTAGTATAGTATGCTTTATTAGGATAGCAGAATGACACCTTGGGGATTGAGGTGAGCAGTTCAGATAAAGTGACTGCCTGGAAGCTGTCACCGTGTGGGGATTTATCCAATAGGGTGAGGTTTCTAGGTGGCACAAAACAAAACTTCAGGCTCTCCCCTTGTGAGGCTTTCCTCACAAAGTGTTTGACCACTGCTTGTGGTTTTGATCCTTCTTGCCCTTTCCATTAGATCTTTTTGGCCCTACCCATTTGAATCTCTTTCCCCTACTGTGATTTAAACTTGACATGGAAAGTGGGTGGGCTCCATAAAGAGAACATAGAGTCCTATGTACCTTTAACTTTGATCCAGGTTGCGGGTCATATGGGGGTTTTAGGAAAAAGTCTGATAACCTGAGGCATTTCTCCATTCTAGCTTGTGTATATGTATCTACTTACACTAACATACCCCCTCTGAGGAAGTGAGGACACTGAATTATTTTAAGGGTGTGGAGAGTGAGATCCATCTGTCTACTTCTTGTTGACAGGGAGTAGAGGAGGTACTTAAGGTCCAGAGTCTTGCTCTGTCAGGACACAGGAAAGTTGATTATGCTCAGGCAGCAATAGTTGCTGAGAACAAGGCCTTTCCATCGTTTGACCTGAGGTCTTTAGTTGTTACAAAACAAAGTGGCCATCATATTCAGGGGTGTAAAGGTACTGGTGGGAATTTGTTAGAATTGTCTGAAGATGGCAATACTCTGTAACCCCTTTAGCAGATCTGAGTCATGGCAACAAAATGTTGCTTTTGGATGGAGTATTCCAGTGTTTCTCAGTTCTTGCATACAATATCTAGGATTAGGATGCTGCTCCAAGTGTAGTAAAAGAACCAGGAAAAATAAGAATATGGTAAAGACTGACTTATTAGAAAAGTGGAATTATACCTCAAGATGAGAAGGTGGGCAAGTTCCTTGATCTAGTCTTTTGATGAGGCTTTCGATTTTTATTTCATTTATTGAGCTTTTCATTACCATGATTTCTGTTTGATTTTTTCTCAGAAACTCTGTTGAATTGTTCTTTATGGCAGTACAGAGATTTGAACTCAGTGTCTCATGCTTGCTAGGTAGGTGATCTCCACTTGGTCCACACTCTCGGCCCTTATTGAGGATTTTTGAAACTAAAATCATGAGAAATATTAGTGTATAGTTTTCTTTACCCCTTTAATGAAGTATTTACCTACTTTTGTTCCTGAAGTAAAAATTGCCACATAAAATGAGCTGGGAAGTGTCCCCTCTTCTTCCATTATTTTGGAAAAGATTGCATGGAATTCATGTTCAGTAAAAATTCCAAATGGTCCTGGGTATCTCATATATTCTGTTATCACCTCAAAAACATAGGCCTTTCTACACCATTGTCATCCTCAGATATTAAACTTGCTCCATCTTCATCTTTTCAACACCTCAATTAGCTCAATAATGAGGTTTTAGGGACTCAAAGCCTCTAACAACCTCAATCAATGAGCTAGAGGAAGAGATTTCACATGCCTGCTAAGGTTTTTCAACATATAAAAGCAGAATAAGCAGAGCTTGGCTTCCATCATTGACCTGAAAAGACTAGAAGTGACCACATCTGGCCAATGTTGCGCTGCCACTCAAATCTCTGCAACATTTTATCAGTTACCCTGACGGAATGTCTGTGGTTCTCCTGACTTTGCTGTGGAATGCTTCATATAATACTGGAAGACACTTCCTTTCTCCTTCCTGCAGAGGAGTCAGAGTGGCTTAGAAAGGGATTAGAGTTTTGGAGATGGCAAAGATTTGTGCTTCAGTGGATGCAAGGGGCTCTAAAGGAGATTTAGGTGTGGGGAATCTCTCCAGGAGGAACAGCTATGTGTCTAGAGAACATATCAGGGAGAGTCAGGGCTCCTGTTTTCTGTGCTGGGTCAGGGACCAACTCTTGAGACAGAGAGTGGAAAAGGTTGGGGGGGGAAAGCCTCCCAGAATGAGGGAGGAACAAGATATTGGCCCATGTCATTCCCACCTCTGGAATGGATTTACCCAAGCAAAATAGTTATGTCCTGAGACTCCCAACCCACACTTAGCTGGTGACCCTTAAATGCCTAAGCCTTCATCACCAGGTACTGGTTTCTATAACCTTTTCCACATGGCCTCCTTGTGATCTCTGCTACCTCCTTATGGTCCCACTAGATATCAAGGCCAGGAACCAGTGATAGAAGAGTAAAAAGCAAAGCAAATCCTGGATATCTCTGTGAGATTACGCGACTCTCCTTCCTCCAATGACATCACTTTCCTATCCATAACTATGCACAGATGAATTCCAACTGGAATGCAAATCCAGCCTCCATTATCCCACCCTTCTTCCCATGCCCAAGAAACTTACCATCTCTTAATATATTCCACACTCTCTCTGGAGTGTCATTCTAAAGAGAGATAGTCAACAGCACCAGCTTTGGAGCCAGATACACTCTGGATTCACATCCTGAATCTACCTTGTAGTAGCTGAGAAATCTTAAGTCCATGATGGAGATCTGTATAATCTGCAACCCACATGATGTCTACATTTGTGTCCCTCAGATACCAAAATCTGAGTTCAAATATGCTCTCAGAGACATTGTCTTCCCTTTCCTTATTCCTGCTAGTTATTGAATAAGAAAAAGTGTTAATTTGAAATTCCACATTTAGGAGAAACCAACATCCTCAATGACATTTCCTCACTTATTTTATAAGGTTTTTGGAAATCTACACTTTTTCAGATATCTTCTGGCTACTGAGGTGATAGATGGTCCCTTCTCTGTCAGAGCTAGTGAAGAAAGACAAATAAAGGTGGTTTCACTTTGTGTTGATACAGACGAATTTTAGTGACCATAATTAATACCACTTGTGCCCTCATTACATGGCTCAAATTTTAATTAGCACAGTAAACATCTGCGATTGCATAACACATGATCTTCCAGGCTGAATCTTCAGTGCACAAATCACTATGTGCATAACAAGTTCTTATGATGATCAAAGATCAGTCACATTTCTACTTTCTAAGTCTGCTGGTATTGGCTGGTCCCTTGAGTGTCTTCTTCAGCTTCACAAAAGACAGCAGAGCCTGAACTTGTGTTGCCTCCTTGTCTCCCAGCAATGAATTCTCAGTGCATTTTACAGAAATGAACAATTGAAACAAGGAATAGGCCAAAAGGATGAAGGTGCAATCCAGAAACCATAAGATATAATGTTGAAGGTGAGATTCAAATTGAATGAAAGTGGACTTACAGAAGTCTATGTAGCTGACTGTGATGTGTTAGCACTTACTTTCTCTGGGGGAGTTAACACAGGCAGCCAGAGGAAGTTACTGAGGTTGAACTATAAACGTCAATGAGTGATATGTTCTCATAGTTCCAGAGACTCTGTGGTTGACACAGTAAAGAGGTTAGATGCTCCCATAATGGTCCTAGAAGAGATGGAACTGGCTGAGGTGAGCCATGTGCAGACTGTGCATATAGATCCATGTTCTGCAGAGGTGGGTGGGAAAGGTGTAGGGGAGCCCACTGTGAAATTATCAGGAATTTGCAATTGGGTTGTTAAAGGATTGGTATCTGGAAACTAGCCATATTTTCACTGTTTATATAATGGGAATATACAATCAATACAAATCAGCATTTTTTAATCTATTCAGAGTCAGTGTTTGAACATTTGGGAACTCTCCATTGGACTTAAGAATTTTTTGGCAGTACTGGTTTTTGAACTCAGAGCTTCTCATTGCTAGGCAGGTGCTCTACTGCTTGAGCCATACCTCCAGTGCAGAACATAAGCATTTGAGAGACAAATTGAATATAGGGTATAAAAGCAGCTGAAAGCACCCATTTCCATCATGAGGATCAGGAGATCTTTCTTCCTTTTCCCCATTTCTCCCTACTTTTATCCCATTATACTACATTCCTTTCCTAACACACTTTACTATCATTTTAACTGAAAAAAAAAGTAACTGAAAGAAGGAAAATTCAAAGGTTTTTTTCAACTGTTGATAGGACTAGGAAGAAGGCAGGGTAAGACAGGAAAGTGTGTTCTCATCTCAGAGGAGGAGAGTAGATTCTTTTGGTGAAGGGGGGTCGAAGGAATTGGATACATGGATAAAGAGGAAGGAAATAACTTTTCTTTATTCCTGTAACCTTTTGGGTTTTTTGATGGCACTGGGGTTTGAACATGGGGCTCATGTTTGCTAAGCAGTGCTCTACTGCTTGAGACACACTGCCAGTACTGAGAACAATTTTTCTCCTTAAACCCATGATGGGGGTTCATCTGAGAACCTCAGCAGGCTGAGAAGCTGGTGTACACAAGAATCCTGAAGCCAGATGAAGTCTGGAGGGTGTGCACTAGAGTGTGTCATGATGATCCTAGAGGCCTTGGATGAGAGATTCCCTGATGTGCTCACACTCGGCTGGTTTCTTACATCTTCGGGAGGGGTCCTGAGTCAGGCCCAGAGCCAGTTCAGGTGTCTGCTCAGGAACAGGAATCTCCTCTACATTAAGGGCCATGCAGAAGAGCAGCAGGAACCTGTAGCCAGCGGTGTCCATAGAGCAGTGCATGTGGATCAGAATCCACAGAAGCTTCTCATCAACTCCTGTCCCATGCCGAGCCTCTCCAGTCAAGGGGCAGTGTGAGGCAAGGGATGGAGGAAAGAGCTGTGGAGAAATATGTCACATTGACTGCTCCTTATATTCATGAATCGTCTTCAGGATGCTCTACATCCCTGGTGCAGTACTCATCCTGGGATGCCTGACATGAATGGACAGGCCACCCCTAGGACAGGAATGCAAACGTAGCCTGCTGCTTGTGTCCTGACTCTGTATCTATCCTTTCTACTTGGTCACAGAGCTGGCCAGAACAGGAACAACCCACAGAGTAGCCCGTGTGGAGCTTCCCAATTTTGCTGCAAACTCTGGGTTAATTCTTGTTCCATGGATCCTCATCTGTCAACTAATCTAGAGGTAACCTCCACAGGGACCAGGCAGTGCTTTGCTCCTCATTGCAAGCCCTCAGCCCACTCCTCCATGAAGCCTTTTGACTCTGTGGACACCCTGTGCAAACCCTTGACCTCTCCTCTCCTTCAACCTTTCCACATTCCTGGGAGCTTGGAGCCTGTCAGAGAGTTCCATGAGACTCCCAAAGTGCTGAGGGACATGTGTCACCTACTCTAGACTCCACTGACTCAGACAGCGTATGATGGGAACTAGCCACCTGGTAACCCAGCCCCTTCCTCAGTAGCCCTTGGCCTGCATTCCCTCTCCCAAACTTACACTTAGGCCTTCTGCTTCTTGCAGATGTAGACAGCAAAGACTCCAACCACCAGCAACACCTTGGTGCTGAGGAGCAGAGCGATGAGGAGAACAGCAGGAATAGAACACGTACTTTCACCTGGAAACCAAAGAACAGGAGAAGTCTTAGAGTGCTCACTGGGGTCTTTTCCCAGGAGCCTCATTTGCCCATCTGAGGCTCCTTATTTCCATCAAACTCTGAAGATCTTGAATGTGGCACTGTCCTGGCTGTGCTAGTTCAAGCCTGAGGCAAAAATCAGGCTTCTTCACTCAGCCCCTCCAACTCAGCCCTGCCTCAACCATCAAGTTTTCCTCCTAGGAGAACTGGTTGAGGTGAATACTCAGTGACACATTGCCTATGTGTGGAACATGATTTCCATTTTGATCCTCATAATTCTTTTGGGCAAGTATTATCATCCTGATGGGGAAATCAAGGCAGAGAGTTTAAGGAGGGTCACAAGATTCATGGGACCTAACCCCAGAGAAGCCATCACTGCTGTCTTGTAGGGTCATCTCTGAGACTTTTTCCTGGAATCAAGGCAATTCCAGCCTCTCAGGGCACAGGAACAATTGTGAACAAAGCATGCACATGGAGTGAGAAGGTTATACCGGGAGAGAGTTACCAAGTCCCCTACTTAGCACAGGGTTAAGCTGGAGAGCCGTTTAAGGGGGGCAAGCTAATGAAACCATTGCCTGGAAAACACCCAGGTGAGTAAACACAACAGGTGTCTTGGTAGCTGTCTTGAGAACAGACCAGGTCATTAACTGAAATCAGACAGGTGTATTTAGGACCAAGAGACCCTGAAAACTTCCATTGTAACTGCTGTAACTGAGACAAACAAGGAAGATGACATCATCCCCTTAGGAAACCATTTCCCTAGCATCCACCCCCGCACCGCGCCAGAACTCAAGTGGGTGGGAAAGGGGAAGGGCAGGAAGGAACTAAATGAGAATAGATGAGACCATGGTCTGATCAGAAGGTTGCAGGCACAGCCAACCAAAATGCTGCTTTCCACACACCTAATTATCATAGAAAACATGCTACTCCCAGGACAAAACAGGTTAAAAGTCCCCAGACCCAAAATTCACTGGCACCACACTTGGTACCACTCCTCCACTCCCCTTCTAATGTGGGAGCTTTGTTCATTCTCTTAATAAATTTCTTGTCTCTACTCTCACTCTCGGTTGTCTGTGAGTTGCATTCATTGCACCCATGAGACGAATTATCAGGAACTCTCTGCCTCTGAGATAACAGAGCTGTGAGTTTAGCCAGACCCCATTGCACAAGATTCAATTTTCACTAGGGAGGGGCCTCACTCATTATCCCTAGCATGACACCTGTTGCCTTGACTACAGCGACACCTTTGACTCTAGTGTCAATGTCATCTGAAATCTCTCTGATGTCACAGTCAGATGGGGAAGCAGATATCTGGTCTTTGCACTTCTACAATGCACTATTTTTGCTTTTAAAACAATGACTAAAATATGTTTCTTAGAAATGAAATCGTGCTGATGGATCCTTAGGAAGGAGTGGAGGACTAATCCTATGTGGCTGGAATGCAAAAAAACATAAAAGTATATGCACCCAACGTCAATGCACCTGATTTCATCAAACATACTCTGAAGGACCTAAAAACATGTAAACTCCAACACAGTGGTAGTGGGAGACCTTAATACCCCCCTATCATCAATAGATAGGTCATCCAAACAAAAAATCAATTAAGAAATCCTAGAACTAAATCACACCATAGATCAAATGGACCTAGCTGATGTCTACAAAATACTTCATCCAACTTCTGCACAATATTCATTCTTCTCAGCAGCCCATGGAACCTTCTCCAAAATTGATCATATCTTAGGGCACAAAGCAAGCCTCAGCAAATATAAGAAAACAGAAATAATCCCATGCATTCTATCTGACCACAATGCATTAAAACTAGAACTCAACAACAAAAACAGCAGTAAAAAAACATGCAAACAATTGGAAGCTGAACAACACATTGCTCAATGACAAATGGATCATTGATGAAATAAAAGAGGAAATTGACAGGTTTCTGGAAGTTAATGAAAATGAAAACATGACCTACCAGAACCTATGGGACACAGCAAAGGCAGTCCTGAGAGAAAAGTTTATAGCCATGAGTGAGTATATTAAAAGGACAGAAAGATCTCAAATCAATGACCTAATACTACATCTAAACTCCTAGAAAAACAAGAACAAGCAAATCCCAAAACAAGAAGAAGGAAACAAATAATTAAAATAAGGGCTGAAATAGAAACAAAAAAAAACATACAAAGAATCAATGAAACAAAAAGCTGGTTCTTTGAAAAAATAAATAAGATTGACAGACCCCTGGCAAACCTGACTAAAATGAGGAGAGAGAAAACCCAAATCAGTAAAATCAGGAATGCAAAAGGGGAGATAACAACAAACACCACAAAAATCCAGTCAATCATCGGAGACTACTTTGTGAACCCATATTCTAATAAATTTGAAAATCTTGAAGAAATGGACAGATTTCTAGAAACTTACAACCACCCAAAACTGAACCAAGAGGAAATTAATCACCTGAATAGATCTATAACACAAAAAGAAATTGAAGCAGCAATCAAGAGTCTACCAAAAAAGAAAAGTCCAGGACCTGATGGATTCTCTGCTGAATTCTACCAGATGTTTAAAGAACTAATACCAACTCTCCTTAAACTGTTGTAAGAAATAGAAAGGGAAGAAACACTGCCTAACTCATTTTATGAAGCCAATATTACTCTCATCCCAAAACCCGACAAAGACACCTCCAAAAAGGAGAACTACAGGCCAATTTCCTTAATGAATATCGATGTAAAAATCCTTAATAAAATAATGGTTAACTGACTCCAACAACACAGCAGAAAGATCATCCACCAGGACCAAGTCGACTTCATCCCAGGGATGCAGGGGTGGTTCAACATACACAAATCTATAAATGTAATACCGCACACTAATAGAAGCAAAGACAAAAACCACTTGATCATCTAAACAGATGCAGAAAAATCCTTTGACAACATCCAACTCCACTTCATGATAAAAATTCTAAGAAAACTAGGAATAGAATGTAAATACCTCAACGTTGTAAAGGCTATATATGACAAACTTATAGCCAACATCATAGTTAACAGTAAAAAACTGAAACCATTCCCCCTAAAATCAGGAATGAGAAAAGGGTGCCCACTATTCCCATTCCTATACCTTAAAGACCCAAAAAACTCTACCCAAAAACTCTTAGACACCGTAAACAGCTATGGCAAGGTGGCAGGATACAAAATCAACTTACAAAAATCATTAGCTTTTTCTATACACCAACAACAAACAAACTGAGAATTCCATTCACAATAGCCTCAAAAAATAATCAAATACCTAGGAGTAAATTTAACAAAGGGTGTGAATGACCTCTACAAGGAGCATTACAAACTCCTGAAGAAAGAGATCGAGGAAGACTGTAGAAGATAGAAAGATCTCCAGTGCTCATGGATCGGTAGAATCAACATAGTAAAAATGGCTATACTACCGAAAGCAATCTACATGTTTAATGAAATTCCCATCAAAATTCCAATGACTTTCATCACAAAGATTGAAAAATCTACCCTAAAGTTCATTTGGAAACACAAGAGACTGTGAATAGCCATGGAAATACTCAGCAAAAAGAGCAATGCTGGAGATATCACAATACCTGACTTCAAAAGCAATAGTAATAAAAACAGCATGGTACTGGCACAAAAACAGACATGAAGACCAGTGGAACAGAATAGAGGACCTGGATATGAATCCACACAACTATACCCACCTCATTTTTGACAAAGGTGCCAAAAATATATGATGGAGAAAAGACAGCCTCTTCAACAAATGTTGCTGGGAAAAGTGGTTACCCATCTGCAAGAAACTGAAACTAGATCCATGTCTATCACCTTGTACTAGTATCAACTCAAAATGGATCAAGGACCTAAATATCAAGGCTGAACTCTAAAGTTACTACAGGAAGGAGCAGGAAACACTCTGGAACAAATAGATATAGGCAGACTTCCTCAATAAAACCCCAGCAGTCCAGCAACTAAGAGAAAGAATGGACAAATGGGACTACACAAAATTAAAAAGCTTCTGCACAACAAAAGAAATGATCTCTAAACTGAAGAGACCACCCAAAGAGTGGGAGAAAATATTTGCCAGCTACACATCAGACAAAGGACTGATAACCAGAATATACAGGGAACTTAAGAAACTAAACTCTCCTAAAATCAATGAACCAATAAAAAAAATGGGCAACTGAACTAAACAGAACTTTCTCAGAAGAAATTCAAATGGCCAAAAAACACATGAAAAAATGCTCACCATCTCTAGCCATAAAGGAAATGCAAATCAAAACCACACTAAGATTCCACCTCACCCCTGTTAGAATAGCCATCATCAAAAACACCAACAACAACATGAGTTGGCGAGGATGTGGGGAAAAAGGAACCCTAGTCCACTGCTGGTGGGAATGCAAGCTGGTGCAACCACTCTGAAAAGAAATTTGGAGACTTCTTAAAAATCTAAACATAGACCTGCCATATGATCCAGCAATACCACTCCTGGGGATATAACCAAAGGAATGCAACACAGGTTACTCCAGAGGTACCTGCACACCCATGTTTATTGCAGTGCTATTCACAATAGCCAAGTTATGGAAACAACCAAGATTCCCCACTACTGACGAATGGACCAAGAAAATGTGGTATTTATACACAATGGAATTTTATGCAACCATGAAGAATGAAATCTTATCATTTCCAGGTAAATGGATGGAACTGGAGACATCATTCTGAGCGAGGTCAGGCAGGCTCAGAAGACCAAAAATCATATGTTCTCCCTCATATGCGGACTTTAGATCAAGGGCAAATGCAGCAATGTGGTTGAACTTGGATCACATGACAAGGGGAGAGCACATACAGGAGATATAGGAATAAGTAGAAAACCCAAAACATGAAAGTGGTTGATGTCCACTCTCCAAAGGAACTAATACAGAAACCTTAAAGCAACAGAGGTTAACATGAGAAGGGGATCAGGAACCAGTGTAAAGATCAGTTAGAGATGAATCAACATGGGTTATAAAACACACGTGTACACGAAAGCAATGCTAGGAATATTTCTGTATAGCTATCCTTATCTCAACTAGCAAAAACGCTTTGTCTTCCTTATTATGCTTATGTCTTTTCTTCAACAAAATTAGTGATAAGAGCAGAATAGGATCTGCCTGGAAGTGGGCTGGGGGGAAGAGAGGAGAGAGTGGGGGAGGGGGGAAGGGGAAGAAATGACCCAAATAATGTATGCACATGTGAATAAATGAATAATTTAACAAAATAAAATGAAATCTTATATTTTTAGGCTTTGAGGTTTTTCTATAATAAGTATGAATATTACTTTTAACACTTAGAAAGAGATAAAGTTTTAAAAGAGCTAGTCAGCTCGAGTCCAACCTTACCAGGAGTAGTATCCATTCCCTGCTCCTTTTGCTCAGCAGCGACCTCCAGAGAAAGGTTTCCAGTGGCCGCCGGCTGCCCGTCATGCTCCACCTGGCAGGTGAACACCATGCTCTTCCTATGGGCAGACGAGTTGACCAGGAGCCAGCTGGTCTGACTGTAGGTCCCATCCTTGTTCTCTGTGAGGGTTGAGGCCGTTTCTGTCTGGGACACATTTCCGTTCTCTAGCCAAGTGAGCTGCAGGATCTGGGGGTAGAATTTCTTCACCTGGCAGGTGAGGTTCACCTGGTTGCCTGTCATCCTGGGCTGTTGGGTGACCTCCAAGGTGGGTGGAACTGAAACAGCACAGGCGGGAGCTCTGACCTTATGGCCCAGCAAATTCCAGAGGGACCCTGGGGAGCTGCGCCCCCACCACCACACCAAGGGCATCACCCAAGACAGTGCTGGCTCAACACTGAGGGTGTGCACATGGATGACATCGGGAGTACAGCACACAGTAGGACTTTTAGTTCTTGTTAGGGTAGCAATGAGTAAAACCCACAAGTGCAAACCCTGGCATGCAGTCAGATGCAATAGACATAGCAAGTAAATAAAACCACCAAGCACTTGGGGCTCAGCTCACGTTAGATATCCAATACTTGTAGCTGCTTTTAGTAAAAATAAATACAACTACCAGCACAGTGCATGGCACAGGGAGGAGACCTCCTGTGCACGGGAGGGGACAGGCCTGCTAGGCATGAGGTTCCAGGCCATCAGGCCCTCGGGCAAAAGCCCTGGGGAGGAGCAGGCTTAGTGGCAAGGTGTGGACTTGGGTAAGGAGTCAGGGTCATCTACCTCGGATGGTGTCAGACAAGTTGGCAGTCCCACGAAGAGGGGCCTCCTGCAAGGTGACATGGGCCACCTCGCAGATGACCTGAGAGCGGACATCCCCGGGGTGCAGTGCCACCTGGGTTGTGCTGTAGATGTGGTAGGACACGCTTTCTCCTGTGGGATCCACATTGGTCTGGAAGTTGGAGAGCACCTTCCCATTTTTGAACCACTTCAGGGCGACATTCCGGGGGAAGAAGCCATGGGACTTGCAGGTGAAACTCACTGTCTGCCCAGGTGTAGACCTGGTCCCAGGGCCCGATACCATAGGTGGAGAGGGTCTGGCTACAAAGAGCATTTGACAAGAGACATGATTGTGATGGCCACCCCTGACCACACGGGAGTGATGCTGTGATAGCTTCCTAAACAGTATTATTTTGTGTTTGTAAGGAGCTGGGGATCAAATCCAGGGAGTCATGAATGCTAAGCACTTTCTCTGCTAGTTGGCTAAGACCTCTGCCATAGACACACCTCAAATAATGCTGGGGTGTGGTTCTGCCTTATCCTCCTGTTGTGACCTTGTCCTACTGTCTCCAGAGGTGAGCACACCTGTCTAGACAGACAGTGAGGAAGGGCAAGCCCAGGTGAATTTCAGCCTGAGTTCAAACTTCTCTCTGCCCCAGGGGATCCACCAATCTGGGCACAGGAAGGAAACAGTGACCTGTCTCATGTTTTGTATTAACTGCTCCCTGCTGGCCTCCCCTGGACACCTTTGCCATCCTAGGTGAAGCAATTCTAGAAGTGAACACAATGGACAAAGTACAACACGGGACAACAGGAACACTGGAACCCTGCTGGCCATCGAAGGGAGCAATGCCCACAACCTTGTGCTGAGCCTGTGAAATGGGCGGTGATCTTTTTCATTCCTGGGCCACAGGAGGATGAAGTGAGGCCCTGGAAGCTTTTCATGTTGCATAACACATAGGACCTGCTTCTCACACAGGAATGCACAGCCCTGCCTTCCATATAGACTCCATCCATCCAGAGCTCTCCTTGCAGAAACCTATGACTCACTCCTTGATTTTCCTTCTTTCCACAAACACGCCAGGGGTCTAACCTATACTCAGTCCTGAACTTGAAAGTAAGAGGTTAAAGGATGCTTTCTGAATCTGAGTGCTTTTCCTGAGACTGTTTGGGGTTAGGATCACAGATCACAGATCACAGAGTGCTGAGGAATCCAGGATGGATTCCTAATTAACTACAAATCCCCCAGATACAGGTGCTCTGAGCAGGCAGGGGCACTTCCTGGTCATGAGAGCACACAAATGCATGATGGGAAGTGGGAGGCAGAGTCTGCTGATGGCCAATTATTACCCAGCCCATTCTCCAACAGGCATTAGACTAGCCATATCACAGATAATTGTGAATGTTTTACTTCCTACCTGCCAGCACTCAAGCACCTTCCTGGTACATAAGGAAAGTGTCACTTGAAGAAGTAACTCATCAAGACAGCAGCAGCCACAAGATCCTGATGGCATCCGGGTCTGTAATTAGTTGATTAATCAAGGGTTTCTGTGCATCCTGAGCTGGCCTGATCCTTCTGAACCCCTAAGGTCCTCCATACTCAACCAGCTCTGTGAGAGCAACAGATTGTGAGTTTCTTGTGGGACAAAGCTGTGAGAGGGACATGGCTGGCTAAGGGGACAAGGAGGTAATCAGGCCACACAAGCTGATTAATTTTACAATGTTGTCCTGATCTCTTGGTGTGTGGTATTTGTGTGTTGCTGGCGATCAACACTAGGGACATGCATATGACAGGCAAGCATTCTACCACTAAGCTACACCACCACACACCAGTTCTTCATCTTCTGAGCCTCAGTGTCTCTGTCTGTACAAAGTGGAAAAACCACAAACCTGGGAAGATGAGCAAGGATTGATTGAACACAGTGACGTGTTATATTGTAGTTGCTTGATGAATAACACCTATGACTACACACGCATTCATTCTTTACATAGCCAGCAGGCACAACAAAACCAGAGAAACACCAGTAAAGGTCTCCATCCTGTTTCTGCTGCTGCCATGAAAAATCGAAATGAGAAAGGGCCAAAAATCACTGTATAAGGTCCCTCTGTTCTACTAATAATTTCCTCAGGAGCAGAGTTTGTGAAGTGGTTTTCTTATCACAAAGAGATTCACAGCATTTTCCCAGAGGAGCTCTTTACAGAAAGCTGGACGCTCTGTGCAAGGGGGAGGACAAAGTACATTGGGTGACATTGAGGCATGGGAGGCATGGGAGAGTCGTGTTCACAGTGGGGATTCACTGGGCTCCAGCACCAGTTCAGATGCAGACCTCTGTGAGATGGGGAAGTTCCAACTGAGGCTGGGGTCTGAGCAGCACACTGTCTGGGCTGCTGACTGGGAGATGTGCCCACCCTGCCATGCAGACCCCAAAGAGCTGTGCCCGGCATGTGCTATTCTGAAGCGGTCACACTGAAAAGGAGTTCTGACACCCCAGGGCCATGGGGGACCAAAATACCTGTAGATTAAAAGCCACTTTCCCCCTCTGATCTAAGGGGTTGTCATCTCTCAAGAGTTGTGAGCCCTGGCTCTGTTTGAGAATCTTCTGGAGTAATCAGTCTTCAGATGCCCAGACCCTCATCAGAGCAACTGAGACAAATTTCCAGACTGGAGTCTGGGTCTGGGATTTATTTCAGGTTCCCAGGTATTCCAATGAGCAGCAGGTGGACATCACCCGACCCCCCCCATCCCATTGACACCTTGGCCTGGGGAAGGAAAGTGACTCATCCAAGGTCACACAGCCTCTACATGTCACACTCACAGTGATCTGACATTTCATACAAGCCAGGTACTGGTCTGACAGCTTAACATGTCTTCACTCCTCAGTCTCTGCCATGCTCTGCGAGGGGGACTCATAGGGAGACAGGTGAGGACGCTGAGGCCTTGGCAACCAAAAGGCACCAAGAGCAAAGCCTGGCACACAATAAGCCCTCGGTGCCTGTGGTGTAAGGAGGAGGCTTGACTACCGAGGGGAATTACTCCCTGGAGGCATGAGGACAGTGCAGGCCATACGATGGCCAAGTCACTTAAACAGAACCCTCATCTGTGGAGGCATTGGCTTGGCTGTGGGCAGGCAGACAAGGGTTGCACACGTCCCCTCACTGACCAGCTGTGGAGTCTCACACACGTGCAGGTCCTGTGTGGCCTGGGCCCTGATCACGGGTGGGAAATCAGTTCTTGAATATGAGCACCACTCCTGCACCTGCTCGTTAGCTGTCGCTACAGAACAGAGGGCGTTATTCTTGACCCGTTATTTTTCCCTAGGGGACAAAGGACGGCCACAGATACTCACCACGCACAAATAAATCGGTGCCTGGTCCAGGCTTAAACTCCGTGTCTTCAGAGCCACCGGCTTTCTGGAACTTCACGCAGTAGTAGGTGCCGGCGTCTGCTGGGGTGACATTACTGATGAGAATGGAGAAGTCCATGTTGTCCCTCTGTGTGCCATCTGAAAGTAGTGTGACGCGGGAGAAGTGGCCTCCTTTCTTACGGAAGATCAATTCCCGGCCTGGTCCTTCCCCCCTGAACCACTGGATGGTCCCCACAGGGAGCAGGGAGGTCACAGTGCAGCGCAGAGTGGCTGTCTCTCCAGCATCGACAGACACTGACTTGTCAGGCTGAATCACCTGCAGCTCCTCCTGTGCAGCAGCTCCTGGAGGGAAACAGCAGTTACTGTGCGTCATGAGGGGACCCGCGGGGGTTTCTCAAGTTTTATCAATGACTTTCAGTGACTGAGTGCACAGTGTGAGTAGGACTTGAACTCATCACATTGTGTATGTGATCAGGTTAAAACTCCTAGGATTTTTCCCCATGGTATAATCACATTATGTTAATTTTCTATTGCTGATGTGACAACGTTTTGAAATTTTAGGGGAACAAAACAATAGAAATTTAAGCCTCAGGTGCTGGCACATTTGTGTATCCACACCTCCTCCAGAGAGAAGGGGATTGTGAGCTTAATCCAGGGCAAAGGTAGCAACGTGACCCTATCTAAAAAGAAAAGCAAAACGGCTGAGGCACAGCTCAAGTGATATGGCCAGTATACATAGACCTGGTTCATCCAGCAAGCAAACAAAGAACAACAACAACAAAAAACAGAAAAATTCATGATTTCTTGGTCTAGACATCAAACACCCTAATTTGGTGTCACTAGACAACTATTCAGAGGTCATCAGGGTGCACTTGTCCCTAGAGGCTTTGTTCCTGGCCTAACCACATTTGAGAGTCTGCCAGGATTCTTTTTGCTTGGTTCTCATCTTCTTATCACTTATCCTCCCGCTACATTCATCACACATCCTTCTCCATCTCTGACCCTCTCGCCTCCTTCTTGTCAAGACTCTTGTGATCTATTGGGCACATCCTGATCGCAGACCAAGACTATAAAATAACTATCTTAGACATGGTCAGAAAGGTAAAGGAAAGCATGGACAAGGCACTAAGGAAATCAGGAGCATTAATAATTAAATGAGAACATCCACAAAGGGAAAGAAATCATAAAAGGGAGAAATTTGGGAATTGAAAAGCACAATAGCTGAGAGGCTCATTGGAGAGGCTCCACAACAGAAGTGAGCAGGCAGAAGTGAGAATCAGAAAATGTGGCGATAACGTCAGAGAGTCTGTAGTGCAGGCAGGAAAAACAATAAAGAACTCGAAGGACTTGGAGGGGACCATCAGGTGGTTCCACACACCCATTATGGGATCCCAGGAGGAGAGCGATGAGACAAAAAGAGAGGGGCGAAGATTATCTGAAAAACTAATGTCCCAAGCCATGAGTGTTGATAAAATAACTGAGTCTAGAAATCCAGACTCTGGGCTAACTCCACGTAGGTTAAACTCAAACAGACCAAGATGGAGACACAGTATATCCAACCATCAAAAGCTAAAGTAAAGAGAGAACATTGAAAAAGTCCAGAGACATATTGCTCACCTCAAACAAGATCCTCCATAAGATTCTCACCTGAGTGCTTATCAGAAATGTCGCAGGCCCCAAGGCTATAAGATGATATATTCAAAATGCTGATAGAAAAAATCTAGTCAAGAAAGAATTCTGTACCTGACAAAACCTCCTCTCTCATGAGAGAGAAAAATACGATATTCCCAGATAAACAAAACCTGAGGAGGTCATAACCATGATTCCTGCCCATAAGATACAATAAATGGAAATGAAGGATGCTAGATAGCAAGTAAAGAACAGACAAGAGGGCCCACTTGTCCCTGAGGGACTGGAAGAAGAGTTAAGCACTGTTAAGTACTGTTAAGTCATTGTTAATGTCAAATATAGGTCTTTATTGTAAGCACCCATTTAGCATTCATTTTCCTTTCAATATACTAAGACTTTAGGGCAGGAGGACTACCAGCCAAGCCAAGGACAGCCCTCCTACCAGCGCCAGCTGCTTTGAACACTCTGGAGCCCTCAAGAGGTGACTTGACAACCACAGCTGACTGCCAAGCACATTTTTGGCTAGGATATGAAGTGTGCCATGATTGGTGCAGACCTTGTCACACCCCTTTCCTGGAGATATAAGTAGGTGGTTAGGCTGACTTGTGACTCAGCCTGGAGACACCCTCCTCTGCTGCCCCCTGGTGTTGCAATAGTAAGCCTAATAAAGACTTCTCTCCAGTGAACTTTTCTTACCCACTTTTGGTTTTCTTCATTAGTAGAGCAGCTGAGCTAGTAACATGCAAAAAAGAGAAGAGGAACCAGCAGAGGTTTCAGCAGTAGTGGGGTAACAGGAATGGGTGCTCTGATAGCTGCAAAGGCAAGAGAGACAGGAGAGCCAGGAGTGGCAGAAACAGTAGTGGATCTGGTGCTGATGTCCAAGGCAACCCAGTGGCAGTAGCAGCCAACTGTTCTCTGACAAAGCATTAACATCTAGAAAATGCAAGGAATTCAAAAATTTAATGAGAGGAAACAAGTAATCCAGTTTAATAACTGGCAAATGAGCTATGGAGCTTCCTCAATAAACTGAAGAGGGAACCACTACATGATCCTGCTACACCACTCCTGGGCAGACCTGTGGAGGAATGTAAGTCAGCACGCAACAGAGATAGCTGCACACCACGTCTACAGCAGCACTGTGCACAATAGGCAAACTACGGAATCAGGCTGGGTGTGCAAAAACTGATGGATGGATAAACAGACATACACACACACATAAATATATACACACATACACACATACATACGCATTCATTGGACTATTATTCAGCCACATAGGAGAATAAAATTATGTCATGAACAGGAAAATGGAGAGATCTGGAGATCATCATGTTAAATAAATTAAGTCACACTAATATTGCATATTTCCTCTCATATGTGGAATCCATACCTAACCAAAAGAAAATAAATGACATGAATATAAAACAGAGACTACCTTGGGGTGGGGACCACTGGGAGAGGGGAGGGTGAAAGGAAAGGATGAATGAGGGTTGAATATAATTGAAGTACTTTATACACTTGTATCAAAATAGAAAAATGAAATCCATCAAAATTGCTTTAAAAGTGAGGAGGGGAATATGAAACATTAATACAGGCTGTAAACTTGATTAAAGTCCATATTATGCTTGTTATGGAAATATCACAATGGAACCTCTTTGTACAATTTAAATATGCTAATAAAATTTGGCAAATAATCTGTATAGACACATCTCAAAAGAAGAATTACAACAAATACATAAAAATACTCAATATCATTAAGCATCAGGGAAATTCAAGTCACAATTAGAATGAGATCTCCTTGCACTCTGGTTAGAATGCCTCTTATCAAAAAGACCCCAAAATAACAAACACTGATAAGGATGTAGAGACAGAGGAGCTCTCATAAACTGCTAGTGGGGTGTACATCAGTCCATTGTAAGAGGACAGTATGGAGGTTCCTCAAAACACTAAAAATAGAACTACTGTATGATCCACCTATCTCACTTTTAGGTATACACCAAAGGAAATTACATGAGTACATCTATGACCTGTAAGCCCACGTTTATTGCAACACTATTCACAAGAGGCTAAGACACAGAGTGAGAACAGGTGCCATCAACACATGAGTGGATAAGGAAAATGTGGTATGTATGTGCAAAATGGAATATTCCTTCAGCCATAGAGAATGAAATTCTGTTATTTACAGTAAAAGGGATTGAAATGAAGCCATAAGTAAAATAAGCCTGACAGAGAAACACAAAAACAGTATGTTCTCGAAGTGAAAAAAGTCAACTTGAATTTAAAATAGTGATTGATTATGACAGGTTGGGAAGGGTCAGTACGTGGATACTGGATAAAGGGAGGCTGAATTTGATCAGATCATGCTTTATGCATGTGTTAAAATATCCCACAGAACCACTTTAATATGTTCAATTACTATATATAACTTAAAAATATAAAGGAAATATTAAAAGATAAATTCAGTTAAAATAGTTAAATGTTTCAGAATATGTTAAAACAAGGCCTTCAAGGATCAAAATGTTTTATGCAAAATCAGACATTGTACCCAATGTTCCAAAATTGACAGCCAGATTTTGCTTATTCTTTAATCTAGGAAAAAATAAAGAACCCATCATGATGGATTTCTACAACTTCAGTGCTGTGGTCCCCATACCCAATCACCAAATTATTAAAATAACAGATTCCACTCAATGGACAACTAGTAAATATTTTGCTCTAATAGAGTTCCTTAAATGTTTTGTTCAGTAACTACTTCAATAGCTGGCATTTACCTCTCCCTGTGATGGGACACAATTCACCATTTCCAGTGTACCCAAGGGAGTACCTCAAAAGTTTTACCGTCATACGCAATCATTGCTGAAAAGATCATAATTTCCACCTTTCTCCAGAAGCACAGGTTGGACACACTACATTGTTAACATCATTTCCTAAGAGATACAACCATGGCAGTTACTAATGACTAATAAACCACATCTCTTGGTTCATTCTGGGTTCAGTGGCAACAAATTCCTTAATTATAAATTTTATGTACAAAATAAAACCAATAGGTACTCATGTTATTCTTCTAACAAAAACCCACAAACTAACAAACACATACTACTTCACTGCAGAGGCTTCGATAACCTTTCTCATGCCTCATGGAGTCTCTATACTTGTGATGGTGACAAGTGTTCCCAGGCCTTCTGAGTTAAAAAAAAAACCTGCCCCCTAGGTCCTGTGCTATGAACCATGAAAACGAGAAATGACTGGCTACCTGCTGGAATCTCTAGGAAGTAGAGGCTCATTAGCCTTGATAACTCCACAAGCTTGGCACAAGCTGGAGCCAAACTCTTGGCTGTCTGGGATAGTCCACCTGCGGGAGGGTGTCACTTCTTCATCCTTAGTCCCTCGCATGATGCCAGGGTATCAGAGGAAGTTATTTCCCTCCAGGCCTTGGCATCCTGGGAAACCTGTGATAATTAACAGAGTGAAAAATAGGAACGTCAGTTCTAACCATCATATACCACAGAACTCAGTGGATGTTGCTCTCTCCATCCTCTAACCAAAATGTCCCAATAAAGAAGAGAAACCAAAACACAACACATTTGGCCAAACTTTACGTGGTGGCTTTGGCACTGAATGCCCTACTTAGCAACTAGTCTAATCTTAAGTTTATTATCCAGTATTGGGTCTTTCCCTAAAAATTGCCCTATTTTGGTAAAAATGAAAAATCTGAAAGTCTCTTCCTCACAGTTGCTAACAATATTTATCAAAATGACGTGTCAACATGTACTAAGGTCACACTAAAAGTGTTGCCCAAATAGTCCTCATTACACTCAAGGTACCATCATAACTAATTGTAACCAAGACCTACTTTCTGCTTCTTAGGGAACAACTTGTTGAGCTCTTAGAAGAGGTAATCAAGAGAAGTTTCATGTCCCTGATAGCTTACATAACTGTTCAACTGATCTACATAATGGTCTCGTCAAATAACTGTTTTCAAATTCTGGTCTTGCAAATAATCCCTCAAATGTGTTTCCATTTCTCCCTAGGCCTCAACTTATTATAATAAATTTTGTATTATAATAAGTTATACAAAATTATTATTTTGTATCTTAATCTCATTCCATAAGGAGTACTGGACATACCAAGCAGGCACATTTTCCTAGGACCCATTAACTCTAGATGGTGCCACAGATCAGGCCACTGCTCAGCTGAAATGGGGCCCAGCTAAGCCTTACCTGCTGCTAAAACAAATACAAATTCTTGTAATGTGGAGCTGCACATCATTCTGGTTGCTATTGGTCTTATTACTACTGACTTATTGATGAAACCATCCTCCAAAAATACTAGCAAACTGTATTTACAGCATTTTAAAAGATTATATACCATGATCAAGTGGTTTTTATTCTTGAAATGTAAGGACTGTTCCTATGCAAAAATCAATGTAATACACCATACTCATAGAAGGAAGGAATAAAGCTATATAACCATTTCATCTGATGCAAAATTTGACAAAATTCGACATTTGTTGTAGCAAAAAGCATCAACAATATGAGAATAACTAAAAGCATCCTCTGCATGAGAAAAGCCAAAAATAAAAATCTCATTCCTACATCATAGTCAAAGTCAAAAGGCTGAAGACATTTCCTTTAAGATCAGGAACAGCACAGGATACCCACTTCTCCACTTCTTTGAACACAGTGCTCAAAGTTCTAACCAGAGAGAGTAGGCAAGAAGAAGAAGAAAAGTGTACTTGAAATATAAAGAACTGTATTTATCTCTGGGTGCTAATGACATGACATGATTTACAGAAGTCCTAAAGATTCCACAAAAAACTGTTAATGCTAATAAATGAATTCAGCAAATGTGTAGGATATGAAATCAGCAGTAAAACTTCAGTTGTATTTCTCTACATTAGAAATGAACAATCTGGAAAAGATATTAAACAATAATTCCCATTAAAAAAACTCTACGGTAAACTGAACTACAGAGGTGAAAGACTTGAGCAATGCAAACTATAAAACATTGTAGAAAAAATTAAGGAAAACAAAATTAAATGGAAAGGCCTTCCATGTTCATGGACCAGAAGAATTGATATTATTAAGATACCACTACTAACAAAACTAATCTACAGATCCACTATAATCCCAATCAAAATGACAGCTACATTTTTGCAGAGAGAGAGAAATGTGGAACTAAAGAGAACCCAAATAACCACAATCATTTTTGAAAGAACATCACTGAGGACTCACATCTTCTTAGTTTGAAACTAACTACAAAGCTACAGTCATTAAGGCAGCATGATGTTGACATCACAACAGACACAAAACCAACGGACTGGAATAGAACCAAGAAACAGGTCCTCACATTTATGGTCAATTGATTTCCAGCAAGATTTCAATGTGGAAGGAGAGTCTTTTCAATGTTCTGGGAAAACTGAATATCTACATGCAAGATGATTGAATTGACTTTCATCTTCCACTATCAATAACTATTAACTCAGAACAGACCTGAAACCCAAACAACACAGCTAAGCCTTCAAAAACAACTTTGAGAAAAGAAGGCATAGGTAAAACTCATTGTGATGTTGGATTTGTCAATCATTTCTTACATTTGACAACAAAAATCACAAACAACAGAAGGAGAATAAATTTATCGAACTTATAAACTTATCAAAATTATAAACTTTGTGCTTGAAAAGACACTTGAAGAAAGTGAAAAAAAATGTACCAAATAGGAGAAAATATTTGCAAAGTGTATATCTTCGAAGGGACTAATATCATGAATGTCAAAAGAATTCCTACACCTGAAAAGCAAAATAACACACAATTCAATTTTAAAAGAATAAAATACATGAGTGTACATTTCTCTATGGAAGACATTCACAAATGGTCAATGAGCACCTGAAAAGATGCCCAACCACACTGCGCATTAGGACAGTGCACATCAAGACCACGGTAAGAGGCCCTTGCCAGCCCTTAGGATAGCTATTATCAAAACAAAAGCAAAAATATGACAAGCACAAAACAGAAATAACAGGTGCTGGCAAGGGTGTGAAGAAATTGGAGCCTTTACACATTCCTGGTGAGAATGTGAAACAGTTCACCTGCTGTAAGAAATATTTGCAATGACCTAAAACTTTAAATAAAGAATCACCATAAAATCCAGCAAATCTGCTCTTAGGTATATATTCACAAGAATTAAAAGCAGAGACTCAAGTGGGCACTTGTGCACCACTGTTCATAGCAACATTACTCACAATAGCCAAAAATAGTAGTAGAAACAACTAAAATATATGTCTACAGATTAATAAATAAACAAAATGTGGAACTTACAAAAATGGAATATTATTCCTGCCTCACAAGTGAGAAATTCTTTTTTTCTTATCATATTATTGTTGTTCTAGGGGTACATTGTGACATTTACAAAAGTTCTTACAATGTATCATAATTGAATTTACCCCTCCATCATTCTCCTTCATCCTCCCTCTCCTCATTCCTGGAATAGTTTCAGCAGGTCTCATTTTTCTACTTTCATATATGAGAATATATTTCCAGTATGTTCACCGTCCTACAACCCTTTTCTTATATACTCTTCCCTCCCACTGGTACCAACCCCCAGATAGGACCTATTCTACCTTCCTGTTCTCAGTTGTAGAAAAAAGACATTTGTGTTTTTTAAGATAACTATATAGGGAATTTCATTATGACATGTATGAATGTATTACAACCTGAATTTGTTTATCCCATCTATTTTTCTCCTTTCTACATTAGTCCCCTCCTTATAGTGATTTCAACAGGCTTAGAAATTCTATTCATAGAATTTTAAAATTCTATTCATCCTTTTAAAGAAAGTACATCACTTATATTCACTTTAACTTCCTGCTTTTACCCTCCCTCTTCCATTAGTGACCTCAACAAACAAAAAATTCTAATTCATCCTACAATATATATGAACTTTGAAAATATTATGGTAAGGAAAATAAAACAGATACAAAAGGGCAAGTTAATATGACATACCTAACATAGATGACTTCACATAAACAAAGTGTACAGAGGCTAGCCAGAGGCGATGGGGAGAAGGAATGGGAGGTTATTGCACAATGTGTAGAGTTCTGATTGCGATGTTGAAAAATTCCAGAAATGGATAATAGTGATGATTTCACAATATGATGAAAGTAGTCAGCACACTGAATTGAATCGTTGCAAAGGTTAAAATGGTAAGATCTATGTCAAGTGTATTTTTACACAATAAAATTGCATTAAACACAGATGGTAGCCCTTACAGAAGCTTTGAGTTGGACCAATGGCTCAAGAAAAAAAAATCTAGTGTGTGGTTCAAAAGTGCCTTTACTGGAGAACTAGAACTACAGTAGCCAGAAACAAGAAACAAGCCAACTGTATACTTGTGTTTTGAAAAGAGCTGTGGGTAGTTGTTTGGAGCCACATGACTATGTGCACAATGAGCTATGAGTTGAAGGGACATGAGTCACCTCTACGCCAATCATTTAAGTGAAGGTGAAAATCTCTGCAGTTTGGTTTCTCTGCCTCACTGACCATCATGTTTCTGGAGCCCTAAAGAAATACAAGAACATTCCCCCTAAATAATATTTCAAAAAGGCAGCAACTGGATTCCAGCAGGAAGGATGTAAATCAGAGGACATAGTAAATATAAGTCATTTATATAAAATTTATTTTGTTACCACAAATAAATCCTGTGTTCTTTTCTAACACTGAGCTATTCTTCCAGGAAAATATGAGGGTCACTTTTATAGGATGAAGGCTGGAAATATTCCAACATTTCACAGTGTGTGTAACCAAATGTGCCTCTCAAGAGACACATCCCACTACAGGACAGGTCCTTCAGTGCACTATGATCAGGACATGGCTTTGGTATTTAAGTCTGGAGAATATTGGAGGGGAAGAAGCTGAGCTTCTAAGATAGAAATATGGGTAAATCTTGGAGGGAGAAATCGAGAGAATGAAAGAGAGAAGACAGAGTAGGGTGAGGGGGTGGGGAGGAGCCAGGGACTGGTAAAAGAGCCGGCAGGTGCACATCTGTGGTTCCCACATTTACCCCTCTGGAACATCCTTTCTCCTGACTCTGGACTTATATGTCCACCTGCCCACCTGACAGGTTGCTTGGAAGAAAACAAGCACCCTACAGTTAACATATTCTAAAATGCATTCCTTACTTCCACCCTCAGCCCTCTGGACCATAGAGGAAACATTTTCTTTTCTTTTTTTTTTTTTTTTTTCATTTTTCTTTTATTTATTCATATGTGCATACAAGGCTTGGTTTATTTCTCCCCCCTGCCCCCACCCCTCCCTTACCACCCACTCCGCCCCGTCCTGCTCCCCCCCTCAATACCCCGCAGAAACTATTTTGCCCTTATCTCTAATTTTGTTGTAGAGAGAGTATAAGCAATAATAGGAAGGAACAAGGGGTTTTGCTGGTTGAGATAAGGATAGCTATACAGAGCGTTGACTCACATTGATTTCCTGTGCGTGGGTGTTACCTTCTAGGTTAATTCTTTTTAATCTAACCTTTTCTCTAGTTCCTGGTCTCCTTTTCCTATTGGCCTCAGTTGCTTTAAGGTATCTGCTTTAGTTTCTCTGCATTAAGGGCAACAAATGCTAGCTAGTTTTTTAGGTGTCTTACCTATCCTCACCCCTCCCTTGTGTGCTCTCGCTTTTATCATGTGCTCATAGTCCAATCCCCTTGTTGTGTTTGCCCTTGATCTAATGTCCACATATGAGGGAGAACATATGATTTTTGGTCTTTTGAGCCAGGCTAACCTCACTCAGAATGATGTTCTCCAATTCCATCCATTTACCAGCGAATGATAACATTTCGTTCTTCTTCATGGCTGCATAAAATTCCATTGTGTATAGATACCACATTTTCTTAATCCATTCGTCAGTGCTGGGGCATCTTGGCTGTTTCCATAACTTGGCTATTGTGAATAGTGCCGCAATAAACATGGATGTGCAGGTGCCTCTGGAGTAACAGTCTTTTGGGTATATCCCCAACAGTGGTATTGCTGGATCAAATGGTAGATCGATGTCCAGCTTTTTAAGTAGCCTCCAAATTTTTTCCCAGAGTGGTTGTACTAGTCTACATTCCCACCAACAGTGTAAGAGGGTTCCTTTTTCCCCGCATCCTCGCCAACACCTGTTGTTGGTGGTGTTGCTCATGATGGCTATTCTAACAGGGGTGAGGTGGAATCTTAGTGTGGTTTTAATTTGCATTTCCTTTATTGCTAGAGATGGTGAGCATTTTTTCATGTGTTTTCTGGCCATTTGAATTTCTTCTTTTGAGAAAGTTCTGTTTAGTTCACATGCCCATTTCTTTATTGGTTCATTAGTTTTGGGAGAATTTAGTTTTTTAAGTTCCCTGTATATTCTGGTTATCAGTCCTTTGTCTGATGTATAGTTGGCAAATATTTTCTCCCACTCTGTGGGTGTTCTCTTCAGTTTAGAGACCATTTCTTTTGATGAACAGAAGCTTTTTAGTTTTATGAGGTCCCATTTATCTATGCTATCTCTTAGTTGCTGTGCTGCTGGGGTTTCATTGAGAAAGTTCTTACCTATACCTACTAACTCCAGAGTATTTCCTACTCTTTCTTGTATCAACTTAAGAGTTTGGGGTCTGATATTCAGATCCTTGATCCATTTTGAGTTAATCTTGGTATAGGGTGATATACATGGATCTAGTTTCAGTTTTTTGCAGACTGCTAACCAGTTTTCCCAGCAGTTTTTGTTGAAGAGGCTGCTATTTCTCCATCGTATATTTTTAGCTCCTTTGTCAAAGATAAGTTGCTTATAGTTGTGTGGCTTCATATCTGGATCCTCTATTCTGTTACACTGGTCTTCATGTCTGTTTTTGTGCCAGTACCATGCTGTTTTTATTATTATTGCTTTGTAATATAGTTTGAAGTCAGGTATTGTGATACCTCCTGCATTGTTCTTTTGACTGAGTATTGCCTTGGCTATTCGTGGCTTCTTGTGTTTCCATATAAATTTAACAGTAGATTTTTCAATCTCTTTGATGAATGTCATTGGAATTTTGATGGGAATTGCATTAAACATGTAGATTACTTTGGGGAGTATAGACATTTTTACTATGTTGATTCTACCAATCCATGAGCATGGGAGATCTCTCCACTTTCTATAGTCTTCCTCAATTAGAGGAAACATTTTCATCCTACCAGATGTTCAGGCGCTGAACATGGCAGTCTTATTTTCCCAACTCAAATCTATGCAGCAGGAATTCCTGTTGGCTCCATCTCAGAAACTATATAAAAACTCTGAGCTCCTTTTCTTTCTCTACTGGCCACTATCCTATGTAAGTCAGTTCCTCTAGGAATTGTTGGGTAACATTACAACAAGCCAAACTGGGGAGCCAGGAGGACTCTGTGCCCTACCATGTGTCCATTGGGAGCTATGAGCAGGGGCTTTTCCAAGCTGTCCCAAAACAGGTCCTCCAATCCTGCCTTTCCTGAGAAGAGGGAAAATAAAGTCCCATGATGACCATGGGAGTTTGTGGGCTGAATGTGTCTTATATATGTTGAAGCTGTAAACCCCATTCCATCACAACATGATTGAATTTGAAGTCAGGGTCTTTAAAGAGTTAATAAAATTTAAATGAGACAGTTGAGTTGGATTTCATTCCAACATAACTGGTGCTGGTACAAGAAGAAAAAAAGATACACAAACACACAGAGGGAAGACTGTGTTCAGATACAGGAAAAAGATGCCAAACACAAGTCTTCAAGAGGGACTTCAGAAGAACCCAACCTGCTGGACACCTTGATCTTGGATTTGTAGCCTCCAGAACTCTGAGGAAACTGAAGAAGCTGTGAGGTGTTTTAGCCACCCAGCCCATGGTGTGTTTTTATGGTAGCCCTAGCAAATAAGCAGAGGCCCCTTAAGCAGTAAATGTGGAACTCTTAAAGAGGAAGGGGCCATAGAAGGATGGGTGCTAAGGCCCAGGTGACAGAATGGGGACAGAGGACCCCGCTGAGAAAGGATGGTGAGTGAGCATAACCAGAAGCATGGCACCACTGTCCACCTCACACCGGCTCCATGTCAGACTTCACAGCCTTGGGTGGTGAGCAGAGAGCCCTGGCCTTGGATCAGGCAGATTCCTTGACTGCCTCTGATCTTCTGTGGCCTTGGATATGTTGTCTCATCTCTTGGGTCCTTAAGAGTTACAAGGATTTGTAGAATTACCCTACTGGGAAAGTACCTTGTTCCTGGAATAACATTAAAATGTAATTAATGATTATTATTGGGAGAGTCACCTGACTGGAGGCCTCTGGTCACCTGCTGAAGGTAATGGATCCATAGGCAGTGCCCAAGTCCCTATTCTATACTATCAGAATGCCCTGTCCTTGCTTTCTGTGACAGGATCATACTTACTTGAAGTCCCTGTAAATCAAGGTGCAGGCTATACCAGGATCAGGGGGAGAGGATTCTATTTCAAGGCCAGACTCACCTGTGAGTCCCAACAGCAAGGTCAGCAGCAGGACAGGATGAGGAGTCTGGGGCCAGGAGTCTGGAACAAGCATGTGGAGACCAAGTAGTCTACTGTGTCCCAGTGTCTCTGCTAGGGAGATCACAGTTTCTGCTCTGTGGAAAGAAAAGATACCTTGCCGCCTTCCATTAAAGAGGAAGTGTCTGGGATGGATGGAGATGACCCACTGTCTCCAGATTGTGAAATAGAAATCGGCCAGCACAGGAAGCTACAGGCAAGGAGTCACTCATGGTGCTTTCTAGAGGAAATCACATTACACTAACAGGAAGAATGCTTCCTCTTTACTGGGGCGTGAGTGCTATCCACTATAACCTTCATACCATCTTGAGGTCTTAATGAGTCCCCAATGTGAGCTCCTAGCCAAGACCTTGCCCTTTAGTCCTAATCCTGAGCTCCAGTGTGTGGCCAGTTTGTGGTCTTGTTCTGCACCAGCTTTCCTGAGAGCAACTCTGCTGGAGTCAGGATGAAGTTTCCCAAGACTTACTGAATATTGGAGCAGAATGGGATCTGCTCCTGAAATGACACCCTATTGGAAACCTCTTATTGGTACAACTTGTAAACATAGCCCAAAGGCAGTATGATGTGAACTTAGGACTCTATGAACCTGCACCCAGAAAAAGGAATCCAGTACTGTCTTGGTCCAGGAGAGAAAGTGGATTTAGATTAATTAGCATCTGTTGGTGGAGCATGTTGGGGGTTGTGGGTGATATGAATGGCAGAATATGGAAAGACATATTGTGGAAAATTCCTAGTGTAAGGGAAGGGGACGTCCCATCACATTGACTTGTTCTCCCTAGAAAACACCTATTCCATTTGCTACAGTGTGCAATTGGGAGCTGAGGAGAAAGGAAGGAACAGTGACCTGGTAAAGAGGATGTGCCAAAGAGTTGGTCAAGTTACTAGATCCTACTAAACTGTTTGTCATCTCTGAACTGGGGATAAGAAGTCTTTTCCTAGTTATTTTTGGGGAGATTAAAGGAGAAAATGGCTATAACATGCTTGAAAGCCAAAAGGCCATTGTTGGTACTCTTGGGGCCAGATGAAGACAAGAAAATCAAATATGGCTTTTCAATGAGCACCTATCTTATGGTGCCAGTTTCTCATCAGTGGCCTTAAACCAGCTCTCTGACTTCCTGGGACCCAGTTTATGTGTCATCCTTGCCTCTGAGATCAATTGCACCCTTGGGATTTCTATGCATCTTCGTGGTGGTTGATGCATGGAGGTGGCAGCTGCTTCCCCTGAGGCACTTGGTTGTCTTGTGCTTTATTTTTGGCAGCATCACTTGAATTGGATACAGCTAGAGCTAAGGATTAGATGTTTCAGGTGTTCATGATTTTCTGCACCACTGGTTTGTTGGTGTCCAGAGTTGGGTGGGGCAGAGTGGAGGGAGGAAAAGAGGCATCACTGAGGGGTGATGCCTCTATACAGAACTACACAGAACTCTGAAGAGAAATCCTCATCTTCCTGAAAATACCCCATCACCATTCCCCTGCCTGGCTCTATTCACCAGTCTGCCTGAGATTTTTCCTTCGAGAATCCCATATTCCTACTGTTGGAGCCAATGTGGCTATTTTTTCTGGGATTTAATGTGTGTCTAGAATTTACCTTGAATTCACTACTGTGGGGGCTACAAGCAGCTTCCTGCAAGCTCAAAAGTGTCACAGACCTGCAGCTAGGCTGGGCATGGTTTCCTGTAACTGTGACCACATTCTGTAGCGAGGTTAGGCGGAAACTCTGTAACCAACCTGTTTCTCTATAACTGACTTGTCTTTCTGACCAGCTGTGAACGATATACTGCAAAAACCACCTGGGGGGTATATAGTGTCATCTCCTGACACTGACTGGGGCTCAGGGCTTTGAGAACTTGTCTCCCCTGAGTCTGCTAGCATAATAAAATTCCTGATTCCTGCAAAGTGGTCTCAATGACTTTGTTTCCCTTGCCATTTCCCACAACATTTCTGATGCATTGGCTGGGAAAGGGAGAGACCAAAGTTGGCATTTTTGCCTCCCTGGCTGTCGGGCTATGGCTCAACTCCTGGGGATGCAACCCAGCCAAGGCGCCACTAGATGCTTATTCCAGATGGCTAGGGAATCCTCCCAAGGAGACTGAAGCCTCAGGTCTGTACACACCAATGGAACCTGGGTAGAGATCCCAGGAACCAGGAAAATTTGGAGCAGTGGCCATCTGGAACAGGTAGGACCCAGGTCCATGAGAATAGGCCTGTCCATGGGAGGACAGAAAAGGGGCATGATCACCCCCTAGGTTCCCACTAATACTCTTGGATCTGGTTTTTTGGTTTTTGTGATTATTCAAGGGGAAGCTGGGATACCTTCCAGACAAGATTTGTTGGGTTGGATGAATGCGTGATGTGCAACTGAGAGCATTAAAGGAGTGTGCCTTTGGCCACCACATGGTGTGTGGAGTCTGTTTCCAGAAGGCAGAGGAGTTCTCATATGGTCTAGGGAGTCCCCTCCCTTGGGGTACATGTTCGGGGTTTATACAGGCTCACTACAGCTACAAGACATCTGAAATATCTCTGCGAGGAGAGCAGCTAGGGATGGAAAAAGTGAACGTTGTCTGTCTTCCCTTTGTGTTGGAAACTGAGGACCCTATACCTCATTTCCAAACTCCCTGATCCTCTTGTCCTTGTCTCAATATGGTGAGAGCCAAAGTAAAAAGACTCCTTTGCAATATATGCTTGACAACTTCAAGAAAGGATACACAACTGATTATGGTGTGGAACTCACACCCCAGAAACTTTGGAAATTCTGTCAAATATATTGGGTGTCCTTTAGGGTTGGATGGCCTTCTGAGGGATCTCTAGATCAAGAAACCATTCATAGGGTCTATCAGGTAGTGACAGGGATGCCAGGTCATCCTGACCAGTTCCCCAACATAGACATATGGCAGACATTGCAGCTCATCCTCCTTGGCTTAAGAAATGCTTTGAAGACAATTGTAAGATTATGATGACAAGGGCTACAAATACTGAGACTCTTTAAAGAAATGATAAAGAGAAAAAAGTCTCCCCCTAAGTGCTCCAGATGCTCCTCAACATGGAGGAATGGAGACAAGTTGTCCAAGCAGTCCTACATTTGTTTGAGACTCATGTCCCCAGTGGGACAAGTGATGTGTGAGCCAAATGAAGCAGAAAGCCAAGACAATTTACATAGATATAGAGAGGCTCTGAGAAAGCTAAGAGAGGCTCTGATGGCAGGTCTAAAACAAGAGGGAAGAAAAGCCATAAACATGAACAAAATCACAGAGATCTTACAGAAGTCTGACGAGAGCCCAGCACAGTTCTATGAGAGACTATGTGAAGCATTCTGTCTATAGTCTCCCTTCAATCCTGAGGCTCCTGAAAATCAGCAAATGATCAATGCCACCTTGATCATTGTGGGGCAAGCACAGGAGGACATTAGAAGAAAGTTACAAAAATGAGGATTTGCAGGCTTGAATGCATCACAGCTCCTGGAAGTGGCAACTAAGGTGTTTATCAACAGAGACCAGAAAGCTCAAAAAGAAAGCAGAACAAAAGATGAAAAAGAAAGTAGATCTCCCAGAAGTGGCATTAAATGGACAGGAAGGGCAGTTCCAGTAAGGGTAGAGGCTGAGGAAGAGGCAAAGGGGGGGGCCCTAGGAAACTCCCCACAAGTATGGCCCCAGAGATCAGAGCCCCTAAAGAAAATTCAGTGCTCCTTCTGTTGCCAAGAGGGACACTGGAGAAATGAGTGCCCACAGCTCCAGGTCAAATGCAGAATGACAAAAGAGAAAGAGGACTTTATGGGGCTTGGAAGCATTGAGCGGGTCGAGGATTAGGGCCGACTGGGCTCTTTCCTCCTCAGCCTCCAAGAGCCCATGGTCCTTATATCAGTAGGGGGCCAACCTGTAGATTTCATGGTGGACACTGGTGCTGAGCATTCCATGGTGACCCAATGGGTGGCACCAATTTCAAAAAGATACCAGACAATTGTGGAGGCCACAGGGATCCTAGCCTGCTGCCCTTTTCTCCAGCCCCAAAAACATATTCTGGAAGGGCATCTTGTGACTCATGAGTCTCTCTATATATGAGAATGTCCAGTGGCATTGATGGGCCAAGATCTGCTAAGCAAGTTTCCAGCCCAGGTCAGTTTTCAGGAGGGTGGACAAGCAGCTTTGAGCTTTGGCTCAGGGCTCCCTAGGGTCCTGGCCCTCGTTACTCCCTGGGAAGAAGAATGGAGATTACATTCAGTAGGAACTGCCTTAATGGGGCCAGAGATGCCCTTTAAGTTTCCAGGAGTATGGGCTGAAGACAATCCTCCGGGCCTAGCCATCAGCATTCCTCCAGTGGTAATAGAGATAAAGCCGGGAGTCACTCCAATAAGAGTGAGACAATACCCAATCCCAATGAAGGCATGAGAAGGGATAGCTCATCACCTCCAGAGACTTTTAAACTATGAAATCCTGAGACCTTGTCAATCTGCCTGGAACACTCCCTTGCTACCAGTTCAGAGCCAAGTACCAATGATTACCACCCAGTGCAGGATCTCTGGGCAGTCAATCAAGCAGCAGTGACTCTGCACCCCATGGTTCCTAGCATATACACCTTGCTGGCCCTGATATCAGCAGAGACAACCTGCTTCTCATACTTGGACTTAAAAGATGCATTATTCTGCATCCAGTTGGCACCTGTAAGATAACCCATTTTTGCTTTCCAATGGGAGGACCCCCATTCAGGGGGCAATAACAGTTAACTTGGACTCACCTCCCACAGGGTTTCAAGAACTCCCTAACCATCTTTGAAATCTGGCATCAGATTTGTGAGCATACCCAGCAGAGGAAGCTGGCTGCACACTCTTACCTCCTCCTTGCAGTGGCTAACCACCAAGACTGTCTTTTTTTTTTTTTTTTTTGGTAGTACTGAGGTTTGAACTTAGAGCCTCACGCTTGCTAGGCAGGTGCTCTACCACTTGAGCCATTCCTCCAGCCCAACCAAGACTGTCTTAAAGGGACAGAGCTCCTACTCCATCTCTTATGGGAAGCTGAATACAAGGTATCTCAAAAGAAGGCCCAGATCTGTCAAGACCAGGTCAAATATTTGGGGTTTCACATCTCCCAAGGCCAGTGGAACCTCAGCACAGAAAGAAAACAAGCTGTCTGTTCAACTCCAACTCTGACTTCAAGAAGACAGATCCATGAGTTCTTGGGAGCAGCTGGGTTCTGCCAGATTTGGATACCTAATTTCTCATTGCTAGCAAAGCCTTTGTATGAAGCCACAAAGTGGGGCAAAAGGGAGCTCCTAATCTAAAAATCTAAACAGCAACAGGCTTTTCGTGCCATCAAGGAGGCATTAGTGCCCCTGCTCTAGGAATCCCAGATGTGAGAAAGCCTTTCTTCCTCTATGTACATGAGAGAAGCAGCATGGCAATTGGAGTCCTGACCCAATTCCTGGGCTCATGGCATTGGCAAGTGGCTTGCTCACCAAACAGTTGGATTCAATGGCAAAGGGATGGCCTCCCTGCTTGTGAGCTCTCACAGCCACAGCCTTGATGGTATCAGAGGCAGAAAAGCTAACACTGGGAAGGGAAATAAGTGTCAGGGTCCCACATTCTATTGTGACTAATGGAATACAAGGGACAGTATTGACTGATACCAGAGTATACTCTGTGAAAACCAACAAATGAAGCTAGAGGTTGTCCAGACTTTAAACCCAATGACCCTCCTCCCATCATCTGCAAGACTTTCAGACCATGACTGTGTTGAGGTGATTAATGAGGTCTTCTCAAGCCTCCCTGATCTCAGCAACCAGCCCCTAGCTTGGACTGACCTTGAACTATTCACAGATGGAAGCAGCTTCCTTAAAGAAGGAAAAAAAATATGCTGAGTATGCAGTGGTGTCTCTGGATTCAGTCCTGGAAGTTCATGCACTAGCTCCAGGCACATCAGCACAAAAAGCTGAATTCATTACACTGATGCACGCCTTCCTCCTGGCAGCTGAAAAGACTGTTAACATACACACAGACTCTAAGTATGCTTTTACCACTTTTCATGTTCATGGCGCTATATACAAAGAAAGAGGATTAATTTCCTCAGGAGGAAAAGACATTAAATATGGGCAGGAGATTCTTGAGCTCCTAGAGGCAATGTGGGCCCCCAAAAAGGTCGCTGTTATGCATTGTCCATGGCTTCAGAAGGGCAAGTCTGCAGTGGCACTGGAAAACCGGAGAACAGATCAGGAAGCTCGTGCAGCAGCTCTCCAGGCTCCACCTGCCCTGCCTGTGGCTGTAACTGCAGCACTCCTCCCGACCCCACTCACAGAGTGTGTTCCACATTACTCCAGTCTTGAATGTCAGTGGTTTACTCAAGACGAAGGAAAATATTGCAGAGGGAGATGGTATCAGCTTGCAGATGGGCGGATAGTGATTCCAGAGACACTAATCCCCACCTTTATAAAGAATGCTCATCAGGACTCTTACATGGGAAAGTTGGCCCTTGAGCAATTGCTGAGTCAGTATTTCTATGTCCCCTGCCTCACCAACCTAGCCAGCAATATTTGTAAGCAATGTGAAACATGTGCCAAAAATAACCCCAAGCAGAGGCCCCTCCCTAAACCAGGAGTCCAAAATGTGTGTAGTTCCTCTTTGAAGACTTGGAAGTAGACTTCACTGAGCTGCCTGGAACCAGAGGCAACAAATACCTTCTGGTGACTGTGTGCACATTCTCTGGGTGGGTAGAGGCTTTCCCTACCCAAACAGAGAAGGCCCAAGAAGTGGTCCATGCTTTACTAAAGGAAATAATTCCCAGATATGGGATCCCCATCTCCATTGGGTCAGACAATGGACCAACTTTTGTGGCAGAAGTTCTTAAACAACTGGCAAAGGAACTAAAAATAACCTGGAACCTTCACACAGTGTACCGGCCTCAGAGTTCAGGCAAAATTGAAAAAGTGAATCAGACACTAAAAACTCAGATGAGTAAACTCTGTCAGGAAACACACCTGACATGGGAACAGGTTTTGCCTTTAATCTTACTTAGGGTCAGGTTTAGTCCCACCAAATAGACTGGGTTCTCACCCTATGAGATTCTCTATGGAAGCCCACCCCCACTAATAAAGGACATTAAGGGAGATCTAAAAGAGATAGGAAATCTAACTTTGCTCCAACAGATGTGTGGCTTGGGAAAGGTGCTCAATGACCTACACCACCATGTTCGAGAAAGACTCCCTATTAGCTTAACCACTGATGTACATTCCCTTAAGCCAGGTGACTAGGTTTGGATAAAGGAGTGGAATCTTCAGCCTCTCCAGTCTTGGTGTAGAGGGTCCGATTCGGTTATCCTAACCACTCCCACAGCAGTCAAAGTGACAGAGATCACCTCATGGATCCACTACACCCGAGTGAAGAAGGCAACTCCTGAGTGGAAGAGTCCACTGGACTCCAGCGATCCACTCAAACTGACCCAGAGGAGGGGAACTTCAGCCTTGCCCTAGTCACAAACTGGAAGCTGACTAGTCCACGCATGGCAGAAGCTTGAGGAGTCAACTAGAATGGACTGTTGTTTCCATGGGCAGTGTTCTGTGGTGATGTTTGAGTTCTGCCATCCCTTGCCTATCTCTCTTTCTAGTATTGTAACCTTGTTTTTGTCAGTAGTGGTAACAGAAACTACCCCAGCAGGATGGAGCCGGACCAAAAGGCTTTCTTTGGCAGTTTTCTTTTTCTCTCCTGCTAACAGGATGTGGTATTGTTTTGGTTGCTTCTATTCTGGGTTCCCTTTTCAAGTCTATCCCCTACCCCACCCCCGATATGGTTCTCTACAATAGGAGGATTTAAAACAATGTTTAGGGATGTGTTAATTATGGTGTTGAGCTGTCTTATACTCCCATTGTGCTGACGCTGGTCATGTGGTCCATACTGACCCGGGTGGAAGACATGGTGGAATGAAAAACAGCTGCAGGATTATATCTGTTACAAGGTTACCAAAGAGTAAATCCCGTCTCTGAGAATGAAAAAGATAATGCATTTTGACAAATAAAGTGTCAAAGTGTCAAAGCATCGAAGGGAGAATGTTGGAGACAACTGTGGCTATTTTTCTGGGATTTACTGTGTGTCTAGAATTTACCTTGAATTCCCTACTCTGGGGGCTACAAGAAGCTTTCTGCAAGCTCAAAAGTGTCACAGACCTCCAGCTAGGCTCTGCAAGGTTTCCTGTTACTATGACCACATTCTGTAGGAGGGCTGGGGGGAAAACTCTGTAAACAACTTGTTTCTCTGTAACTGACTTGTCTTTCTGACCAGCTGTGAACCATACACTGCAAAAACCACCTGGGGATATATAACTGATCTCCTGTCTCTGATCAGGGCTCAGGGATTTGAGAACTTATTTCTCCTGAGTCTGCTAGCATAATAAAATTTCTGCTTCCTGAAAAGTGGTCTCAGTGACTTTGTTTCCCTCACCATTTCCTGCAACACTACATCTTCTACAGAGAGAAAAAGTGTTTTACTAGACCCTAACCTAATGGGTCTACCAGAGCCTTAGGAAGTGAAATGCTCAACTCCAGTTACCTCTGGATTTCCATAAGGGGGAAGAGAATACGTGACTCTCTTTCCCTCCCACCATCCTTTCCCACTGAAGGGAAGAGCCCTTAGAGTTTCACAAAGAGCCCTTAGAGCCAATGAACTTCACAGAGGCCCAGGATCTCCAAAAGCCTGAGACCTGGTCATAGCACTAATTATACCACCTATTATAGACCTACTTATAGCACTGCCTTAAATCTTTACAGCGGCTCCTTTTACCCAGCACCTCATACTGGTTACCAAGGAAACATTACAAGGCACACAAAAAGGCAAAAAACACAGTTTGAAGACACAGAACCTGCATTGAAAACAGAGTCACATATGAAAGGATTGCTGGAATTATGAGTCGAGGAATTTTTTCAACTCTTATTAAAATGCTAAGGGCCTCATGGGGAAAGAAGACAGTGTGCAGGAACAGATGATTTATATAGGCAGAGACCGATATTCTAAGAAAGAATAAAAAAGAAATGCTAGAAACCAGAACTGAAACAGAAAGGAAGACTGTCCTGACGGGCTAATTAGTAATTGGACACAGCCGCAGATGGAATCGTTGGTGCTCTAGGACCATAAGCCAACATATTTCCATTCACTATAAATTACCAAGCCCAGGCATTCTGTTACAGCATCACTAAACAGACTAAGATTCCCATAGAGATAAAGGAGACCCTTATCATTCATTCATATGACCATGGAAAAATGGAACCCTTCTGTAGAAAAGATGTTCGTTATCTAAGAGTAAAAGTTTGAATTACAGAGAGGATTGTTACATCATACTTAGAAACATAAGTGAGTCGTGAGAGACAGGTAGGTTTCCAATTGCAGTTTTATAAAGAATTTTAGTAAGCTGAGTATACTGGATCTTCCTGCCTGTAATCCCAGATACGTGGGAGGCAGAGAGAAGAGGATCACATGTTTGAGGCCATGCTAAGCAAAGTTAGCAAGACCTGATCTCAGAAACAAATACAAACAAAAGGACTAGAAAGTCTGGCATGCTCAAAGCCCTTGGTCGATCCCCAGTATTGAGTGGGAGTGCTGGAGGAGTGAAGAATTTATTAACAATTTTGTTAGATTTCCTATCTTTAAAACATCCTCATTTTTCTCAAGCAATGCTTACTTCTTTCTAGTGGCTCTCAATAAGACTTTTAGAAGGATCCTTGTTGTTCCAGAGAAGTAAAAGAGAGAATGGGACATTGGAACTCAATGATCTTGATGCCTGGAAGATGAGCAATTCAGTGTCCCAGTGTTGCTGCTGTCACTGTCATGATAAACAGTTGGGCTGGGGAAGATGCCCTGTGGGGCAATTTTGTCTTTCTCTCTTCATGCATGCTGAGGCATTTTCTTCCTCTGCTCCTTAGAAGAAAGTCCAAGCTGAAACAGCCAGCTTCTCTGAGCTTATACATAATGCAAGATCTTCTAGTCATTTTCAGTTGATTAAAATATCCTTACTTTAGTACTTTGTTGTCTTTCCCCATGCTGTTTGGGTTGTCAGCTTCTCCATTACCCTAATACGAATAGAGGAGGCAAAAACCAAACAAACTACCACAATAAAAATCCAGAAAATCTTTACCATGTCATCACTCATGCTCTGAGGTCAATCTGCCCTTTCTCTCCACATTTTCAGAGCCTTATGATTGTTGTGTAGCAGAAAAGAGGGGGTGCAGAAAAGAAACAGACAGACTATGTTCTGAACACAAAACAAGAGGAAGGGATGGCAAAGCAGAGAGATAAAACTTAAAGAATTGAAACATGGTCACATAGCACTAAGGAAATGAAATAGCCAATGAAGTCACAATCAGCCATGTGTGGGTTGAGCTTTGCTTTTTGCTTCTGTAACCTGCTTGCAAGGGTGTATAAGGTGAGACCCCTTCATTCTCGGGGCTCAGCCTTTGGACACGAGTCCACTGGGTCTGTGCCGACACAATAAACGTTGCTTCCTGCTAAACTGCCTCAGTGTCCCGTATCTCAGCTTGTAATTTCCCGCAACAGTTGTATACATTAATGGTCAAGGTTTTTGGCTGCATTTGGATGAATAATAAAGTCTTCATGTCCCATCTTTCAGGAAGTAGAAATATACCATATGTTCTCTTGGTCTTTCTGATCGCCATCAAATTTTAGAAATATTTGAGTCTTTGAAAAACTGCTATGTAAATTAATCTAAATGTCTAACAATGGCAGTTGCTATTTTTAAAAAATAAGCCCTTCATATTTTACTAAATATTACCTGGAAATATTTAACCAAAACATTCAGCTTTAGGATCTTTTGGAAAATTGCAATTTGCAATGTCTATCAAGCGGTTTTCTAGGGCTCTGCTGAACAGGGAGATGCACAAAGCTTCCATAGACCATACTTGACACCAGTCTACCCAGAAACATGTACAATATAAGAATGGAACAACAGTGGTCTCAATAGCAAGTAATGAGAGGAGTTCAACATTGCAAGCATCTGTAGGTCTCAACACTGTTTTGGGAAAGCAACAAACAAAGAGAAACCCTGTCAGCCAAATGCAGGACTTGTTAAGATCCTACTTTTTCCTGGTGGGCTGGAAGGCTGTGCACAGGCACAAGGCTACACACATACTCAGGGAGGACTGGAATAGCCCAGTGAGCACCTCATTCCTGGTTGAAGAAAATGGTCCTGTGTAAGAGGGAAGTGCAAGCCAAGCTGATTTGTGGAACTGCTGAACTTTTAAAGCATTTCTTTTTTTTTTTATTGTTTTATTATTCATATGTGCATACAAGGCTTGGGTCATTTCTCCCCCCTGTCCCCACCCCCTCCCTTACCACCCACTTTGCCTCCTTCTTCTCCCCTCATCCCCTCAATACCTGGCAGAAAGTAGTTTGCCCTTATCTCTAATTTTGTTGAAGAGAGAGTATAAGCAATAATAGGAAGGAACAAGGGTTTTTGCTAGTTGAGATAAGGATAGCTATACAGGGCATTGACTCACATTGATTTCCTGTGCGTGGGTGTTACCTTCTAGGTTAATTCTTTTTGATCTAACCTTTTCTCTAGTTCCTGGTCCCCTTTTCCTATTGGCCTCAGTTGCTTTTAAGGTTACTGCTTTAGTTTCTCTGCATTAAGGGCAACAAATTAAAGCATTTCTTGAACCACATTTATACTTGGCTGTGAGCTATCTTTGGCCAATGCCATGGTAACAGATGTGACACAAGCAGGTATTTGAAATGTGTTTGTACAGTTGAACTTGGCCTTCTGCCCTTCTGTCACTCATTATGAGAATATGTGGTGGGCACATGGATGGACATGTAGAGCAGACCTGGCCTTAGCTTGAACTCAGCTAGTTAAGTTCATACCAGTTAACCAACTCCTAACCAGCCTGCATGTGCATGGGCAAGAAGTAAATGTGTATTGATGCACACCTCTGAAACATTTGTCATTGTCCTATGGTCACTAATGCAGTAGCTGATGCCTAGAATCGGATCACTTTTAAAAAGAAAGATTAAAATATATGGCAATGACATTGGGCCTAGTTTATAGACAACAAATAAACTGCTTTAAGAAGGTGGAAAGTCAGCAAGATGTGAATGTAATGACAAGATTGTCCCCTATGATAAACTGTAAGGCAGAAATTATACCAAGTGAGATTTCCAAGTTGAATGTTTGTATTTCTCATGTGAGTGATACATGACCATTTCTGAATAAGAGGTAAGCTTATCAGTGAGTAAATATCCATTCCTAGGCTGGGAGTGAACATACTTCCTTAGTATGTTCAAGGCCCTGCTTTCAATCCCCAGCAGCAGAAAAAACAAAAACAAAAAACCATTTCTCTCTCCACTCCATAAAAAGCTATTTTTGCCTGCCCCATTTTTGTTGAGCTCAACCATGTGGCCAGCCTTGATCAAAGGCATGCTAATGGGTGTGACATGAGCACAAGCTAGTGAACGCAACACAAGCCAGTGGTCCAAAGAGAATCAGAGCCACATGAAATGAACCAGAACCCATCTGAAGCTTAGAGTCAAGCTCCCTCAATCAATTCCAGCCTAGATCAGCTGTACTTCAGCCAAGCTGCAGATACATGACTGAGAAGTAATGACATCTTATAATTGTATGCCACTGAATTTTATGGCCACTTAAATAATAGACTACACTATTGATACTGAAGAGTGCTACCTGCAGAACTTTGCCTTCTATCATTGCCTTCACTGCCTTCACTAGCAATCACTCTGCTTGCCAATTCCTCCCAAATTTATACCTTGAGTCCAAGGTCTTTTCCCAAACTCCAGATTTACATCTAACTTCCCACTCAATATCTCCACTAAGGTATTGGAAATACATTTAAAACTCAATATATTCAAACAAACTCTTAGCCTCCTCATCCAAAGATGCTCTGTGCGTGGCCTTTTCTAACTTACTTGATGGCAATTTATTATTCCATTCACTCAGGCTGAAAATCTTGAAGGCATCATGACTCCTCCCTCCCTCTCTATGTCAATAGATCCTAGGGGTTCTATAGTCTAAATATATCTAGGGAAATCTTGCTTCTTCTTAAGATAGAGAAGTCTATCCTAAGAAGATTGAAAATCCTAAGAAAGAATATGATCCCCACCCTTATAGCAAAACCTAAAAGTTTAATGATCTATAAAATGCATCTGTTCTTTAATCTATCAGAGAGCTGAAGTGGCAGAGAAAACACATAACCTGAAATCTAGGGAAAAGCAGAACCCTCCACAAAAGATGGTCTTAAGTGTGTGAGTCCTTGGAACAGGTGCTGGACACCACATAAGCTGGTAAGAGTAATTTAGCAGAGATTTTTAACAAATTACTGAAGTATGAGTGTGGTTAACATGAGAACATACAATCCATGGGAATCACAGAATCAAAAGGAATCCACATTCTCTTATAGGTTCTTCTCTGCAAACATGACTAGGTGCTTGGAAAGATGAAGTCACTAAGTCAATAAACAAGCAGAGAGCAGTAACAATCAGTTTCTCAGAGTTTCTGTAGCACATTATCTGAAGTTTCCAATTTCCAACAAATAATCATAGATATGTAAAGAAATAGAAAAGGAAGAGCTGTACACTGGGCAAAAACATCACAACTAAAATTGCCAGTAAGAGCAACAAAATGTAAGACTTAACAAAAACTTCAAAGCAGACTTTACAGATATGCTCAAGGAACTGAAGGAAATTAGGATGAAAGCATGATGACAATACCACATCAAATAGAGTATTACCCATGAAAATATAGAAATTGCTCCTATAAAGAGCCAAACGTGAGAAGCACAATAACTTGAAACAGACTCAACAGCAGATGTCCACTGGCAAAGGAAAGTTCTTAGCAAACTTGAAGACAAGTGGAGACTGCAATATGAAAAACAGCCAGCTTATACAGATAGCCAGAAGAGGGTGAGGTAAGGGTGTTGCTCCCATCATGGCACAGCTCTACTGCTGGACCACCAGGACTTCCCCTCTGGTGGGCTGAAATTAACTGCAAGCTCATTTAGAGTTCACCAAGGTTTGTGATGCCAAAAAAGTCTGGCACGAGCTGTTTGAAACAGTCATGGGTGGAGCAGCATCTTCCAGAGTCAGAGCTGTGCTTGGGCAAGAAGCAGCTGTGGTTACCCTATGACTTCCTCAAGGCATCTGTGGAGTGTTCAAAACAGCAGGGCTGCGGTGAGGATGGTCTGTCTGGCTACTTGGTAATAGTTCTCCACTCAGAGAAGCAGCCAGTACATCACAGAAGGGCTTAACAGCTGTCAATGAGGGAGTCAAATTACCCTGGGTCCCAACATCTTAGATTATTTAAATGAAAAATAAACAAAGGAGTACTTACAGTACAGGCTTATCATTAATATTAATAGTTATTTGAGATATTTACAGTGCTTAGGTCCTGTTGTAGTGTCCCAGGGAAATGTCCCTGTAATCTGTCTCAGTTTCATTAGTAATTCTTCTAATATAGAACAATTAACACAATTCTACACAATCTCTCAGGAAATAGAAAAGAAACACTCTCATCTCATTTTACAAGGTCATTACTATCTTAATACCAAAACCAGACAGAGGAAGCAAAACAAACAAATGAAAAAGCTACAGACCAACATCTCTCACTAATTTTCATGTAAAAATATTTAACAAAATATTTGTAAATGGAATCTAGCAATTTATAAAGAGAATTATACAAAATGACAAAGTGGAGCCTATCCCAGGGATGCCAGGCTAGTTATATATTTGAGAATCAATCAATCCACCACAATAACAAGCTAAAAAGAAAAAACAGATGACTGTTTTAATGGAACAGAAAAAGGACTTCAGGAGCTGGCGGAGTGGCTCAAGTGATAGATTACCTGCCTAGCAAGAATGAGGCCCTGAGTTAAACCCCAGTACTGCCAAAAAAAAAAAAAAGCAGAAAAAGGATTTGACAACACTCCACCGCCTTTCATAACTAAAAATTCTCAGAAAACTACACATGGAGAGGAACTTCCCAAACTAGATAAAGAATGTTACAAAAACAAAACCTTCCGGCTACCATCATACTTAATGATGAAAGACAAAGGCGTTCTCCCTACATAGACATGAGGGTAAGAATTTGCTCTCAACATGCTTTTTCAGCAAGAAAGGACAATTATTTGATGGCTTGCTTTTTCTATTTTGGGTAGTACTTAAATATGAAGTATTAGCACTAATGTGTTGTCTAGGTCCTTCTGTACATTGCATTTACATTACAATTCTGATTTCTTGCTCCCAGGAACCGTTGATCGGGGAGGAAGGAAACAGGACCTAGAATGGTTGTTGAGGCTCTTATCTTCTTTGCCAGTTTTCCCCTACAAGAGCAAAGAATTGAAATGTTCCTTCCCCACCCTTCTCTCCAGCCTCCTTTTGTTTTTACTGGAAACATTTCTGAATAATGCAGAATGAGGTTTGAATATAACTCAAAAGAGCTAGATTGTCACCCCCAATGCAGGTCTCGGCTTCATTCAAGGACACCCAGGACAAAGCAGACAAGAATCATTCCTCATCTACCAGACTCCTGTGACAGAAGCAAAGGCAACACATAAATGTCACTCACAATCTTGAGCAAAGGTAGTACTCTTATAAAGTCATCTGTAAAATGGGCAATTTGACATCCAATCTGGCAAGCTAGGCATCAAAACTCAGTCAGAAGTGGCACCTGAAAGGATTTGTCCTCCCTGCTTTGGTGACTGCAGAAAGAAGTCTATAGTACTGTGGCACCAACCTTCTGAATTAAAAAAAGTAAAATAAAATAAACCTATGTTGGGATTAAACTCGATCAGTGAAGTGCACTGATATTAAATTAATATTCCATAGTTTGAGATCTGCATATGCTGCAACTGTGGCAAATAACAGTCTTATTTTTTTATTCATATGTGCATACAATGTTTGGGTCATTTCTCCCCCCTTCCCTCTGTCCCTTCCCTTACCACCCCCCCACAAATCCTTGTTACCAGGCAGAAACTATTTTGCCATTATCTCTAATTTTGTTGAAGAGAGAGTATAAGCAATAATAGGAAGGACCAAGGGATTTTGCTGGTTGAGATAAGGATAGCTATACAGGGCATTGACTCACATTGATTTCCTGTGCGTGGGTGTTACCTTCTAGGTTAATTCTTCTTGAACTAACCTTTTCTCTAGTTCCTGGTCCCCTTCTCCTATTGGCCTCAGTTGCTTTAAAGTATCTGCTTTAGTTTCTCTGCGTTGAGGGCAACAAATGCTACCTAGTTTTTTGGGTGTCTTACCTATCCTCACCCTCCCTTGTGTGCTAAAGCTTTTATCATGTGATCAAAGTCCAATCCCTTGTTGTGTTTGCCCTTGATCTAATATCCACATATGAGGGAGAACATACAATTTTTGGTCTTTTGGGCCAGGCTAACCTCACTCAGAATAATGTTCTCCAGTTCCATCCATTTACCTGCGAATGATAACATTTCATTCTTCTTCATGGCTGCATAAAATTCCATTATGTATAAATACCATATTTTCTTAATCCATTCATCGGTAGTGGGGCATCTTGGCTGTTTCCATAACTTGGCTATTGTGAATAGTGCTGCAATAAACATGGGTGTGCAGGTGCCTCTGGAGTAACCTATGTCACATTCTTTTGGGTATATCCCCAAGATATACCCAAGTGGTATTGCTGGATCATATGTTTAGATCTATGTTTAGATTTTTAAGAAGCCTCCAAATTTTTTTCCAGAGTGGTTGTACTGGTTTACATTCCCACCAACAGTGTAAGAGGGTTCCTTTTTCCCCGCATCCTCGCCAACACCTGTTGGTGGTGGTGTTGCTGATGATAGCTATTCTAACAGGGGTGAGGTGGAATCTTAGCATGGTTTTAATTTGCATTTCCTTTATTGCTAGAGATGGTGAGCATTTTTTCATGTGTTTTTTGGCCATTTGAATTTCTTCTTTTGAGAAAGTTCTGTTTAGTTCACTTGCCCATTTCTTTATTGATTCATTAGTTTTGGGAGAATTTAGTTTTTTAAGTTCCCTGTATATTCTGGTTATCAGGCCTTTGTCTGATGTGTAGCTGGCAAATATTTTCTCCCACTCTGTGGGTGTTCTCTTCAATTTAGAGACCATTTCTTTTGATGAACAGAAGCTTTTTAGTTTTATGAGGTCCCATTTATCTATGCTATCTCTTAGTTGCTGTGCTGCTGGGATTTCATTGAGAAAGTTCTTACCTATACCTACTAACTCAAGTATTTCCTACTCTTTCCTACATCAACTTTAGAGTTTGTGGTCTGATATTAAGATCCTTGATCCATTTTGAGTTAATCTTGGTATAGGGTGATATACATGGATCTAGTTTCAGTTTTTTGCAGACTGCTAACCAGTTTTCCCAGCAGTTTTTGTCGAAGAGGCTGCTATTTCTCCATCGTATATTTTTAGCTCCTTTGTCAAAGACAAGTTGGTTATAATCCTGTGGCTTCATATCCGGGTCCTCAATTCTGTTCCACTAGTCTTCATGTCTGTTTTTGTGCCAGCACCATGCTGTTTTTATTGCTATTGCTTTGTAATATAGTTTGAAGTCAGGTATTGTGACACCTCCAGCGTTGTTCTTTTTCTGAGTATTACCTTAACTATTCGTGGCCTCTTGTGTTTCCATATAATTTTAACAGTAGATTTTTCAATCTCTTTGATGAATGTCATTGGGATTTTGATGGGAATTGCATTAAACATGTAGATTGTTTTTGGGAGTATAGACATTTTTACTATGTTGATTCTACCAATCCATGAACATGGGAGATCTCTCAACTTTCTATAGTCTTCCTCAATCCCTTTCTTCAGAAGTTTATAGTTTTCCTTATAGAGGTCTTTCACATCCTTTGTTAAGTTTACACCTAGGTATTTGATTTTTTTTTGAAGCTATTGTAAATGGAATTGTTTTCATATATTCTTTCTCAGTTTGTTCATTATAAGTGTATTGAAATGCTAATGATTTTTCGATGTTGATTTTATATCCTGCTACCTTGCTATAGCTGTTGATGGTGTCTAGGAGCTTTTGAGCAGAGTTTTTTGGGTCTTTAAGGTATAGGATCATATCATCTGCAAATAGGGATATTTTGACAGTTTCTATACCTATTTGTGTTCCTTTTATTCTTCTTGCCTAATTGCTCTGGCTAGGAATTCCAGTATATGTTGAATAGGAGTAGAGATAGTGGACATTCTTCTCTAGTTCCTGATTTTAGAGGGAATGGTTTCAGTTTTTCACCATTAAGTATAATGCTGGCTGTAGGTTTGTCATATATAGCTTTTATAATGTTGAGGTACTTTCCTTCTATTCCTAGTTTTCTTAGAGCTTTTATCATGAAATGGTGTTGGATCTTATCAAAGGCTTTTTCTGCATCTATTGAGATGATCATGTGGTTTTTGTCTTTGCTTCTGTTAATGTGGTTTATTACATTTGTTTATTTTTGTATTTTGAACCACCCCTGCATTCCTGGGATGAAGCCTACTTGGTCATGGTGAGTGATCTTTTTGATGTGTTGTTAAATTCAGTTTGCCATTATTTTATTGAGGATTTTTGCCTCAATGTTCACTAAGGAAACTGGCCTATAGTTCTCTTTTTTAGAGGTGTCTTTGCCTGGTTTTGGGACAAGTGTAATACTGGCTTCATATAATGTGTTACACAGTTTTCCTTCCCTTTCTATTTCGTGGAACAGTTTAAGAAGGGTTGATATTAGTTCTTCTTTAAAGGTCTGATAGAATTCAGCAGAGAATCCATCAGGTCCTGGACTTTTCTTTTTTGGGAGACTTTTGATTGTTGCTTCAATTTCATTTTGTGTTATAGATCTATTCAAGTGATTAATGTCCTCTTCGTTCAGTTTTGGATGATCATAAGTATCTAGAAATCTGTCCATTTCTTCAAGATGTTCGAATTTATTTGAATATAGGTTCTCGAAGTAGTCTCTGATGATTTCCTGGACTTCCGTGGTGTTTATTGTTATCTCCCTTTTTGCATTCCTGATTTTACTGATTTGGGTTTTTTCTCTCCTCATTTTAGTCAGGTTTGCCAGGGGTCTATCGATCTTGTTTATTATTTCAAAGAACCAACTTTTTGTTTCATTAATTCTTTGTATGGTTTTTTTTTGTTTCTATTTCATTGATTTCAGCTCTTATTTTTATTATTTCTCTCCTTCTATTTGTTTTGGGATTTGCTTGTTCTTGTTTTTCTAGGAGTTTGAGATGTATCATTAGGTCATAGGTTTGAGATCTCTCAGTCTTTTTAATATATGCACTATGGCTGTAAACTTTCCTCTCAGGACTGCCTTTGCTGTGTCCCATAGGTTCCAGTAGGTTGTGTTTTCATTTTTATTGACATCCAGGAAATTTTCAATTTCCTCTTTTATTTCTTCAATGACCCATTGTTCATTAAGCAATGAGTTATTCAGTTTCCAGCTGTTTGCATGTTTTTTGTCTTTATTTTTGTTGTTGAGTTCTAGTTTTATTGCATTGTGATCAGAAAGAATGCATGGTATAATTTCTATTTTCTTATATTTGCTGAGACTTGCTTTGTACCCTAGGATATGACCTATTTTGGAGAAGGTTGCATGGGCTGCTGAGAAGAATGTATATTGTGTAGAAGTTGGATGAAATGCTCTGTAGGCATCAACTACGTCTTTTTGATCTATGGTATATTTTAGATCTTGAATTTCTTTATTGATTTTTTGTTTGGATGACCTATCTTTTGATGATAATGGGGTGTTAAAGTCTCCCACAACCACTGTGTTAAAGTTAATATATGCTTTTAGGTCCTTCAGGGTATGTTTGATGAAATTGGGTGCGTTGACTTTGGGTGCATATAGGTTGATAATTGTTATTTCCTTTTGGTTTATTTCCCCTTTTATTAGTATAGAATGTCCTTCTTTATCTTGTTTGATCAATGTGGGTTTGAAGTCTACTTTGTCCGAGATAAGTATTGCTACTCCTGCCTGTTTTCGGGGGCCATTGGCTTGGTAAATCTTCTTCCAGCCTTTCATCCTAAGCCTATGCTTATTGCTATTGGTGAGATGGGTCTCCTGTAAGCAACAAATTGTTGGGTCTTCCTTTTTAATCCAGTTCGCCAAACAGTGTCTTTTGATAGGGGAATTAAGTCCATTAACATTAAGTGTTAGTACTGATAGGTATGTGGTGATTCCTGTCATTTAGTTGTTTTAGTTGTTTGAAGGTTTGATTGTATGTACCTAAGTTGAGGTTACTCTCTACTTTCTTGCTTTTTCTTTTCCTGTAGTTTGGTACTGTCTGCCCTTTCATGGTTATGTTGGGTTTCACTTTCTGTGTGCAGATCTCTTGAAGAATCTTTTGTAGTGGTGGCTGTGTGGTCACATATTGTTTTAGTTTCTGCTTATCATGGAAGACTTTTATTGCTCCATCTATTTTGAATGATAGTTTTGCTGGGTAGAGTATCCTTGTGTTGAAGTTATTTTCATTCAGTGCCCAAAGACCTCATCCCAAGCTCTTCTTGCTTTTAATGTTTCTGTTGAGAAGTCTGTTGTGATTTTGATGGGTTTACCTTTGTATGTTATTTATTTTTTCTCTCTTACAGCCTTCAATATTTTTTCTCGAGTCTCTGTACTTGTTGTTTTAATGATAATATGCCATAGGGTAGTACTATTTTGGTCAGGTCTATTTGGTGTTCTGGAGGCCTCTTGCTCCTGTATGGGCATAGATTTCTCTAGATTTGGGAAATTTCCTGTAATTATTTTATTGAATATATTACACATTCCCTTTGTTTGCACTTCTTCTCCTTCTTCAATGCCCATGATTCTCAGTTTTGGTCTTTTGATGGAGTCAGTAAGTTCTTGCATTTTCTTTTCACAGGTCTTGAGTTGTTTAACTAGTAGTTCTTTGGTTTTTCCTTTAATTACCATTTCATCTTCGAGTTCTGAGATTCTGTCTTCTGCTTGTTTTATTCTGCTGGATTGGCCTTCCATTTTGTTTTGTATTTCTGTTTCATTCTTTTTTCTGAGGTTTTCCATATCCTGAGTTTCTTCCTCTTTAATATTGTCTATTTTTGTCCTGAGTTCATTTATCTCTTTATTTATTGTGTTCTTTGTTTCACTTTGGTGTTTATACAGTGCTTCTATACTTTCTTTTATTTGTTCTTGTGCTTTCTCAAATTCTCTATTTTTGTTGTCTAGGAATTTCTTGAGTGTCTCCTGTACATTTTGGTTGACCATATCCAGTATCATCTCTTAAAATTCTCATTGATTACTTGCAGGATTTCTTCTTTCAGATTGTTCTTGTGGGCTTCATTGTGTTCTTTGGCATAGTTTATCTTCATTTTGTTGGAGTCTGGTTCTGAGTATCTGTTTTCTTCATTTCCCTCTGGTTCCTGTACTAATTTATTACTGGGGGGAAACTGGTTTTCTTCTTTTTTCCATCTTCCCATCATTGCACTTGCTATTGTTACTGTCCCTATACTGTGTGCAATTAAGTATTTTCTAGCTTGTAATAATAACCATGGTGATATCTAGAATGGAAGGGTGAGAGGAGAGGGAAAGCAAAGAAGGGAAAGAAAAAGAGAAAAACAAACAACAAACAATTAAAAAAACCAAAACAAACAACAACAAAAAAAGACAGTGCCAAAGAAATAAGCAGGGAGAGATATTGTACTAATCAACAGTAAGCTAAACAGGCATAGAGAGACAGAGAGAGGATAAGAAAATCCTCAAGTTCAAATGCAATAAAGTTTCAGTCTTAATAATATTGCTGTTAGTCCCTCAGCCTCCATTCCTGGAGATTGTGTCGCAGAAGTAGTTCTGTCATTGTCTCATCAAAAGGGAAAAAAACAAAACACAAAACAAAACAAAATATCCCAAGTTCAAATGCAATACAGATTCAGTTAGTCCTTCAGCATGCAGTTCTAGTTCAGTTGTCTCATCAAAAGAAGAGGGAAAAAAAAGGGGGTCTGGAGACAGCTCTGTGAATGTCTATCTGAGGCTGCGGCTCACCTGCCTGCTGCTGTCAGCCAGCTGTTGCTGCAGTCTTTATTGATTGCAGATCTCAGGAATGAGCTTAACACTCACCTAGCCCTGCAGGCTTTGTTTATTTAGAGTTCTCCTGGATGCGACCACCACTGTTACAAGCTTTCCCCTCTCCAAGCACACTGGAGGAGGTGATGCTATACCCTCCTTCTCCAGCCAGCTTGTTTGTTTACAGTTCACGTGGGAAGTGCCCATTCCCCACTTTCCAGTGGCGTTTTCCTCACATAGCCACTGCTACAAGCTTTCCTGCTCCTGATTGCTGGGCGTGTGCTGCCACTCCTGCCTTCTCCAGCTGGCTTGTTTATTTACAGTTCCATAAGGGATTGCTCTTCCCCCCCTCTTCGGCACTCAGGGCACCCTGCTGTCTTTGCTATGTGTCTTTTTTGTTGTTATTATTCAGTTTGGTTTTTTCTCTTTTTTCCCTGGGTGGGGGTCAGTCTGTCCAGGGGGCTATGCTGATCTGGCCAAGGGTTATTTGTGGAAGTACCACGTGCCACTTAGCTCACCTGGTGATCTGCTTCTCTCGAGCTGTTAGGAGCTGGCATCTGGCGGCGCGGGAGCCCTCTTGGTTTCTCCATTTAACATGGAGTGGAGATGCTATGCACGGGCTGGGAGTGTGAAGGAATTGGAGTTTTGCCTCTTCTTGGTGGCTTTTCCTGTAAGGTGTATCTCCAGCATCTCTCCAAGATTTTACTTTAGGAAGCACACTTTCTGCTTCCTCCCTCTAGATGCCATCTTGGAATCTCCTCCAAACTACAGTCTTAAACACATAAGCCAAAGACTTTCCCATGGAGATACAAAATTTTTAAGTAAACCCAGTTCAGGATTTCCTAAATCCTGAACGTTTATAATCTACAACCGTGCTACATCTTTACTATACATTTTCCTCCAGATCACCTGGACAAGGGTGTTTCTTATCTTACAGAAGATTGGAAACACACTAAAACACACAGACACACACACACACACACACACACACACACACACACACACACACACAGGCTGGGGTGTGGCTCAAGTGGTAGAGCTTCTGCCTATGAAATGTGAAGCCCTGAGTTCAAACCCCAGTATCACCAATAAATAAATAAATAAAGCACCAAGAAATTATGATTTGAGAACTGTTTCTTCCAACAATTTGTCAAAGGAAGCCACTATTAAATCGTGCCATAGCACATCTAGAAGACTCTGCCTGCCTGGCTGCACTGAACACCATACGGGAGTAACAAGCTTCATGTTTACACTTCCACCATTCTATTCGGCTAGGGATGTAATTTGACACCAGGATGATCATACTGCTCTCTTTCATGCTTTAGGATGTTGCTGTGACTTGTTCCCACTCTTCTGGAGAAAGCTAAGACTTTCCAAATTCCATCCTCATGACAGCTTTTCCCCTGATATTAACATCAGCTCTAGCAGCTAAACAGTTACAGATATGGTTTGTTTGGGTCTTGCAAATATTAACCACAACTTCCTGCAATATTTATCTCAGTGTTACCCTACCTTTGAAGGCATCTTGATAATAGCCCAATAATGATATGGGTGCCTTTCTTGCTAACAACTTTGTTTTCCTGGTCAAGAATTTAGCAAAGTTTTCATCCTTAGGAATACTGGACACTATGATAAATACTTCATAGAAAGAACAAATCCTTCAATGAGCTGCAGATATTCTGCCAGTGCTGTTAGATTTATTACACAGTTCAAGTTGCACTTTCTTTTCTCCTTATTTTTTTCAATGCTCTTCAAGAAGGAACAACTCGTTTCTTGATTTTTATATTTTAAGCCTCATATGAAGTCATTTATAGATTTTTTTCCTTAGAGTTCTACCATTCTTCCAGTTGTTTCATTCAATCCTCTGCTGCTGTCTTCTTTTTAATATTGGGATTAGCTTGAGTCACTGGGACATTTTCCATTTGTCACTGGGACATTTTCCCACCAGCCTGAGTTTGGGGAGCTGTCTTGTTCAGACAATGGTTCTAGGGACAGCCTTTTTCAACTTGGCTCCCAAAGTCCCAGCATTTTGTTGAAAGTTGTTGCATTTCTTCCCGTTGGTTCCATAGCACTTGTCCTAGGGATGCTTGGAATCTCTAGCTTAATCAAAGCTGCCAGCCACCACACTGGCCTCTGGCTCTTGACTTTTGCAGTACCCAGGATGACAGAGATCTGGAGTGGACTTCTGAGCTTGCTTAATGCTTAGATGTCTGTTGTTATATCCTCCTTGAAGGAAATTGGAGTAAGCTCTGGATTTGGTGAGGTTATTTTTATTCAGTAGGAGGGTATAACTAATTTAATTTGACTAATTCTTTCATGTTTAACCTTTCTATCTTTAACCACTGGTTTTATTTTATTTTATTTTGATGTGTAAGTCTTACTAAGGATCTGAACAAAGTGCCAGGTAGATGTCCTTGGGTTTTTTCACCAAGTCTTGCAAACTCTGCTCCTCTAGTGAGTTGCTGTGACTTTGCTGGTAGAATCCTGGCTTGCATTCCTCCAATGAGCTTTCATCAGCTCTTTCAGAGAAGCACTATCCACTGAGCCTTTGCCCAAGGCTTGTTAAGGATCCAAACTGCTCTTGGTTTGATTATGAGAGTTAGCTTCTGGCTTACTTATGGTACCTGATGCAGAAGTTCGAGGTAAGTTCTCTTTTAGAAAGATATCTAAGGACTTGCTTTCAACATGAGCGTTGTCCAGAGTCTACATTTAGCATTTCCTGGATGGATTATTTGAGTCTTTGAGGTTTCAATTCTTCTATATGAAATGACCCCATGGGTTTTCTTTTTGTTTGTTTGGTTTTGTGATTTTGGGTTTTTGGTTTGTAGAGAGGGGGGTCTGAAGTTTGAGTTCAGAGCTTCCTGGCTCTCAAAGCAGGCATCCTACCACTTGAGCGACACCTCCAGAATGTTTTGCTCTGGTTATTTTTTGAGATGGAGTCTCTAGAATTATTTGTCCAGAGAGGCCTTAAATCACGATTCTCCCAATCTCAAACTAGGGTTGCAGGCATGAACCACCAGCACTGGCTCCATGGGTTTTCTTGACTGTCTCTGTAGTGTATGGTCCAGCTTCAGGCTGCTGCTAATTATTGCTACAAGGTTTATGGTCTTGGTAAGAGGAAACACACCTTAAAGTCAATGTTTTCTCAGAAGATTTGGTAAGTCCAATTTTGGCTCTAGAACCCTGTAATACTGGCTGAGCTGGGCTGGAGTTTAGTGCTGATGGGCCCTGTAGCTTTGACAAGCAAACCAATATGATTGGTAACCAACCTCTGTGTATACATTTAGATGGTGGACTTGGGCAATTATGCTTAGTCTTAGACAAGGTTTAGGGTTCTTCAGTTTTCCCTTGGTTACTAGGAACTTCTGGAGTTTTCTTTGTTGTTCTGCAGCAGCTCAGTGGCAACCCTAGCCCTACCATGACTTCTTGATGACAGTTTTTCTTCTCCTCTCACCATTTTTACTTAAAATAGAACTGGAAGTTCTTGCCAGAACAATAAGACAAGAAAAGGAAATAAAAGTCATATATTTTAGAAAGAAATAGAAGTTTATTTGCAGATGAACTACATGAAAAGTTCTTATAGTGAGTTTAGCATAGTTGCCAGACACATAATCAAAATACAAAAATCAACAATATTTGTAAATAGTAAGAACTAACCAGTGAAAACCAAAATTAAAATTTTAATGCCATTTGAATTGCTCAAAAAATGAAAAACTCGAACAAAAATCTAACAAGACACATATAAGACTCATATGTTGAAAACTATAAACACTGATGAAAGAAATCAAAGAAGAGTCAAATAATGGGGGTTTATTAATCAGGGTTCTCTAGAAAAACAGAACCAACAGGATAGATGGCTAGATAGAAAGGTGATTGATAGATAGATAGATAGACAGATAAAGAAGGGATTTATTATGGGAATTTGCTCAAGCAATTATGGGGGGGCAAAAAGTTCTATGATATGCCTCCTACAAGTTATGTTATTCCCTGGAGACCCAGAGAAGATGGAGGTGTAACTCTAGGTCTGAGGCTGAAGTCCTGAGGGTCAGAAGAAGATGGGAAGGAGGGTACTGGTGCAAGCCTCAAAGCACAGAGGCAGAAGAACCTAGAGTACTAATGTATAAAGGCAAGAGAACTGGGTCTCCCAACTCCAGAAGAAAGAGTGAATTTAAAGTTGCTCCTGTTCTTGTTCTATCCAGGTTCTCAGCTGATTGGATGCTGTCCATGCACGTTGGATGAGGGTGGGTTGGATCTTCTTCAATCTGATTCCAGTGCCATTGTTTCTGGGAACACCCACATGGATGTATCCAGAAATACTGTTTATCAGCTGCCTGGTTCATTAACCTGGTTGAGTTGAGGAGACATGTGCTCATGGATTGGAGACCCAGCAGAGTAAAAATGTTAATTATTTAAAATTGATATATAAGTTTAACACAATTCAAAGGCCTAGACATACTTTTGTGAATATGCATAAGACTATTCCAAAGTTTATTTAGACAGACAAAAAGAAGAGAGAGAACAAGAAGAGTCAAAACAATTTCAGAAAAGAAGACTAAAAGTGGAGGAATCGCCACACCGAATTTAAGACAAATTATAAAGATGCAGCAATCAAAACTTTGTGAGACTGGTAGAGGGACAGACAGAGACCAATAGGACAGGACATATGGCCCAGGAACAGCCTCCTACAAGTACAGGCAACTGCTTTTTCAAAAGGGCAAAAGCAATTCAATGTAGAAAGGATCGATTCTTCAAAGGAAAAAAAGCCTTTGCTGGGTTGGAACTGTGGCTCCAGGGGCAGAGTCCACCAAACAAAAAAGCTTTTTCAACAGAAGGTGCTGGATATTAATGAACAAAAACTGACTTCAACCTAACCCTCAAGCATCGGTGCAAACTCAAAATTTAAAACTGTGAAACATTTAGGAGAAAATCTTCAGGAACCTTAATGAAGGATTCTTAAACATGCCATCAAAAGCATGATCAATTTTTTAAAAATCAATGTATCAGACTTCATCAAAATTAAAAAACATTTGCTCTCTAATAATCACCTTAAGGAAGGGAAAGAAAGCGATATACTGGTGAAAATATCTGTAAACCACACATCTGACAAAAGACTTGTATCTAGAAGACATATATACATGACAATTATAAATGGGCAAAAGACATAGAGATATTTCACTGATGAGGACACCTGAGAAGATGTTGCACATCACCACTCACTAGGAAATCCAAGGTCACAATGAGGCTGAGCATGGTGGCACATGCTTGTAATCCTAGCACTTGAGAGGCAAAAGTAGGAGAAGTGTGAGTTTGAGGCCAGCCTGAGCTACAAAGTGAGTCCTGTCATATGGGAGAAAAAGGAAAGAAAGAACCACAATATGGTATTATTATGTACCTAATATTCACTTCTGAATAAAACATAGTAACTGTATCAAAGCTGGCTAGGATGTGACGAAACTGCATCATACATCCCAGGTAAGGATGAAAATGGTACAGCCAACTCTGTAAAATAGTTTAGTAGTTTCCTTTTTTGTTTGTTTGTTTGTTTGGCAGCAGTGGGGTTTGAACTTAGGACTTCCCACTTGCTAGGCAGGTGCTCTACCACTTGAGCCACTCTACCAGCCCAAGTTCAGCAGTTTCTTTAAAAAGAACCAAGCATACACTTACTGTATGCTCCCAGAAATTACATTCCTGTGCATTTATCCAAGAAAAAAATTAAAACTCATACACACACAAAAACCTGTTCATAAATATTTATAGCATATTTCTTTGTCATGGCAAAACATAAGAAACAACCAAAATAGCTTACGACTGAATGGCTAAGCAAACTGTGCATCCATAAGATGAACTATTACTCAGTGACAAAATAAATGAATTATAATATGCAACAATTTGTGAGTATCTCAGGGGAATTATGTTGAATGAAGAAGGCAAACTGAAAATGTCGCATACCATATGGTTTCTTTACATAATATTGTCAGCAGTATAGACAGAGAAGAGATTAGTGATTGCTGGAGACTTGTGTGGTGTGGATGGGGTCACTATACAGGGGTGGCATAAAGGACACCTTTATTGTCATGGAATTGTTCTGAATCCTGACTATAGCAGTGGTTGCACAAGCATCCACGAGAGGATCAACATAAACAAAAGTCAGGAAGGTAACCAGATTTGGCTATAATTAATGTTCGTGTAGTCATTATAGTGCAGACACTTACATTATCCTACATTAAAACATAACCATATGGAGGAGACGGGGAATAGAAGGGTTCCTGCATGGCATGAGGTCAACAGTCACAGAACATTCCATCTCCATCTTCCATCATGGGAAATCAATAATGCCTAACAATGAAATTTCAAGAAGTAGCAATATAAACATGTGAAATGAGATATGGTCATAAAATCCAAAGCAATCAATTCCAAGAGTTGAAAATGGTTGCTTCTGGCAGGTAGGAGATGGTGGGAAGTTAGGGAGACTCCAGCTTTCACATGCAGAACTTAGAGAACTATTTGGCTCAAACTTTGCAAGCTTGTTACTTTGAGAAAGGTAAAAACTAATTTTAGATCATTAGATTAATGTTATTAGAGTTACACATAAAAAGAATATACATACTAATAGCACTAGAGAAAGGATTTTATAAGCTTGCTGGATATAAGATTGGTGTTCAAAATTCCACCTGCAGTTCTATTCAGTAGTCAAAAACCACTGAAAAAAAGTAATTGTTAAAGATCCCATAAACTAGAAAGTTTCAGAAAGTGGTTAGATAGCGCTAACCGAAGTTGCATGTGGTTAGGCATGGTGGCTCAAGCCTGTAATCCTAGCTACTTGAGAGGCTGATATCGGAAGGATCACAGCTGGAGCCCAGCCCAGGCAAAAAATTAGTGGAACGTCATTTCCATAAAACAAACCAAGTGTGGATACAGGCACCTGTCATCCCAGCTATGTGGGAGGCAGTAGGTAGAAGGATTGTGGTCTAAGGCTGGCCCCAGAGCAAAAGCGAGACCTTATCTGAAAACTAACCTGAAGCAAAAAGGACCAGGGGTGTGACTCAGGTAGAGTACCTGCCTAGCAACTACAAGGCCCTAAGTTCAAATCCCAGTACTGCAAAAAAGAGGGGAAAAAAAGAAGATATACACGACCTCTATGGTGGAAAGGACTGAAAAATTGTAAACTGAAAGTCATAACAAGAAACCTAAATAACCAAGGGTGTGCCATGGCCTTGAGTGGGAAGAGTCAATATCAGAAATTTATCCATTTTTCCAAATTAATATATAAATCAATGCAATCAAATATTAATTCTAAATTTTTTTTCATGAAATTTGACAAAATAATTCTGAAATGCTTTTGGTATAAGAATAGCCATGAAAATTTTGAAAAGAAAAGTAAGATGATTTGCCTAATGTAAAAAGGAGAAAAATAGAGGGTTGAACCAATTCGGGCTATAATGCATATATACATGGAAATGTCACAATGAAACTCCCTGTGTAGCTATCCTAAATAAACAAAAATGTCTTTTTTCAAAAATGGCAAACAGGAAGGTAAAAGAGTTTCTGTCTGGGGGTTGGTACCAGTGGGAGGGGTGAGGACATAAGGAAAGAGTGTAGGAGGATGAATATGGTAGAAATATTATGTTCTCATGTATGAAAATGGAAAAATGAGACCTGTTGAAACTGTTCCAGAAATGGGGGAGGAGGGATAAAGGAGAATGGTGGAGGAGTGAATTCAACTATGATATATTGTAAAAACTCTTGTAAATGTCACAACATACCCCCAGTACAAAAATTATATGATAATAAGGAGTAAAAAAATAAAATATGAAAAAACAGGTAACTAAGTTTATCATAAAGCCATTCTAAGATAGTAGAGACAGAGACAGACAAGCAGATTGGTGTAATAAAGGTTCATGAAAAGAACTCAGAATTTACACAAACTTGATACATGGCCAAAGAGGTAGTAGATATCAGTGCATGCTGGATAATTTATCCTTTTAGACAAAAAAGCAAGAGCCCTAGCACCAATCAAACACGCATGCATGTGCACGCGCGTGCACCAGAAAAAAATGTAGCTAAAGACAAATGGGAAGTGCACAACTTGAGCAAAAATTAAAAATTTGGTTTTGCTTAACAAAATCTCCTAAATGCTACCAACACTGCAGCTTTATGGGCCACGTTGAGGAAAAATAAGGATTCTCCCACATGTGTCCAAGGAAACAAGTATAAGAATGTTTGTTGCAAAGCTGTACCGATAAAAACACTTAATAAAGCGTCAATGCCCATTATGAGATGCATTGATGAAACGTGGCATATTTTTACAATAGAAGACATGGAACAGTGGAAAATTTATAAAACAGAGCTATATCTGAATAAATAAGCCCATAAACTATGTTAAGCATGAAATATAAAATAAGATTCCAAAATGCTGTATATGATAAAATATCATTTATGTAAAATTTCAAACATGCAAAATATATTGCTAAAAGATTTACACATATGTTGTGATAGTATAAAATCATTCTGGGAAAGGATAAACAGCAAATTCAGGACAAAAAAATTTAATGGAACTGAAGGAGAGAATGGCAAAATGTTAATATTATGCAAATATAGGATGGTAGGTCCAAGAATATTGTTATATGTTTTTAGACACTTCAGAATATTAAAAAAATGCTTATTCAACATACCAGCAATTTCAAAATATATGTGTTAAAATTAAATTATACTTGCAGAGGCCTGGATGATAGTGAAAACTCCCCTGAAAATTAGAAGCTGTTAATGACTGGAGACAGGGCAGATAATCTGTTCGCTTGATCACTTTTATTCTCTTTTGGATGGAAGGAGAGCCAAGTTCAGTACATTAAGGTCCAGACCTCCCCAGGTCCATGACCCATGTCCATCCCTGCAGCTCTGAGGGAAGGTGCATGGAGGGAGCATGTTTTTGGCAGGGTGGCAGAGTGACAGCAGGGGTCTTGGGTCACCTCTTAGTCCTTTCGGCTTCTCTTCACTTGAGTCTCTTAGTGAGCATGGGAGACAGTGTATCCCAGGGCACGTGGCAGCTGTTGGGGAAAAATCATTCATTCATCTGTTCATTCATGTATTAATTCCACAAGTATTTGTTGAGCACTTCTGTGTAGCAGGTACTCTGCTTCCTGAGTTCATTGCACAGACAGAAATGGAGCCCCTACTCACCCCACCCCAGCACCTATTTCTTAGTTCTGACGCTCTCCTTTACTCACATTCATCTTTTCCACCTGTCAGAACTTCCAATCCTTCAGATTTGTCTATTAGTTGATTGTAGCAGTGCCGTGTGCCCTGTGATACACTGTTTCCCATGCTCTCTAAGAGACTCTAAGTGAAAAGAAGCCAAAAGGACCAAGAGGTGACCCAAGACCCCTGCTGTCACTCTGCCACCCTGCCACAAACATGCTCCCTCCATGCACCCTTCCCTCAGAGCTGCAGAGATGGACATGGGTCATGGACTTGGGGAAGTCTGGACCCTGACCTCCCCAAATTGCTCACTCCAAAGACAGATCACATGAAAGCTGAAATAAAAACAGTGTGTGAGGAACTATTTGCAGTATGATCCTTGGCTTTCATTTCACTCCCATACCTTGGACCCCCATCTCCAGGGTCTCAAAGAACATAACTCGAAATCTCCCAACTGAAGGACACTACACAATGATAGAACTGGAAGCCTCTGAGAATTCCAAAAGACATTTGGAGAAAATAAGAGTGTCCCCAACCTTCCCTTGAGACTGGACCACACTTGTGGGCACCCTATGCCTCTCTATGCTCACCCCGAACTCCTCTTGCCGGTCCTTGACCATGATCCTGACTCCTCTCCCTAAGGACGAAGGCCCACCCCAAACTTACCTGTCACAGGTTCCTCCCCCTGTAGATGTAGGCGACTATGACACTCACCACCAGCAGCATCCTGAGGCCCAGGAGGAGAGCCACAAAGATATGGGCAAACTTCTCTGACCCTGAAAGCCAAGAAGCAGAAAGACCATCAAAGCAGGCTCTGTGAGTTTAAGTGTCCTATCTGAGGATGGCAGCCAGGAAGTGCCAGAGCCAGCAAGTCACACCCAATACTGATTCCAAAGCTGGCACTTTTCTCTACACTTTCCTCTCTCAGGAATCATAGATTTGTTCTATGAGGCTCACCTTGAATTTTTTCCAACAAATGCTGGTTGGAATTTCTGACATCCACCTGATAATGTGGATCTACCAGGCTTTACAGGTCCAAACCACAGCCTTACAATCATTTAATGTAACCTTTGCTATAATCTTAGGGCATTGGTATCATTAGCAACATTTTATAGATGAGTAAAGAGTCCCTTAGAGATAATTGACTCCACTGCCTAAGTTTACACAACCATAATTACTGGGAACTCGATTTTAAACTAATTTTACCTGAATTCCAATGATAGTAACAGTTGCTGGTATTTTTGTAGATATACAGGTAGACTATACAGAGTGCACACCTGTCAATTCATTTAGTCCTCATAAGGACTCTTTAAATCAGGAACCATCATTAGATCCTATCTACAGATGAACAAAGTAGAGCATAGAGAGGTTATGGATCTGTACAAGAATCAAATGGAAGGCCAGTCCCAATGGCTCATGCCTGCAATCCCTGCTATTTGGGAGGAGGAGGTCAAGAGGATTGCAGTTCCAGACCAGTCTGAGCAAAAAGTTACTGAGACCTTATCTCAAAAAACAAGCTGGAAGTGGTGACATGTGCCTGTCATCCCAACAATGCAGGGGGCCATAGATAGGAGGATTGCAGTCCAAGGCTGGCCCTGGGACAAAGAACACAAGGCCCTCTGGGAAAAATAACAAAAACAGAAAGGGCTGGGGGCACAGCTCAAGTGGTAGAATACCTGCCTAGCAAGATCAAGGCCCTGAGTTCAAACCCAAGTACTAGGGGAAGGGAGAAAGAATTAAGTGAAGAGCTTGTTTTATCATCAGAGCAGACATCCTGAAGCTCCCAGGTAAGGTTGCTCAAGCAAGTCCTACAGAACAATGGACAGGCTTGCCTCCACATGACTCAGACTATTCTAAACCAGAGTTCTGCTGACTACCATCTCAGAATGACCAGTGAATGAGCACTAAGCTGAACCCTCCTTAGGGCATTTTTGAGGAGGTTGAGCTGGGAGACCACTCTCTGCACCGCAATGAAAGAATCTTTCTGAATGGCCACATCTAAAGGGAGCCAGAATGGCTGGAAACCATTCTGGTTATTCAAAGAATCACAGACTGCTAATTTGACAAGACCTTGATGATTATCAACCTCCCTCTCCTCTGGAATTTAGTGCCTTCTGGAATCTACTAGGGAGACAAAGGAGATCCCAGTTGCCCGTGAGAAAAGAGGTGAAATTACCTGGGCCCACAGGGGGTTTGTATGTGGTGTGGGCAACTGTGGACAGTATGAGGCTGGCCCGGATGAGAGGCTGTTCTTCATGGTCCATCTTGCAGGTGAACACGAGCTCAGACTTCTGCACTGATGTGTTCACCAATTGCATGCTTTCCAAGGTACAGGACCCATCTTCATTCTGCTTGGACATGAGTTTCTCTGTTTGCTTGAGCATTTGGCAGTCCTCCAGCCAGGTTAGGTGCACATCCTGTGGGTAGAATCTCTACACATGGCAGATAACAGCCACCAAGCCAGAAGTTGTTGAAGACTGGGACATTGTCACTGCAGGGGGAACTGACAAAGCCCAGAGAAAGCAGACAATTACTGTGGAAAATTGACTTTGAGCTCCTTGAGGATGGGGTCATGTGCCTAGGGCCCAACCACTTAGGAGATTAAGTTCTTGGTTAACAGGTGCACACATAAGGAGAAGCATGATGGAATGAGAATAGGAATTCATGAAGAATGCATATTTTAATGGCTGAATGGATAGTTGGGTGGGTGGATGGATAGATGGATGGGCCTTCATGGCAGTGTTTGAGACAGAGTGCATGCAATTTCTTTTTTGATCCTCATAAAGCCAGATGGGCTAAACATGGAAAGCTACTTGGCATGGGAGAAAAAAAGAAAAGCAACGCTTAGAAGGAAACTACACAAAATCAGGCCCCAATTTCATAGAAATCGTCCAAAAGAAATTGGTTAAAAACTTCATCCTGAAAGCCATTTAAATTATAAAAATAGTTTACTTAATTTGCATTTTAATTAAAGAATATAATTGCAACTATGTACCACCTCTTAAGAGGTGCACATGTTAAGAGTGTAAAGAAGCCAGCATCATTTCTAACCCCAAACTGAGACTGTAGTACCAACAAATCCTTCATTTGAAATTTCACATTCACAGCACAATCGTTAAAGGGTAGATGGGAAAAATTATTTGAAATGATTATGAATCAGTTTCCTTTGGAAAAAAAATCGGTTTCCTTTGGAGTACCACAGTATCGCTAGCATCAGACACGCCTTCTTCTTCCATTTTTAACTGCTCAAATGCTTTGCCCATGACCCAACAGCACCCAATATCATTTCACCAACTTCTTGAAATCCAATCTCTCCAAGGTCCTCAATTCCACCTTGCCATGGGCATGGATTCTGCACAGCATGATCTCATGGTGCCACCCTCCAATCAAGGCCAGGCTGACCTCCCAGCAGGGAGTTCTGGGTTCCACCGCCACTTTCCTCAGCTGCTGACTTCAGGGAAGCAGTGCCAGATGGCACCACACATGTAGGACCCTACCTCAAGCTCCCAGAATGCCTTCCCACATCTCTAGAACCATGAAAAGCCACCTATGCCGGCACATTCACCTGCCCCTCCTTTGTGGGACAATTCTGAGGCAAAGTCTACACGACTCCCTACAAGCAACATAAGGCAGACATGCACATCAAATAAGCTGTCCCCATGAGTGTGCCTCATCGGTTGTTCTCTGCTTGTTTCAGACATTAATGTCAGTATTTCCTTCCATGGAAAATGGTGCATTTCCTTCTATGAGAGTAGTAACACATTTCGCCCTCTATTTTGCAGTTGGGAAAAGGAAGAAGAAAATCTTTTGTAGATTTTAAAGTCCATTGTGCCTTAAGGAATTCGTATAGCTGCTCTGTAGCCTTGGGCCACTCACTGGCCTTCTCTGAGTTTAGAGTTGTCATAAACAGAGAGAAGACCACTAAGATTCTTCCTAGTCATGACACTTTACGCCTTCATCGATTTCACAGATCTGCCAACATTGGTCCAATCCATGAAAATCAGTAACGACAGCAACAAAAATTATATGAATACTAGACCCATATCCAGGTTGGAGTAATGATCTAAAACATTACAGTCTCTAAACTTTACAAGTTTGCAAAGCCCTCCACCTCTTCTTTCTATAATATAATACTACTAAAATTAAATTCCCAAAAGATAAATATTTTACAGATAAGAGAAGTGAGTTGTGAGTGACAGTGTGACTAATAACTAAAAGCAACAATAAATGCCACTTGTGAGGGATCAGTATGACCAGGGCACAGTGGGTCTTGCCACATCAAGTGATACCACAACTCACTGAGGACAGTGATACTCAGAGGTACCTGCAGCCCAACTCCATACCAACTTAGCCAGCAAAGAGAGAATGGTCTTACCACAGAGTTACTGGTTCTAGCCAATTGGCCTTCTGGAAAACCACAAAGAATTTATGCTCCATATGGCAGAGGACAACAGAGAGCACATCGTCTTTCGCCAGTGGGACAAGCACACTGCTGGTCACATTGAAGGTGTTCCCTTCTCTCCCGCTGGGGAGGATGCTGGTCTCTGACTGAAGGATCTGGTGGTTGTTTTTTATCCAGGTCACTGTAACTTGATGTGTATTTCAATTGGATGCTTGTGCCAGGCTCAAACTGCTGCAGGGGACCTTCCAAGTGGTTAGAGTGGTCAGAGCGGCGGGTCTTTTCTGCAAGGAGAGAGCCTCCTATGAGACAGCTCTGCAGGTGCCCAGGGTGAAGGAGGGACACCTCAGCTTTCCTGCTGAGAAACCCATTGCCTCCTCTTCCTCAAGGCTTAAATGTTACCTCTGGGAGGAGTTGGGTCCTGAAGCTGCTAGTAGAGAACAGACAATGAGACCACAGGGGACACAGTTCAAAGGAAGGCCAATACTGCACAGAAAACAACCACAACCAACAACACTGTGCTTACAGGCTCTTCCTGAGCTCACTGAGTTCCACAGCAACTCTAGGAGCACAACTGCTACCATTCCCATTTCACAGATGAGGAAACTGAGGCCCAGAGGCAAGGTAACTTGCTAGTCAGTGGCAGAGCCAGGTAGTCTACCCCAGGGTCTATGCCACTGACCATCACTCTGCTCTGCCCTCAAATCTCTGAAGAGAGGAGACCCCCTTACCACTCACAGGGAGGTCATAGGAAACAGGGGACCCACTCCAGCCAAGTTTGCATTCCCACCTCCTCCCCTGAGTGAGCCTGAGCAACTTAACTCTCAAAGCCTCCACTTCCTCATCTGTAAAATGGGAATAATTCTTGAGTCTCTGAGTTAATGTTAAATAAAGGAGCTATAGTAGAATGTGTGGTGTCCAGTAATCATTCTGCTAATGGCAACTGTTAGCATCACATTCTCAAAATTACCATCTGAGTAACTGTTATTAATCATATTTTTAAGGTGAACAGAGAAAGAAAAGGCTCAAAGAGGGTGAATTACTCACCCTAGGGCTTCACAGTGAACAGAACTGATATTGCAACCCAGGAGTTCTGATCTGGAGTCAAGTGTTTTTCTTTTATATCATTGCTGCCACTACTTCTCTATATTAATCACTGACCTTTGATATTGCCCTAGCAATATCAGCTCTGGGCTGGGCATTAGGGAGACTATAAGCAGCCATTCTAGAGCCCCGGCCCTGTGCCTCAAGGTCCAAATGCCACCCAGAAGTCTAGGAAAGGAATCCTCAGCAGGACCCCCGGAGGTGAGAGTAGCAATTGTCATTGCACAGATGAAGAAATGACTCCAAAAGGGAATTGCTTTGCCTGAGGTCACACAGATGGGCAGTGGCAGCCCTGCAGTGTCACACTGATTTTTTCAACTCTGGAGTTTAGTCACATCCAAACATAAGAGACCGTCCCTGCTCTGAGGACATGGAGAGTTGCAAATAGAGGAGAGACAGATAGGATAAAAACCCTGGGCCAGGGGCTTTTAGGTTATGTACAAATTGTGGGAACCGAATGGTGTGGACAGATGTGACAGCTCAGGAGATAAAACACCTTAAGATGGAGATTTGAGAAGAGGTGTGAGACAAACTTACATTTATATTCTCAGGTACTAAGGTTTAAATTCAGTACAAGAACACTGAATCTGTAACAGATAGCTGTGTCTCAAGCCCAGTGCTGTTGAAACTGGCATCTTAGTAACCTCAGCTGCCTGCAGGCTGTCATAGGATCAGTTAACACAGGTGAGGATACCTGGTATACTGTAAGTGCTCAATGAGTACAGACCAAATAGCAGCTGAGGCACAGAGTGGGAGTGCACAGGGGTTGGGGTGCTGACAAGGGGGCTATAGGGCAGTTTGAGGAGATACAGAGGCAAAGGTGAGTTGCAGTGAATAGAAAGGGACTTGACTGCCTAGGAGAAAGGGCTGCCTTTCTCCCCTGGATACCCTGGGGGTACAAAGATGCACAAGGGATTGGTGCCATCAAAGTAAGGCTCTCAGGGGCTCATCTTGCAGCAGTGGACCAGATATACTGTATGCAGGTGGTGGAGAAAAATAAGACAGGGAGGGAAAATCTCAGTGTGAGCCAACAACAACAAAAGAATGTAGATCCCATCAAAAAGAATCCGTTTGGAATTTTTCACCTACACCTGTGCATCCTGTTGGGTGGACTTTTTCTTATTTCTGCCAGGTAACAACAACAACAAAAAGGGCCCAGAGAAATTTAAAGTTGAGTAGGATCATCGCCCCCCGAGATCTTAAAGCAGCCAGATAAAGGTCAGTCTGTCAGGGAGAGACAGGAGGCAGGGTGGACCCCCCCTCCTGTGTTTAACCAGCCGGCTTCCCTTCACCCTTCCTCTGCAAGCAGCCTGGACTGCAGAACACTGCACAAACACCCACATGCCCTGTAGGAAAAGTCCTTCCAAATTTTCTGTGGTGCTGGAGAGCTGCCAGTCCATAGCCTGCATTTCCCCTGGCTCATCCACACCTATTCAATTGTCACACTGCTCCTCACGGTGCACTTGCACCACCCAGCCCTCTACAGGCCAGTAATTCTCTCTCCCAAAAGGATCCAAACTGGACCAAAAAAAGCAGCAACTCACCCATCTAGATCTGAACTGTCGGCGAACAGCGCCCCCTGGTGGAGGAAACGGTCCCGGAGAATGAGATAGATGGGAGGAAATTAAGAGTTCATAGCAGGTGTGGAGGGAAAGGAGAAAGAGGAGGAGGAGATGAAGGGAGAAGGGGAGGGGTATTTACACCCACCCTATCTGGTGACCTGCAATGACCCTCTATCCAGGTAAAGCAGTCAAGAATTCTGGCCTCTCTGTAAAGCTGACTTCTAGAAACTTCCCACTGAACTAGTCTTGATTAATAGCTGCTTTAGAAGGGATTTGGGGTCCAGTATTCCTTAATCTCGTCATTTCTTGTGGTCAAGTGTTAAGGATGAGAATTTTCAACATGAAGAGTGTGTGGAATGGGGATACCCACTTCTTGGTGGGAATGTGGAGGAGAGGACTAGGGGGTGGTTGTGGAGATTTTTCTCACCAACTAGGGTATCCTGCCTACTTCCACCTTCACCTAGGGCTGCCCTGAGGCCCTTCCAGCCATGCTGACACTGAGGGAGAGACAGCACCAGCACCCACCTTTGTCCTTACTGGAGGCCAGCACTCCCAGGGTGATATTGGTTTGGACCAGGGGCTGCTCATCCTGGACAGGCAGACAAACTTGCTCTGGTCCAATGTGGCCTCTTCCTGAACCGTGTGCTCCAGAGAGTATGTTCCCTCAGGGTTTCTCCTGGCCTGGGGGGACTTCACAGTCAGGACTCTGTGCCCATTCTTCATCCAGGTGAGCTGCAGGTGGGGTGGGGGGTAGAAGTGGCTCACATGGCAGGTCAGGTTCACTTTCTGATGCCTGTGGCCATGGGCCCCAGAGGACTTGATAGTAATCTTCAGGGTGGGGATAACTAGAGGGAGGAACAGAAAGTAAGAGCTGATGAAATTGAAGCAGACTGGACATTAGGGAAAGTTCAGGACTTTTAAAAAGCACACAGCCTGACTTAGAGCAGCTGTATGCTCCCCCCTCCCTGACCCATCCCCTCTAAGCCCAGAGAGCTCCATTCCAATTGCAAATCCTTTGTTAGGTTAAATTAGAGGAAATTTCCTCCAGCAGGGACTTAGGGTACCTGAAAACTAGCATAGATGTAGTCATAAGTCTACCCAGATCCTCCCGCTGGTCCAAAGGCCATTGGAGACAGGGAGTGACTTGATTTTCTCCCAACCTCCAAGTTAAGAATGATATAAAGATGATCTAAAAATAAAAATCCTCCCCCTTTCTTCCTGCATGCTGCATCTCCATTCTACCTGGCAGAGCCACAACTGTACTCCTCTCCTCACTTTTCCTATAATAAAATTCTGTTTTTTTCTTACTACATCCACACATTCTGCTTAGATTCTTCCTTGTCAAGAGTGCAAGGACCAAAATCTTCAGATTAGAATCATCAGTGACTCCAACAAAATGACTCCCACTCCAGGTTTCCCCATCCTGGGGACCAGCCTCAACATCCCTCTTTTTTTTTTTTAAAGAAATGCTCCTTTCTTGTACACTCAATGTAAGGCAACAGGGCTAACTGCTAATGTCATTAAATTTGGTGGAGGGTCCATGGGTGCCTGGTCTTTTCCTTTTGATATGTTAGCAACATATCATATTTCAGTTAAAAATTACTAAAATACAATGACTATGAGGACATGGACTTTCTTTTTCTTTTTTGCATTACTGGGGATTGAATTCAGGGCTTCCCACATGCTCAGCAAGCACTTGACCTCTTGAGCCACACTTCCACTCCCAGGGACATTAGCATCTAGAACAGTGGATATTCATTATTTATTGAATGAATGACAAATATTTAGAATTTAAAAACAGCAGCAATGACATTAATGGAACAAAGATGCTTGGAAAGGGAGGGTGGACAAGCTAAATGGAAAGAGATCAGACATTCAGCAGAAGCTTACTGTGCGCCGGGCGTCGCTCTAGGCATTTTATAGGGAATAATGCATTTAAACTTTAAAGGAAACCTGCAAAGTCGGTCTCAAGTTTTATTCCCATTTTTCAAGGAAACTGACTCACAAAATAGTTAAGACATGTGCCCAAGATCCTGTAACTTGTAAAGTGACACAGCTGAGGTTCAAGCCCAGACGGCTGACCTCTGGAACTTGTTTTTAACCTATATACACATGTTCAGGAATGGCAATGAGAAATTTCAACTCCCCATATGTAAAATAGAGCTTTGGGCAAAAACCCCATAAGCCCATGCTGCCAGCATAGTCCCAAGCCCACCCTACTGCACTGCTCGCTCACCTCGGAGAACTTGGGAGAGATTCATGGTCATTTGCAGGGGTTCTTTGAGGGTCTGGTGGGTGACCTTACAGGTGATCTGAGAGAAGACATCCTGAGGGGTCAGTGTCAGCCATGCCTTGCTGGTGATGGAGTGAAAGCCCCTGTCATCAGGCACCAGATACTGGCCTGAGGCCGGATGTTCATTGCAGCCCCTCAGCCAGGTGATATTGAGGTCCCTGGAGCTGAAAGGGCCTGCAGTACAGTTGAAAGGCACAGATATTTTGGGGGACATCCTCTCAGTTGGGCCCATCAGAGAGATGAAAGACTGCCCAGCTTCAATACAGAACATCTGTGAGTGCATGCTGAGTGGGGCGCACCCAATGTACAAAAGTCTATAAGCAGCCCTATGGGTCTACTATGCACCGTGTGTAGTTCCAGCCTTAGGATTATATAACAGCCAGTACCAAGGAAACAGCAGATATGCATATGATTAGACCTTGTGTTCAATGTCCTCAGGAAACCCAAAGAGCACAGAGACAAGAATACCAGGTGTACTCATTGTAGAAGGGCGGGCAGAGAAGAACATTACTGAGCTAAAATGGAGGAATGAATAAGAGCCTGCCTTTGAGGGGCACAGAAAGGATTTTCTGGAGGAGCAGGGACAGAAGGCAAGAAGGGCTGGAGAAGGAAGAACTTAGTGGACTGGAGAACCAGGAGTTCTCCTGCAGGACTCCAGCATCTCGGGCAAGAGCCTGATGGACCCTGGGGGACATGGGGACAATGCTGATTCTATCCCTCAGGAGACTGTAAACAGAGGGGCATGGTGGTCTCATGTGTATATTTAGAAAGTGCTGGGTTTGCTGGGGGATGGAAAGGCAAGGTTGGGATGATAGCAGAGAGCCTGGTGGGAAAGACAGCACAGGCTTCAGGCCAAGGCGACAGTAGCCTGGCCTGGGGTGGTGAGAAACAGAAGCACTCAAGTGTGTTTGGAAGACCTGGCCCACAGGAGTGGTGGTGGGCTGAATGGGAGAAGAACAAATTGTGGACAAATGCCCCCTGGGATTTTCTCCTGAGCACCTTGGGTGGATGGTGGTTCTGAGTTTTGAGACAGGAGAACTGGAGAAGGACTAAGCTGGGATGGGAAGGTGAGGAGTCATGATTTCCACTTTGGACATAAGTTTATGATGACTTGGGCATGAGGTCAAGAACCACTGCCTCAGGAGTGCTGCCTTCTAACCAGGTTCCTCCTGTCTCACCAGGCATTCATCCTGAGCTTGCCTACCTCCAGTGACAAGGGGTGCCCACCCCCCACCCCCGGAGGGAAAGCTTCCTGCGTCCTCACTCAGCTGGGACTATGACAAAGTACTTTCTGCTCCTAACCAAGGACCTGCCTCCTAGAGTCCCAGGAAAGATGCTGGATAGGAGTCACCATCTTCCTGAGGCCAGCCCTTCAGAGATGGCGAATGGTAGCCTCTCAGTCTTCGCTGCATCCCCTGCCCTGCCCAGTTGTGGGTTAGATTCTGGAGTCACAGACCCCTGATCTCCAGAAGCATCAGGTGGCAGGGGTGGGAGACAGACAAATAAACCAACAACGACAAAACAGGGTGACTGGTAGCAGAAGGCAACGCAGGTGGTCTCAGGCATGTGTCCGCTTTGCCCACAGAACTGGTCCACTTGGAACTGGGCTTCCTTCTGCCCCCACCTATGCACACCACCCAGTGGTTTGTGAAAGTTTTTCAGGTGTGTGTGTTCTTTTTAACCCACATATCAACCATGGAAGGCTAGGGTTACTGTACCCACTTCCCAGAAGAGCAGAGTCAGAGAGGTTAAACGCTTGTTTCAGCAGCTAAGAAGGGATTAGCAGGTCTGTGACTTCAGGTCTAGGACTCCACTTGGGGAATTCTCTCTGTCTCTCCCTCTCCCCCTCCCTGTCCCTCTCCCTCTCCCTCTCCCTCTCTCTCTCCTTCTCCTTCTCCTCTTCCCTCTCCCCTCCTCTCTCTCCTGGCTTTATACCCATTTTTAGAACCATATGTGATAGCACCAGGACCAGAAACCAGGCTCCTCTCTCACTGCCTGACCCCTCCCCACAGTCCCTCACCTCTGTGTCACACATTTCTCCTCTGACCCCCAGGCTCCCACCACTTCCCTTTCCCATGAGGTCGGCACTGAGGAAAAGATGCAAGCAGCACCTGGTAGGCAGGAAAAACAGCCCAGGTAGGTCCTGTGGGCCTCAATATCCTGCCTGGAACACAAAGTGGCTGGATTTGGTCATCCCTGAGGACTCCCTGCCTACCCTGAGGATCTACATGGGCAGGACTCAGAACTTACCTGTGAGTCCCAGCAGAAGGGTGGGTAGAAGGGAGCCCAGGGCCTGCCCAGGTGTGGCAGCCATGGTGAGAGATGCCCACATCCCCAACCAGTCTGGACAAAGCTTTGCATGAGACACTGCCTGGGCACCTGCCAGCTGAAGCTGCCTTATACTTCTCAGGTGCCTGCCGCCCAGCCAGATCGGAGTAGATTTAAGGCACCATGAAGGAAGTGATCACCGCAGCCAAGGTCTCCATACCCCATGACCACAGCTGGGACTGATGCTCTCTGGTGCCCCATGAGCCAGACTGGGGAGGGACTGAATTCTACCTCAAGCTGCAGAGCTGCCCTCTGGTGCTGGCCTCTGACAGACTGAACCCCCAGGTCCTCTCTCCTAGAGGCTCCTACACATTCAACAGATCACTGGGAGCCTGTCCTCTCCCAGCCCTGAGAATGGCTTCTGGGACTACAGAATGGATCAGTCCTTGTCCCAGAGGGACTGGTGCAGAGAGTCCATACAAGTAAGTCCAGATACCCCATCTTGGCCCTCCACTTAGCTAGTCATACAATGTTGCACAGACAATTCCTGTTGCCCAGAGTTGTCTAATTGACTCTAAGTTGGGGGAAAATGCATTTGGAACATGGCTACCAGTTTACTGAACCTACCTAGGAAACAACCTCTCCCCTTGGTCTTTCTCTATTCCTTACTCCACTTCTCCTGGCTCTCTGATGGCTCACTGTGACATAGATTGCCTTGTTTTTATGTGTTTCCCCCATGAAAAATATCATTTGTCACAAAGTTGTTGCCTTTGGTTCCCTGCTGTGACCAGCAGCCAGAACAGTTCTGGGCACATTAGTAGGAACTCCACAATAATGAGGGGACCCTTGGGGCAAAGTATGACCTCAGAACTGATGATGAAGCAGACATGCTGGCCTGCCAACGTCGTGTGTACACTCAGCTAATGTGACTGGGGGGTGTGATGGAAGATCCCACACACAGAACCTTCAACCTCCCCTGCCCAGCTACACAAAGCACTCCAAGAAAATAACTCCTACAGATCCAGTGTCCACAGGAATAGCAGGCTGGCGCCTCTCTCTCCAGGTGTCCCCTATGGCAGACAGTGAATTGCTGTCTCTCTTAGTGCTCCCTGAGCAGGAGCAAAGGAAACTGAAGAGATAGCGGAGCAGAAGGACAGGTGGCAGGAGAGCGGCTTTAACTTCCTCCATGTGGAGTGACAAGGGGGTGAGGTCTTTGGAAAGGCCTGCTGAGGAAGAAGGTAGCCAGGCTTAGAGCCCACTCTGGACACTGGTCACTGACAAGAGAGACCAGAAGCAAAAGATGCATCATGGACTCCAAGATGGAAGAGGGGAGCTGGATCAGATCACGCACAAGCACACACAAACACAGACACACCATGTGTCCATGTGTATCATGCACATCCCGTGCCCCAGAAGGCAGCTGCTTCTAGATTCCATCACAGTGTACAGAGCACTGTCTCCCCTCCCAGACCCCAACACACCAGAAGATAGAAGGGACGGATGCAGGGAAGGACAGAGGAACAAAAGAACACTTCATCATAGGGTAAGTGTGAGGGCAGGAGGTCAGTGTTAACTGGAGGTAATGCTGGCATTTTAAAACTGGACCAGCTAGGACTGGGCCTTAAATAGAGCTGACACAGAATAGCAACGTCTTAAAGTTTGATGAAATTATTCATCAACATTGTAAAGCACGTTCTCTGCAAGTTCCAGGAATGGCCAGCTGTGCCTAACAGACCAGAGAAGCGCAGGAAGGAGAAACTCGACAGAGCTGAGTTGAAAGCAGCACTCAGAGATAAATAAAACCCATGAGGATGGGCTCCCTGTGAAGTTCAACTGTTCAACAAAGGGCTCGCACCAGCACAGAGCCTCTGGCGAGCTATTTGACCTCCCCCATCCTGCTTCTGCCTTGGTAGCAAGAGACTAAGGATGCCTACCCAATACTATTTGAGTCTTACACACATAAAGTCTGAAGTCCTATACATACAATAGGAGCTTAATCAATGTGAGTTTCCATCCTAAGAAATGCACCTTCCCCAAATCCTTCACCTCTCCTTCACTTCTCCTGTGGCCTGCTCTTAGCTCAACTGTGTCCACAGAAATGGAGGGTAGACCACACACAGAATTGTAGGTTTTCTAGTAACCACATATTAAAATTTAAAAATGAGCCAAGTAAAATTAATTTCAACTAATATAACATTTAACCCAATATCCAGATATGTTATGTCAACTTGCATACGATATAAAAATATTGTGATGTAGTACATGAGTTTTTCTTTAGTCTTTGAATTTTCTGTAAAGTAAAATATTTATACTGCTTCAGTTTTTAAATTTAATTTCTTTTTGGTGGTACTGGGGTTTGAACTCAGGGCCTTGTGCTTACTAGGCAGGTGCTCTATCAGTTGAGTCATGCCCCCATCCCTTTTTGAAGTAGGGTCTCACTTTTGGCCCCAGCTGGCCTGGACCATTAGCCTCCTATTTTATTCTTCCCACCATAGCTGGGATGACAGATTTGTACCGCCACACCCAGCTTTTTCCATTGAGAGAGGTCTTGCTAATTTTTTTACCCAACTTGGCCTCCCCCTAATCTTAGCCTCTCAAATAGCTAGGACTATAGGCTTAAACCACCACACCCAGCTTAAATTTCTATTTCAATTAATTAAAATTAAATAAAATTTAAAATTCAGTTGTTCAGTGGCCATACTTCCAGTGCTCAATAACCACCTGTGGCTACTGGCTACCATATGGGAGAGCCAGGTCTTAGGTGAAACCTCCTTCCTCAAGAAGCCTACCCTGACACCCCCATGACTCAGGCACTTCCCTTGTGTAGCATTTATCACAACTGTATTAAATTCTTAACTTTCAGTTAGTTGCATAAAGACTCTTTTCCCAATTAGACTGTAAGACCTGGACGGCAGGACCATGTCCTTGTCCACTACTGTGAATAAGTGTCGGGAACATAAGAGGTGTTCAGTGAATATTTGTTGGATGGACAGATGCATGGGTGGATGGATGGTTGGATTTACAGATGGATGGTTGGATTTACAGATAGAAATGGATATATAAACTAAAGGAAGGGCACGAGCTGCAGAGTAAGGGAAAGGAGGACACATTTACAGTCAGAAAGCAGAGAAGGTATCCTTAAAGGAAAGAGTTTTCCTTTAAGAGCTCCTATATCTGCTCTTCAACTTTGGTCACCAACTGCAGAGAAGGAGGAAACTGGTGACACCAGTCCCGAGCTGCAGGGGTTGAAAGCTGTGAGCAGCCTGTTGTGAGGCTGGCAGGCTCCAGAAGTGGGGAGCCTGAAGTCCACCAGTGGGTGGCCTGAGGAAAGCCAAGGCCACTGGGCAGGGTGGTTTCCTCTGTGTAGAGTCACCCTGGTTTCCTTCCTAATTTCAGCACCAGCAGAACCAGACCTCACCCACTCTGGAAGCACAGCCTCTCCTGGGAAATCGGACCCCTGTCCTGGCCTACTGAAGAGAGAGCCCCTAGGTCCTCAGAAAAAATACATCACCACTCTTTAAAATCCAGCTCTCATCTATACAGACCCTGCACCTTTCATTCTCACCCCATTTTACACAGGGCTCATATTCAGCCTGAACAAGTTGTCCATGTCAATCTGAGGCTCCTGTCTGTCCCCAAGAGGGTGGTCAGTCCCCTTGAGGGCAGGGACCCTTGTTCACTTGCTCCATGCCTGAGTCCCTGGTGCCTAGCACAACACCATGTATTAAATCAATTAATTTTGATATAAATTTACTCATTCCTACCACTCTTTACCGAGCCCCAATTATGTAGTAGAAACCATTTAAGGCACTGAGCAAGTGAGCAGGACAGGTCTCTGCCCTTTCCAAGGTGACATTCTAAAGAAGTAAGTGAGTGATATAATTCCAGGAGGGCATGAAGGAAATGAAGAAGGCAGGAGATAGAGTGCTGGGGTGTGTTTTCAACAGGGTGCACAGAAAAACCTCTCTGCAGAAGAGGAATGTGAGTTGGGACCTGAACAAAGGGAGCCATGGGGGGGTTCTAGAAGGAGAGAGGAATGCAGCATGCAGGGCAGGCATGAGAGGGCATACCCAAGCCACAGCAAGACCACAGTGGTGGGAGCAGATAGTGTTGGCAGAAACCTCAGGGTCCGGCAGTGTAGACTGTGGTGGAAATGTGGTATATGATTGGTGTGCAATGCTTTGAGCTGAGAGCAGGTCCGGGCAGGATCCAATTCACAGGTTAAGATTCACACTGTAGCTGTGCAGGAAAGGTGGGGAGGGGAGTTGGAGGAGTTTGAGGAAGAAGTGGGGTAGAGAGGAAGCAACAAGTGGCTGGAGTTGCAGATGGCTAGGCAGGAGTTGGGGCTGGGGAGAGCAGATGGTGGGGACAGACAATAGACATTTGCAAGTTGGCCACATGTGCACAGTATCAAGACAGTGTATAGGATGAGGCCTTGGGAAAGAATGGAGCCACAGAGGAAAGGGGCCGGGGAGTCCAGAACTGGGCTTCTGATCTGCTCTGCTGCCAGTTTGCCAGGTAAGCTTGGCCAGGTCTCTCAGCCACAGAATCTTCAGCTAGCCATGGAGGGGTGGGGTCAGGTGATCTCTAAGGACTTCGTCCGTGAATATTCACAGGTGAGCCTGGTTTTGTTTCCTGCATCTGGGTTCCCACCCCAGGTCCAGGCCTGCCTCACCTCACTGTGTGCTGAGCCTCGCAGGTGCCTGATCTTTGCTTGCCAAGCACAGGTCCCCATACTCAGAGGATTAGCACCTGCCTTATGGCTCTGCTGTCCCTGTACTGAAACACTTAAAAAAGTCTGGAACAAGGGCTCTGTTAACTATTATGTGTCCAGTCTACTGTGTGCTCTTAGCCTTCTGCCATGAGGAAACACAGACCACCATGGAGGCAGCAGGCTTGGTGTGGGGGACAGGAGGTCCCTCAGGGTGCTGGGCACCAGGACCAAGGACCCTCACTGGAGCTCTCTGAGGGATTCCAGTCCCTGATGTCACCAGCACCACACACACACACACTCCTCCAGCTCTGTAACTGCAGAAAGACAGCTTTGCTCTTCCTTCCTCATTCTCCTTCATGCCTTCAGAAACCAAACAAACCTGGAGGTGGGGTACGATAACAGTGAGATTTTGGTGGAGACCAGCGTTTCCCAAGGTGTAAGCTAGGAGGTGACATGCAGGTTACAGCCCCAGCCCAGCAGGTGGCACAGAATCCCACCGAGGTCCTAGAACCTGCAGTTAACACCACAAAACAGCACTGGGATCGAGGTCAAGTTTAAGAACTGCTGGGTTGAGCCCATGAACCAGCTGTGCTCAAACGATGATCTGGATGGAGAAAGCCAAGGGAAGAGACTAGCCACTCAACCACAGGACACTTGTCCTTCAGTTCTCAGCCCAAATGCCTCCCCTAGGAAGCCTTCCCTGACTCTGTCACCTGGTGAGCTGAGGCAGCCTGGCTATTAGGTCCCTCAGATCCCAACTTGCCCCTCCCACCACCACACTTGGTTATAACTGGTTGATTTCCCTTATAACTGCTAGATTGCACAAGCCAGGGAACCCAGGGATGAGATTGTCTTGGTCTCCATGGTACCTAAACACCTAGCACAAGGCCTGGCACACAAGAAGCACTCAACAAATACTTTCTCATGAACATAGAAGAGAATTTGGACTCAGTGTCAAAGGTTTCACTCCATCCTAAGACCATATACTCATCTCAGGATGAGGGCTGGTTATTGCCTCCTGTTCTACTTCTGAGAAGACCCTATAGGGCTGCTATCAGAACTCCCATCCCCCAACTGATCCTAGAGAGATGGAGAAAAAGGCTGGGAAAGTTCAGACTACGATGTGAAAGGCTAACATATTCTTTCACTGTCTAGTTGTAATTCCTGAAATGTTTGTTAACCCATCCACATGTCTTACTGAGAAAATTCAAGCAGTTGAGGAAGGGAAACAAGCAAACGAGAAATGAAAGAACAGTCTTTTGATATTTCACACAGTCCCAGCAAACTTCTCTGCTCCAGAAGCTGAGGACTTCAACCACCACCAGTCTCTGACAAATGGAGGAGTGGGAGATAGTGATGACTTTGATGGGGGACTTGTGAGCTCTTTGCACTTAGGTGAGGCATGTGTGAGGGGACAGAGAAGAAAGGGAAGCCCAACAAGCCAGTGACTTGCTTAACTCACAGCCAGCTGATGGAGAAGTGGCCTGGCTCACTTCCACTTACCAGAAGAAAGGACTTTCTAACAACTCGCCCTGTCCAGCAACGAAACCTCTGGCCTGGAAGTGCTGTTCCCCAGGTGTGAATGGATGAGGCTCGCCAGAGATGCTGCAGGAAGCTTCTGACTGAACCTCTGGGACAGAGAAGAGCTTGGCAAACAGTAGGTCTCAACGCCTGCGTGAGTCATGAAGTCACTTTGGTGGCCATAACCTAGCATTTTTTTTAAAAATGGAAAAGACAGAAGAGAGAAGAGAGATGAGAAGGGAAGAGGATGGAAGAGAAGAGAGCAGGGGAGAGAAGTGGAGGAGGGGAGCAAAGAGAAGAAAAGAAAGTTGGAGCTCAGCCCACAAAGTCAGGGAAGTACTGGTTCTGGAAACTTTCGAGTGTGTGTGAGCTTGTGTCTGCCCATGCGCGGTGGGTGGCAGCAGAGAGCCGATTTCTAACTGTGGTGGCAGTCAGGAAGATTGACAGCCTGGAAAGTGACCACAACGACCCAACTCTACAGTTATGAAACACAAGGTTGGTAGATTTTACGAGTGAAACTATGAGCACAGGATTCTAAGACTCATTTCTTTCTTTTTCAATCCTCCCCTCCACATTTACTTAATAGCTCATCTCAGCCATGCTGGGTGCCACGGCAGAGACCCGTGAGAACCAGTAACTGCCATGGAGTCTGGTGATGGAAACAAACATTAAACAGATGGCGGTACCACACCATAGTGAAGGCTTCGGTCAGTGAGGATGCATGCAGATTTCACCCACCCCTGGAAAGGAGCTGCTTTCTTAGTGTCACTTTACAGATGGGCAAAAGCAAGACTAAAATCAAAAGATTCCTCAACACTGCCCAGCAGGGTCAGGATTTGAACCCAAGACTACCGGAGCACATGTGACCTACCTAATCACTGGGCTTCAGGGCTGAGGAGGGCAGGCAGATGGGGGTGGAGGCTTGAGGAGGGAGGCTGATGGGGCAGCTGGGATGCATGGGGAGAGGTCAGGGACGGCATTATAGCAAAGGGGTCCTAGAGTTTTGTCTTGAAGGAAGTGGACATTGATGGTTTGACAAGAAGCAAAGCCATTCCCTTTGTCCTTGACAGCCCAGAAGCCAAGCTGAGAACAGCACAGAGTATAGACTTTACAGAGGCAGACCTGATTTGAGCTTCAGTCCTAGATTTTATCAGCTCTGTGACCCTGGACAAGTGCCCTGACCTCTCTGAGCCTCCATTTCTTCATGTATTCAAAGAGAGTCATGAAATTAGAGACTGTGTATGAGACATTCGGCATTCCCACAGAGCCTCACAGATAGGAATATCACACTCGTTACAAAATTTCCCAAGTTTGAATCCCAGCTCTGCCACTTACTATCTGGCTAACCTTGAGTAATTTTTGAACTTCTCTGCACCTCAGTCTCCTCATCTTTAAAATAGGAATAATTATTGCACTTATCACATTAGTTTTTGAAAATAAAACAAATGAATACACATAAAGTGCTTAGAACAGTATCAGGCACAAATCAGGTGATGGATGAAGGTTGGCTACAATTTAATACTTCTAAGTGCTACATACGGTTCTGAGAATTATAATTTTGCTCACTGATTAGATGAACAAATGATTGTCTAGCATTTTCTAGGTTCTGTGTAATATTCCAGGTGCACTGTGGAATCCTGTCACATGGTTGGAACCCTCGCTATGGAACAGCAGTTGGTTTTGTCAGGGAGTGTGGGAGAGAGACTAGGTGGAAGGTGAGATAAATGGCGAAAATGAGACCAGAGAGTAGAACGGGTCAGACCAAGCAATTTTATGTCTCATCGTCCTATAAGCAGAGGCGAGCCCATGGAGATTTCCAATCTGAACAATTTTTATTCTTTGAATTATGATTCTCCAGCTGTAAAACTCTATGAGTCTCTGTGCCAAAGTCTTTATGATTCCAAGATTATAGGCCTACAATTTTTGTGACTCTTCATATTTCTTACTTGCTGTAGTAGACTGACATTAAAAAATAGCCACAATAGGGACTTCTGGTTCCAACTCTGACATGTAAAGAGCTTGGAAGCCGCTCCTCCTGTTTTTAGAATGAGTAAAAGCTACAGAAGCTGGAAAACCAATACCTTTTCTTGAAACTATCAGTGAACAGAGATTTCAAGGCAAGCAACCACCCAAACCCCTAGGGAATACAGGGCATCCAGAGGGATTTAGCACATGAGGTCTGCCACGGGGAGCAAAGCCACAAGCTGCCGGAACACTTAATAAGCAGTTCTGGTGTCCTGCTGAAAGCTGAGCGCCAGACCCCATGACTGAAGCCACAGGCACGGTGGGGGGAGGGAAGACCTCACACTTCAGCAGGTTTTCCCACCAGGAGAAAGTCAGAAAAGCGTGTATGAGCCTGGCAGGGAAAGGCCAAGAGAAGCCACAGTGAAGCCCTCCCAGCCTTCCCCCTAATCTTCCACGGGAAAAATCTTTCCAGAAGTCTGTTCTGAACCTTCATCCCAGCAAGGCAAAAGGAAGCATCATTGTGCTCCCTGATCCATATTTCCCGTTTCATTGAAGGAGGAAAAGAAGTGAGGGGAGGGGCACTCCACCGCTGAAGGAGGAAGAGAAACCCACCCCCCATCTCCCTCAGCCTGAGACTGGGAGGGGTAGAGAACACACTGCCCCCTTGTGACGGTGCAATGAGAGACATCCAAGGCTGGTGGAGTGGCTCAAGTGGTAAGATCACTCCTACCTAGCAAGCATGAGGCCCTGAGTTCAAACTAGTGCACCCCAAAAAAAAAAAACACCCAAGAGATTTTATAGAGCACACCTCTGGGTGTGTCTGTGAGGTCTCTGATCTACTCAATGGTTTAATCCATGATGAATTCAAATTTTAAATAGACTGTTGGAGGTGGGACTGTGGAAGGTGGGGCCTGCTTGGAGGAAGAAGAACAGTGGAAAGGGGCATGTCTTCGAAGGGTATACTTTGTCCCAGGCCCTTCCTCTCCTCTTTGCTTCTTGGCTGTTGTGGGGTGAAAAACGTTCCTCCACTTTGCCCTTCTGCCATGGTGTTTCTGCTTCACCATGGACCTAAAAGCAATGGAGCCAGCTGACCATGGACTGAAAATTCTGAAACCATGAGCCAAAATAAATCTTTCCTCCTTGAAATTGTTTCTCTCAGGTGTTTGTCACAGCAATAAAAAAGAGACTGATACACTCCCTGAAGTGAATCCTTACATTTTATGTTGTTTCGGTATCCATCTTGAACATAGGTTGGACTTTCTCATGAAGAAGCAAGCTCAGTTACCTTTGACAGTTTCCAGTGCTACACCTCTTCCCAGTTCCTCAATGTGGTAGGCCCGGATATCTCTGCCTTATACAACTTTCTCCTGAACCACTGCCCTGTAGGACAGCTCCACTGACCTTCACACGTGGGTGGACTATGCAGGCACATGTCAGTCACATGTGACCTCCGAGAACTTGTGCCTGCTTGCTTTACAACCACCAGTTAAAATTCCCCACGGGATACCTGTTTGGATAATGCCCTGCACCCTATACATTGGCCCATGTATCCCCCTTTCCTCTCTTTATGTGCTTCCTGACCTCTGGGTGTGTGGCTGTGGGTGTGCCCAGACCCCCCAGGATCTGTGTAACAAAATCTTTCTTTCCATCTTGTATCTCTCCTAGACATTGATGGTGTGCTCTCTATCTTAAAATATTCCAAATTAAAACACTTCCCTGCACTTTACCTCCATCCTCACCAGGCTCCAGTATAACACAGTGACAGCTGCAAGACACAGACTCTCTAGGAGCAGTACAAAGGAAAGCCAAGACAGCAGGAGAAAACAAGGACCTTAAAGGAATCAGAAGCTTCTGGTACCTGAAGCTACAAGAAAATTAAATGGAACCCTAGAGTCCTAGCCAGATTAACACCAATCCTCACCTGAAAGTCTATTTTCCTCAAAATTTATTACCTTATATAACATGTCCAACTTCCAACAAAAATGTGCAAGGCATGCTGTATTAGTTTCCTGAGGCTGCTATAACAAATTACCACATGAATGGTGACTGGAAACAGGTAACTCTCTCACTATTCTGGAGGCCAGAAATCCAAAATCAGTATCACTGAGCTAAAATCAGGGGTCAGCTGGGCTTCACTCCCTCTGAAGGCTCAAGGAGGCCCTTCCTTGCCTTTTCCAGCTTCTGCTGGCTGTTGGCATTCCTTGGCTTGGGCCAACTCACTTGACTCTCTGCCTCTGTGGCTATAGCAATTTCTCCTCTTATTTCTTATAGAAGCTATGGGATTGTTTATAGGATCCACCTGGATAATCCAGGGTAATCTTCCCACTTCAGTACCCACTATTCAGCCCACCATATATGCCAAAAAATCAGACTGAAGAGACAAAACAATCATCAAAAGTAGACCAAGATATAACACAGATATTGGAAATAACAGACAAGCAAGTTAAATAACAATAATCAACATGTTAAAGGTTGTAATGGAAAAAATGTTTTCCAGAAAAAGGCCATTTCCTAGGCCACAAAACAAATCTTACTCAATTTTTAAAAACTGAAAAACATAGAAAGTATCTTTTCTGGTCACAATGGCATGAAACTCAGCATTAATAACCAAATTGAAAGAGATGAAGTAGAATGAATTACATATGACACAATCCTACATATAGAAAATTTCCAAGACTTCATGAGCAAGCTATTAGACATAATAAATTCTACAAAGGAATAAGGCACAAGATCTACATACAAAAATCAGTTGTATTTCTATATTCTAGCAATGAGCAATCTAAAATTAATTAATTCCATAAAGATGACATCTAAAAGAATAAAATATGTAGGGATAAATTTAGCCAAAGAGGTAATAGACTTGTACACTGAAAATATTGCTGGAAGAAATTAAAGAAGACCTAAGTAAATGCAAAGACATCTGTTCATGGGTAAGCTGAATTAATATTGTTAAAATGTCAATGCAATCAATATATTCAACATCATCCCAATCAAAATTCCAATAGCAGTTTTTTCAGAAATTGAAAAGTCAATATTCAAATTCATATGGAACTGCCAGGGGTCCCAAGTACCCAAAATAATCTTGAAAAAGAAGGACAAAGTTGGAAGACTTATTCCCAATCATCTGGGCAGGATCCTTTTGCTTTACCCAGAATGGGCAAGGAATAGCTCTTCTGATGTTGGTGCACCTGGCCCCTTGCATCTCCAAGGTCTAGGGATTTGGTGCTACCACTGTCGTGCTGCTGCCACTTCCACCATCTTCTCTCCATGCTACCAGTTCAACCTCTCTATTAAGGATAAAACTCAAAAGTGGCAAGAAAAGACCACTCAAGAAAAGCCTTTTAGAGGGCCTAATGTAGCAACACCAAAGCACAGAACAGGAAGGTGTCTCCTGGCTGACTTGAAAAGTGAGTTGATGAGGCCAATAGGAGAAGGGGACCAGGAACTAGAGAAAAGGTTAGTTCAAGAAGAATCAACTTAGAAGGTAACACACATGCATAGGAAATCAATGCTAGTCAACTCCCTGTAGAGCTGTCCTTATCTCAACCAGCAAAAACCCTTGGTCCTTCCTATAATTGCTTATACTCTCTCTTCAACAAAATTAGAGATAAGGGCAAAATAATTTCTGCCGGGTAGCAAGAGGGTGGGGGTGGGGAGAGAAGGAAGGTAAGGGAGGAGAAAAGACCCAAACATTGTATGCACATATGAATAAAATAAAAATTAAAAAAATAAAAATAAAATTGCAAGAAAAAAAAACAAGAAAAGAAAAGTGAGTTGAACAGCTTGGTTATATAGCCAAGAGGTGCGAGGGATGGGTATGGCATGCAAATGAAGAATTGTTTTTGCACCAATCACAACACAAATCCCAGATCCACCAGTCACAGACCTTACATAAGGACCAATTATAGGCCTTATGAAAGGACCAATCACAGGCATTGAATTGCACCAATCTCAAGCTTTCTGCTAAGTCAGGGGGAAGTGCTCCCACAAGGAAGTGAGTGACAATAGTAGTAGCAGGGTGAGCAGGGTCATCTAAAGTTCACAGAAGATTGTCTTGGAGTGATATCTTCTAAAACCACCAGGGCAGATTGTCTGGAATGGTCATGACTGGAGCAAGGACTCCTGGAGTGGGAGTCATAGATGTTATGGTCCCCTACAGCTGCTAGAGTGTTCACAAAGCATAAGTGTCCAAAGCGGCCAGGCTGCTATGAAGACAGTCAGGCCTCTTGCCAGAAAAGGAGCTGGAGCTCCTTAGCTGACAGTTTCCCACTAGAGGATTCTAGGCATTAGGGAAGGGTCTGTCCTCTGCCATTCAAAGGTCAGAATGGCCCATGCTTATTCACAGAAAAAAGGCTTTGCAATAAAGACTTAAAGAAAACTCAACACAAAACTAATATTTTTGAAACACTTAACAGTTCTTAATAGTATTTAACAATGCTTAATGGTGCTTAACTACTGATCCAGTACCCCAGGAAGAGGTAGGTCCCTCTGATCTGTCTCAGACTCACACTCACAACTTCAAAACATACTATAAAGCTATTATAATTAAAAGAGTGTGGTACTGGCATAAGGATAAACATATGAAGCAATGAAATAACATTTTAAGTCCAAAAAAACCCTCATATACCCATGGCCAAGTGATTTTTGGCAAGGGAGATAAATCCAAATGATGGGGAGAATACAGTCTCCTCAACAGACAGTGCTGAGAAATTGGATTTCTACCAAAAAAGGTGAATTTGGATCTCTAGCTCATACTATATACAAAACTTAGCTCATAATACATCAAAATCTAAACTTAAAAGGTAAAATCACAAAATTCTTAGAAGAAAACATGAGTAGATCTTTATGACCTTGGAGTTGGCAATGATAGCAAAAGCATGAGCAACAAAAGATAAATTGAAACTAAAAATTGTTATGCATTGAGTATCATTACTGAGAGTGGGAAGTCAACCTACAAAATGAGAGAAAATATTTGTAAAATATATATCTAACAGGAGTTAATATCTAAAATAAATAAAGACCTCCTACAATTCAGCAACCAAAGATGAATGACTCAAAAAATGGGCAAAGAACAAAGGACAAATAAATATTTCACTGAAAAAGATACACAGGTAACCAATATGCCAATGAAAAGATATTCAGTATCATTCGTCATTATGGAAATGCAAAGTCAAAACCACAATGAGATATTACTTCATACCTTATGGAAATTAACAAGTATTAGTAAGGCTATGGAAAAAAAATGAGTCTTTGTACATTGTTGGTAAGAATGTAAAATGGTGAAGCCACTGTAGAAAAGTTTGCCAGATTTTCAAGAAGCTAGATAAAGAATTGCTATATATACGGCACAGCATTTCCACTCTTAGTTTATGCCTCAAAGAATCAAAAATGGTAATTCAAACTGATGTCACATATTCATTGTAGCACTATTCACAATAGTCAAAGGATGGGAACAGGCTGTGTCCATCAACAGATGAATGCCTAAACAAAATGTGGGTCCTCTGTACACATAATGAAATTTTAATTAGTAGTAGAAAGGAATCAACCTGTGTTACATGCCATAACACAGAGAAACCTTGAAACTTTATACAAGTGAAATAAGCCAAAGACAAAAGGACAAATATTGGAGGATTCCACTTATCTGAAATATTTAGAACAGACAAGTTCATAAAGAGACAGAGAGTAGCTACAGACTGGGGGAAGGAGGGCATTGAGGTTACTGATCAATGGTTGTAGAGTTTTAGTTGGGATAATGACCATTGCTTTGGAAATAGCGGTAACAGTTACAACATTGTGAATGTAAAGGAATGCAGAGTTTCTGTTTAAACAAATGAAAGCAGTGAGGATTACGGTATGTGAATTATATCTCTAATTTTTTCAAAGTAAAGGAATGGAGGAAGACTCACTATGCTTACACTAATCAAAAGAGTGCTGGAGTGGCCATATTCATTTCAGACAAAGCAGGCTTTAGAACAGGGTAGGTTATCAGGGATAAGCAGGGACATTACCTAACGACAAGTGGGTCAGATCTCCAAGAAGCCAGAATGATCACAAGTTCCAAAGACCAAAGTGCCATAATCCACAGAGAAAACAGAGCTAAAAAGGGAAACAGACTACTCCACTATTATAGTCAGAGACTTCAAAACACCTGTTTCAGTAATTAATAGATTAAGCAGGCAGAAAATCAGCAAGAATATAAATGGCACCAGCAATGAACTTGATCTAATTAATGTTTATAGAACATTTCATCCAGTAACAGTAGAATGCACAATCTCCTCAAAAGTACCTGGCCAGTGACCACAATAGACCACATCCTGGACGGTGACACACACCTCACCAAATCTAAGAGACTAGAAATCATACAACTTATGTCCTCAAGCCACAAAAGAATTAAACTAGAAATCAATAACAAAAAGATAGCTGAGTATATATGGAAATTAAAGAATATACTCCTAAATAAACCCTGAGTTAAAGCAGAAGTCCCAGGAGAAATTAGAAAATATTCTGAACTAAATGAAAATACGAATTGTCAACATTTGTGGGATTCAACTAACACAGTATTTGGAAGGAGATTTATAGCATTAAATATGTATGTTTGGAAAGAATAAGTTTTCTAAAATCAATAGCCTAACTTCTACCCTAGAAAACTAGAGAATGAACAAGAAATTAAATCTAAGGCAATAGAAGGAAGAAAATAATAAAAATTAGAGCATAGATCAATGAAATTGAAAATAATAGAGAAAAATCAATGGAACAAAATGCTGGTTCTTTATAAAGAGTAATAAAATTGGTAAGCATCTATCCAGACTAACCAAGAAAAAAAATTCAACATCAAGAACAAAAGAGTGGTTATTACTATTGGTCCCATAGACATTAAAAGTGTGAGTGAGGTTGTAGAGAAAAAGGATCCCTTGCACTCTGTTGGTAGGATGATGGAAAACACAGCCATATGGAAAGCAAATTAAAACTAGAACTTCCATGCGATCTAGCAATCCCACTACTTGGCATATATCCAAAGGAAATGAAATTCCTATGTTGACAAGACATCTGTACCCCATGTTTATTGTAGCATTATTCACAATAGCCAAGTTATGCAATCAACCTGAATGTCCATCAACAGATGGATAAAGAAAATATGGTACATATATACACCACATAACATTCTTCAATCATAAAGAAGGAAACCCTGTCATTTGTAACAATGTAGAAGAACCTGAATAACGTTATGTTGAGTGAAATAAACTAGGTACAGAAAGACAAATATCACATGATCTTACTACTATTCAGAATCCAAAGGAGTTGAACTCTTAGAATATGAGAGTAGAATGTTGGTTACAGGGGCATAGGAGAGGGAGAAGAGCAGGGGAATAAAAACCAAAACAAGAAAGAAAGGGGAGATATTTCATATCCACAGATGGAAAGGCTGGGTGTTCCTAAAATACCAATTCGTCCCAATCTGATCTATAATCTCCATGCAATCCCAGTCAAAATCCCCACATACTTTTGGTAGACATTTATAAACTGATTCTAAAATTTACATGAAAAGGCAAAGTTACTGGGACAGCCAACAGGATTCTGAAAATAAAAAAGTAACAAAGTAAGAGGACTCACAGTGGCTGATTTCAGGGCTTACTGTAAAGCTGCAATGGCCAAGATGGTGTGATCAGAAGAACAGACTAGTAGATCAAAGGGCCAGAGCAGAGAGCTCAGAAATACACACACACAATTACAGACAACTGAGGCTGACACTCAGCACTATTTGTCATCAGGAAAATGAATATTAAAGTAAAGTGTAAACTAAAACAACTACTACTCACCTATTAAAATAGCTAAATTTTTTTAAATGGTGATACCATCACTTATTGTTAGTGATGCTAACTTTAATCACCTGGCTAAGGTAATTTTGCCAGGCATCTCCACTAATCTTGCTCCTTTTCTCCCTTTCCATATTATACTCTGTCACAGAAAGTCACCATGCCTGGCTCCCCTTCAGGGATTGAGAGCTATGCTCTTCCTCTCTGGGTGGGGGGGGATATATGGAATTCTGTTATTTATTTATTCAGTCATGCATTATACCAATATGCAATCATGGGATATTTACACTGTACTTGGTGTCATATCCAGGACTGTATTATTTATCTTTGCTGTTCAAATTTTTCTGGTTTTGGCCATTGAGAACTCTTTCTGTTGGCTCCTGTGTCCCTTTGACATACCTCTGCTGCTTTGTTTTGTGAGCACTACAGGATAGTCCAGGGTCATCTTGTATATTTTCTGTCCCAACCCTAGAAGCAGCCATTTCTCCAAGAAGCCCAACTCCTTTTATTGGAGAATGGACTTAGAAGCCAAGAGCTGGGTGCCAAGTGAGGATCCACTCTCAATGGGCTGAGCTGGGAAATGTACATATGTATACTAGCTCATGTATATGTCAGCTAATCATTTCTGTATTTATCATTAGACTCTATATTACATGTGAGCTCAATGTCTCCGATTCTAACCCAGTCGTGTGGCTCATTCTGTCACGTCCCCTTGCTTACCTATAACCTCCCACACCCACAGTGAGAAATCTGGCTCCCACCAGAACTGTTCAATTCTGGTACACACATACTTGGGTTTTAGAATTCTCCCCTACCCCCAGGAGAAGCAACTTTAGCAACTGGAGCTCGGTGCTTACAGACAGCTCTTTTGGTCTTTAGTTTTCTAACTTGGTCATTTCCAAATTACTTAGATCAGCACCTGAATTCCTCCTGTCCTTCCGTGAGAGTCTATCATACATCTGTAATACAATCAGATTCTTTTGTCATTGTCCTCATTCTATCCTGTGGAGCCCTCCCCCACTTTCCTAGCAGGTTTGCAATACTAATATTAAATTCACTCTTTGTGCTATGAAGTTCTATGGCATTTGACAAATGGATAGCATCAGAGTTTCTTCATATATTTTGAATATTAAATTCTTATCAGATATTTGGGTGACTACACTATCAAGCAAAATGGCTTCATGGCTCTAAAAATGTCCACTGTCCTTGGCATGGTATGCTGTCTTCCTCTCCCCAAACCTTTGGCAACCACTGATCTGTTTCCCATCTTTATCTTTCTGCTTTGAAAGAAGTCACATAGTGAAATCACACATTATGTAACCTTTAACAATGGCTTCTTTCATTTAGCATTGAGGGCTCATTCATATGGTTGTGTGGACTAGTAGTTTGCTCTTTTTGATAGCTGAATAGTATTCCATAGTATAAACACATTGTATAAAAACATGAAAGGAAATCTTGTTGCTTTCAGCCTTATTATGAACAAAGCTGGTATAAACATCTGTGGGCAGGATTTTGTGTGAATAAAAGATTTCTAATTAGTTAGATATATACCTTGGACCATAATTGCTGGATCATACTGTAAATTGATGTTTAGTTTGATAAACATCAACCTAAACAAACTGTTCTCCATGTTCCAGAAATTCATTGCACACACACACAACCCAAAGGGATCCAGGTATAGTGGCATGAACTGCAATCCCAGCTACTTGGAGACAGAGATTGAGAGGATTCCCATTCAACGCCAGCCTGGGCAAAATAGTTATTGAGACCACATCTCAACCAATAAGCTGGGCATGGTGGTTTGTGTCTGTAATTCCAGCTATGCAGGAGGTGACCCTATCTAAAAAATAACTAAGCAAAAAACAAACAAACGACAACAGTCCAAATAGGACTGGGAGCATGGCTCAAGTGGTAGAGCACCTTCCTAGCAAGCATTATGTTCTGATTTCAAACCCTATTACCACCACTGAAAAAGGTTGAAAAGAAAATAAAGAAACTGCCTGAATAACTGCCTGATTGTCTTCCAAAGTGACTGTAACCACTTTTCATTCCATTAACAACAAGACTTCCCATGTGCCTTTGTTGGCACTTGGTGATGTTTAGAGCTTGTTCTCTTGATGAATGTCTTGAGCAGGACCAGTCACCTCTATGGTCTTCCTCTTTAAAACCCATAACCCCAGTCTAACCATGAGAAAAACATCTGACAAGCCCCAACTGAGGGACCTTATACAGAATACCTGACCAGTTCTCCACAAAACTGTCAAGGCCATCAAATCCAAGGAAAGTCTGAGAAACTGTAACAGCGGAGTGGAGCTAAGGAGACATACCAAAATGTAACGGGGTGTTCTATACAGGACCTTGATAAGAGAAAAAAGATAGTAAGGCAAAACTAATAGAATCCAATTAAAGTACGGAGTTTAGTTTTAATAAATGCAACACAGTGATATGTTAACAATGGGAAACTGGGGATGGATGTACTGAAATTGTGATATTTTTGTAGTTTATATAGTTCTAAAATTATTCTAAAATAATTCTTATCCCCTAACAATCCTGTTTCATGTAATTTCCTGTTTCACACTTAATATCATTGTTTTCTAAAATGTCAATTATTGGATCATTAGAATTTTACCTGATTACTTGTGGATATTACAGAAGTTCTGGTTAAATTACAACTTAAAAGTTTTTGAACTTGCTTTGAGTTGTATGTATGTTTATTTTTAATACCAAATCATTTAAAACTCATTTGCAAGTTTAACCTTAATTTTTTTCATTTGTTTTACACTGTAATTCAAAACAAAGTGTTTCATTTTTGTATTTAACTCTTTTTTTCTTAATAAGCAGTTAAAGATGCCATATCTAACTACATCTCAGTAACAGGGAGACAGTTGACTGTCCTTACATATGACATTAATTCTTAATACGTGGATTATTGGTTTTTATTGTGTTTGAGTTAAATCTGCTATAAGAAGAAAATCATAAGTCTTGAACACCTTTTTTATTTAATTTGAATGTTCTTAATCAGATCATACGTAGCACAGTTTGTTTTAAAACTGTTACGGCATCTTCAAAGACTTGATAAACTGAGAGAGAACTGAGCATTCATATTCTGTATTTGTATCAGTTGCAAAAGGAATGGAGTTAAAATTAAAATTGTTTCCATCTCTTTCTATGGATTTATATCCTTATGTTTAACTGACACACTGGGGGCCTCAGTTGTATGCTATAATGTCTTATTAAAGAAGATACAAAAGAAAAAGAAATTCTGAAATTAAAATTGTATGTATATATTTTCTTAACGGCCAAAGTCGTTCATGTCACCTGCATCACACCCTTTCAATTTGACTTTGCACACTTCTTCCTAGGAAAAATGGCTCCTATTTTCCACCTCTTGAAGCTAGGCTGGCCAATAGAATGTAATGGGAGTAAACTCCTCCCAGTCTCAGAGTCCACCCAATAACAAGGCAACTGCCAGACAGGTTATTGAGAGAGACACAAGCCCCTCCCACTGGACTCACCCTCTGATCCCAGGCACATGGAGCCAAGGCAAAATTAGCCAAGATTGGCCCGTATCTGCAGGGCCATGCAGTGACTCACATGAGCAATAACAAAGGCTTTTTGTTTACAGTCACTGAGTTTTGGAATGGCTTTAGCAACAGCTGAGTGATTCACTTATACCTGGAAATAATAGTGAATGTACACGGTTATTTTTTGTAACACTGTGGTTACAAAAGATTAGGAGCAACCTCGGGGCTCACCAATAGAAGACCGATCAAATAATTTTAGGAGATCTATATAATGGAATGTTATGTATCTGTTCCAAAGAAGGAGGCAGTTCTACATGAATCGCTATAGAGGACTGCATAGTACATTTTTAAGTAAAGCGGCGAGATGCAGAAGAGGATACAGAGAAAGCTACTGATCTGTAAAATACTGGTATTTGCAGACTGGCATTCTAACTCTGGAAGGGTATCTGCTCAGACACATACAGCAATGGCGAACTGGGTGGTCAGAGAACAAGCATGTAAGGGAGACTTCCCCTTCACTCCTTTTCATCATTTTGAATCATGTAAGTGTATTATCTATTCAAAAATAAATAATGCAGAATGTAGAACCTCCTGTGCCTTTCAATTTCAGTTTATTATTCTGCTTCCAAAATTCCCAAGATCCACCGGGACCACAAATAGCAGGCCAGGAAGCAGTCGACCTTTTCTTTTCCCTCCTCTTTCCCAGACAGCCCCGGCCTGGTGCAGAGCAAGGCTGGTTTCTGCAATCTTGTTTGTGAAGTTCTCAGGGCTGCTACAACCTTGCCTGCCACTAGAGGGCAGCCGAGGCTTCCTTCCCAGAGAGGAGCTGAGAGGACCGGGGTCTGCTCTGAAAAGCAGGCTGGCTTCTTACAGAAGGACCTGGGCTGTCAAAATAATAATTAATAATAATAATTAATAATAATAGATTCAACTTGGGGGAGGGAAAACCCACACCAGAGCCTCATGCCAGGCAGTGGGCCCTTCCATACCCAGGCAGAGCAACCCACAGAGAAAGCATTTGCACCTTATTAATGGAAAGGAGGAGGTTGACCCTGTCCCTCGCCGTTATTCAGCTCTATAAAACCGCTTGGAGAACTCGCCCCTCACGCTGCCAAAAATGGACACTCTGCAATGAGGCCACCTTTCATTTACGCCCCTTGTGACTTTGAGAAAGGCTCCTCCTTCTCTGAGCTTCCCTCACACCTGTAAAGTGGGATTAGGGATTTAAGAATGAATTAAGAGCTCTATTTCTGACATTGAGCTGAGCACCTTTCAGATTGTTATGCCCCGTTTTACAAAAGAGAAACTGAGGCCTCCGGGAGGCAGAGTAAGTTGTTCATAATTATACAGGTGGTAGGTGGCCAGCAGGATTTGAATCCAGACTTCTCTGGTCCTGAAACCCCTGCAATGACCACCTCGCTTATCCTACCTCCAAAGGCTACCTGGCGGAGCTGCAAAGGAGAGATGGCTAAGGATAAGCTTTGGAAGGGGGCGACGGAGCCGATTAACTGAGCGCTTCTGTGCCCTGCTTCCCCCTTGGAGATGGGTGCTGTGACAGTCTTGCGCCCAGTGAGACAGGCCAGGAGATCGAGGCCAAGAGCGATACAGGTCGATCCCTGAGCCCCAGGGCTGCGGGAGGAGCGGCTGAGGCGGCAAACGCGAGTCGCCGCTGGAGGGATTCCTTAGGCTCGGCTCCTCTCCGGGGCCCCGCGCCAGGGCGCATCGCGGGGTCTCGCGCCTCGGCCATGAGTCCAGATGATCTGCAGGAGCACGCTCGCGTCCCAGACGGTGTTTTCCCGCGGCGGCGCCGGAGGAGGGGGGTGCGGGTCCGCCAGAACCGCAGGCCCCTCTCCTTCCCCGTCAGGGGAGGGGCGCACAGCTGTGGGGCGCCCCAACGTGCATCGCACCCTGCAACTCGTCCTTTCTGCAAAGCGAGTTCCTGTTTTCATGCAAATGCTTTTGTTTGGGCACCGGGCGGGGAGGACCGAACCTCAGCTGATGCGGGCTGAGCGCCGCTTTTCCGCCTTCGCTTTTCTCGGGCCTGAAAGACTTCCACGCTCCAGGGACAAAAAAAAAAAAAAAGCCCGCACGAAAAGCGCTGCTGGGTTCTTCTCTGCTGGAGGCGGCGCCGGGGCGAGGAGTCGCCCACCGCTGCCTCAGTTTCCCCGTTCTGTAAAAGGGCTCCAGGCAGTGCCAGTTCCCTGCTGTAATTTCTTTATCCAGGCACTGTGGGAGAGGGCCGTAAGCAGGGCACACAAAGAAGCTGTTGGGAGGGAGGTTGCCTTTCATAGAGAGAAGGGAAATAAACATGATATAACAGACAGACGAGATCATTTCACATCGCAGCAAGTGTTTACATCGGAGCAAACGCATGCAACTCTTGCGCCGTCCTCTGTTCTCAACCCAACAGACACGATAGCTCAAGTACTCTCGCAGCAAACCTAGGGGATGGATTAATTCTCACCTTTCGGAGATAGGAAATTGCACGTCTAATCATGCATTCAAAGGAACTAGGAAGGTGAACAGTATCCATGTAGGGAAATCGATCCAACCAGGTCCTCAGGTCCAGGAGACGATGGGGCCTGGATTTGGACCCAGGCAGTTCAGGACAACGTGGAAGCCTTTGATCATTCCACTATCCCACTCTGGCTGTGCTAGGAAGAAAAAGGTGACATGTCACCACGCTCAAGTGAGAGCGTGGGGTGGAGGGATGGACTCTATCTCATAAACGTGAAGAAGGCCAGGGAGACTTGCCTGTTCTTGAGGCTAGGAAGAGGGAGGGAGTGCAGAAGACAGAACAGCGAAATTGGAGATGGCTGGACCCCATCTCCAGGCTTTGCAGGTACTGGCAGGAAGCTGAGATGCTGTTCTAGGTATAATGGGGTGCTGTGCTGTCCCTATTTTTACACGCTGGTTTGAAGTGTTGGGGACAGTGTCGAGGGTCTTTGCCTTCACAGGCCAGGGAACTGGCTCGTGAGGCAGACGAGCCAAAGCCGGTGTGTATATATAAAGTAGATTTATTAGAGAGAAAGGAAAGGCTACAGCTAGAGAAGTGCAGCAGAGCCCCAAAATCGGTAACTCGCTGCTCAGGTGAAGGCTGGGGTTTTTAATGGACATTCTAGCTCTAGGTTAGGTGGATTTTTCTCATTGGCTGTGGATTCGCGGGCTTTCTCAGGTGAACTGGTTTGCACCTTTATTGGAGGAGGGGAAACAATCTTAGCATTTTGCTCATCAGCCCTGTGGCAGATCTATCAGACCCTGTATCTTTTCTTTAGGATTCGGAAATGTGGATTTACAACTCCCTCTCAAGGTGCAGGAATGCAGGCCTCTAACTTCCTCAGGATGCAGAGGGTGGGAGCTGCTCTTCCCACCATCACCATATTTCAGTGCAGCTGTCCGACAAGTTGGAGGTGTTTAAATTGAACTCAGCCTTTCAGATCATTATGAAGTTATGACAATCCATCAGAAGGACAGATATTTTAAAGACAAGGTATTAGGCTGATTTATAACTTTTAAATGTTAAGATTTAGGGGTGGTTAGGCAGCAGCCCAGCCCATATCAGGATGGGTCCAGGTTGTGTGTAGGAGATACGCAATGCTTACCACATACACGGGCTGATCTCAATCTCACTCCTCCAGGCGGGAACTCACAGCATCGGTGTTTTATTGATGAGAAAACTAAGATTTTAAGAGATTTAGTGACTGGCCCAATCCATCAACTGGAAAGTGGCAGAGCTGAGCCTCCAGCCCTAACGTGTCTGATTCCAAAATCAGACATATTACAAATGTTTGAGCATGTCAATAATTGTTCTTTGGGGACATAAGCTCTGTTTATATTCCATGAAAAAGGCCTTCTCTTCTTGATTCTTTTTACACCTTCTCTAGCCTCTTTGGAAGATTATAAGGAGGAGCTCATTTAATAACTGCTGGGAAAACTGAGGCCCTGAGCAACAGCCTAAAGTCATCGTCTTCACACCTGAAGCAAATGGGGTTGATTTTTCTCCTGTAATGACATGTGGAGGTGGCTGAATTAACTGGTCTTTTGGTCAGTGCTGGGGAGTACTGCTACGTAATATACTGCCCCCAAACAGCACCCACTTTATTTCCTACAGTGTTGTGGATCAGGAATTTGGGCAGGGCTCAGTGGAGTGATTCATCAGTGATCCAGGGAGGTAGATGGCTAGAGTTACTCAATGGGATTTGAGCAACTCTTGTACCATGTGGAGGAACAAGATGGTTTTACTTGAATACCTGGTGCTTTGGTAGGGAGGGCTGAAATGCTGAGCTTAGCGGGGTCCCTTGGCAGCTTCAGGTAAACTCAGGACCTTTCCAAGTGATCACTCCAGCAAGGCAGCTGGCCTTTATCATGGCAGTTCACGGTTCTAAAGAAGCCATGGCAGAGACTGCCAGTTCCCTTAAGAGCTAGACCCTGAAATGACATAGCATCATTTCCACTTGAAGAAATAAGGTAGAGAGGAAACAGACTCCTCCTCTCAAAGGCAGGAGGGTGAGAGATTGGCAGTCCTCTTTAATCCACTACATGGCCCAAGATAGCTGCTTGAGATGTAGCCATCTCATCTCATATTCCTGCTATTGAGAAAGAAACAATGCCCCATTTTCTAGAAGTCACACACAGCATTCCCACTGGCCAGAACTCGTATGGCCATACCTGGGTGTGGAAGGGAGAATGGAAATGAATGTTCATTCCAGCATGTGATGTGCTCAGCTTAAAATTAGGGGGTTCTGTGGATTAGAAGTGAATACTGAGGATCAGCTAGAAATCTGTTCTGGGAGTTTCTGCTCCAACAGCCCAACACATTCCTTGCAGACATGGTTCACTACCTGTCCTGCCCCTCCTACTTCATCCTCCACTCTGTCATCAAAATAATCTTTCCCTGACAGCCAAGGTGGTATAGACCTACAATCCCAGCACTCAGGAGGCAGAGGCCAGCCTGGGCTACATAGTGAGACCCTGTCTCAAAATAAAATCATCATCATAAAAATAATCTTTCCTTTATTATCATGTTTTCTCTTCCTTAAAGGTGGATCATTTAATCATTCTATGATGATGGAAAGCATCTGGGGTTCTTGTGAGGGCAGTGGGATTTACTGCTTGAAATAACAAGGTAACACTTGCCACACACAGGCAACTGAGACAAGCACTGCACAAACGTATCCCACTTGGTCTTCACAATAATCCCTGAGGGAGGATCACAGATGAGGAACTGGATGACCAGAGTTGTTAGGTGACTTGCTGATCCAGGCCACATAGTGAATATTTGCAAGGCTGAGTTTCAAATTCCCGACTCTCAGATTTTGAGATGACCATGCAAGTGAAACCCAGGGACCATTATCTAATAGCATCCCATGCTTGGTGTGTGATACTGTGGGGCTCACTTGTAAGCCAAGAGCTGTGGCCTCCTCCTCCTTCCGTGCAGGCCTTGGTGGAGGCTACTTCAAGCCAGTTAAACAAATGAGGCTCTTTCTACCTCCAGCTCTGAGGTTCTCTTCTGACCCTAGACTCTTCTTGCCTTTACTGCAGCCCTGTTCAAAAACCTGCAGTAGGGTTTAGATGCCCTCAGGTTCAATGTTGCCCTTCTCCAGGTGCTCCTGGAGGGGGATGATGGAGGTGAAAGAGACAGATAGCCCTAGGTTTGAGTCCTTTCTGCAGCCATCATATGGAAGGGAATAGCTCTGATGATTATGGGAGTGCTGAGGACCACATAGGGTGGGGGATGTGGACAGCCTTTACCAAGAAGGGCTGGTGAGCGTGCAGTCCCCACTCCAATAGCCTTATATTACCAGGACTAGATGTTATCTCCTTGGAGGGCAAAAAGATCTGGGAGTTGTGGAAAGGTCAAAGGCAGTGTGGCACCCTCTGGAAAGCAGGGCTCCTGCTCACAGCCTCACTGAAGAAGTGACCTGGGGTCATCATTTATGCATAGGTTCCCTGTGGGTGGCACAGTAACTAAGACCAAAAGTTCTGGAGCCAGAAAAACATGTGTTTGGATCCTGGCTCCAGCCCAGATTAGTTGAATGACCTTTGGATAGATCACGTAACTTCTCTATACCTTCATTTTCTCATCTATAAGGTGGGACTGCAAAGAGATCCTATCTCATTATGATTTTGTTTGGACTCAAATGATAATGTGCTTCCAAAGCATCTAGTTTAATGAAGATAAGCTGTTCAGCCAGTTGTAATGGCAACGCAAAGACTGGCATTTTTTGGGCCTTGATTAAATTCTGTGCTATAAGCACTTTATTGATTAGATTATATATTCCTTAAGATGTAGGCAACAATATTATTTCCCACTATAAATGTAGAGATGGGGTGCAGTTAATGTTGAACAAACTATCCAAGTTAGTTAGAAAGTACAAGGGGCTGAACTTGAATCTGAACCCAGGCTGTCTGATCCAGAGACCATCTCAATCATGCCATGCTGATAGTACTATTGTTGACCTTGAACTGTATATTCAGTATCTCCACAGCTACCCCGCGCCTGATTGGAACAGCAGAAGTCACCTGATCCAAAAGGTGCCAGTGATGTAGCCCAGTGCACAAGCGCCATCCAGAAGGGCAACATGGTGCCATTAACTAAATCCACAAGCATTCTGAGCTGCTAGTTTGAATTTGTCACAGAGAGTTGAGACAATGCCTAAAAACTGAAAGATGCCGCAGATCAGATCACTCAAAGACAATGTGACGCTCAGGCTAGCAAGGAAGCCAAAACTCTCAGAGAGAAAGGGAGTGTAAAGAGAAGGAGGCAAAGATCATCCCTACTCCTATGTAAACCAGGAATTAACTCAGGCCCTGAGCACTGGATCCTGAATAATTTTCCTGTGCTCTGTGATACGTGGTCAAAAGTCTACCCTCTAATCCCTGCAGGTACAGCAACCCTGTGACCAAGATCATCTGAGAGAGGTTCTGCTCTTTGCATCCAAGTGAGGCTGGCTCAGCCCTCCCATCTGACTTTAGAGTAACTGAAGAACTGGAAATGGCAAAAGAGGGACTATGGCACCAGGACATCCCTCCTCATAGCTCATAGGCAAGGAGACCCAGGGGACTTGGCCTGCCCAGTCCCATGACCCCAGAACCTCAGCTCAGTCTTTGGTGCAGTAAGATGATCTCCCTGCCATTGGGGTGACTCCAGGCCAGGCCTGTCCTCTACGCTGCAGACTCCTGGCCAGATGCTGACTCAACAGCTCCACTTGCGTGCTACAGGGATGTCACCTTTGACCTGTCCAAAACCCACTCCTGATCGTGCCTCAAACCTGCCCCTCCTACAGGATTTCCATTTCAAGAAACACCAACTCCCCAGTTCTGTTATGTACCTGGCAGTCAGTCCTGACTACTCTCCTTGTCTACTTTTCCAACATTCCTTCAGCTAACAAGCTCCATAGGCTGTACCTTCCCAAGATGTCTATACCTGACCACCTCTGACTCTGCCCGCCGTGATCACCCTGGTCTGGCTGCCATCATCTGTCAGTGGGATCTTTGTCAAATGAGCAAAGAAGATGCAAGAGCATCCCAACCTGGGGTCTCAGATCAGGGGACACACTCAGGGTGCTCCCAGGTCCTATACTTGTCCTGAAACACAAGGACCAAGGAAAAGCAAGTTAGGCCAAATGGGTGGGGATTTCTTTCTAATGATAACTACTTTTCCCCTGAATGCAAAAGGACTTGTGTCCAGACTATTGGGTCTCCTGACAAAGCTTGTCCTCCTCTGCGAGCATGGTGCTGTGGTTTCCAGCCAAGGGTTCCCTGTCCCAGAATGGAGGATGACAGTGTGGCTCTATCAGAGGTTCAGAGGGCAGTCAGGTGCATCATTTCCCTGAGACGCACTCCTGAAAAGCCACGATAGAGTCTGTGGTCACGATGAAGGAGGCTGCTAACAGGTATTCGAGACCACATTTCTGTAGTTTGAAATTTCCCTTAAAAAAAAAAAAAGGTCTTTCTCTGCCCCTCCCTACATATCCCCAGAGGACTTCCTGGTGCCCTACCTCCCTCCTCCCCCCAACCCCCCACTTCTCTTTTTTTCCTACCCCTGGTTTGAGGAGAGGGCCATTTGGCTCTGCTCACTGATGCCTGGGTGTGTACTGGAGACACCTACAGACACAGAACACCCTTGATACCCAACTATCTCCTCCAATCACTTTCTAAGACTTGGGTCTAAAGGGTCTGATGAGCCAGGCTGGGCACTGGTTGTCAATAAATGCTCCCTAGATGATCCTGGCCCTCACTGGTGTTGAATAAGTACCTGTGAGCCCAGACCCAGGGCCTCCTGTTAATAGGGCCCAGCTCCTTAGAAGGCAATTTGGAGACATCTTTTATTGCCCAAGCACAGCCCTGGGGCCACTACAACTGCCCAAGTGACTGGGAGAGATGACTGGGAGACAAGGAACTTATTCACCCCAGGACTCTTAGTGGGTGACATTCTCCCCACTGCCTTATGTAACACGGGTCCACTGTGGCCTTTGGAAAGTGTAAAGCTGCACACAGGAGCCAGCGACAGCCCTGCTCAGGCCCAGGAATTCCAGAACAGAAAGGAGCCATTGTCCCCCAGTCACTTTCAGGGAACAGCTAAAAACCACATTCAAAGAGCCCTGATGATAATGAATATGCTAATGTGATTTCCATCAGGCGCCTGTGCCACCTCCAAAAACGCTTTCTGACCTTCCTCGTGGATTCAAAGCTTCCATTGAAGTCAACGGGGGATTTGGGTTGAAATAACATGAAAGTTGTCACTTAAATGGACAAAACTGAGCAGTTGTGAAATAAAGGTGAGTTTCACATTGGCCCTAACAGCGTCAACCTTGATGGGAAGATGCAGGTCCTTATAGGTTGCCAAGCAGTTGTTGCCTCAGGTGGATCAGGTGGATGAAGCCAGCAAACATGAAATGAGAGTCCCTTTTGACAAATGAGCTCTGGACACCTAGGTTCAAATTCCAGCTCTGCTACTCACTGGCTGGGTGCTTTGGGGGCAAGGCAAATCATGTCTCTGATGAAGCTCAACTTGCCCACCTTTAAAATGGCTTGAATGATATCTACCTGGCAGAGAGGCTTCCCAGAGGAAAAAAGAAGTCTGAGTGCAGTAGGAGTTAGTCAAGAGGAAAGCACATTGGAGCTCTCACCCTCACAACAAGGATGTGAGACCCCCCAGACTCCCATCTCCTCATCTAACACATCATGAGTTATTTCCTGGGTGTCAGCCACTATTTGGGTGCTGTGAAAAAAAAAAAAAAAAGATGATCTCTGCTCTCAAGGGGACTGCCATACTACTGGAGAGATGAGACCCAAATGCAAGAACACATAAAGAATCTGTAAGTGGCGATAAGTGCCATGGAGAAGAAATGAAAGGTTGGAGCTTTACAATCAGACAGACTCGAATTCAAATCCCCGCTTGCCCTTTGACAGCTGTGTGTTTCTTGGAAAGATGACTTTATCTCCCATACATTCTTCTCCTACGTTCAATGTGATCCATTGATCATTCTTCTACCCACTGAACAAATATTTATAAAACCCTGTCCTGTGTCAAGCACTGTTTTGAGTGTTAGGGAGGCCACAATGAATGAGACAAAATTCCTTGCCCTTGGATGCTTAAAATCTAGAGAGAAACAGACAGTAAGCAAATATGCAGTCTGTTATGGTTTGGATATAAAGTGTGCCCCAAGAAGGCTCGGTCCACAGTGCAAGCTGTGCAGAGGTGGGGCCTTGGAGAAGTGATTGGATCATATGGGCTTTGCTTTTACCAACTGATGGATTCATAATTTAATGACAATAAGGATTTGATAGAAACTTTAGGTCCAGTTGGAGGAAGTAGGTTATTAGGAGTGTGTCCTTGAAGGCACTATCTTTTGTCCCCAGACTCTGTCTCTCTGCTGCCTGGCCACCAAAAGGTGAGCAGCCTCCATTTCATTCTCCTGCCACCATGATATTCTGCCTCACCTCAGGCCCAAAGCAATGGATCCGGTTGGTCCTGGACTGAACCCTCTGAAACCATGAGCCAAAATAAATAATTCCTGCCTTTAAGTTGTTTGCCTCAGGTGTTAGTCACAGTGATGAAAAGTCTAGCTAACACACAGTTGTCCCTCAGTATCCATGGGGGATTTGTTCCAAGGTCACCTTGCATACCAAAACCCAATGATGCTCAAGCTCCTTAAATAAAATGGTGGAGTACTTGTGTGTAACTTGTGCACATTCTCTAGTATACTTTAAATCACCTCTAGATTAATTATACCTAATAATGTCTAATTAATGATAACACCTAGTAGTGATAAGTAGTTGTTATACTGTATCATTTGGGGAATGACAAGAAAACAGAAGGTTTCAAAAAAAAATTTTTGCCCCATGTTTTGTTAAATCCATGGAGGTAGAACCCATATATACAGAGGGAGATATACCTATGAGAAAAAGAAAGCAAGGGAGGGAGGAAGAGAATGGTGTAGCAGGAAATTATTTTATGTAGGGTACTTTGGGGCATCTCTCCAAGAAGGCAACAGTTCAGCCAAGACCTGAAGGACGTGAAGCATTAGCCATGTGGGTATCTGGAGGAAGAACTTCCCCAGCCAGAGAAGATAAAGGCCCTTCAGTGGGATTGCATCTTGCTGTTGGGACTAGAGAATCAAGGAACCGTACAAGAAGCAGCTGGCCCAGTGGCGAAGGTACTCAACAGTACCCCTTTCAGGAAAGACGAAGAAGTCATTTTCCACCATCGAAAATGTTCTTGGAGGCTCTATGGATTGGCCACATTTTGTTCCCTTTTCTTCTCTTATTTTTCTGAGTGACAACCAGCAAGGCCAGCCCCCAGCCCTCCTGCCAGCATACCTCTCTGCCTCAAGTAGGAAGCCAAGCTGGCTGATGAGAATGTCTGACATGTGCAGTGGAGCTAGTGGGAGGGATGCAAAATGAGTGATGGTTATTAAAGAATAATGGCAGCATCTTGCATCTCTTTCCCCTCCACAGCCTCACAAATCAGACGCCCTGGAAATGCTGTGCCTGTCGCCAAGATGCACCTCCATCTGGGGTAGAAGGCAACATCTGCTAAACAGCTGCATCTTGTTTAAGGGCTGGTACTTAATTAAATTACTCAGCTCTGGTAATGGCGGGCAGAGCTGAGCAGGGACAGGCCAGTCCATGGGCATGCATTCCACGTCTTCCCAAATTGACCTAAGCTCCTCTACCATGCTGTCTCTCAGCTCCTGAAGAGCCAGCCAACTTGAACATCTACAGAACCCCAGAAAGGCTATGCTCTCTCGTGCTACCTCCTCTCCCTCATTCAACTCTGTGTTCTTCCACAGGCCCAACTTAAACCGTTTCCAGCCTCCCTGAGACAGTGAGTCACCTCCTGTGCATTCCTTGACTGGAGGCATTCATACCATTGTGTTGCAATTTTGTGTCCACTGGTGTTTTGTGAGCTCCTTACAGTTGGAAACCATGTATAGTTCATCCTCATAATCTCTCAGCATTGTGCTTGACTCCCCACCAACCCTTAATAGGTATTCAATGATGTGGATGGATGAATAGAGGAATAGAGGATAGAGAATGGAAGAAAAGGGGAAAGAAGAAAGTAGGAATAGATGAACAGATAGATCCCCTGCTACCATCTAAATCCAAACCACCATCACTTCTCACTGGGACAAATAGTCTCTCCCTGGGCTTCCAGTTTCCACTCTTGCTCACAATGGTCCATTTTACTCAGACCTTAGAAGTCTTTTAAATACGAAGCTGCAGCCTCAGTTTAAAACCTTCCAGTAACTTCAATTCCTAACTCTGACCTCCAAACGCCTATGGGTACAGCCCTCCCTACTCCTTGAAGCTTATCTTCACACTGTCCTGTGCTCCCCCTACCTGAAACACCTTGCCCAGCTCTCTCACTGCAGGATCTTTGAACCTGCTATTCCTTTTGCCTTGGACTCACCTTTCCCATTTTTTGTGAACCTGGCATCCTCTTCAGTCTTTGGGGTTAACTCTGGTGTCACCTTCTTATAAAGAGACCTTTTTCTGCATTCCAGGTTAAAATATGCACCATCTTGGTCTCCAAAGGCAAAAGGACCTGATCCAGCCCACCAGGGCTTTAGCTGCTGAAATCCAACCAGCTACTCAAAGCATCAACCCCCAGGCGATAGTGGAACAGACCCCCCCCACACCCAGGTCAGCCACAAACCACTCTTCCCCCTGGGTGCTCACTTTGCCTCTCCATCAACTGGAGCTCCTTCATGAATGGGCTTGTCTGGAACTGCGCAATTAAACTATCAGAACGACATTGGACCATTTGTTTACTATGGCACTTAGAGCTGGAATGGCTTGTTGTTTTGACTGTTTCTATTTTCGGCTCCATTTCCTAGGGGTAGAGGGGAGAGGATAGGCAGTGAATCCTGGTCTATTCAAGTAAAATGATGCTTCAGTGAATCCTAGAGTCTCATAGTCACAGAATAGTGGACTCATTGTCATGGGATGTGAGAACAGTGAAAATCTATAATTTGGATTATAGCTTCTTAGATTCATGGGGTTCTAGAATCTTACTCAACAAAAATTAAAATCTTACAGTCAGACCAAGTTAGACTCAAAGTGTAGAGGGATGGGGTCCCAGGAGACCCTCACTTTGTTGAGTTCTGTGTCCCATATCCCCAACTCAGAAACCTTTTCTGAGCATCTTGCCCACAGTGTGCCACACACACACACACTCCCTATTACTTTTTGCTTGTTCATTATTCTTCACAGCACTGATTACCACTTGACATGAAATATATTTTTTTTGCTTATTTGCTTACTGCCTGACTCCCTCACACACTAGATTGAGGTCAGGGACTTTTCTGTTCACTGTTAGAATGGTATCTAGAACCAGGTGTGGTGCTTCACGCCTATAATCCCATCTACTCTGAAGACAGAGGCAGGAGGATTGTGAGTTCAAGACCAGCCTGGCAAAGTCAGAAAGATCCTATCTCAAAACCAAAGTAAAAGCAAAAGAGCTGGGGGCATGACTCAAGTGGTGGAATACCTACCTAGACCATGAGTTCAATCCCCATTATTCAGGGCCACCAAAAAAAAACCAGTCCCTGGCATAGAGTAAGGGCTAAAAAAAAAATCCATTCATCCAACATGTATTTATTGCATACCCACGTCATGTTGACTCCTTGTAAAGGATCACGTCTCGGGATGGGAGGCCAATGCAGTTGGTAGTAGGTACTCAGAGCACCATGTTGAAAGCAACTCTCAAGGCTCATGCAAAGCACATGTGGAAAGGTGATTGATCAACCATGTCTGCACTGGCGCAACAGTGAAGAGGGTAGCCATGTGTGCTGAGCCTCTAATCTTACCCTGAAGAAAACTGAGGTCCAGAAAGAGATGGGATGTTCCAGGTTCAGCCAGCTGGGGGTGCTGCAGCCAGGCTAGGAACCACCATCTTCTTGCCTGCACCCTTAAATCTCCTCACACGTTGTTGACTCCTGAGCCTGACTCAGTCTTCTGGACACCTGTGTGTGCCCTCCCCTTTGCCGTCAGCCTTCAGGCTTTCCCTCCTCCTGGGCCTTTCAGGATTTAAAGGGCTGTGGAAGTCCCTGGCCCTGAACCCCAGCCTGGGAACCCAGTTCTGGAACACTGCCTGAACGCTCAAGCCAGTTATTTTTAAAAATCCAAAACGAAAAGGAAGAAAGAGAAAACGCACTGCTTGGGCCCCTGTACGAGTCCTGGCTGAGAGAATAGAGGCTTGAAAGGAACAAAGGTTCTTCTCAAACGCTGCAGATCAAGGGCTTGGCTTATGTGGTAACCGGTAACCGACCACCGTGCTTTGTGACAGATCCTTCAGAGCTGGCGGCCTCTGTTCCTGCCGCAGTCTTGGCAGGGGCGGAGGGGGCGGGGGAGCAAGCCGGGAACACCCTCTCTCTCCCTCTCCAACCCCTCCATCTCCCCACTTCCCCAGGGTCAGGCTGCTTACAGTCACAGACTTTAAGAACATTAGGAACAGAAAGGCCCATGCTCGGCCATCAGGGCAGGCAGAACCCTGGAGAGACTCAAGGTCACCCTTCAGGGAGGGGAGACCAGTGAAGTACAGCAACCCCTCCTTCTTCTTGTCTACTGCACCCACCACTGCTGCTTGAGAGAGCCTTCTCAGGAACTCTCCCACCCACGAAGACCTCCTACTCCTTTGGTCCTGCAGGTTACCCTTTTCCAGGTGTCTATGGGCATGGCAACCCAGGTCTCCAGGGTGGGTGCCCATCAACTCTGAGATCACAGGAGGATTATAGTTGAGCTTCAGATTCTAGGGAGAACAGCATCAATGGACTGCCTGGCTCATGTAGGCTCCATGAGTTCTCAATGTCTTACATACCGTATTCCTACTTCTCAGATGAGAAAGCTGAGGCTCCAAAATACGGAACAAGGTGTCCAAGGTGGCGCAGCAGTAACCAGCAAAACTGGCACTTACACTCGGGCTTACTGTCTGCTAAGCCACACTCCAGTCACCTCTCTGCCCTGCCCTCCCTGTGTATCAAAGATTGGCAATGCTCATGAGACTGAGGTGAGCACCAGAGAGCTGGGTACTTGCTGTCACATGCAGGAGTCCCATGCTCCCATCCACGCACAAGCCTAAGAGTGGCAAAGCCCACCAGCCTCTTTGTCCCCTCTCTGCAGATTCTTACTATGTCTTTCCTATGCTTCTATCTCTGACTTACAGTGCTGTCTCTTTTTTTCCCACCTGTCAATCCTATGATCTCTATTCTATGAGTCTCTCTCTCTTCTTTCTCTCTCTCTTTCTCCCCCGCCACTTCTTCCCCGCCCCTCCCTGCTTCAGTCTCACTGCCTTTCTCTGGGCACCCTTCCTGGACCCTGCTTCTCTCCCACACCCCTCTGACACACACCATGTTCCAGCAAATCCCAGATCCCAGCTTAGCTGAGGGGAGGGAAGACAGAGGGACTGTCCAGGGATGTTCCAAAAGGTGGATTTCAGGGCGGGTGGGAGATCCTGTTAAAGGGAGCCGGGCCAGCCTCCTTTTGCGAAATGCCTGCTTGTTTTCCGGGAGGCAGAGAAGAAGGCCACTGAATAGGGATTTAAAGCACTAAGCTCTGATTCCTTCTTTTTAATATTTATAAAGAGAGGAAGGGGATAATTTCAGGAAGATCATTTCAAGGCAAAAACCCACATATTTTCAATAGAATTATTCCAAAAACCCCTTTCCGGCTCATTGGAGTGTATAATTTTGTAAGTTAAAGACACGAGGCTTGGTTTCCAAGTTCCCTAAAATGACGCAGTTAAGTAAGACCAGAAAGGAAGTCAGATGAGAGGAAATGGGGGATGGTGACAGAGGACAGAGACAAGCCTGTCCTGGATCCAGGCTGGGACCACAAGTGGGTTAGGGGACAGTAGAAGCCAGCATCCCTGACCTATCCACCTCTCTTCCATTTGTCTCCCCCAATAACCCTACTAAACTCAGAACTAGAACCATTGCCAAATACCCAGCCCCAGTCCTGAGACCTGTCTCTAAGTCGATGGAGCACTTGCTCAGGCATACCCACTGCCTTCTCCAGTGAGGGTCATCCAGATCAGCCATCTTCTTCCTGAGACCCCCTCCAGTCTCTGTCTGCATTGTCCAGCTGCTGACAGCAGCCTGGGAGTTGGGTCTGGGTCCTTTCTCTCCCCTGCCTCTGCTAGTTATTCACCAAGAAGAATTGATTCTACTGTCTTCAAAGCCTGAAATTTCCCTTACCCTCCCCCCCACACTCCAAGGTGGGCCTTGGCCACCCTGACCTTGACTACTGGAATGTCCCAGGCAGCTCTCTTGGCCTCTTGCCTATGTTCAGATGACAGAGTGAACTTCCTGGAACCCAGCCCTATGGATAGCCCTCCTTCCTCAGGAGGAGTGACAGCTCCTTCCCAACTTTGAGGTGCAAAGCAAATTCCCCCACCCTGGCATTGATGATCTAGCCACAACCTCACAACTCTATTTCCTTGTATCCACCCTTCTTTCTCAAGATCTTCACTGTGGCCAAACTGAGTCATTATCTTTTCTGCCCACTCAAAAGCAATAAGAAACATATTTCTGTGCATGTGTGTTACCTTCTATGTTAATTCTTTTTGATCTAACCTTTTCTCTAGTTCCTGGTCCCCTTTTCCTATTGGCCTCAGTTGCTTTTAAGGTATCTGCTTTAGTTTCTCTGCGTTAAGGGCAACAAATGCTAGCTAATTTTTTAGGTGTCTTACCTATCCTCACCCCTCCCTTGTGTGCTCTCGCTTTTATCATGTGCTCAAAGTCCAATCCCATTGTTGTGTTTGCCCTTGATCTAATGTCCACATATGAGGGAGAACATACGATTTTTGGTCTTTTGGGCCAGGCTAACCTCACTCAGAATGATGTTTTCTAATTCCATCCATTTACCAGTGAATGATAACATTTCTTTCTTCTTCATGGCTGCATAAAATTCCATTGTGTATAGATACCACATTTTCTGCCCTGTATAGCTATCCTTATCTCAACTAGCAAAAACCCTTGTTCCTTCCTATTATTGCTTATACACTCTCTTCAACAAAATTAGAAATAAGGGCAAAATAGTTTCTGCTGGGTATTGAGGGGGTGGGGAGGAGAGGGAGGGGGCAGAGTGGGTGGTAAGGGAGGGGGTGGGGGCAGGGGGGAGAAATGACCTAAGCCTTGTATGCACATGTGAATAATAAAAGAAAAAAAAACAAAGAAACGCATTTCTACCTCCCAGTCTGAGCTGGCAGAGTGGCTCAAGTGGTAGAGTGCCTGCCTAACAAGCATGAGGCCCTGAGCCTGAGTTCAAACCCCAGTGCTAAAAAAAAAAAAAAAAATAGCTGTTCAAATATCTACCTCCCTTGTCCTGGCAGACCATCCTGTCACCTTGGCATGTGTAACTCCAACCCAGTCCTAAGGTTCAGCTCAAAATGCCACTGCCAATGAAGCTTGGACACCATCTTCCATGGTTCTTCCCATTACAGCTTATCTTTCCTTCCCTTGCACCCCTGACATCACATTTTGGACTTGAGACAGGCTGTGGGGGCTGAGAGCAGGTAAACTCTGGGGCTAAGACAGAGGAAAGAGCAAGAAAGGACCACACCGACATTCTCAGACACAGGACCAGGATCCCGTGGCTCTGCTGGGTGCCTAAAATCATGTGCAGTCCCTGAAAATAATTACAGTTATCATAGTAATTACAAGATTATTGTAAAGGTCAATGGTGCAGGACTTACCATGTGCCAGGAGCATGCTACCTGCTTTATATATGTAACAGCTCATTGTTCATACTAACCACTGTCACCTCCATGGGACAGATGAGGAAGTGGAGGCTCAGAGAAATCAGTAGCCTGCTCAACCTCACACTGTGAGCCAGGGTGGGTCAGGACCACCAAGACTCTGGAATCCAGTGTCCAACTTCAGACATGCTGAGAATGCTGACACTTCGGCATCACAAGGAGCTGAGTGATGTGGTCACCACATCACCCTATGAAAAGGGTCAAGTTCATGGACACATCTCTCCCTTGGGCCCCATTTCCCTATCTTCTCAATGGCCTAACTCTTGTTCGAAAAACACAAACCTTGCAGATATTGGCTTGCTAAGCCCCAAAGGGGCAGTGTGCCTCCTTTCTCTGGAGAAAGCCCCATCTGGGAGTGGTGGGGGCCATACTTCAGAAGAAACCCACAGGGACAAAGTGTACCTCCCCTTCTTGCCCCAACTCCAGACTTGGTTCCACTTGGTTGCTGGTTCACCTCTGAAATCATCTGGGATCTGCCAGGCTGTTCTTTATGGCTTCTTCCCCTGCCAAGGGCTGCCCCTAGTTCCCACACTCTGGCCTCATCCTTCCCCTGGGCATCCACACCTCCTTGCCAGCCTCCTTGCTTCAGGTCTAGGCCTTTTCTACACAGCAGCCTTGTCACTTTAAACCCAAACCACAGGTCTTTTTAATTCTTCCAACCCTCCATGAGTTTTCATCCTAGTTAGAACAGATGCCAAGCTATCTGTCCTGGCCCCTACCTGGAGTGCTCTGACTCCAAGGCATCCCTGGGCTCTGGCCACACCATCCTTTCTAAAGGGTCTCTGACAAACCAGATTCTTTTCCACCCAAGGGCCTGCACCCTTACTCTTTCCTTGGTTTCTCTCCTGGCCGCTAAAAATTAGCCTTCCCCAAGGCCTGTTTGGATCCCGTGATCTGCACCCTGCACGTCACCCCAGCGAGACTGTCCATTTCCATGTGTTTCTACTGTGATGTCCACTGGAGGCATGACAGCCACAAACTTGCAAACACAGAAGTTCTAAGCTCTCATTCCTCAAGAAAACAACCTGAAATGAGATGAACTAATATAGAAGCTCTGGAAAACAGCCAAGGGTTTACAGCAACCAAGTGAACATTCAATTAAGAAAAAGCCACCTTCAAAACAGTAAGAAAAGTTCTGTGGCATTTGAACTCACTCAGCTCCACCCTTCCCTGGCACAGCTGCTGTCTGGGGCTGGAGGAGGCAGAAGCTCAGCTCCCCATCCCCTCCCTGCAGACCTTACCCATGACACTCCAGGCTCTCCAATGGCAAGCAGTGGCCTAGGCACTGCTTTCTCTTTACCCTGACTCAGTCCTCAGGCAGAGAGCAGTGGTGGGCATTTTTCAAGAAAGCAGCAGAACATTATAGATCACAGATGCTTGGGGCCAGAGATTATGGTGGGCACTTCTGGCTCTGGGTGGAAGCTGGGAGCTGGGGTGAGACTTGGAAATTAAGATACTCAAAAGCTACTGTGTACAAGGGGTGTGTGGGGGGGGTTGGGGTAAACTGAGAAAGCCACATGCAGACTCAAGCAAGATTCATGCTCAGCAAAGACCTGAGAAGCCATGGAGCATCACCTTGGTGAATGACTGGGACAGTAAAGAAGGGGACAGGTGGCTATGTTTCCAACTGTCCACTTTTCAACAAAACATTGCGACAAAGAAACAGAAAACATGGCTCATAAAAAGTAATAAAATAAATCCGCAGAAAGTACCCCTGAGGAAGCCCAGACAGTGAACCTACTAGAGAAAGACTTAAGTAACTGTTCTAAATATGCTAAAAGAGCTAAGGAAAAGCATTAAACAAACAAAAAAAAAACTAAAGAAAATCAGGAAAATCGTGTGGCAACAAAGAAATAGAAATAATGAATAAAGGAATAATAATAATTACAAGACTATGTTACTAGATGCACAACACATAAAGATATAATTTTTGACACCAATTATGAAGTATGAGAGGATGGAGCTGTGCATGAGTAGAATTTTTTTATAAGCAATTAAAGTTAAGTTGGTGTCAACTCAAATAAGATTGTAATAAATCCAGGTGTGGTGGGTCAATCTGTAATCCCAACACTCAAGAGATGAAATAGGAGGGTGGAGAGTTGAAGACCAGCCTGAGCTACACAGCAAGTCTGAGGTCACCCTGGGCTGTATAGAAAGACCCTGCCTCAAAACAAACAAATAAAAAAGGTAGGCAGGTGACCATTATAGATGATATATGTAATCCTCATGACAACCATAAAGAAGTATTTCTTTAGTTGTACAGATATTTCTAAGTATCAATAGGATCTATTTTTATTCCTATTTCTATTATCTATAGAACTTATAATATTCTAGAATATACCAAAAGGAAAGAGAAAGAAATAAAATCATATTACTACAAAAGATCAGCTAAATACAAAAGAAGGTAGTAATGGAGGAAATGAGGAACTAAATGTGATAAGACATGCAGAAAACAAACAGCAAACTGGCAAAAGGGATTATCAGTAATTTGTTTAAACATAAATAGATTAAACTCTGTAATCAAAATACATAAATTGATGAACAAATTAAATTAGGAAGTAATCCAACTATATGCTGCCTACAAAAGACTCACTTTAGATCTAAAGATACAAATAGGTTGAAAGAGAAAAGATGGAAAAAGATATTCCATGCAAATAATAACCAAAAGAGATCTGGGAGAGCTATACCAATGCCAGGCAAAACAGACTTTAAGGCAATTGTGGTTAGAAGAGACAGAGGGACATTATGTATCAATAAAAGTGTTAGTTTGCCAAGCGGATGTAACAATTATAAACATGTATGCACCAAACAGTAGAGCACTGGTGTATTACTCCCTGAAGTTAGTTCTAAGAACAGAGACTGGACCTGGCTTGCTTATTTCTTTGTTCCAGCACCAGGCACTTGGGCTGCCACTTGGGATTGCCACCAAGCCTGAGGTAGGGACACTGGTGACTGACTGTCCTCAGCTCTCCAAGATGTGGCTTCTATGAGTTTGGCATCCTTTCTTTGCTATACTTGAGCCAGTCACAAAGAAATAAAGGTTCTAGTGCCATGTTCATGCTTAGTTTCCAGCCAAGCACTCCTCACCTCTCTTCTGCATGTGCCACTCCCCTCTTATTTTTTCTCTATGCATGGCATGGTTCTCACAAGAAGCCCAGCAGACACTGGTGCCCTGCTCTTGACCTTCCCTGCCTCCAGAACCCTGGGCTAAGTAAACCTCTTTTCTTATGAACTACCCAGTCTCTAGCATTCTGGTATAATCACAAAACCAACCAAGACAAGCACTCCTGGTCCTTAGGAGGTCTGCTGGGCCGGGCTCTTAACATCCCCACTATCCTGGACCACAGCCTGATGGGGTTGGTGGGTGGACATAGGCAAACCCTGAGTCAGAGCATCTGTGAGACTATGAATTCTTCCGGGTTGCCTTGGCATCACCTGCTTTGGCTTCCAGAAAGGGGGAAACAGTGAAAGTTGGGGTGGGGAGGCCCAGGATATTTTTGCTCCAACCACCTGTCCCAGGCCTAGATGAAGGGACCTGGCCTACACAGGGATGGGCAGAACTGAGAGATGGGGTCTGGGAGTGGGAAGGAAGCATTCAGAGCTCAGTACTTACCCCACAGGCCAGCAGCAGTCAGTGGGTGACCATGGGCCTAGAGAGGCCTGGCTGCAAGTACAGGTGGGTTCCTGGAGGAAGGCAGGGACCCTGGTTCCTGCCCAGATTGGGGAGGGGCCAATGAGTCCTTGGGAGGTGAGAGCAGCTGGCTGGGAGCCTCTTATTCCTGCTCCCACAGTGTAGAGTTTCTCTCACTCTGGTCACTTGATCCTCTTACTTTTCCTGTCAATGAGGAAACTGTTTACTCTCAGAAAGTCATTCATTCCCAGATAAGATCGGCCTCATTGTTAAGGAGCATTCTCACTTCCTGCCCCTGAAGAGGCAAAGGGTGACTGTCTACAGGCAGTGGAGAGGGGCCCTAGAGCCTGCACTCCCCAACCGCACCTGCTGTAAAAGTGGGAAAATTGAGATCAGCAGGGAAGAAGAAACTGGGAGGAGTCAGTGTCAAATCTGACCCCAAATCTTAGCTCCCCAATTCCCAAGCCAGGCGTCACTCAGCACACCAGCAAAGTTCCCCACAATTCCAGTAGGTTTGAAGATTCGACAATCTAGTCTAAGAAAACATGCTAACGGACCATTCTAACACAATATCATATTTTGATATAGTGCTCTAATATGCCATTATAACATTGTATTCAAATATAATGTACTAACCCAGATTAATATTCTAATTCAACATTGTAGCACAATTCTAACCTACCATCTAATCTAACACTCTAAGGCAACATACCCTTCTGACATATAATCTTACATAACGTCCTAATACAATATCATAAGACATTGTGACAACATTCTAATCTAGGCTGCTCACACAATATGACATTTCTGTATTATCTGAACACAATTCTAGCACAACACTCTAATGTAATTTTCTAAGTTATTACCTTAATATCAGAAACTCTGGGATTTTAAGCCTCTGGAATCTCCACTGGACCAGGTGAGATTGAGTCCTAGTGATGCTGCTCAGAGCTCATGGCCTAGTGGCCCACCAGCCTCCACAACATCACCTTGTCCAGCCTGCTTCTGAGGCCAGAGCACTCCCCAGTTCTGGACAAATCCCAGGACCCAGATCAGACAGACCCAGCTGCCCAGCCTTCCAAGGTGGCGGGGAGAGGAGGGTGAATGTGTCCTTGAACTCAAGTGGCTACCCCTCCCCACCCCTTCCTCCAGCCCAGGCACCTAGGATCTGAGTTGGGCATGAAGACTGGGAAAGGAGAAAGAACTTTAAAGACTTTGAGCACAGGGACACAAGTTTTCCTCACCCTGTCCCCCTCATTAGGGAAAAGGAAGACAGGACCTTAAAGCAGCACTTACTCTTTCAGGCCTGGGGAACACATGCAGCCTCCCTGCCCACATGCAGCCTTCCAGCCACACTGGCCATCTTGCTGGCCATTACACTGGCCACCCCCATCCCTGGGCCTTTGCCATGCCCTGTGTCTGGTTGGAGCTCCCCAGGTTTCCCATGGTTCATTCCTTTTCTTGAATCTGTCTGTGCTACAATGTCCCCTCCCCAAGTGGCCCCCGGTGCTGGGCGATGTTCAACAGCAGCCCCATTCCCTTCACTGCAACCTACCACCTCCTGACAAACACTGTAGTGATTGATTCACTCCCTCTCCCCACTCCCAGCTGTGGTTCTCTACCCATCAAAGTCCTGGTATCACCAAGGAAGCTGTCGAGTCCCAGTGCCCACTGCAGAACAGCTGAATCAGGATGGCTGCGGTGGGACACAAGCATCAGAAATAGTCCCTGTTCCCAAGTGATTCTGCTATGCAGCTGAGACGGACAGCCCTGAGCTGAATGTCAGCTCCCCAGGGGTGAGGACCTCTTCTATCTTGTTCTGCAGTGTCTGATGACAGTGTCTGATAGACAGCAGGTGCTCAACAAATATCTGTTGAATGCGTAAACCATTCAGCTAACTCTTTCCACTTAAAAATTTTCCACATAGCAAAATTTTAAAAGTTTCCAAACAAAAAGTAAATTTCCTCCTTCCCTAGGTTAAGTTATCTTGAAAACCAAGGTACCATTACCTGGAATTTTAAAAAGGGGGGAGAGGCATTCCTTGCATAGCATAGCACAAACTAAGGCCTGGAGATAGGGCCCTGCATTTGTCTCTAACTCTGTCAAGCATTTCTACCATGGAGATACTCTTACCATCTCATTCAGGATCCCAACCCATGGCATCCAGCCCTTGATGGGTGCCCTTCCAGAAGGCCTCACCTCCTTCAGAGACTCAGTTTGTAAATCAGTGGTGATGTTCCTCCTGCCTTCTGGCCCAGGGTGTTTTTTCTGAGTGTCTAATGTGACCTAGATGCAGAGGGACATGCAAACTAAAGAGCTGTGCATCATGAAGCCAGTGTGTCCACTCTGTGCCAGGCACATGCCTCATTATTAGAGATGGCATCTCATTGACCCTGCACAACAGCTGGAGGCGAGCCATTACCGTATTACCCTGCAGATGGCTAACAGAGGCTGAGAGGTGGGGTGACTTGCTCAAGGTCACCTAACCTGGAACCAAAGCCAAGTCTTTTTATCTCTAAAGACTATGGAAGCTGAAGATTCAAGGGCTCTTGATCAGGTCTGTGGGTTTGAGAATTCTCAGCCCTATGAGTGCCAGGTGGCCAGGACAGGGCAGACAGTCTGGTTTCGTGATATGTCCCACCCCCCACCAACTCAATTGTTTGCCAAAGGGAGGGGAGGAGGTAGCTGGTGGCTGGGAGCCTGTGCTGTCCAGTCACGGGGTGGACTTGTCTGCCCGCCAGCCAATCAGGGCTGCCGGGCTGGCGTTGGAAAGGCCCTGGCCCCATCTTGCCAGGACACTCTATCTTTGTCCCAGGACACAAAAGGGGCCTTGTCTTGGCGCAGCAGCACTGATTCCACATGCTCCTGACTGCCCCAGCCCCTCTGCCTCGAGAAAGGCCCACTTTGTCGACTCAAAAGACTAACTTGTTTCTTTTTCATCAAAACGTGTTGACTGACCTGGTTGATTTATCTTGGGAAAGTGGTGAATGAGGGAGGGGAGTGAGGTGACAGAGACAGGCACAATCCAGAAGGCCATGTATCCTGGCCTGATTTGGGAGTGGGCACTCAGCTCTGACCAATACAGAGGAATAGCTACATACTATTAATTTCAGGGGCTCAGAACAATCCTCCAACCTCACTAGTGGAGAGATTCTACTATTAGCTATTCATTTCTTTGGTTTTAAGCTTGGAAGGCAGCTAAAAATAAAAATTTTGTTTGAATAGGAGTGCCTTATTATCACACCTGAGTGTGACTTAGTTTTCCTGAGAACAGAGGTTGAGTCAGTAGCAGGAGAGAGCAAGTGGCAGAAGTGAGGCCACTAGAAGTCACAGAAGGAGCGAGTAGGAGGGTACTATTCAGAGATAAAGTGAGATCAAGTGAGGGAGGAAGTAAAAGCAGACTTCTTCTTTGATATGTTTTCCTCCAGATCAGTCCTTCTCCATCCACCCTTGCTGTCTTCTCACTCATTCACTCATTCCTTTATTCTCTCGTGAAATGCTTTCTGAGTGCCTGCTGCGTGCAGAGGACTGGAAGCACTGGGTCCACAGTGGCCTGAGGATAGGATCCCGCCTGAGGGCAGTGCAATACATTCTTCTGGGCCACAGCTAATAAACAGATTGGCAAAGGCACCAGCTCAGCAGTTCCAGTGGAGGTGTGCTATGGGGACAGGGCCAGCTGGCGGCTGGTCACCACTCTCTAGTGGCCAGGGCTGTGTACAGGTCTGCTTTGAACAGGCTCCTGGAAGAGGTGATGCTCCAGCTGCAAAGGTGAAAATGGCAATGCTGGGGACAAAAGTTCAGACTAAGCGGGCAACACAGGGTCTCCACAGACATCAAATAGATCAATGCAACCCCTGGTCCATGCGTGTGTATATGTCAGAGTGCAAACAGAAAGTATACAGTGTGGCTTGGGACAGATATGTGTGGCCGGGTGGCTCTTGGTCATGTCCTCAGATCTTTATTGTGATTGAGATGGGAAACTGCGCAAGAGGGTGTCACGATCTAATTTTTATTGTTTAAAAAGTTCTCCTGGAGCCAGGTGTGGTGGTAGTACACACCTGTGAACCCAGCTACTTGGAAGTGGAGGTAAAAGAATCATGGTCCAAGGCTGGTCAGAGCAAAAGCGAGAGATCCTATCTGAAAAAAAAAAGCAAAAAGCTGTGGGTGTGATTCAAGTGGTAGAACAGAGGACCTGAGTTCAATCCTCAGTACTGCTAAAATTAAAAAAGAAATAAAATGGCTATTGTGTGAAAATAGATTCGTTAGAGGCTGCTGCCTCCATCCAGGTGAGAGTGACAACACTGGGCTTATGGGCGACAGTGGTGGGGACCGGACAGTGAACAGACTGAAGGAGAGATTTTTGGAGCTAAGACCCAGGGTATGAATGAGTGACTGGGCAGCTGCTGGGGAAGGCGGGAAACATAGATTCTAGTCCCTCTTCTTCCACTGAGTTTCAGTGCAACCCTGGGAAAATCCTTTCTCTGCTCTGGGCCTCAGTTTCCCCATCTGTGAGATAAAGTCCAAGGAAGCCAGAGAAGCTGGCATCAAGGTCTCCTGCAGCAGGGACAGACAGCCCTGCGTTTTGGCCCTCTGCCAGTGTCAGGGCGGGGGCCGTGATCCAATTACTAATCCTGGCAGGCCTGGCAGCCCCAGGGCAGCTGCAGAAACCTGGGGCTGATGCGTGACTCACACACGGTCCCCCTGCTGTCGGCAGAAACTGGGACAGCCAGGGGCCTGAGACTCTCCTGCCCTCCCCGCAGGCTGGGAAGGGCTGGCAGGATGCCACTCCACAGCTGAGGGAAGGGAACCGGCTGCCAGCACCCAGCTTCCTGAGCCTCTCTGAGGACTGATACCCATGCAGTCCAGGCTCTGGGGCTGGGTGGGCCCCACATCCAGGGGCAGCCAGCAAGCACAGTCCGGAGGAAACCCACAGTGTGCCTACTCAACTTTCTCCCTACCAGGCACTCAATGAGGCAAACATTACTGTCCCCATTTTATTGATAAGGAAACTGAGGCCCAGAAAGATGTAGGTGGCAGTGCCAGGAGTTCCACTGGGTTCAACAGTTCTTTCCATCATTCTGTTCTGCCTCCCAAGGATGCAGCACATGGGTGTGAAAGAGAATGAAAGAGAAGCTAAATATGTTTTAATAAATATAGAATTTCACACTCTCCTGTTTTCCAGGGCTGAGGACTTTCAAACAAAATCTTCCCCTCTTTCAGCCTAAGCACAGCCTTTTTGTGCTATGGATGAGCCCCGTGGCCACTGCTGTGTACAGCTCTTCTGCTGCTCGTTTATTCATTTGCAATTGCAACAAATATTTATCGAGATGTGTCCATGCTGGGGACTATTGAGGCTTGGAAGAAGTGGACACAATCATTAACAATAGGTGACTTGGTTCCTGTTCCCCCTGGCTAATACTGTACAGAGGGTGAGAAAGGTATTAAGATAAAATGTTGAAGACACTCATCATTTTCTCTGTGTGCCTTCCTTTGGTTTCCTCTTTGTAAAAGGATGGTCCATCTTTTGAGGTTTCAGGAAGGATCAGAGATGTTGCTGCCTGGAGTAGATGCTCACTGAACATTAGTTGCTGTGTGTACGTAACGTCAAAGCCCAGCAGTTGAACTGAGCTGGTGTGGTCCACTGGGAAGCATATGTCCAGGTTAGATTAGATGAGTGAGAGGTTTGTGGGGAAGGGAAGGCGGTAGGGGTCCTCAGTTCTCAACACTGCAGATCTGGCACCTGGGGAAGGGTAGAGAGGAAGAAGGTGACTGGGTAGAAAGAGTCTTGGGCTGCAGCAGAGTGCCAGGGAAGGTTTCAATTCTGTGGATGGGTGTCCTTAAGCCCAGGTCACTTATTGGAGGAGTTCTGCATCTCTGTGGAAGCAGCCCTCTGGGTTCCTTGCTAGGTGCTGACTAAGAGCAGCTCACAGTGCAGACACAGTGTTGTATCTCAAGAGGCAGCAGCTGGGGCCCTCGGCTGGCCCTGTCCCCACTCCCAGCAGGAGCTCTGCAGAGTGTATTTGCTGGGCTGCCACAATAACCTGACTCTGTTCTGGTGCCTGAGTGTCCCTAGACTCCCACACCCTTCCGTGTGATCAGTGAGCTGGTCAGGGGACCCACAGAGAGGGTGCTAGATCACCATAGAGACACATAGACCCTGGACAAGGGGAAAAGGCATGGGGCCCATTCAGACCAGAGCCTGCTGACCTCAAGAAGGTGAAGCTGGAGCACTCTTGCAACACTAGGCAGATGCAAGCCACCTTAAGGCTGCTGCAGAGAGCCCCTGCTGTTGGGGCAAGAGCTTCATCGAGGGCTCTATCACCATGGGAGAAAGTAGCTAGGATGCTGGGAGCCCCCCCTTCCCAGTCAGAAGGGTCGTAGGTTTCTAGGGAGTCTTCCATGCTCAGTGTGGGACAGAGCCTGTCATCTTTTCACTGTGCAGATGGGGAAATCAAGACTTTCATGGTGACACCAGCAGCACAAAGTCCCAAACTGAGCTGAGTCTTCAGGAGCCCTTGAGGCCCAGGACAGGGCTAAGTCCTTTATGGTAGCCAACCCTGCAATATGGACCAAGTGCTGGCCCTGGGGAAGTAAGAAGGGGGCCAGGGAAGAGATAGATGTCTTGAAAAGGAGGTGGGACTCAGGAGACAGGGAGTCCAGGAAAGAATATGAGGACTCAATGAGGAGCCTCATGTCAGAGGGGTGAAAACTCACAAAGGAGCAGGGGGAACAGGTGCTCAGCAGTTGGGGCAGGGCTGGGAGGGAGAGGGCATCCACTGCTGGATTGGGGCTCTAGGGCCTGGCAGGTATCCCAAACCTGCTGGCAGCTCTCAGAGACCACAGGCTCCCCTTCTCCAACCAGGCCCTCACTTCGCACCCCTCTGCTCTATGGCACTTGCATTGCCACCAGGCAGGGGAGGGATTTACACTCCCGGGCACCAGTCAGCTCATGAAGGTTAAAAAAAGAAGGCTGGGTGGCACTTGTGAGGCACGTATCTTCCAGCTCCAAGCACCAAGGGCCACCACCTCCCCTGCACCAGCAGTGGTGTAGAGAATCGGGCACAAAGCAGGAGGCCCCAAAAGGCAGTAACGCCACTCCAAGTGGCCTTCCTCTAACCTCCCCTGGATGATAACCAGGACAATGATATTGTCACCATTAGTAGTACAGCTGTGACGTCATGCTGCTCTCCATGCAGCCTCAGCCAGGCTCTGATCCTGACCCTGCCCAGGGAACCATTCTCAACCACGTGCTCCCTGTCCTGGGCCACAGGAGAGTGGTCCACATGGAAGTGCAAAGTAAAAGGGACCTTAGAGGTCCCCCACTTCAGCTTCTACCTCCCACTTCACAGATGGGGACACTAAGGCTTTTGGAGGGCAGTGATGGTCCAATGTCATGTAGCAGGTGGCCCTGGCCAAGAGTCACTCCAGCAAACTTACCAGTGCTTAAAATGCATGACCTCCAGCAGAGCTCAGCCAGCCATAACTGACATGTTTGTGCTTATGCCACACACACACACACACACACACACACACACACACACACACAAAGGTCCCGGTGACCCCTAGCCATTCAACAGACAGTATTTCTTTTGAATCCCATCTTCCACACGATGACATTTAAATGAGAAGCCTGAGGCCACAGACCTGGAAGCTGGTAAGAGCAGGACCCTGGCAGGTGGGCTCCAGAGCCGCGGTTGCTAACCACCAGGCTACCCAGTAAGGACTATTTACTCTGACCTGCCATTTGTTGGCACTCTGTGCTAAGGGCTCTGCACGCATGTATTTTCACCCATTCATTCAACAAGTACTAAGTACCTATTGTATGTCAGGCATTGTTCTAGACACCAGGCATATAAAGGTCAAAAAGAGTTGGGATGCCTGCCTATGTTCTCATCCTCATAGGAGATAGGGGTTTTTTTATTATTATTATTCCATTTTTAGATGAGGTACAGAAAAGTGGTGTCACTTGCCCAAGGTCACACAGCATGGAGTGCAAAGCCCACATTTCACCTTGGATCTGACTAATGCTTCATCCTCTACTCTGAGGGAACCCTTTTCCAACAATATTTCCAGAAGAGACTGGACAAGAGTTAGTTGCATGGATGTCTGTCCAGAGTTCAGCTATTTTGGAACCCTTGAACATCCCCCAAAGCCCTGTGTCACTTCCCACATGGCAAGTAAGTCCAGCAGCCCTGGCCTTGGCACTGCTGTGCTGATTTTCCTCTTCTTCCCTCCCTTCTTCCAAACACTGACTGCGCTGCCTCCCAACACCACAGACATCATAGGTAGTTGGTGAAGCCCCTCCTCCTCTTCTGGATGTTATTTCTGCTCCAGTCTACACAAGAGAAGCCCCAGGGAGCTTGGAGAAGTGCTGTGATTCAACCACAGCAGTAACCAGATCAGAATTCGAGCCCAGACCTTGTGCCTCAAAGGGGCAGCAGTCAGGGCATGAGCAGGAGTAGCCGGTGAACCTGAGTTGGGCTATTTGATTAGAGTTTAATGGAGGGATTACTTACAAAGTGACTAGAAGGCTACAGGAAACCACAAAGGATCTGATAGACCCCAGGGCTGGCACAAGAGAAGCGGTTCTCAGTCCACAGAGAGATGAGGGAGAAGTGATGATCACCAAGCGAGAACCCTTGACAGGAGCTGTGGCCTTCAGTTGTAGAACACAGCAAGCCTTAGATGATCATGCAGTAGAGGAGTGGAGAATAAATACCCTAATCTCCTCCCTTCTCCCTCCTTCCACATCCTGCTTGAGTTCACTACAGGTCAGACCCAACTGGAGCCAGAGGACAACTAAGGTCGTTGCCGTGGTCCAGCAGGCCAGCCTCCCAGGACAGAGCCTAGGGGGAGAGAAGGGTGGCAAGGGGACCTGGGAGGAAAGCCACTTAGTCTGCAGCCAAACTCAAGGTGTTTCCATATCTAACCCCTCCACTGGCATAGGCACAGAAGTTCTGCCAGATGGACTAGCAAGGTCATAAAAAAATGCACCATAGCCACTGTGACTCATCCATGCTGTAGGAACCAACAGCCCCACTCTCTAGCCTTCAAATAGGCTGACAAACTACAAGCTGCAAGCCAGCCCCACTCTCCAGCCTTCAAATAGGCTGACAAACTACAAGCTGCAAGCCAGTCTTCCATTTTGGTAACTCAAGTATGACTGGGTAAGCCACAGCCACCCAACCATTCCTGAACCTTCCAGCTGCCTTCTTGCTCCCATGCCATGGCAGAGTGAGTTGAGCAGCTGCTGCAAGCCTAATGTATTCATTCTCTGGCCAAGAAAGTTTGCCAACCCTACTGAAAACTAGCAAGGTTTGTTTCTTACTCATGTTGCATGTCCACCTCCAGCTGTTCGAGCCTCTGCTCCTTGACATCCAGAGTCAGGGACGACAGCATGGACAAGCCCTCCCATTAAGAATGCACAGGTCTCTAGGCAGGGGATGGAGACAGCAGATCACTCACCAGCAATTAGGGCTCCCAACAGGACAAGGAACATCTCACTTTTGCTCACAAATCTTGTCCTATATCAAGTGTTGGGCCTCACGTCAACACTTGCCAGGATAGTACTACCCCACCAGGCAACCCACGTGGGGAGACCTGGAGAAGGACCCCTGATAGCTGACAGCGCCACTGGCAGTCACAGGACGTGAACATGGCAAGTGGTTGTAAAACAAAGGAAAGAGACACTGCAGGTCTTGTAGCAAACCTCACCAGCCTTCCTGCTGCAGGGTTTGGGTTTCAGGAGCCACGGTAAATGCTCATAGGCCCCCACACTTTATCCCGGGCCTCTGAAGAGGAGGCTTAGAGGCTGCCACCTGGAGACTGAAGGTGTCTGGCCACACCCACCCCAACCTCTTCCTTCCTCTGACTCAGCCTTGAGTGGAATGGGGGACAGGGGAACAGATTTTGCTCAGGGCAGCTCCCTTCTCTCCCCTTATGGGGAAGAGGCTGGGGCTCCGTTTCTGACTTTTTGCAGCTGTCCTGCAGCTGGGGGCTCCATTTTCCCAGATGTCACAGTATGGGGTTCTCCAGGTGAGATCCTGGAGCACCCAGAGCTGATTAGAAATGCAAATACTCAGGCCCCACTCCAGATCTACTGAATTGAAAACTCTGGCCTTGGGGCACAGCAATCTGGGTTTTGACAAATCCCTCAGGTGACTGGGATGCTCACTCGGGTGTGAGAACTGCTGGCACAAGGCAAGGCTTGAATGAATTGAGATGTGCAAAGTCCAATCACAAAGCTGCTTCCCTGCCGTCTTCGCCACCGCGGATGACAACTCCATTCTTGCTCAAGCCAAAAGCCCTGCAGTTGGCCACCCAAGATCAGGGCTCTTGTACCCTGATCCAACCCTCCTACACTGCCTTCTCCACTCCTGCCAGCGGGTGCAGCCTCCACCACCTGACCCCACATTCTGCAGTAACTTGCTAACTCAGCTTGGAGCTCTGCCCTCTCTCCTGGTGGCACAGCCACATCCAGCAGCTGGAGGATCCTCCTAAAAACTAATCACATTATTCCACTCCTCTGCTCAGAACCTCCAAGGGCTCCCATCTCATTCAGAACAAAATCCTGGTCCCACGACCACTGACCCATCCCCTTGAATGTCTGTTCCAGTCACACAGACCTGTTCTCTGGTCCTCTACATGCCATCTTGGGACCTTTGCCTTGGTTGCTTTTTCTGGCAGAAAACCACCCCTCACCTCCTCCATGTGACAAGCTTCCTCTGCCTGGCCATCTTGTGCAGTTCCCTCACCTGGCTACCTTTTTCTGCATAGCGCACTCATCACCATCTGACCCATAGCTTCATGGAGGCTGTTCCGTCTGCCTCCCCACAAGCATGCAGGACTAAGAGGCCAAGGACCACCTGCTCTGTTCTCTTCAGGGTTCACCCCAATGCCTGGACTCTATCTGGCACAAGGAGGCCTTCAGTAAGCAGATAGGCAGCAGGTGGATACCAGGAAGTGCCAGCTTCCATTCCTGCTCCCACTGTCAGTGACTTCACCCAGGACCCTGGGTGCAGCCAGCACAAGGCTACCCATGTGGACATGCCAAACAGCTGTCCCACAGAAAGACCCTGGCACTCAGGACTTGGGTTCACTCTGGGATTCAGAGTCTAGATCTTTGCTCACCCCGTGTCGATCCCTGTGACCTAGAGCAAGATGAAGTACCAGTCTGACCCTCAGCTTTCCAATCTCTAAAACTGGGATGATGCTGATAACGCATTCATAGGCTTCGACCACTTGCCCTAGGTCAGCCAGCTTAGAGGTGAGGCTGGATTCAAACCCAGTGTTCTTTCCAACTTGGATCCCTACATGTACTGTGAGCTTCTCCTTAGCTCTCGCCTGATGGAGAAACTGAGGCTTTGAGACCAGGCTTGAGTTCTGCTGGGCCTTCTCACCCAGGGCCTTCCTGAATTAAGGCAACATGGTGCCCGGGGGCAGAAGAATGGTGCTATTACTACTCTCAATTATGGAGAAGGAAATGGAGACTGGGGGACAAGGAGCTCTCCTAAGGCTGTCCCGTGTGAGGGACAGGTGCAGCCCACCAGGTGCAATCAGGTCTGGGAGGGAAAGGGCCATCCCTCAGCCCAGCAGCCCCCTCTTCCCATCTCTCTGTTTTATGACCTGTTTTATGAGCGAGAGGCCTGGTGGCTTTTACGTTGCCATGGGAACCCGCCCAGCACCAACTCCTGGCAGTTCAACCTGGGGTTGGTAACTTTAACTCAGGAACAATCCTGGGGCCAGTGTAGCAGCCAAGGACTGGGGTCTGTGGTCCCCAGGGATGCTTCTTTTCTCTGCTCCAGCTTCCCAGGGGCCCACACATGTTGGGGACATGAAGGGACGATGGGAGCCATGGAAGGGCCTGGGCAGACAGGGGACTGAGATGGGCCACTGAGTGGGGACACAGAGAGCCCACAAACCTTGGCTGTGGACCCACAGTCTCAGGGACACACAGAGGCATAACACAGACAAGGGACAGAGCCTCACAATAGTTCACAAAAAAGACAAGCCCACAGAAGAAGCAGGGAAAAGTGCAGATGGACACCTGCAAATCCCAAGGGAAGCATGGGCACAGAGACACACTAGACACAGGAGACACACGCAGAGAACATTGTGACACCTAGGGGCACATGCAGACAGACACACAAAGGGGCACTGGCAACCGCTCATCACCCAGCCTCTCCCAGACTGCATCTGGACATCTGTTACATGAGTGCCACAGTCTGAGTGATGAGGACAGAGAGGACCTGTGCGTGCTGACACCTCTGTCCCTCCATCCAGCCAACACTTGTTAGAACCTACTGTGTGGTGGGTGTCTTTTCTGAGCTTGAAAAAGTGAGCTAGCAAAATCCCACTCTCAGGGTGCTTATGACCTAGTCACTAGATGGTAAACAGACACACAAAAGAAGGCTGAACTGTGAGACTGCAAAGGAGACAGAAGAGCGATGTGGAGGGGGAACAGGTTAGGGTGATCTGAGGTCGTGGCATTAACCTGAGACCATAGGATGTGATGGACCTGGCCAGGGAAGGGAAGAGCCTTCCAGCCAATAGAGACAGGAGGTGCAAAGGCCCTGCGGTTAAGTGTGGGGCTTTGTGTATCTAAGGATCACTGAAGAGGCCAGTGTGACTGCCATTTACAGAGTGGTAGGCAGTGAACTTGAGGATAACCAGAGGCCAGTTCATGCGTATGTTTGAAGAACGCAAGGAGGTCCATATGACAGAGGTGAAGCAAGCTGGAGGGAGTGAGAAACTGATCGTTCAGGGGAGGGAGAGAGGGAAGAAGAGGTCAAGTGGTTAGGAGATGCCACAGCAGGTAGATCTCTATAGGAGGGAGGCAATCAGTCAGGGAGGACGAAGGCTCCAGAGCAGGTCTGGCCCCCATCTCCATGATACTCAGGGGACCCCAACTCCAAGGAAGCTCCTTTTATCCCACAAGACTTCACTGGCCAAAAAGTGAAACTTAAAAAGGAGAGAAAATGTTCCCAGGAGAGGAAGGCCACCTGTACCCTGTGCTCACTCAGGACAGGCCATATCCAGGTGGGATAGACACCTTCCTGTGGCTCCACCAGAATCCCTACTTCCTTTCTGGGCCTGAAACTCATGAAGGGGCAGTGGAGTTGTGCAGCCACCAGGAGCCAGTCTTGGGCTCATACCCTGGCCTAGATATCCCTGATCTTAGTTTCAGACAGCCATGGTAAGTGCCTGCACAGCAGGTGAGCTGAATGGATTTCCTGGATGTGCTGTCTTCCTGCATTTCCATAGCCTGGGGAATGCCCTGAGTTGGATTTCAGGCTCCTTAATATTTTGGCAGAGGAGGAGAGAGATCTCTGGCTGTGAGCTCTTTCTGGCTGCCCAACCCTGCTTGGCAGGAGTGAGGAAGAAGAGTGAGGCTCACAGTGCAGCCATCCACTCCAAAGTCAGCCTGAAGGCACAGCCAGAGTTCAAGGCAGTCCTGGAGGCTCTACCCAGCCACGGCCCAATGACCTCAATTGTAGTAACCCTCTCTCCCTGAGTCCCATGTCCCTGTCTGACCAAAGGAGATCCCAGGCTTCATCTACCCTCCTCCCAGAGCTGGGTTGAGCCTGAGTTACTCATGAAGGCAAAAGGACCCTGAATCGTTAAGGAAGCAGGTGCAGCTCTGCATCCTGTAGGACCACCATTGAGTACCACGCAACAGAACAGTCGCCTGCCTGGTCTCCCTGGATTCTGTGGTGTGAGACACCAGGTCAGAGGATTGCATATGACCCAGCCACTCCAGTTCTGAGTATGGACACAAAAGAATTGAAAGCAGAGTTGCAAAAAAAAAAAAAAAAAATCTGCAGATCCATAGTACCATTGTTCACTACAGACAAAAGGTCAGGTGTCCACTGACCAATGAACGGATAAATAGCATGTGCTATACACAAACAATGGAATATTATTCAGTCTTAAAAAGGATGGAAGTTCTGCCACCTGCTACAACATGGATAGAACTTGAGGACATTATGCTAAGTGAAGTAAGCCAGTCACAAGAAGACAAATCCTGTGTGATTCCACTTATATGGGGGATCTAGGGTAGGTAAATCCACAGCAACAGAGAGTAGAATAATGGGAGCCTGTATTTAATGGGTGTTGAATTTCAGCTTTGGACATGGTGATGATTGCACAGCCAAGTCAATGTCCTTAATGCTGCTGAGCTGTATGTCTAAAAAGTAGTTGAAAATGGGAAATTTTATGTGATGGGTATTTTGCAACAATTGAAAAAACTGCAGCCCAGTGTGCATATCTGTAATGCAGCACTCCAGAGGCTGAGGCAGGAGGATCACAAGTTCCAGGGCAGCCTGGGCTACATAGTGAAACACTGTCTCAAATAAATAAACAACAACAACCAAAAAAAACTGCATGGAAAAAGCCACCAGATGAGACTCTTCTCAGTTAGACTTCCCATGACTCCCCTGTGCCTCCCACTCCCTGCAGCCCATGGCCCACGAACTCTGCAGCCTCAAAGGCAGCCCAGGCCCACCTCCCGCCTTCCCCTTCCACACTCGCTGCAGCCCACTGGCTTCCTTGCTCTTTTTCCAATCCACTAAATCCATGCCAGTCTTTGGGCCTTGGCACCCGCTGCCCCTCTTCTGGGGAGGGTCTGCCCTAGATTATCTGGGGGGTTGTGTATCATCCTCCTTCTGGCCTCAGGTAGGTCATGTGCCTCCTCCTCAGAGGTGCTTCTGGAACGAAAGCCCCCGGCCCCACTCCTACTACTCTCCATCCCTGTACCTGAACCTCTGTCTCATCAGAGCATCTCACCACCTGAAAGAATCCTGCAGATCTTATCAAAGTGCAACTTAGGAGGGCACGAGCTCATGAGGGATGCCCAGAACCATGCCTGGTATGTGGCTAGGTGCCCCACACACAGCTGTTGAATGAGTGGAGAGTGAGCCCACTGTCAGGCAATGCGTATCTGTGCAGGTGTAAATCTACCAAAAGCAAGGCCTGGGACGATGTCCCAGAGCACACAGCAGTGAGCATGGGAGAGTGGGTGGAGGGCCTGCAGCACTGGCTGGCAAAGGCTGTCATGGCTCGCTCCGTTCGCTCAGGTACTGCGTGAGACCCTTCCGGTAGTGACATAGTTACACAGCACTTGAGCTGGCAGTGCTCTGTCCCCTGAAGTGCCCATGTGATTCCCAGCAACCCTGCAAGGGTATTGTCACTAACCCACCTCAGATCACAGTGAAGGTCATTCTAGCTCATTCTCCCTTCCTCACAGTCACAGAGTTTCTGCTACGTGCCAGGCCACTTCTGGCCTCAGAAGAAACCAGATTAAAGAAGCAATCCTGTCTTCATGGAGCTTACACTAAGGGGACGGGGTGAGGGGGAGTGGAATAGTGAGAAACTAAAAGGAGTCTGTGGTGAAGAATGCTATGGAAACCTGAAGTGAAGTGATGGAAGAGGAGAGAGCTGGGGTGAATTGCAGTTTAACAGCCCTCATTAGGAAGGCAACATTAAAGCAAAGGCCTGAAGGACGTGAGGGAGGGAGCCATGTGGCTCCATTCAGGCAAAGGCAAGTGCAAAGGCCCTGAGGTGACAGCATTGCTGGCATGCTGACAAAACAGCCAGAAAGCCACTGGAAGGGCATGCTCTGTGGGGAAATCTGGTGCTTGAATGATGACGTCACCTACCTCACAGCAGGATCATAAGCCTTTCTGACCTGCCGGGTTCTTAACCGCTAAGGGCCTGACTGTTCCCCTGGATGAAGCCATTAGGGTTGAGCAGAGCATATGTCAGTACCAGGCATTGCCCCAGGCATGGAGGGAATCACATGGGGGTGACCTGCCCTCTTGGGGCTGCAGCTCTAATGGAGAGCAGAGGAAGCAGAAGTCAGCAAAGAGCCAGCAGATTCTACAGGAATGCCCATGGTTGTTTTCTGTTGGAGGTGGGGCAGTCTCCACGTGTGTCCACACAGTGGCTCATGCCTGTAATCCTAGCTACTTGGGAGGCTGAGACTGGGAGGCGGAGTTTGAGGCCAGCCAGGGCAAAAAATTTCATGAGATCCCATCTCAACAAATAGCTGGGCAAATTGGTTCATGTCATCTAGGCAAAAGCATATCTTAATCTCCTCTTTGCCTCACCGTCCCTATCAGTAAAATGGGACTATTAATAAAACCTACCTCATAAGTTTGTTGCATAGAGCACTAAATCAGAGAATTACAATTGTGGAATCAACCAAAGGAATATATGTGAAATGCTTGAGACAGTGCCCAGCATGCACCAAGTGCAGTGTGTGAGGCTCTGTTACACCATGGTCTGTCTGCATGCATGTGCCTGTCTGTGTGTCTGTTGTCTATATGCATGCAAGTCGGCATGCCTGTCCATGCATCTGTCCTCTGTGACCAGAGCAAATGTGGCTAGCAGGGGTGGGGGTGGGAGAAGGGCCGGCAGGAGGGGCTCTTGCCATGTCCTGACCAGCTGGGCTTTTCACAGCCCAGTGACTCTGTCCCTCTGATGGGCCAAGTGGCAAGATTCACAGGCAAAAGGAGAGGCCCTGCCCCAGGCTGTGCCATCTTTATCTCTTACCACAGGAATTTGTTTACGTAGCTGATGCCTCTCAGGATTGGGGGTCCCAGAGAGAAGAGATAGGTCTGTGACCCTTCTGTGTTTCCAAGTCACAGCATTCATTTCTTTTCTTTTTTGGTACTGGGTTTTGAACTCAAGGCCTACACCTTGAGCCACTCCACGAGTCCTTCTTTGTGATGGGTTTTCTAGATAGGATCTCAAGAACTATTTGCCCTGGCTGGCTTCAAACTGTGATCCTGCTGATCTCTGCCTCCTGAGTAGCTAGGATTACAGGTAGAAGCCTCATGCACTCTGCTAGCAATCATTTCTTATGACAGCTAACACTTACTGATGCCTGACTAAGTGTTAGGACCTACTCTGTACTGAAACATGGTCTCACTTGCTGAGATAAGTCCTCTCATTACTCCCACTTTACAGATGAGGAAACTGAGGCACAGAGAGGTGAATGGCTTACTTAAATCACAACACAGCTGAAAAATGGAAAAACCAGACTTCAAATTGGCTAAATGAGTGAGCTAGTGAGTGAGAGACAGAAGAGTGAGATTGGCCGTGAGGTGAAGTGACAGAAAAAGATGGTGAGTAGCATCCTTCTGGCAGAGGAAGGGACCAGCTTGCGCCTTGCAGGGAGCCCTGGGGAGGGGAGGAAGAGGGGGATGGGGCCAGATGGCGGGGTCTGGAAGACCAAGAGAGAGGCTTAAATTTGAGCCTCAGCAAAGTGTCCACGGGGTCAGGCCACTTGGATCCTCTGTTATGAGTAAACTGGTGAGCTGAGTTCTCTGGGAGAGCTAGTGCCCAATGGCAGATAAGCAGAGATGGCTAAAACAAAAAGCTCTTCCATCAGTCTGGGGTCAGAATCCCAATGCCAGAGGACTGGGACTTTCTTGGCCAGAGGACCTTTGGGGCAAGTCACCTCTAGTTATTGAGCCTCAATTTTCTCAGTGGAATCAACTTGTTGAAAAGATCAATGTCATTGTCTCAGTGCCTGACATACAGTGCTAACTAGATGATCAGTCACAATCAAACAGGAAGTGTAAGGACAGTAAACCTATGAGAGGATCCAGTAGAAAAGGTAGACAACATGCACAACCAGATGGGAGTGCAATGGCAGTACTGGAGCCATGCTAGCAAGGCATGATGTCAGAGAGAAAGAAGGCTTTGCGTGGGGTTGTCAGCAGACTGGACATGAGAGAGGAAGATGAACTTGGCAATGCATCAACAGAAAATCTCCAAACTGAGAAGAGAAAATGAGAATAGCAGTTCCCAGCACAGGCTTCCTAGATTCATTCAGAAGGTTGCCAGCTGCATGATGCTCCCTTGGATCATGTATTCACTCAGTTAACAAATATACTCTGAGCTCCTAGAGGCCCCAGACTCTTCTCAGCATGGGAGTTCCAAAGGCGATCAAAAGGATGGAGCTCCTGGCCTCAGGACACAACCCAAGGGGATAGTCACACTCACACGTAAGTAAAATAGAGAGTGTGGAGGTGGTAATGTGCCCAGTGGAGAATGTATAGAGGGGAGCAGGAAGAGGAGAGTAAGGCATGCAATGAGAAATAGGCTGGTGACTCACACCTGTCTACTCCCCTGCTACTCAGGAGGCAGAGATCTGGAGGATCATGGTTCAAAGCCAGCCTGGGTAAGTAGTCCAAGAGACCCTATCTCAAAAAAACCCATCACAAAAAAGGACTGGTGTAGTGGCTCAAGTTGTAGGCCCAGAGTTCAAGCCCCAGGACCAAAAAAGAAAGAAAGAAATAGGGTGACCAGGGAAGCTTCCATATGAAGGGAACCAGGGAGCAAAGACCTAAAGGGGGCAGTGGAGGGAATTGTGAGAATCTTTGGATGAACAGCTGGGGCCTGAGTGCTCACGGCCAGTTAGTGGAAACCCCAGAAGGCCACGGAACAGAGTGACTGTGAAGAATGAGAGACAAGGTCAAAGAGGCAGAAAAACAGGAGGTGGGGCCTCGGGAGGAAAATAGATGATCTGGTGGGGATTTTGGTTCAACTGTAAGTGCCATGGGCCATAGAAGCCTCTAGAAGAGTTCCCAGAGGAGGAGTTTAGGAGACCAGGATGGAAGCAGGGAGGTTGGGGGGAAATCCAGGGGTGGTGATCAGCTGTGGTTAAGGCACCTGGGCTCATGATGGTACAGATGGATGATGGCTGGGTTTAGATTCGGGGTGTTCTTTAAATGCTGATGTTTGAATGCTTACTGTTTTTAGTGCTTCTGTGAGAACTAGCCAGAGACACCACCACCACCAGGCAAGCAGAAGCAAAGCTGCACCCCTGCCCTGCCTGCTGGGGGCATCTTGTTGACCTTGTTGGAAGGGGTGGTAGCATGGCCCATTTCCTGGAGCCCAGCCCTGTAGGCTCTGAGCTCCCACCCCATGCAGCTGGAGCAGCCCACAGCTCCACAGCAGCAGGGCTAGAGTTGTTTGTTTACTCAAAATCAACAAAGGTCAAGAGCAGATTCCGCTGAGAAGCTGGTCCCTGTACCCTCACTGAGGAAGAAGTCGCAGCCTTCTCAAGACATCCACTCTTACCTGGTTCCTGCACCCCTCCCTGTCCTCCACAGCACTGCCCAGCCTGGCCCTGATGCTCTCTGTTCATGGGCTGCTGCTGGTACCACCCTCCAGTGAGGCCTTCCTGAAAAACATGACATCACCCTGTTTAAATCCCAGCATGGCTCCTGTGCCTTGGTAAGACTTAGAACTCTTGTGGTGGTCTTCAGGCCCTGTGTGATCTGTCCCCAACCCTCACCTACACACACAGTTCCCGCCAGCGACATGAAGCTGTGCCCAAGCCACCTACTCAGAAATTCACACACACTGCTCCTCCAGCAAGGAATTCTTGCTCTCACTACCTGGCCAGGCCAACTCCCCCTCATTTGTCACCTCCAGGGTCAATGCCTCCTCTCCAGGCCTTCCATAACCCAACTGGGCTGGGATCCCTCAGCTCCAGCAGCCCTGGATCCTCCTCCTTCCACTCACATTAACTAGAAATAGGAGGGTGAGAACTGCCATGCCAGACAGCCACATGCCCAGTGCCCATGCAGACACCTGTCATCCATGGTGCAACTTCCCACTGAGCCTGGGTACGACCTCAGGTTGCAGCATTCTAGGGCTAACAATAGTCAGAAGGAGGCAAACAGATGAGTTAAAACTCATTTTCTCGTCCCCATTGCCTGTCAGTAATATGCAACACACACACAGGCACTCGCCCAACTTTCTTTCCTCTGTGTTTGCCTGGAGGGCAGGGCTAGGTGTCTTAGTCATCTTTCTCTAGAAGGCCACCAGGACTTGGCTCTGAGGAAGTTCTTGTAAATCCAGCCCTGATCCCTTGAAGGAATGTCATTGACTACATGGCCCTGTCCCCACATTTCACAGATGTGACAGCTGAGGTCCAGTGAAGGCTCCTACCCAAAGTTGCAAGAATGGCCAGCAGAGTAGTCCAAGACTGAATGCCAGGCCTCTTCTCTCCCTACCAGCTGAAGCTATCCAGGCTCCTTGGACCTTCCTGGGGTTTCTTTTCAGCCTAATGCCAATCAACCTTCTTGTCTGGCCTGCTAACAAAGGGCCTCCCCAGAAGGAAGCTCAGAGACCACTGAAAGGCATTTAGGGAACCAAAACCTTACCCTCCTCCCTTTTGCATCTCCTTCTCATGAAACTGCTAGGTCTGATCTCAAGATAAAACCCAAAGTCCGTGTGGGTGGGGAAGGCTGGTCCGCACATCCAGTGGTGTCCTGTGCCCCAGGATAGGATTTTGGATGAATTCTGCATGAGATCCCTACCTCTTGAAATTCACATTATATATCAGCATACAGTCAAGCCCAAACGAGCTTGTCAAATTTTATCCATGCAGTTCTTCGAACTTATATAACCACATGAGCCCTCCTCTCCAAGTTCCTGTTCCTATCTCTATGGGTTACGGTTCCTCCACTTGCATCAGAAACCTCAATCAAGCTGGTTGTGTAACTCGGAGAATGTGTTGGCTTTTGTGACCAAAAAGTCTAGAAGTCAGGAGGCCCTCATGTATAGTTAGATCCAGGACTTGGCTCTACTTCTTGGGAATTCCTTTGGCTTTCTGTCCCTGCCTTTGTACTCTGATCCTTAGTCTGAACAGCCTGGATTCCCTCATGGGAGCAAAATGGCTGCAGCAGCTCTGGGCTTCATACACTCAAGTACCCCACTGCACAAGGGAAGAAGAGCCTTCTCTTCTTGTTATGGACCAGACATCCTGGCCCTATTTAGACCATGTACTCATCTTTGAGCAATCGCTGGGCAAGAGGAATGGATATCAGCCAATGAGAGCTTATCTCTCTGGTGAAATCATTTTCCACTGAGTCTGTGGCAATGCTTCCTCCTGGTGTGACCCATCCTACTTGCCCCATCCTTTACTTCCCTGTGAAGTAAATTTTGGTTTGTTCCCATGGTGCTATTAAAACACTGATCTCCAGAAGATAGCCCCTACCTGAACCCTGGGGGCGAATCTTGATTGGTCCAAAGATCATGGTAACCTTCTTCTCTTCCCTAACAATTGCTCAGGAAGAGCCACGTGACTTGGTTCTGGCTAATGAGAAGCCATAATCTCTGGGATGGGCTTCTAGGAAAGCTTTTACCTTCCTGATGCAAAGAGAGTTGATGACATGTCCCTCTGTCCCTTTACCTTTCCTTTTTCTTCATACCTGGAATGAGAATTTGTTACGAGGAGGCTGTGGCAACCATCTTGGAACCATAAGGCAACAACTGTGAAGACAAATGCTCTCTTCTCAGGGATGGCAGAACAAGAAAGATGGAACTCAAGGGTTAGACAGTGTCATTGGACAGCTGCACATACTCTGGATCCTATCTCTTAGCAGCTTATGAAAAAGTAGAAATGCTTATTTGTGTAAGCCAAAGCCATCCCTAACTGACACAAAGTCAAGTCATTTTTGGTTGTACAAAGCAGGACGTGTGAGATCATAGAGACGCAGCCTTGGAGACATAGCTCCTGGATACTTCTTAAACATGTGCTGTCCCCAGCCATGTTTGCAAGAAACACAATCGGCTAAGCCTTTGTGTCCACCCCAGCAAACAGTGGAGCACCTCTGAATGAATGGGGTACCAGTGCCACAGAGTGATCAGCTACAGAAGGAACCACAGCCTCATCTACTCCAGTGGCAGGTGTCCTGGGCTTATCCTAAGCTTATTGATTTAAGAGGCCTATGATGAAGGCAGGACAGGCATGGTGGCACAGCCTGTAATCCCAGTACTTGGAGGCAGAGGCAGGAGGATCTTGAGTTTGAGGCCAGACTGGGCTGTATAGTAAGTTCGAGGTCAACTTTTGGCTATATAATGGACTCTGTCTCAAAAATCAGAGGGGAACCAGGTGCTAATGGCTCATACCTGTAATCCTAGATACTTAGGAGGCAGCGATCAGAAGGATTGTGGTTTGAAGCCAGCCCAAACAAAAAGTTCGAGAGATCCTATCTTGAAAAATACTTTCACAAAAACAGGGCTAGTGAAATGGCTTATGGTGAAGACCCTGAGTTCAAGCCCCAGTACCACCAAAAAAAAAATCAGGGAGGAAAAAGCCTATGTCCTTGTCAACACAAACCAAAAGTATATTCCTGAATCCAGACACTGGTTCATCAAGTCTTTCTATAGCTTTAAATGTGCCTCCCCTCCATCGCCATCATCTAACTTCTGGGATCTCTCCTAAGACAACAACTCAAAATTAATGAGAAAAAGTCACAAACATGAAGGTTTTCCACACAGTCACAAATACCATAGCCCCAAAAAGCCCTGGGCAAATGTAAATGCCCTTCCACAGGGAAAGGATTAAAAAAAAACAAAAACCCATATATTTCATGGAATACTATGAGGCTGTGAAAAGTGATGCTGACCAGTCTGTAATAGCACAGGGAAAATGCCAGCTGTAACATTTTATATATATGGTATGGTCTCAATTATCTAAAAAAGGCACAGGGAAAAAATAAACCAGGGGAAAGAAATACACTAATATGTTAACAGTGATTGTGCCTGGGTAGGGTTATTCTAAGTACTTTGTTGGTGAATTTTTCCTGCTGTTCTATATTTTTCCATTTTGTCTGTGTTCTACTTTTGTGAGCAGAAAGAATAAAATTGACTTTTCCTTTTCAAGCTTCCAGGACCCTCCACTGTGTGAGATCATTGTTGTTATCTCCCCTCCAGTAAAGCAGGTAATCAAGGGTGGCCTAGAGCCCGTGAGCCCCTTCTGAAAAAAGAGGGCCAAAATAAAAACAGCTTCCAAACCCAGCACATTTGATTAATAGCTTGAAATTCTTTCAAGAGGCAAATGGAGTAGTGGGAAAAGGGGAAGATCAACACCCTATTTTTAAATGATGACGTGAGCTCCCAGGAACTAAACGCAAAAAGAGGTACACATCATTTCAGGCCTTATGCAAATCTATGCAAATGGGACACACTCCCTGGCTAAATGAGAATTCTGGGTCTGTGCTCCCACCTGGCTCCCAGGGTCTCACTGAGCGGGGAGGGGAAGAGAGAGAGGAGGGAACAGGGATGGCCGCCATTTGTTGAGCACCTACTAAGTATCTAGTGTCCACCTTGGAAAATATTTTCACAGCCCAGAGCTCTCCTGACTCTCACCCTCATCTGGTAAGATGATTGTCCTGACCTTGCAGGCAGGTCAAGAGCACTACAGGGAAGGAAGTGGCCTGCCCAAGTTTATTGCATTATTGGCCAACTCTGATGACCAGGTTAGACAGCTCTGCAGCCCAAGGCCGAGTGAACCCAGGAGCATTCAGGATTAGTTGTTGGTAGTAGGGAAAGCATTGGCTAATGGGAGGTTACCCTCGGGTGCAGTGCTGAAAGATGGTCTGACTGGGATGCGTGCAGGTTGTAGTCAGGCCTTGGCCCTTGCCTGGCCACAGTACCCCCTGCATGGACACCCTCCCAAATACCTCCAGGTTATGATGACCAGTGGGCTCTTTGCTCAAATGTCACTTTCCAGCCCAATGTCCCTTACCAGCCTTGTGTGGTTCCTCTCCATAGCACTTAACCTCTCTGAATTATTACACATTTGCCTATTGATGCGAAAATATGTTCCATGAGAGTCAAGAGTTTAGCTTGTGGCTTTGTCTCTGAGTTTCCAACACCTGGGCAATTCTCGGTGTTCAAGATGTTTGTGTCGAATGAATTAATGAATACATAAATGAATGTCAACTTCCCCAGGACCTAGTCTCAAAACCCCAGACAATGACTAGACAACAACAATCATAATTACCAAAGTACATTATTTTTGTCCTACCTTTTCTGAGCAGGTATTTTTACGTTCCTTTCCTCAGCTGATCCTCACATCAACCCTGTGTGGCAGGAAGCATAATTACTCCCCTTAGATAGCTGCAAAACACAGAGGCTCTGAGAAGGCAGAGATACTGCTCGAGTCAGACTGTGTGACCTGCAGAGCCAGGACTTGAATGGAGCGTGTTTGATTCCAAAACCTACTTTCCTGCCAGTCCCATGATGCCCCAGAACAATTCCACCCAAAGAGAGGGCAGGAGCCACCTCCACCTTATTCACTGGTGCCTCGCACCAACTCACTTGCCATTGGTTACGTATCAAATAATCTGGGTTTCTCAAAGAGCAAGGGGGCCATGGACTCACAATGTCAGCACAATTTGGGAATTTGTTACAAAAGGTGACTCTGGTCCCACGGCAGACCTATTCATCACATAGGTACACACTGGAATGTGAGAAGCCCTGGACCGATGAATGCATGTCCCTGTCCCCAACCTTGTTGCCTTCATCCTGAAGCAGGACTGATTATCCGCAGAGCACAGGGAAAATGACAATATCCCCCAGTGTGTGGGACCTGCTGGGGAGTTCTAGCTGTCCTGATTCCTCCCCACAAGTTATTGAAGGAAAAGTTTTCATCCTCAATTTCAGGCCTTTGATTTCGGCCTCATCTGGTCGAGAAGACACTAGCTTGTCAGAGGGAGCGGGGAGCTGTGAGTGATGGAGCTGGAGCCGGAGGATCTATTATTAATTACCATGTAACACTGATTAAGAGCCCACAGGGCACTGCAGCAGCAGGAGCCTGGGAGAGCCTCCTCTCCTGCCTGGAGGGGAGTGATCAGCAACCTTTTTCAAAGAAATATTCATCCTGGAGCGGCCCTGAGCAAATACCTCCAGGGACTGGGTGTTCTCCTCTCCCAAAGATCTTTCCTCCTGGCACAGGGGCGCAACTGCCTCCACAGCCTGGGAGAGGCTGGTTGGGGCAGGGAGGTGGGCCGGCTGACCTCTACCCACCTGTAGCTGTCTGTAGATTGGCAGCTTGACAGATCAGAGACTGCAGCTTTAGGGGCCAGAGATGCCCAGCTCAGCCTCTGCAGAAAGCAGTTCAATGTGACGGAGTCTCTGATTTTTTTCAGAGACAAAGGTAATCCGGGTTTGAAGTCAAATCTCCTACTTTTTTAAAATATGATTTAAGACAGATTCTGGGTTGTTAGCTACTCAGCTGTCCTTGTCTTCACTGTTAACTCTTTTGAAGACCCTGTGTCCATCTTCGAGATGAAGAAACTGAGGCTCAGCGTGGTCATTGACACAACAGGTAGAGCAAGCAGCTGGGATTCTAGCCTACCCCTGTATCTCCTGAGTGGTTCTCTCCCTGGAGCCACTCTGGTGTCTTCAGATATCCTGCCCTTTTGTGTCTAAACTATCCAAGCAAAAGACATTCCAGAATGTTCTTAACTACTACCTTCTGAATTGTGTCTCATATCCTGACATAGCATAGAAGCTCCTAGTCAGACAACGTGTCTGGATTTGAACATCCAATCACCCCACCCACACTGTGTTCCACTAAGGTTGGTGCCGAGGTGTTGGCCTCACCGTCCCATAGAGCCTGACTCTAACCTTTGACCTCACATTTCCAAGAGGGTCAATGGGACTGACCAATCACCTCTCACTTTGCTCCATGGAACTCTGTTTTTTCTACCATCAACTAGCTGGAGTGTTTTAAGTACATCCCTTCTCTTCTGAGGTACTCATTTCTCTATATACCAGAGAGGACAGTTTGGACCCAAAAATCAAGTCCCTGACCTCATTAGTTCTAGGATCAAGACATTGACCAAGTCATTCTGAAATACCAGAGTGAGAAGGTGGACTTTGTATGTGATGATGACAACAATGGTGGTACCACGATGGTAGTAACACTCCTGTCTGCGTGCCAGGCACTCGGTGTGGATTATTTTTTTTATAACCCTCATGCCAACCCTAAGAAGAAGGTGGCTTTTTAAGTGCCACTTCCCAAGTGAGACTGAAGTTCAATGCCATGGCTTGAATGTGTCGCCCCAAAAGTGATCAATGGAAACACAGTCCACAATGTAACAGTGCGGAGAGGTGGACCAGGATGGGAGGAGCTTGGATGATGAGGGTGCCACCCTCATGAAAGGACTGACAAGATTATAAAAGGCTGAGACTGGCCATGGGATGGAACATCAAGAAGACCATCACCAGATACCCACTCCCCGCTCCCACCCCGGAGATTTCTGGAAGTTCTCCAGAACCTCCAGAACTTTTGTTTTGTTTTGTTTTTGGTAGTGCTGGAATTGTACATACCAGGCTAGTGCTCTACTTCTGACCATATCACTAGGCCTTGACTTTTGAAGACAGGGTCTCAATGTATAACCCAGGCAGGCCTTGAACTCAAGATCCTCTTGCCTCCTACTCCAGGGTAACTGGGATTACAGACATGCATCACCACACTCACTCTTAATAAACTTCTAGGGTATGTTGTTCTGGACAGCAGCACAAGCAGTCTAAGAGGCTCAGGGAGGAAAGTGACTCCAGAGCACATGCTGAGCCTCCACGTTCATGTCCACCCCACGTCCTCTCCCCTGGCTACATAACATGAGGGTTGTTGGCTCCTTCTAAATTTCCCCATTTCTAATCCAGACCACATCAGGTCCTGGGGGACTGAGCAAGCTGCTCTGTTTCCCAGGAAACCATTCTGAGTCTTGAGGACTTATTAAGGAGTCCACCAACTTGGACAGAGTTTTCAAACTGGTGCAGCTGGCCACAAATCCCTGGGGGCAGTAGTGAGTTCCCCATCCCTCCAGGTGTGCAAACTGAAGCCAGGTATGAATTTTCGGGAATGTTACAAAAGGGATTCCAACACCAGATAGGGGGTAGAGAGAGAAAGCTGAAAGAAAGAAAGGTAGGAAGGAAGAAAGGAAGGCAGTGAGGAGGAAGAGAGGAAGAAAGATGAAAGAAAGAGTAAGAGCCAGCCTGGCTTCAAATCCTGGTTGCTTTACTGCATGACATTGAATAAGTTTCTCAGCTTCTCCTTGCTCAATTTCCTTGTCTTGAAAACAGAACTAATAATAGCGCCTTCTCACCGCAACACTGCAAGATTACATAAATTAATATGTGTGGAACGCTTAGCAGAGTGCCTGGCACGTGGTAAATCTATAAATCTACTTTCAAACTTTTCATTTTAACTTTGGAGTCCTGTCTTGCCATGCAAACTTCAGTAACTGCTGTATAAGAAATAGATCAAAGAGGAACTGTCCTGGCTGGGTATGATTGTACACATCTATAATCCCAGCTATTCAGGAGGCAGAAGCAGAAAGATCTGGAGTTTGACTTTGCCCCAGCAAAAGTTAATGAGACCCAGTCTCAGAAACAAAAAATACAGCAGTACCGCCAAAAGAAAAAAACAAACAGAGAGAGAAGGGGTGAGAAAAGGGGTGAGAAAGAGAGAGAGAGAGACTACCCAATGATGCAGGAGCCAGGCCAAGACCTCAGGAGCCCTGTCACATCTGCTTTCTTCCCACAACAGCCTCCATGGCACATCAAGGGGATGGGGGCCAATGGGGACACAGCCCAATGTGCCAGCAGTCCACCACCTCAGGGGCTGGTCTGAGACTTGGAAATGATTCCTGCCTTCAGAATCCAGTCTGCAAGCTCCTCAAAACTGGCTTTCACCTGCCATGTTACACAGATAGGGAAACTGAGGCCCGGAAAATAAAAGTTCTCTCTGGAGGGTAGAAGGGCCACCTTCCCAGAAAACACCACCACCAGGTCTCACTCTGGGCAGACCCTTTCTCTCTCTGGCCATTGCCCAGAGGGAACTGGAGTCTCCTTGGTGCTCCTCCAGGAGGCAGGGCCTCTACCATGGAGGGGAATGGCTGCCTGCTGGAAAGTCAGTGGAAGGAAGGAACAGCAAAGAAAGGAAGTGGGGAGCCAGAGCCCAGAGCCAGCATGGCAGAAGCGGGTAGGCTAAGGGTAACCATGGACCAGGGGACAGCTCCAGTCTCCCAGACACAGAAAAGCTCAACCACCTGGGCCCCAACCTGGGATGGGGGAGACCAGTAATCAGTAATTTGAGGGGAGCTCCCAAATGTCCCATGACTTCCCCTCCTCTAGGGCTTGCTGCCCCCACAACAAGGCCAGGTGTGAGTGTCTGGTGGTGTCCATCTGAGGCCTTTCAGGGAGACCTGTAAGACCAGACCCTCACCATATACCAGGAACCCCAGCCCAGAAAGAAGGCTTGTCCAAAGCCATACAGCAGGTCAGGGTTATCCCTCAGGCATTCAGGGCATTATTGTTTTCACTAGTCTCAAAGTCTATTGGGTTTTTGTTGTTGTTGTTTGTTTGTTCATTTGTTTGTTTTTTAATACCTACTATAGGGCAGAGGCAACTCAAAGCCCTCGCATGATCCAATGTTTTCCATGGTGGTAAACACTTCCCCATTTTTACAGATGAGCAAGTGGAGGTGGCCACACCTGCCTGAGGCCACACAGCTGACACTTGTAGTGCTGGGATCAGGTCCAGCAGCCTAGCTGCACAGACCATGTCCTGGTGACATGCTGCAGCAGCGAGAGGACGTTCTTTCCAGAAGTTTGTGCATCAGTGACCATGCACAGGGTTTGCAGAGCCATCCTAGAGCCATGGAAAACACACGGGCAGCTGCCTTCCACATCACCAGTTGTCCTCTCATACTGGTGACAGAAGCCAGAACACTAACTTCCCCAACTTCCTTTTCGACTGAGGGTGGTGCATGACAGTGATCCAGCCAGAGAGTTAGGTAGTAGGCTCAGAGAGGGTGCTACCGCATTAGAAAGTTCTTTCGTTTGTGCTTTTTCCTTCCCCCTTCTTCCTACATGGAACAGGTGCACAATGCCTGAGACCTGGCAGTCATCTTGCAATCACGAGGCACAAGGAATGAGGATGAAAAGTTATATATTAAAGGTACCGAGGACAAATGGCAAACAGTCCCCAGTGCCATCAGTGAGAGTTACACTGGTCCCAGATGGCCTACCTTAGCCTTCATAGAAGACAGTAAGAACCAACAGGATTGCAATATAGTGAGTTTCTATTATTTATACCTGAGTTTATTCCTAAATTATACAAGAGTAGGGTCTAGATGGAACCCAAGGACCACTGAGGCCAAGTGCATGACCCCTCCATGAACTTGGACTGCTTGCTGGGATTCGTGTCTTCTCCTTCCTGATGCACCAGCGTCAGCCCTTTGTTTGGACTGGGGCTCTGCAGAGACCACACATTGACCAGCCACAGAGCAATCCACGTGAGCCCATCTAAGAATCCCAAAAAAATGGGGAGTGGGTTATGTCCTGAAACCACAGCCACGAAGACTCCAGGGTTGCAGGTATCCAGCCCCTGGGGCTTCCAGGAAGCACATCAGACTTGACTCACAGTTACCGAATGTGTCCGTCCTTCCTGGGACAACTACACAAGTATGAACCATATCCTAGAGCACATAGATGGACAAATCCACCAAAGTCCTTGTCGTAGGCGCTCACCGCCTGGTAAGGGGAACAGACAGCAAGGAAGGGAGCGGACAGTTTCTCCTGACACCACTCTCATCTTTCCAAGGGACTTTACAGTCTACATTACCCACCTACCAACTCCTCAAAGTGGAAGCCATGTTCCCTTTGGCAGAAGAGACAAAGGCATGGACAGGGCACTAAGAGGAGGTCTGAGAATTTAGGAGGGAGAGAATGAGATTCATGCCTGGGTCAGCCTGGTGCTCTACCCTCCCGAGCCTGCCCTCCATCCACTGGAACAGCAACACAGGCCTGTCTGCCACAGGATCTATGCACTGGGTGACCAAATCAGTCATCAGAAACAACAGCCTCTCCCCAAAAGCAGAGTCAGGCTGGGACACAGTATTGCCAGATACACAACACCCCCTGCGCCAAGCTGTTGGCGCCTGATGGTTCTTTAATTATTCATCCCGGCTGAACACGCAGGCCTGGGGCTTCAGCCATGCTTTTTGAGCTCACCCATGGGGGGAGCCTGGGTAATGAGTCCAGACCTGTCAAGAAGTGTGGAAGCCGTCGGCCCACAAAATGTTCCCTGGTCCTCCCACATCGTCCCCATCAGGCACTGTGGAGGATGACAATGAGCAAGGATGCTTCAAAGATACCAGGGCCCAAGCTGTTTGCAGTATTGATGGCTAAGCCCTCCTGGCCTGATTTCCATTCCATCTAGCCCAAGGTCTTTCAGACTCTGAGCTCAATGTGGTGCCAGGTAAGTTGTGATAGTTGGCAAGTGGCAGGGATGGGGAGCCTTTCTGCAAGGCAAAAGGTGGGAGGTAGTGACCCAAAGAAGCCGACACACAGGGAGGAGACCTGCTGTTCCAAGATGACAGAGCCAAACAGACCTGGCTTGTGCCTTGGCTCTGTCACTTCCTAGCTGTGTGCCTTCAGACAAATCACTCACTCTATCTGATTGGGTGCCTTTAATACAAAGTGGAAATTCGTTCATTCCATAAGTGTGCATTGGGCCCTGCTTGATTCTGGGCACTGGGGATCCAGCAAGGAAAATAACAACAGTGACCTCACAGGGCCTTTGTAAAGGTCAGAGTTCACTTATCTAAACCACTGCTCTGATATTTATTCAATAAGTACTCAGTACAAGGCCATTATTATTACTTTCATAATTATAGGAGAATTTAGGCTTTGTACATGTTTTCTATCATACATCCTATAGGGTCATTGTTGAATCTGCAGAACAAAGTTCCCACCACATATACATCCATGTACACACATGTACGCACACACACACACAAGTCATTATGAGGACCTTTATCTCTTTCTTCACAATTGCCTTTGACATTCATTTCTCCTAGCCTGGGAGTTCTTTGTCTCATTCATTTCCCCTCAGTTCTAATCATCCTAGTTTGTCCTAACCCAGTCTAGCATGTAACAAGAACTAATAAATGTTTTCTTTATTCACTCACTCATTCATTCATTTACTCAACAAACATTTATTAAGTCTTTTGTTGTATCAAGCCCTGCTCTGGGCACAGGGGACACAGCTGTGACTAAGACAGACGGTCTCTGCATTTGTAGAGTCTATATTCCAGAAAGGAAGACAGACAACAGGAACACAAGCAGACAGACAGGCACAGACAGACAAAAAGCACACTACAGCAGTCCCTCTTTATCTATAGAGATGGATTTCAAGACCCCCAGGGGAAGCCTGAAACCCAGGAGTACCAGCCCTAGACACATTTCCCTGTGCAAACACACATACCTGTGGTAAAGCTCAATGGATAAAGTGGTCACAATAGGAGATTAACAATAACTAGAGATAAAATAGAACAATTGTAATGATGCACTGTCATAAAGGTTTTGTGAACGTGGCCTTCCCCTACATGGAAGGAGAATCACGGGGTGGCTTTGCCAATACTGGTTGACCGCTGCTAATTGAGACCAAAGAAAAGGAAATGGTAGAGGGGTGGGGTGCTGCTAGGCAGCAATGGATGCAAGAAGAGGAAGGAAAGCAGAGGGCAGTGGTGGCAGGCATTGAAGGCCATTTCAGACTGGCAGTGTCCTCACTGAGCAGAGACCTAGGTGAGACGAGAAATGATGTCCTGTGACCATCCAGGGAAGAGAGCCCCGTGCACAGGAAGCACCAGGGTCAAAGGCCTGAGTCAGGAGATTGGAGCGGCAGGGCAGCCACTCTGGGATCCCAGCCTGCCATCTTGGGTGATCAGGCACCAAGGATACCTGGCTGCTCCTTAGACTCCTAGATGGGGCCTGGGATGGGGGAAAGATTGCAGACTCCAGCTGCTCCCTGAAGAGCTAGGAAAATGGAGCCCAGAGACAGAAAAGGTGATTTCCCAAGGTCACACAGCCAGCAGTAACTGGGCTGGACCCAGATGCCACATCTCCTAACTGCAATCAGTGTGGCCTCCACTAAAACACAGTCATTGCCTTTCTAGGTATCAGATTAAGGGGTCTGGGAAACCCCAGGGGTCACTGAGGGTCACGCAGGTTAGGAGACAGACTGGAGAGACATGCATGCAAAGCCTCCCACCCCAGCGGTGCTCATCCTCCTGCTCAGAAAACCAGAGAGCAGCCGCCAGCCTGGCTCTGCATCTGGGAGCCATGGTTACAGCTTGATTGGCAGGGGGTCCAGATGCTTTCCAGCCACCCCCTGTGTCCTAGAGGTTGCCTGAGAAGCCAGGGTAAGGGCCAGGGGACAAGCTGGGGGTCACCCGTTGCCTCTGGATACCACCTGCCAACCTTCCCCTCCCGAACTGTTCATCCGGGCACTGAGCATCACCGCGAAATCCTTTTTAGAGCTCTGAATTAAAAATAAATTTGCAAGCACATAACCAGATGTTACATGGGGAAAAGATAAATAACTCAGCCTGTCAAGGAACTGCCTCATCTCAGTCAACCCTCTCTCTTTCACAAGGTTTTAATTTTTAATTTCACAGCGGTAACTATAGCAACCTGCAAAAATAATATATTCCAAAGCAAAACAACTTTCTTGGCTCGGGCTTAGCATCTCCATGTTCCTGCCTTCCCTCCTCTCCACCAACTTCCCGCAGGTTGGTGCCCAGAGTTGGCGAATGTTCTCAGTGTTGGACTCCCTCATTCATTCATGCATGGATGGATGCGTGCTCACCCAAGTATCCCTCCCCACCCAAGGCTGTGAGCCCTGGCCTGGGGAGCAGGATGCTGACAATGGATTCAGAATCATGAGAGATGCCATGTTATCTGGACCTGTGTCCTTCTCAGGTTTTGAGTAAAGGACAGTCTGCCTATACTTGGGGTCAAGGGGGGTGGTAATTTGCCCCAGGGCAGGTGCTGGGGATTAGGGTAAGAGAAAAGGTGAGAGGCTACTCTACCTGTCTCCAAGGAGCTCACAGTCCTGTGAAGAAGACAGATATATAAACACATAATTACAATAAAGAAAGTCTTAGATGAAAAGGGGGAGTAATATGCAAATGAAGTTCTCATTTGCATATTAGGTTGGTCTAAGAAAGCTTCTGAGCTGGGTCTTGTTGGATAAGTAGAATTTTCAGAGTGAACAGGACAGGGAAAGGCAGGGCAGGCAGGTGGAACAGCATATGCAAAGGCAGAGATGTGTGAGGCAGGTTCTATAGCCCATGAATAGGTGAGGGTTGAAGAGTTTCAAATGCTGAGTTGAGGACTTCAGCTTTGAGGACAAGGGAAATCAGCAAAGAAGTGGGGTGGATAATAGGTACCTGTAGAAGGTGGTTCTGGGGTCAAGTAAGATGAATGGACTAGAGGGGAAAGGGTGGAGAAGATACCGGTGAGGAACTCAGATGGGGGTAGCTGTGGGGAAGAGAGATGAAGTCTTAGTTAGCCTTCCTGAGGAAGCCAACCCTGAGCCTAGGGTCCAAGGATATTTGGAGGTGACCCCAGGAAGCACTGACTTAGGGAGAGGATGAGAGAAGTGGGCGGGGGGAAGGCTGACTCAATGTTTATTAACAAAGAAGTCACCACTCTGGGCATCTGGAGTCATCTTGCTGAGGGAGCCAGTGCTCCTGCCTTGTGGAAATGCTAAGTCCTGCAGCTCTTGGTAAGGAGGGGGCTTCAGCACCAGGGAGGGGGTGGGGGACATAGTGGGCCCCAGAGGCCAGGGAAATTCCTCACCCAGAGACCCTTCACGCTTGCAGCAGGATACAGAACTGGAATGCCCTGAACAGGAAGGAAAGCCCAAGGGGGGTGGCCACCAATGGAATTCTAAGACAGTGAGAGGACATGATGAGAGACCCTGACATCCAGGAGGTGGGCAGAATGTGGCAAAACTACCAAGTGAAGGTGAACCAGGGCTATGCTAGATCCTGGCTGGTGAAGGACCCCAATGGCATTGACCAAAGGCTGAGCAGTCCACTCAAGTGCAGCCCCAGGGTTTGGACTCTCCTTTCCAAAGACAAGAGTCACATGGCAGCAGAGCTGTCCTTCAGTCTCCGATTTAAAAGGGCAGGGACATATGTTGAGTGGGAAAATACATGTCCAAGAATATGTCATACAGAGATGTGACACTAATGGTGACCTTGAGGAGGCTACTTCATCTCTCCTGGCCTCAGTTTCCTCCTCCAGAAGATAGGGCTTGTAGAAGTGACTATTGTATCAGCTCCTTGTGAGGATGTAATTAAACAATGCCCTGTGATGCTAGACGTCACTTGATCATTATTACCTGTGTCTATTATTTTTGATAATGTTGTTTGAGCATTGGCACATGTGCTTGGCCCAGGGGATCCAGTGATTATCGAGCAGACATGGTCTGTGCCCTCGTGCCGCCTACTGCCTTGTGGACATGGTGAAATACTTTATATAGAAGGTTGAAGAAAGCCGGGTAAAAAATTATGCATAAAGCATGATTCTAATTTTGTTTAAACACACACTCACAAAGGCCCGAGGGATATACACCAACATGTAACGAGAGTTAACACTAGATGGTGGAATTGAAGGTGGCTTGCATTTTTACAATTCTTTTCTGTGTTATTTTCTTTTTAAAATGTTCACAGAAGATTGTGTTATTTGAATCGTTATTTTTGAAAAAGAAAGGAAAACAAGCATTCTCCTTTCTCCCACTCCCTGCCCGTCAAAAATTCCATCAGTTTCCTCAGGATCAAGGAGGTCCCCATCCTCAAGGGACATTTCATGGTGCCTCCCAGGGTCTACTCGCCAGGTCTCCCCCCACCCACCCACCCACACACACACACACTCTACGGTACACTGTCAGGAAAGGGTTAGGGGTGGTGGTCTCCATCAGAGCAACAATCCTGGGCTCTCTGGTGAGCAGAGGGGGAGAGTCAAGCTCCCTCCCAACTTGGGGGCATCACCTGCGTAGCATCTGTGCCCAAGGGGCAGAGCAGAGAGCTCTATGCACATCCATCTACCTGTGGCTGCAGAGGTAAGGCTGTTCAATTCTGAGCATCACTGTGAGGACTTCCATTTGCCTGCCTGCCCTCCCAAGCCACGCACGTTCTCTAAACAGCTTCACCTGTAATAAGCTGATGTTTTGCTCTTCATCTCTTGCCTTCTAAGTCCCCTGCTGTTTCTGAACATAAGAGGGGAAGGAAGGAAAGTTATACATTGACACCAAAAAGTCACATAGTCATACCTGACTCTTAAAACTGGCTATTAATAAAGACATCAGCCACCCATTTTTCTATTCTCTTTGGCATCTAGGACTGTGTGATAGGTCCAATGCTCTTGGAAAGATCTAGTAAGGTTCCCCATAGTACGCTTGACAGGATTATCTGGGTCTCTTTGGGGGAAATGGGTCCTTTCCCACACTATGTGGACTTCATGAGATCTCCATCAAGACTACACAGCAGGGGTGGTGGTCACGGGTCCCATGCAGGACCAAAGCCATTTTCTGGGATTAATAAATGGATGTGCATGTGTGATGTACAGGAAAAAGCAAGCCACTCTCCTGCCAGACTGGATGATGCTGGAGCACGAGTTTGGGCCCCCATGTTCATGGCCACCTTCTCTACCTTCACTCCTAGCCTACCCTAGGTCACTACTGTGCAGACCAGAGGAGCTGGCCATGAGTCTCTTCCAGCCTGTCCTAAAATGTTCCCCATCTTCTTCCATAGGCTGTCTTTCTCTCTCCTCTTCGGAGAGATGTGGAAGATCCAGAAACAAACCCAAGAGCCCAGTGAATGTCAGAGACACTGGATAGCAGCATCTGAACCTCTGCATGACCATCAGAGTTGACCTATGTGGACCGATAACATGAGTGATAAATGAGCACTGGGTTGAATCATTGTGACCTGAGGCTCTTTGTCACAGCACTGATCCTGCCTTGACTAATGCAATGGGGTGGCACCTTACAGAGCCACCCCAGAGCCCTCATCCCAAAGGAGTCTCAGCTTTGCATCCAACCACAAATATTTATTGAGCTCCTTGTCAGTGCTTCTCTTTACCCCACACTGCCCACGATCGCCTCTCTCCTCGTCTGTCTTCTCCATATGGACCGCAAGTTTCCCAAAAAGCAGGTCTTTATCTGTCTTCCTCCTTAGCAATGTCCTGTGGATCTAGTTCATTGCCAGGTACTTGATAAGAGCTCAGTAAGTACTGATCAATTGACTGGACTTGCAAAATGTCCAGATGCACGAAATTGTGAAGGTGAAGTGATGGTCTGGTTAAGAAGGGATGTAGCACATTAGGAGGTCCTCAGTCAATGTCTGTACAGCAAACATTAGCTAAATAAAGACATGTGTGGGCTGCTGGCCAAAGCTTTCAAAGGGATACGGATCTTAGCTAGGATTTATCCTACCCCAAACACTCCAAGAGTTCACTTGTCTCTGGTCCCTGGCTGGTCCCAGACTCTACGGGGAGAAGAGTGGGACCAGCTGCCTCTCCAAAGGAGCCCAGAGGCACTGGGTTGTGGTAGGGGTAAGGCAACACTTCAGGAAATAACATTTCCAAGGCTTTTGCTGTGAGAGCAGACTTCTCACCCCTGCCTGGCTGTGGAGGTGGGTGTGGAATGCCTGGTGTGCCTCTGGGGAGAGCATCCCTCTCACAGTTGCAAGGCTCATCTTGGGAAAGGTTAACTCCTTGCACCCTATCCATGTTCCAGACAAACTCCAGGGGCTTAGTCTAAGTCTCCCAGGGAATGTCCAAAGGCCATGCCTGGGGTAGGGATTCAGGTGGCTGCACTGTGTCCAAATAGCATAATAAGTAGTCCAAGGATTGAGCTCTGGAGCCTGTGTTCAAACAATGACACAGGGCACTTATCAGCCATGAGACCTGGGACTACTTAGCATACCTGAGCCTCAGTTTTCTCATCTGAGCAATGGGAAGATGATAATTGTACCCACTCTAGAGAGTTGTTGGGGAGATGACATCATTTTTAAAACGCTTCTATTTTCATTTCTGATATGGTAACTATCAATAAATTGACATAAACAAAACTGTTTGGGGATCTCAGTAATGAGTGAGCTTGAACTCAGAACGAGTGCTGTTCCACTTAAGCCACACCTCAGCCCATCTCAGTAACTTAAAGGAGTGTTAAAGGGATCCTGAAACCCAAAAGCTGGCAATCCCTCTCACATTGTAACTTCCCTTAAACATGGCCTACTTTAGTCTGGCACCAGCTGACCACCTTCCTCTCTCCCTCCAGGTCCCAGTTTAGATCCTGTGTTGTGTTTAATTGACCAACGCAAGCACCTGACCAAGGAAGCCTCCACACATACCCGGCCCTGCTCCCGCAGTCCCCTCCTAGCCCTCCCCCTCCCCTTGCCTCCCACAGCAGCTCTCCACCTCCGATTTGGCCATTTCACTGCTTTTTACTAAATTATACTCACCCTTCAAGGCCCAGTCTCTTCTGCCTCCCTAGGATGGCTGGCTGGTTCCAACCACTGGAGACCTTAGTCCTCAGCTCACACAGTACTTGCCTGGCCTTAGGAGCAGGTAGCCCAGGTGGCAAGACTGCTTTGGAGTCCCCATCTCCCAAACTAGACTGTGAACTGCTTCTGCTTTTGTATTTTGCATAGCTCTGACTGAACTGTGTAAACACGAACAAGTCACTTCCCCTCTCTGCATCTGTGTTCTCATCTGTGAAATGGGGTAACTACCGTACTTACCATGCAGACTCTCCAAGGACTGGCTAGGCTAATTCATCTTATTAGATTGCAAGGACTGTCATCACAAAATCTCACAGTTGGCTTTAATGACAGAAATTTATTTTCTCACAATTCTGGGAGATTCAAGTCCAAGATCAAGGTGTCAGCAGGATTGGATCCTTTCTTCTCCTTGTGGCCTCACAGGGTCTTCCCTCTGTGTGTGTCTGTGTCCTGATCTCTTTATCACTTTTTTGGTTTGTTTTATTTGTGCTTTTGTTTTGTGATCTCCTCTTTAAATAAGGACATCATTGCATTAATTAAGGTCCCCCTCATGACCTCATTTCAACTTAATTACCTCTTTAAAGACCCAATCTCCAAACACAGTCACACTTATTCTGAGGTACTGGGAAAGGGACACAATTCAGTTAGCACCTGTGCAGGGTGGGCACCTGTGACAGAGCTGTGCTTACTTTTCCTCCCCGACTATAGCCTAGTACTGTGGTCAGGGCCAGGCCATTAGACCCCACAGGGATCAGTCCTCAGGTGTGAGCTGCCTACAGAGGGAGTATGACCTTGGACAAGGACATTATCCTCAGCTAAGAGATCTCTGCCAGACTTACTGGCAAAGCTTACTACCATGCTCCTTTACTGTGTGACCTTGGATCAGCCCTTTGCTTCTCTGGGCATTAATTTCCAAAACTGGCAAGATGGAGAAAGAGACTTGCAGAATGATGGTGATGAAATAAGATCACCGTTGTTCTTTTGATCTGTGCAGCAACTAATTTTACTGAGCACTTACTATGTGTGAGGCACTGAGCTAGGTTCTGGGGATAAAACAGTAAGAAAAACAGGATAGAACCTCCAGCTGTGCTGGAGCCAACATTATCCCTGGGCCTGCCAGACACTAAACAAATAAGCAAGTAAAATACCGTGTATATCAGTGATGATGAGTAATAATTAAACCAAGGGAGGAGAGTAAGGAACACAACAATCGAGGGGGTGGGATGGGGGGACTGCAATTTTAAATACGATGGTCAGGGAAGGTCTGTCTATGAAGAGTCTTGGCAAGGGAAGGGAGGCATGTAGGCATCTCAGAGAGAAGCTGTGCAGGCAGAAGGGACATGAGCGTGCCTGGCGTGTTCTGTGGGTGTGTTGCTGGAGCTGAGTGAGCAAGGGGGAGACCAGCTGCAGGGGAGGTCAGAGCAGCAGCCCTGGTCCACCAGGGCAGGGCCTCTCAGGTCACCATAAAGACTTTGGCTTTTCCTCTGAGCCATGGGGAGCCACAGGAGTGTTCTGAGTGCAGGAGGGGGTGAGACCTCACTTTGATTTTACTAACAGAGCGTAACCCTGGTGACAAGATGAGATTGCAGCGGCTGGCTCCTCTGCTCACAGAGCCCTGCGTGCCTCTGCAGATGGCTCTGTCTCTGACTGTGCCTACCCTTCAGCCCCACCCAGGCACCAGCTCTGGTGCGTCACACCCCCAAGTATGCACCCCATCATGTGGCCTCACTCCTGGTCCTTCAAGCCTCAGTCTTGACTCACCCCCTCCTGGAAGCCAGTCAGCCCCAGACCTACCTTCATTGCTCTCTTTCCTAAAACCAAGAGGCAGTTAGAGCCCACACGGTGGTGCACAGCTATAATCCCAGCTACTCAGAAGGTAGAAGCAGAATTGTTAGTTTGTGGCCAGCCCCAGTAAAGTTACCAAGACTATCTTGAAAACAAAATAAAAGCAGGTGCCAGTGGCTCATGCCTGTAATCCTAGTTATTTGGGAGGCTGAGATCAGGAGGATCTCCATTTGAGGCCCTCCAGGGAACTAGTTCATGAGCTCCCATCTCTAAAATAACCAGAGCAAAATGGGCTGGACAAGAGCAGTGCAGTGCCTGCTTTGCAAGTACAAAACCCTAAGTTCAAACTTCAGTCCCACAAAAATAAAAAGTAAATAAATAAAAAATAAAAGGGCTGGAGGTATTGGCTCAAGTGGTAGTGTGCTTGCCAAGCATTTTCAAGAGCTCTGGATTTGATTCCCAGTAGCAAAAAAAAAAAAAAAGCAGTTAGAAGACAGGTCTGGGCACCCAAGTGTAGGGTTCAAATCCTTTCTACTTGGAGTCTCAGAGTTCATCTTTCATAAAATGGGAGTGATGATAGCAATAGAGAATTAAAAAGGCCTCTGGGGCCGGGGTAAGTGGAACCTGGAGACCAACTCAGATAAAATGCAGGATAGTGCAACCACAGGGATAACAAGCTTCAGAGCTTTTAGACATTGTCACCACAGAGAAAGGTCCAGTGGTCACAAGGCTCCTGTGTCAACCAAGATTGCCCACATTTAAATGGGCTGTACCTAGGATGGCCACTCATTACCATCCAAGTTATACTCACCACCTGCTCACAAGGCTGTGTTGGGGTGGGGGGGAATGAGCCCACACAAGAAACATCCTGCGTACCTAGAGAATTCAGAAATGCAGCCACAGCGACCAGCATGCCACATGGGAACAACCTCCAACTGGTACCTGGTAAGTACCCAGTGGATGTGATGGTGTTCGTCAAAGCCATAGTACCATAGGGCTGAGAAGACTGGGAAGTGAACTCTTGTGAGTGTCAAGGTGGAGACTCCCCACAGACCCTGGTGAGGCTCACAGGAGCCACTGCTGCTACCCCATGGATGATCCCGTGTTTGGTAGGTGCTCTGGGTTCAGAGAGGGGCAGGACTCACTGGAAGTCTCCCGGCTCCTTGCCCTAAGAAGACACCCTTGGTCAGGACTCTCATCTCCTGGGCTTAGCAGGTACTTCCTGACAACTCACTGCTACAGGGCTCTCACTAGCACTAGATCATGCTCTACCACTTTTCCTAGAAGCCATTTGGGATAGGTATTTCTACCACCATTTTGCAGGTAAGGAAACTGAGGGTCACACGGGTAGTAAGTGATGGAGCCAAGATTTGCGCTTATCTCTGTGCTCCAGAGCTTTCTGCAGAAGAGGCAACCTGACTAGCCTGGTGGTTAGCCAGGCCATCAGGGTTCAAAGCTAAGTCTGTCCTTTTGTGCTCTATACCTCAGTTTACCCACCCAGAAAACAGGAGTCCTAGGACCTCCCTCATGGAGCTATCATGCACATAAAGTGAGGGGTTGTGTTTGGAATGACAGGCAATATACTCACTAAAAGCTCGCTCTAACCCTTCCAGATCACCCCTTTTCTTAGTTCTGTATGCTTTCCCCGTGTGTCCCTGACTTCCTTATTTCTCTTGCTCAGTGCCATCTCTTCTGAAGCACATCTGTCTTGCTTTGAAAAGCTTCTCTTTGTCACTTTCCTGGTTTTTTTTGCTCCCTTCTGGGTCCTAAATCCTAGTTCTGTGTTTATGTGTGGCATAAACTTAAGCAAAGTGCAGAGCAGGCATCCTGAAGGCACACTCCTCAAGTGCCAGCCCTGGCACCATTCCAGAGCCAGGCCAGCCCAGGGAGTCTATGTTCCTAACCCCTTCCCCCTTCACACACCTGCACTCCCACCTGGAGGTAGGCTGGCATGCCTAGCTATTCTTTGTATTCTGGGAAGTGCCCCATTTGCCCTCAGTTTCCTCATCTATAAAATGGGGAAAACAGAATCTATCTTCCAAGGTTGTAAAGATGAAATGATTTGTCTGGAAGACAAATATTCTTTTCTCTGTCTTGGCTTGTGTAGAATTGCATTTGCCTCTGTCTTTCCCATCCTGCTTCTGGTGGTTTTTGCATTTTGTTCTCTCTCTCTGTCTCTCTCCCTCCCTCCCTCTCTCTGCATGCACTCCCTACCTGGAAGTGGCCTCAACTGGAAAGCAGAAATGAAGCATTGAGGAAGGGTGGCCCTTCCGTAAGACCTTGAGGTCCCAGGGCCAGTCAAATGGCCTGACTCCTCCCTGCCTGTACCCAGGCAGTGCCCCAAGATCCAGTGTCCCCACCCCTGCATACCCCACAGCCTTGAAGCTGGGGAAGACGGGATCCATTGTGCAGGAATGGCCTGCTGCTATGGAAACCAGCGCTCAGGAAACGTGGAGAAGATCCATTCTGGGGGAGTTGGTATGGCCTTGGGGGAGGGGAAGAGGCCAAACTGCACCTTGGACTTTGCCCTCCCATTACTAGCCGTGTGATGCTGGGCAAGTCACTTAACCTCTCTGAGCCCTCCTCTCCCTCACCGGCCTGGGAGCAGCAGCCCCCATTAGCAGCGGGTAATATCGGCCTTGATGACTGAACGGCGCGCTGCGGCTTTCAAGCCTGAAGACACGCCAAATTGCCGTTTGCTTTCATTACCGCGAGCTCGAAATATTCTAGTGCCAGCTTGCTGCGCGACCCTGTGCCACCGAGGGCCAGCAAAGCGATTTCGATGATAGAATTCCCTCTCGGGGGCGCGGGTCCACTTGCGCACAGGCACGCACGCACCCACACGTGCCCACCACCCGGCGCTGAGCTAAGCTGTCCCGGCTTATGTCTCCTGACCCCGGTTGAGAAACGCTGGAACCACATTTCCTCCACTAGGAAGGGAAGAAGAAGTGAGCGGGCGGTCTGATCATTACATTCCATCCCCCAGCGCAGGCGCCAACGCAGGGACTCATCTGAAGATGCGCTCCCCCTCTGAGATGCCTCCCGCGGCTCCCCAGCCTCCAGGCCTAAGTCCAAGTTGAACAGCCTGACCTTGGAGGCCCCCAGCACTCCTGCCCTGTCTCTCCGCTACAGATGTCGTTCTCTGGGTTTATGAGCCCTGTCCTTGGGAAGGCAAGGGTTGTGACTATCTTTGTTAACACCAGCCACCCAGTGTCTGATTGGCACCTGGCACCGTGTGAGGCCAGGAAGGGCAGAGGTCAAGGACATAAGCTCCACAAATCAGGATGGTATCTGCCTGCCACCCCTCCCTAGGGGTATTAAGAGACGTTCACCCTCCCTATGCTTTGGCTTCCTACCTCATACCTCCCTAACCACAGTAACACGCCACAGAATCTGCTCTCAGACACACAGTCACATAACACACACAGCACACTCTCCCAACGACACACATGCCATCATGGGCAGTATCCATGATGCAAAGGATGCATCCATCCCACTGGGTACCTTCCAATCCATGCTTTTGCATGAGCACTTCCCCCTTCTCAATCCATTTCCACAGCTTCCTCCAGCTCTCTGGGGGACCCTCTGTACCCCCTCTCACCTCACTAGTTCACTTCATTTTGCAAAGCATTCTGTGACTTGCCCAAGATCACACAAAAAGCGTGTGCCCTCTGAGCCTGTGTTAGAACCTGAGCCTCCAGGGGACACTGAGTCCAGCTGCTCCAAAGAGCATCCGAATATTCATTCCGCCAGCCAGCCTGTTTGTTCGTTTTCCCAACAAACATTTATTACGCCCCAGGCAGGCTGCTTGGTGCTGGGGACCCAGCCATGAACAAGGCTAGCTGAGAAGAAGAGCAGCCCAGAGAAGCAGACAGATGCTAAACAAGTAATTACAAATGTGATGGATGCCACCAAGGAACAGCAGGGCCCCCAGAAGGGGATCATAGGGGATGCCAGTCTTTCCCACTTGTGCCAAGTTTTGCAGCCCCCAGGTCAGTCCTCCAGCCCCTGTACAGAGTCCCCAGTTTAAAGATCCTAGGTCTGTATCTCTGGGGAGGGCTGTTTCCTCCTAAACAGTCTCCAGAATAGCACTGTGGGGGGCGGGGAAGTGGCAGGGGAAAGATTTTCTAATCACTACATCTTGGGTGGGCTCACTCCCCCTCCAGGCCTCTGAGGCAAGTAGAATTAGACCTGGTTTACAGGTAAGCAAACCAAGCCCAGTGACTGCTGAGTACAGAGTGGGAATTCAAACCCAGGCCTGCTAGACTCCAGATCTCCAGGAAGGTTGTTAACCTTGGTGCCTAGCCTGCAGCTCTGCCAAAAGTGGTTACAGTTAGCAGGGAAAGCAATGCATTACAATTCAGCCAGCATTGTCAATACAATACACTCCTTTCACTTGAGGACAGAGCATTTGAGCAACCTGAGCATCACAGTGAGTGGGTGTCCAGCCAGGTACCTGTGTTTACCAGCTGTGTGGCCTCAGGCAAATTGTCTAACCTCTCTGATCACTGGTTCCCATCTGTGGAAATGGTGGTGATTGTGAGGAGTTTCACCGCTCTACCCTCCTGGCCTTCCTGCCCCCTCTCTATCCTTCCATACCAAGGCACTGACCTCCAGGCTCTGCTCACACATCAGCTTTGACCAGCAGCTTTGCATATGCTGTTCCCTTTGTCTAGAAGCTCTTCCTCCAATATCTACATGTGCCCACTCAGAGACCCTCCTTGGTCATCTTGGCAGAAACCTGTGCCCCTATCCTGGATGCTCCCCAGCCTGCTATTGTTCTCCCTTGCGCCATCCCCAGCTTCTACACCCACTGCCCTGCTATAGAGGGTAGAGGTTTAGTTCACTGCCTCTTCTCAGCAAGGCATTTGATCATGGCCACAGGGGCTCAAGCCAGGTCTTAAAGCCTGAGGATGTGTGTGCTCCACCCCATGCTGGTTCTAAGCCCTCCACCCCTAGCAGGGCAGGTAGTAGACTAAGGCAGACATGCCACAACTATATAAATCAGTTGACTTTGAGCAACCCACCACCATGGGCCTCCTTCTGTACAGCAAAGACTGCAGAGAGGGACAATTGATTGCCCTGGGCCTCCTCCCCATGGGCTTGAGCTGACAGGCAATGGGAAATCAGGCCCAGGCTTGGCAGGGGCCTAGCAGGGGCTCAGTGCCTAGGACCAGGGCCCTGCCAACGTCACTCCCCCAAACAGCTACCAATTGTCTCAGTGGCTCCCGGAGTTCCCTGAAGACCTCCCAGTGGCCACTCTCTCACAGGGACATGGGTTCTCAATGAGGCTGCGGCCTAGTTGTTTCCGGTCACAGTCAGGGAGGCAGACACAGCATGGTGGTCCCAACCTCACAGGAGGCCCTGGGACTTCCGAGCCCTGCTGGGAACTCACAGCCTGGTGCTTGGCTCCAAGTAGGCGAAGACAGATCCCAGGGGCTGGCCAGAACTCGTGGCATTTGTATGCAGGTGCAGACCCCAACATGAGCTGGAATCCATCAACAGAAAATAAAATGTTCAGGGAGAGCAGCCGCAGAAGATGAACGGCTGCGGGGCAAAGGTAACAGCCTCAGCTGCTTATTGAGCCCAGGATATCTCAGGCTGCTCTGAGGGGGCTTCATCCACCCCTCACAACAGGGAGGCAGAAGGGGCAGGACTTCCACTTCTCAGGAAGAGAAATGAAGCATAGAGAAGAGAAACCATTTGCCAACAGGACTTGAACCCAGGCCTCCCTGGCTCCAGAGACAGGGCCGAGCTAACTCTGCATGACCCAATCTTCCCTCTATAGGGGCTCCCTCTACAGGCTCCCCAGGGGTTATGTTGCCATAACAACAAAGAACAGGTCTGAGTCCAGAAGCACAGGACCTGCATCAGAATAGGGTGCAGAGAACTTTCCAGAAAGCTCATCCTAGGCGCACCCTAGGCCTGCTGGGTTTGGCTAGTCTGCCTTTTTCACATGGTCCTAGTTGATTCCAAAGCAGGCCTGATTTTGAGAACCACTAGCTTAGAGACAAGTCCAACCTAGACAGACTAACTTTTCATTTGTCAGGTGAATAGCCCCTCACATGGGCTGCCGGTTTGGGATCAGGAAGTGGCAATAAACACTAATATTGGGCTTTGGGCTCCTTTTACTCTTAGCACAACTCCATGCAGGAAGTAACATTGTATCACCATTTTACAGATGAGAACACTGAGGTGCTGGGAGCATAAGTTCCCATGCACGGATGTTGCCCAGCTCGAAAGTGGCAGAGCCAGAATTTGAATCCAGGTGGAGACTTCCAGGACCTTTGGGTGACACAGAGGCCTAGGTAAAGTCCCGCCTAAAAAACTGGACTGCACTGCAAGGACCACAGAAGTCACAATTTTGGCATTGAGAAAGCCAGCCTGGGGCAAGACCAGGGTAGGTTGAAGCAGAGACTGGAAGCAAAAAGACCTGAGGCTCCAGAGGCTCCTGGGGCAGAGCTGGGCAGTAACACTGAGGCCACTGCTGAGGTAGCCTAGGCAGAATTGGGTGGGTTTTGGAGTGAGAGCAGAGGGAGGCAAGGTTTGTGAAAATTCAGGAAACCACAAGACAAGGCACCAGGGGCAGGAACAGGCAGGAAGAGACAGTGAGTCCTTGTATAGACACTGAGCCTGGCCTTGTTCAGGAGGGGCATCCAGGAAGAAGCTGGGGACCTCTGGATGATATTCCAGCCATACCTTCAAATCTGGGGACAGTGGAGATGGCTGGGGTGTTTTGGCACTGTGGGATCCTGGGACAAAGCTTCGGGGGGGGGGGGGAATCCTGGGAGCCATCCATCCCCACACCCCTCACATGCACAGGTGCCCTCCTGAACTCCCAGGTCACATTTGCCAACAGTGTGGCTGTGTTGCCACTCCCTTCATCTGTGAATAGACCTACTGACATGGAACCATTCCAGAAACAGGGTCTAAATGGGACACACCAATAAAGCCCTCAGTGTGTGAACAGGATGGGATGTGGTCATGGCTGCAGACTCCAGCTGGACCCCAACTGCCTTTCCCCTCCACCTCTACACAGTGAGGATCCAAACTGATGCTATCACATGACAATTAAATATACAAATTAAATATTCAAAGTGCCTGCACATAGCGGGCCTCACCCAAGGTGGCTGGTGTTTCTCTTCACTTCTTCCTGTCTGCAAGGATTGGGGCCACCCCACCCCACAGCTGCCTTCACGCTGCAGAGCACCTTTCACCCCTCCTTCCCCTCCAGCCTGGCAGGGACTGGGGGCAGGCTGATGTGAACTGGGCTGAGGTCCTGCCTCCTGGGCTGGTGCCTGGTGCACGGGAGCAGAGGGTCCATGGGCTGGATCGTGGGGAGATTCAAACATAGAGCTGGCGCAGGCAACGGAGACATTTGCATCAGATAATGGGTAAAGTGTCTTGTTATTCCATTAACTGTATAGCAATGACTGCGACTGTGGCAGAGGGAGGGAGTATTGGAAACCCCCCTAGTGTGGGCAGCCTGGAGGCTTCCTGGGGGCCCAGCAGCCTGACCAGCAATGGGGGGGCTGTCATTGGGCAGAGGTGCCTCACACTAGACCCTCAGCCCCAGGCACAAGGCAGGAACTCAACTGGGGCAAATTCAAGATGCACATCCCTCACACCACCATTATTTCCTGATGGATCTCCCACTTCCCAGGACTCAGGCTCCTGATGACAACTGTGCAGAAAAGCTTAGGCACTGAGCAGGTAGAATGGGGGTTGGATTGTGACTCCACCTTTCACAAGCTGGTGAGTAGTACATGCACTTGGTGTTACAGGGCTTTCAATGAAATGAAATACCACATCTCCTACATTGAGGCCACCTTATCAATTTCTCTGACAGATCCCATGGAGTCCCAAGAGATGCCAGGTACTTTCTAGGCACCGGAGAGCCAGCAGGGAGCAAAGCAAACTAGTCCCACTCTGATAAAGTTTGCATCCCGTATGGGGCAGTGGGTGTGGGGAGCACATAAATAAGTAAATAAGGAAAATACCAGGTGATAAGAGCTTCAAAATTTGGAAACAGGACTATAAGGAACTCAGCACAGGAAGGAGGGGTACTTTAGAAAGTGACAAAGGAAGGCCAGTCTGAGCAGGTGACATTGGAACAGAGGCTCAGGTGGCCTGCAGTAGTCATGGGAAAGCCCTGGGTTGAGTCCAACAGGCTTGTTGAGTCCAAAGCGCAGCAGACAGCAGAAGATGGAGAGGAGGGAGAGAAGGGCCATGTCGGGGCATCACAGTAGCCCCTACCAGTCAAAGCAGGGAGGGACATGATCGAGTTTCAGTTGTTCAATGGTCTCCTGGCTGCTGTGAGGAGTGGATGACAGGGGCCAGCACTGGTGCAGGAGAGCTGAGAGGAGGCTTAGGCAGCAGTCCATGAATGTGGTGCAGGTGGAGGTAGAGGGTGGAGGTGCTGAGCTCTAGAAGGCACTGTCACCAGGACCTGTAAGTGATGATAGGATGAGAAAACAGGGGCAAGGGTGATCACAAAAGTTGGCAAGTGGCTTATTAAGAATGCACCTTGCACATAGTGCTTCATAAATACTGCCCATTGCAAAAGCACAGTGATCTACAGCAGGCACAGCTTCTAAAGGGCCTGGCCTGACAGAGCACCAGCATTCTTGGTCCAGTTTCCTGGGTTGGGCCAGTTGGCCACTGAGTGGAGAAGAGGACTCTGTGTTAGAAGGGGTCAGAACATTATGTTTCCCACGTACACAGTGACAGCATGCGTGTCAGGGCGTTGCCCAAGGTTGCTGGGCTTCCTACGGGCAGAGCAAAAACTGGAAACCAAGTATCCTGACTCTGTGAAGTTCACTCTGGGATCCAAGAAGTCTGTGATTCCCTGGCATGAATCCGCAGAGCACCTTCCACCACATCTACTGAGAAGTGGGCTCCAAAGTCCGTTTCCTGACCCTCTTGGACACCCCCTAGGCAATGGTAGCAGAGTCTAACCCCAGAGCCTTCTCACTTCCTGGACCTTCCCACCACTGCTGCATGTCACTTGACCTGTTTCCTCCTTCAACCCTAGCACTCTGCATGGCTCAGCCTTTAGGGCCGACTCCAGCCTCCCCAGGACCTACAGGGGTTCCCAGGGCCAGGCAAGAGCTCGGGCCATCTCAAGGGACAGTCATTACCACTGCTTCATGTCTTCCCATAGCCAACTTGGAAAGCATGCTCAGCCTTATGCTAGGCCAGGCTGGCACTGCTGCCCAAGCCCCACTTTGTGGCATTATAGGGCCCCATGTGGTCTGGCTCAGGTTCCTGTGAGCCTTTCCTGTGGGGACACAGCCCAGGCGGAATCCCCCTGGCTCCCTCCTCACCCGGCTCGGATATGAGTCAGGGAATGTCCTATCAGCACTTTTTCTTTCTTCCCCAGCTCGGGCAGGCACAGCCCTGCATGGCAGGAGAAGGGAGGTGGAGCCCACTGGAGCCAATGCCCAACCTGCCTCTTGCCTGGTAACGTCACCCAGGAGCCTCAAGCCAAGAAGTACTCCTCCTTCAGTGCCAGAGGGTCTGGCCCCAGATTCAGGATATGGGCTTTATGCTTAACCCCAAAGCAGCCCATGCCTCACTTAAGGCCAAGTTCAGACAAGAGGCAATCAGGGGCTTAAGTGGCTGCCAGAGAAGGCCAGCCGCCCGGTTATTAAATATTAAGTGGCAAGAGCCTGGGAACGCATAATTGCAAATGAGACTCTGAAACAGATGTTGCCAACAGCTTGGACCTGCGCTCACAGTTGGGACCAACAGGGGATTTCAAGTCACCAAGCCGAGCTGCTGGCAACTTCCCTGCATTTACTGGGCCCCTGCTGGGTGCCAGGCCTTGAACAAGGTGCTGCAGGTAGGAAGATTGACCAGACATGGTGCTGGCCTCCAGGGGTTTTGCACCTGCTGAGGAAGACAGATAAAGCAAAGACTCACAGCCACATGTGGTCCTTGAGGTGGTGTGGGCCTGGGGACATATCTAGGAGGGATTGAGGAACTGAGGCTTCAAAGGGGGAAATGAGCTGACTTTAAAGAATATATTCAATCCGTCATTCAGCAAACGTCTATTCAATACCTCCTGTGTGCCAAATGTTGTAGATTCCGGGAAAGTATTAAATAAGTCAAACTCTTTCTCTGGTGGCACTTACAGTTGAGTGGGAGCTTGCACTATGTGGATGAATAAGGGTTGGTACCATGAAAAGTGACAGAAGAAAGAGTCTGTGCAAAGTAGGGAGTTCAGTGTGGCTAGACACGTGCAGGAGGAAGGGAGGAGGATGGGATGGCTAGTAGTCTGAGCCTGAAGAGCTGCCATGCTGAAGAGTTTGGGGGAGTCCTGGAGGATTTCACAGTACTGTGGCATGACCTCCCTCAGGGATAGTCCATGACTCTATTATCCCTGGGAAAGAACATAATCTGGTTGTCTTTTATGCTGCCATCCTGAGAAGCAATAAGAGGAAGGACACACCTCAGTGTACATCATGGTGAATGTGGCTATCTGGCTAGCTGCCAGCCCCACCTTAATCCTCCCCCAACCCAGGTTGGGTTACTCAGCCTCCACCATGGAGAACCTTGGAAGATCCAAGCTCCGCCCCTTTATTCTCCTCACACCTGCAGCTGACCCACTGACAACACATCCTGGGAACACAGGCCCCTTTGTGTTTGCAGGGAACAGGAGCACAGTCCCTGTGGAAGGTGGCAGGGAAGAAACATGAGACCACAGACCCCCTCAGGCAACAAGTCTTTGTGGGTGGAAGGGAGGTTCCACTCCATCATCCCCAAGAATGTCCCAGCTGGCTGGACTTCTCTCCCTTCCCCTGCTGCAGGCAGGGGCTGGACCTGGTGAACTTTCAAGGTCATTCCCTGGTGGGACTCTATACAGAGAAGTCCAAAGAAGAAGAAAGACAAGACTGCATTTGAAAATGCCAGGATCTCAGGAACACTCAAGTCTTTGAATATGGTTCTAGAAGTCCAGAATTGCATTGGTCCGAGACTCTAGAATTACATACACCTAAAATGCAAAGATTCTAGAATCCTGTGGTGCTAAGATTCCAGAGTGTTAGGGGAAGGATTCATGCCTCTGGAGAGAACCCTGCATGATAGCTCCAAAGGCAAGCAGGCTTGTTTCCCTCTTTTCTTCTCTAAATCGTCTTCTCACTCTCGCTCTCAATCCCTCTCTCGCTCGCTCTCTCTCGGTGTGTGCTCATCTGCACACCCCCTCTGCAGTCCCTCCTCCAAGCCTGGCAGCCACACATTTGCCATCTGCATATAACCCAGTGATTAGCACCTCAAGCAGGAGGGGAGGGGCATGGAGCCCCCACTGCCTGCCAGTGAGAAGTCCTTAAGTCAGCCAGGCTGTGGGGAGTCACCCCAACTCCCCAGAAGGCTGAGAGGGGAGGAGGGCTCACACACACAGTGGAGACACACAAAGACACAGAGAGACATGCACGCTGCACATGGACATCATAGACATCACACCCCCACACATGTGCAGCACTCACACACATGCAAACAACCAGAGACAAACACATAACCCCACCATTGACACACACCTGATACACAGACATGCAAAAACACAGACATGCATAGCACACAGGGATATTTGCTGCTGTATCTGCACACACACCCACATGCATGCAGACACAGGCACCTATACACAAATACATGCAGACAAACCCAAATCCACAGCCATGTACTCAGAGTTACATAGATCCTCACACTCTCTGGGGACCACAGCATCCTCTGTCAGCATGCCTGATACGTGAGAGATGGCAGCAGAGCCAGCCTTCCCATCCCCAAAGCCCACACCCACTCATTCATAAGACATTATTTAGAGACTGCTATGCCTGGCAGGGGGCTCTTGGGAGATCCCAGAGTAATGATACAGTGGTGGGGAGGTGGGAAGCAGGCCAACTCAGGTCCTAGGAGCACAGTGGCAACTGGAGTACATGCAAGTATTGGGTTTCATAGAGCTATAAAAAATGGATTGCCTGGAAAGGTAGTGAGCTCCCCACCGTCGAAGGCAATCTAGCCTAGCAAAGATGTGCATCAGATGGGGGAGTGGGTGCTGGGGGATTGAAGGCCTTTAAAATCCCTTCCAGCCTTGATGTTGTCAATGTCGATCAACTCCACTGTGCTTCAAAACAGTGGTCTACAAAAATTTTTGTATGACATCCCCTATTAGTAAAAGCATTTTAATCATGCACCCAATGTATGCAGCTGTGTTTATTTATAAATGTATTATAGGCTTTTGTGCTACAATGTTATGAGTTTGCTAGAACATGTGCTAGAATAGAAAAACTTGAAATAATGAGATAACAACATGCAGATCATTACCTTAAAGTGCAGGTAGCACTGCAAGGAAAGTGATATAGCATTTATTAAGTGCCTCCTGTGTTCCAGGTGTTTGATGTACATTGTTCCTTTGAATCTTCCTAACAGCCCTGTGAGGCTATTATGTTTTTTTCACTGTCCAGATGAGAAAGTGAATGACAGCTAAGTTTTTTGCCCACAGTTGTGCCACCTGCAGCCCCCAGGGCTAGAATGTGGACTTCCTCAGACTGGCTGAATCAGGAGCCACCCTGATGCTCCCATGCCTTGAAGGCTCTGCTGCATGGAGTCAGCCAAAGATTCATTTGGGCTTTTGGAGGCAGCAGTTGCAAAGTTAGGGACCTCAGGTTGATGGGAGGGGCTGCACTATGTGTCAAGAGCCTTGAATGACTGTCTTGAAGCAAAACAACAGGTGTGACTACACCAGGGCTGGGCTGGACAGGGATGTTCTTTTCCTTTAAATCCCTGCTGCTCAGGGTGCTGTCCAGGACCAGCAGCTCTGGCTTACCGGGAGCTTGTTGGAAATGCAAAACTACGGTCTTACTCTGGACCCAGACCCACCACATCAAAATGTGTGTTTAATAGGACCAAGAATCCCTGACTACTTAAATTCCTCTGGTCTGTGATTCTAGCCCATTGGGATGATGGGAAGCAAGTCCAGCCTTGGTGGTTCTTGGGGCTCCCTCCTTCCCTGAGCATCTGGTGCTTCCAGGAGTCTGCCTACCCTGCTTCCCCTGCAGCTGCCGGGCTCTTAAACCCACAGTGGCTCCATCTGGCTCTGAGTAAGAGCTGAATGCCTTGCCTGGGCCAGCGTGTGATGCCTACCAGGCCTGTGAGGCCCTTTCTTGCCTGTGACGGGCCCTGCTCTGTCTCCATCTTCCTCTCCCCGGCTCCCATCACCCACTTTGAACTTGTCTCCAGCTGCCCACTGTCCTTGAACTCCAGGGCTCTGTGTTGGCTGTTGTTCTCACATGGTAGTCCTGCGGACTCCCCTCTTGCCTCCGGCAGTGGAGTGCTGGTCTCTGGGCCATGCTTTCTGCATAGGACAGGAACTCTGCTAGCCTGCCATTCCCAGTTCCTCCAGCATGCTCTCCCTCCCCATCCTCCGCTCTCTTTGTTGTCCACCTTACTAGAGACTTGGTCCCCTCACTTGGGGCCATCTTTGACTGAACTCCCTACAGCACCTCTTTTCTGAGCCCAACTATTTGCTTACTGCTGGGAGAACATTAGCCTAACACAGATGAATATTCTCTAAGGTGCTCTGTCACACCTCCAGGCAGGGAGCACTTGGGCTACCATTTCCCTCTGCACCTGGGCCTTCTTAGCTATTCCAGAGTCAACCTCAGCAAGAGAGACTCACAGCTGGGAATCAGGCATGGATCTCCACGGTCCAGGCATTTGGGATGAAAGAAAGGGTTTGGTACCAAATGATCTAAGACTCATTGCCTTGCTTCTTGCTCACCAAGTACGTGGTCCAGGCAGTCTCTCCCTGCTACAGAGCCTCTGTTTGCTTATCTGTGCAAATGGGTAGAAGAGTGGAATGAACTTTGCCAGATGAGGCTGGCATCTGAGCTCAGCCTCTATACAGTGTGGTGATGCACCAGCCAAAGGGATCTGGAAGTGAGTTCTGGGGGGATTTCCCGGCTATCCAATGCTCCTTGCTCCAGGGAAGTGGCAGTCTAGGGGCTGATATGGCCACTGCTACCCAGAGGCCATGGTGGCAGATCATCGGAAACTGCCTCAGAGAAAGTGGTATGTGCCGCTTGGACTTTCCCTGAGAGCCACGTGGTTCCTGCCCAGGGATGGACACTTCCTCTGTGGAACAGGAATGAGGCCAACTGGAGGCTTGGCCTCCCTGCCTGGGAAGATGGTCCAGAGTTCATCGAGGACACCTGATCCTCGAGGAAACACTGACAACCAGGCACTCAGGACAGGGGAGCCTCAGCCCCTCGGCTGGCTGGGCTGCCAGTGCCCCGGTGGACAGAGCTGCTTCCTGCTTCCTGCTTCCTGCTCAACTTCTTCCACTCTGTTGGCAGCTACTTCCTGAGGCTCCACTCCATGTAGACTCAGCTCCAGGTGCTGGGGAATAAAGGCAAGGAGTCTGATAGAGCCGAAATTCAAGTGGAACAGAGCCACAGCAGCCAATAATATATATTTATATGCCACCAGGAAATATATAAGTGCTTTCAAGAAAGATAGAGGGGAAGGGGATAGGAAGCAGTGGGAAATTTTTAGATAGGGTGGCCAGGGAAAGCTTTGCTGAGGAGGCAATATTTGAGCAGAGGCCCAGAAAAACCCTCTTTGGAGTAAAGTTTAAACAACGCAACTGCAAAGGCCCTGAGGTGGGCACCTGCTGGGGATATTCAAGGAATCCTGAGAGATGAGTATGGCTGGCTGGAATGGGGTGAGCAAGGGAGATCACGTGGGGCCTTGTGAGTTTTATTTCAAGAGCTGAGATGGAAGGAGGAAATATAGAGAGAGAGAGTGAGGAGGTAAGAAAGAAAACCAGGCCAGGTGAGAAATTGCAGGTGCTGAATCCAGAGCTTGATGCAGGTGGCACGGTGGTGGAATTCTTGTTTGTTGTGAAGCTAGAGTCTCTCTCATATTCTCTCTCTCTCTCTGTCTCTTTCAGATGAGGACACCTGAGGCAAAGACCCAACCAGGGTCACACAGCTGGTACGGAAATAATGTGCCTCTCTCAGTCTCCCTTTAGCTGTGTGGTCCCATTTGAATGGGAAGGAGTTAAGAGTCAAGTGCCCATTCGCTGTTTCATTCACCAGATCCTGGTGTGCCCTGACCTACCAGCAGGCCTGGTGCTGGACACCGGAGGAGGCCCTGAAGGTCATCAAGCCAGTCCCTCAGTGGTGATGGAGGCCTGCGGAGGGCAGAGTGGGTGCCCCAAGTTCACAGCACAGTAGAAGTCAGAATGTGCAGTGGTGAGGAGCAGGAGTGGGAGTGATGCTCCTGATTCAAAGCCTGCCTCTGCAGCTCCCAAGCTGTGTGCTCTTGGACAAGCCACTTACATCCTCTGCCTCCGTTTTCTCATCTGTGAAACGGGGATAAGACTTGTGTCCACATTAGAGAGTTGCACCGACAAGTCATGAGAGAATCTGCTGAAATCTTCAGGGCTGGGGCTTAGCATGGGCTCCTTGGGTTAGCCATGGATTAGTGCTCTTATTAGGCAGAGTCTGCCCTTGAACCCAGGTCTCTTGATGCACACAGATACAATAGGCTCTCAGTTACTACCTACCACTCTGCAGGGAACTCCCCCCAGAGCTGTGGGGGAAGACTCTCAGTGCAGCTGGGCTCAGCTCTGGGTACAGCAGATCCCCAGAGACCAAGAACAGTGTTTAGGGCCTGACAGCGCTGTCCCACCCCTGATGAGCTCCAGCAGGCTAGAGCTGCCTGCCTGTGAGTGGCTTAGTCACTAGCGTCACCAGGAAAGCACTAATTACCACATGGCTCCCTCAGGGTCTGGCTCTGTGATCTGTCACAGCCCCTCAGCCTTGGAGCGGAGTGCTGGCTGCAGTCTCTGAATTGGGGCCTTTCCCCCCAGGAGAGGACAACATCCAGAGCGATGGACAGTCTGACCTATCAGCAGGGATGCTTGGGTGGGGCTCCTCCCTGAGGAGGTGACTTGTGGGCAGAGGCCTGTACCCCTCCCAAGTGGGGTATGAATATGTCACAAGAATGAGCCTGGAAAATATAGCAGATGCTGACCAGATGAAACTATTATTATTTTAGGGGGAACTGAGTTCAAATCCTGACTAGTTCATTAGCTGTGTGTCCTAGGCAAGTCACTCCATATCTCTGAGCCTTGGGTTCCACAGTTATAAAATGGGAATGACAGCAGTTACTCCCAGAAAGGGGCTGATGTATGTTGTGAGCCTTGGAGATGACCCCCCACAGGGTCACAGAACACGCAGGGCTCTTAACTGCCTTGGTTTCCCATCCTTGGCCTGGTCAGCAGCTTCCCTCCAGGACAGTCGGTCCCTGGTCCTGGCTTCCCTGGAGTCCGAGATGTTTTTATTTTTATTGTTCTGGCTCCACAGCTGAAGCCTCTAACTCCAAATGGCTCTTCTTGCCCAGAAAAATAGGTCGTTGGCAGCTCCAGCCTCCTGACAGGCCCCACACAAAGGCAGCCTGGCGGGCTTGCCTGCTGACACCGGCCCAGGGTTACAGGCAGCCAGGAGCCAAGCGTGGGCAAGGCTGTGCCAGGCAGAGCCAGGTCCCAGCATGCCCTGGCAGAGTGGCCCTAGTCAAGTCGCTTTCTGCCTCTGCCCTCATTCCTTGCCTCTGGGAACCCAGTGGAGTTGTTGGGGCTTCAATGAGATGATGGAATGGCCTGGTGCCCACCAGGGCGCCTTTGTCCATCCTGCAGAGGCCAAACCCCAGATACTTCTACCATGGTTGCTTTCATATCCAGACCACTAGTGACCCCTTGGATTAGGGTCATCCTTGTTATTCCTGCTTCACAAGACTGAGGCTTTACCCAAGTTGTGTAGGTGAACTTGGACAAGTCTTGGCTATGGGGCCCCTGATCCTCCCCTCCTGGCGCTCCTTCAGATCCTGGACATCGGGGAAGGGATCTGATCTGCCCTATAGGAAAGGATCCCTCGGGCTGCAGAGTGAGGAACAGGAGGAAGAGAAGAGTCAGGGCCAGGGCAGGGGTGGAGCCTCCTCTGGCTTCTCATTTCACCCCTACTCTCCCCAGTAAAACCATCCCCCCACCTTCCCATGCTGCCTTTCCCAAACTGCATCCAACCCTCTCATCAACATCGGCACCCTGACCCCTTCCCTGGAGTACCTGCCCCATCTGACAGCCTAAATACTTTGCCTATTGGTTTGTCTGTTTCCCTTCAAGAATGTCAGCTGTCAGCTTTTTGTGGATAGGGACTTTGGTCTTTTTTTTTTTTTCCCAACTGCTGCATCCCCACTGCCCAGCACAGTGACCAGTACATAGTTGATGCTTAGTGAATATGGGTAAGTGCAGGAATGAATGATAAATGTATGAAGTCAGTTAGATTTGAACCCAGGGCAACCTCTTCTGTCTGCTACAGGAGTGGCTGATCACATCAGTTATCCTCCATAATCTGTCTCTGTGACCTCAGGCAAGCTGTACCTGGCCCCTTCACTCTACCCATCTGCCCATTGGTCTCCACAGTAGGCTTCTCAGCTTCTTTATCCGGAGTGAGGACAAGTCGCCCAGCCTAGAGCAGAGGTGAGGATGAAAAGGGCCCGTGTGTGGAAGTGCTGCTGAGCGCCTTTGCCAAAGGTGCTGTATATAAATAGCAGGTGGCTCGACCATTATCCTTCTAATCCCCAGGTTCCTAGTCCCGGCAGGTCTGTGTGCCCTGGGAAGCCAGGCGCAGCAGAACCTCCGAAGCCAGGGCGGGATGCTGCCTCTGACCTCAGTAGTAGGTCCTGGCCCCCACCCCGACCCTAGATGGACTCTGGAGACAGATTTTTTCCAGGAGCCTCACTGGCCACCTGGATAGTCCTGCCAGATGTGGGAAGGCTGAAGAGTGGGAGACTCTGGCTGCAGCCCACCTCAGATACTAGGATGGTTCCACCATTGGTGCTTCCTCCCTGATACCCCCATTCCCTGCTCCTCTCCCCCAGCCCGCTTTCACTGGAGGTGGAGTGGCCTTTTGAACACATAAATCAGAACATGGCGCTTCCCTGCCTGAACCCCTCCAGTGGCTCCCATTTGCAGAATAAACACAGGCTCTTTGCCTGCCCTTCAAGGCCATCCAGCTGGACCACCCTCCAGCCCAGCTGGCCTCAGGACCCTTGTCTGTGTTGCTGCCTCTTCCTGTGCCATCTTCACCTTTGCCCCCAGGTCTTTGCTTTGCTTTCCCTTGTTGTGACCCAGTCTCCTGCTTCTTAGGAAGGACATGCTACCTGCTGCCCTTATCAAAATGGGCACACCCCTTCCTCCCACTCTCTAAGCTGATCTTCTGTGTTCATTGATTCTCTCTACTTGCCCACTTCTTTCTCTAGGATAGTGACCTGTTGTGATCTCCCATACCCTAAAGAAGGAAATTCCCTGGCACTTCCAATACTTAGTTATCAGACATTGTCTTTGCACCTGTCCATGCTAGGCTCTTTTTGAAACGCAGTGTATAGCCGGGAAGTGTAATCCTAGCTACTCAGGAGGCAGAGATCAGGAGGACTGCCGTTCAAAGCCAGTTCTGACAAATAGTTTTCGAGACTCTACCTCGAAAACACCCAACTTAAAAAGGACTGGTGGAGTGGCTCAAGTGGTAGAGTGCCTGCCTAGCAAGCATGAGGCACTGAGTTCAAACCCCAATACTGCAAATAAATAAATAAAATGCAGTGCAAATATTAATCCATCTAACCCTCACATTGGCCTTTCAGGTTGGTACTCACATCGGCTCACTTTGGATAAGGAAGCTGAGACACAAAAACAACATGGTGTTTTTTCCAAGTCTACAAACCTCAGAAGACTTGGGAGATGGATATGAATTGGAAAGGCTGGTCCCTGCTTACAACTGCCACACCCTTGTCTGCCTCTCTGTTTTGGCAGAAAAGCAGAACCAGGCATTTGACTTGGAGCCTTGAGGAGGAAGGAGTGTCACTGTACAAAGGTCTACCCCAGGCCTTGCTGTGTGGCCTGAAGCAAGCATCCTCCCTCTCTGGCCTCAACTCCTCCACTTACAGGAGGGGGCTTTTCTCATTTTGCTTCATTATGTCCCTTACTGCAACTGCCATTCTGTGATGGCAGGATTGGTTATCTCTGAGCTTACTTTCAACTCAGAAACTCTCCAATTAGTAGAGGGTCTTGAACTCCCCTTCCTGCTAGTGGAGCCTTCTGCCAGATGACCAGGGCACTCTGTTTCCTCAAGGAAAAGAGACAGACAGACAGGGAGGCTCCATCCTCTGGGACTCCAGGCCTCTTCCCCCAGCTTTCCTCTTCTCGCTCATCTTCCTCACTGCCTGTCATATTGGGGGAGGTTGGCGACTCTCTCCCCCACACCCCTATCTGGGCCTTCCCCACCCCGATCTGCCCAGGTGATAGAGCGACACCTCACCCTCCCGGAAGCCGCCCCTTCCCCTCTTCTTTCCCTGCACAGCCCTTCCCGCTCTGCTCCTCTCCCCCAGTGCCTCTTTTCCAGGCGGCACTGAAGTCCTTCCTACACACACGCTATTTTTGTGCCATCGCTCTCTCCTTCCTCTCCCCTTCCCCCTGCATTCACTTCCTGATTTTGCTTCACCTCGGCCCAGCGCTGAAACACTTGGCCACTTGGGCCCCTACCCACCCACCCACCCCGAGGAGGACCTCCAGCTTTGGGACCCAGGGACAGGGCCACTTGGGAGGGGCAAAACGCAAACGTCCCCGCCCCTCCATCCCGGTGCCGCGCCGTCCGCCCATCTCCAGCCTCAGCGCCCCGGGAAGCTGGAGCCAGCAGCCGGGCGGGAGGCCGAGGCCAGGGCAGGTCGGCAGCAACTTCCCCAGTCCACCTTAAGAGGACGATGTAAGGCAGCTGGCGGCGCTGACCTTAGAAAAACAAGTTTGCGCAAAGTGGAGCGGGCCGGGCCTCGGGGCGGCCCGGGCGGCGCTTCCAGTGCCAGGCAGCCTCCCAGCTACGCAGGTCCGCGCTGGCCGCCAGCGGGCGGGCGGGGTGGGGGACGGCGCGGTCGGCGCGGGGCTCGCGCGGTCCCGAGCCCGGGCGGGCGACGCTGGTGGCGGAGGTTCGCGGGCCGCCTCCCGGGGCGCAGCTGGCGGGCGCGCGGGCGGCCGGGGCCCCGCAGCCTCCCGGGCGGGCGGAGGGAAGGCGGGAAGGAGGAGGGCGGACGGGAGGGGGCCGAGCGCCGGGGTGGGGGCGGGCGCAGCGCGGGGACCGCGGCCGGGCGAACGACGCGGAGCCGGGCGGGGCAGGTGGGCAGCGGCGGGGGCGGCTGGCGCTCGGGCCCGGCCGGCCGCGCTGCCCTCGCCCTGCCCTCGCGGTCCTCTCCCGCGCTGCCTGGCGCTCCGCGCGCCGCCCAGCGCACTCCTCTCGCGCTCGCTCTCCCTCGCTCTCTCTCTCTCTCTCTCTCTCTCTCTCTCTCTCTCCCTCTCTCGCTCGCGCGCTCTCTCTCCCTCTTTCCCTCTCTCTCTCTCTCTTTCCCTCGCTCTCCCCTCGCTCGCCTCCCTGTGTCTCTGGCTCTCTGCCTGGCTCCCTTGGGTCTGTTTCCCTCTCCCGCCGCCTCTCCGGCCGCCCCTGGCTGCGTTTCTCGCGCGCTCGGGGGCTCTCCCCGTCTCCGTCTCTCGATCCCTCCTGGGGGGCGGGGGAGTCTCCGAGCCCCGCGGCGGCGGCGGCGGCTGCTGCTCGGGCTCCGGGCGCCGATCAGGGCGGGGAGGGGGGGAGGCCCGGAGGGGGAGGGGGCCTTAGTCATTTCCCCGCTCCAGCCCGCGCCCGCCCGCCCGAGCGCGCACTCACCGCCGCTCTCCCTCCTCGCTCCGCAGCCGCGGCCCATGGAGCCCCCCGGCCCGGCCCCCGGCCGCCTCGGGCCGCTGCTCTGCCTGCTGCTCGCCTCGTCCTGCGCCTGGTCAGGTAAGGACCCGTTCCTCCCCATCGCTGCCTTTCTCGAACTGTGGGCTCAGGCCTCGCAGACTGCCACTGGGAGCCGCTCATCTTATGCCGAGCAGCCCTAGGGGGAAATAGATGCCTGTAACCAGGGTTACAGATGCAGAAACTGAGGCCCAGAGAGGGCCAGTCACTTGCCCAAGGTCACACAGCCAAGGCTAGAATCCAGGATAGAACTCTTCCTAAGAGGGTCTTTCTCTGTGCACTGTGATTTTGTGGCCCTGCGCTGGGCACCTGGACATAGAGATGAGTTGGCTCACCCCTGCCCAGTCTAGGGGTGGGGGAGGCAGGCTGGTGGCTTTCAGAACCTCAGAGCTGGGCATCTTGGCTTCCCTGTCTCTCCCTACACTTACGTTTTCCACAGGTTTGACTTCAAGGGTCTGAGAGAGGGGGTGGGGGGCAGAAGTCCCTGGTGCTTCCTGGAATGAAACAGGCTGTTGCAATTAGGGAAGAGTGAGCCAGCGGTTCCTCTGGTTTTCGAGACAAGCTGTGTTAGTGTGTGGGGAGAGGGAGAGAGGGAGGCCTGGTGAGCTGCTCTATCAACAGATCCTTGGGGAAGACGCTGCAGATTGTCCTGTGGTGGCACAGCCTGTCCCTGGATGTTCTCCTCCTCACTGTCTGTCCCTCACCGGCTCCCGCTTTTCTCCTGCCTTCTCAGGCTTCTGAGCTCCCTGCAGTTCAGGTGTTCTGCGGGCTGTTACCTGTGGCTCTGAGCATGTCTTTTTGTTGGCCTACATCAAACACCTGGCTGTTCTGGCAGACAGGCAGGCGGGCTCTGAAGGCTCCTGTGATTCGCCAAGGGGTGAGGTCACCATTCAGGAGTCCTGTTTTCTTAAAGGGGTTTGCAAAACCCCTTTTAAAAAAAGGGGAGCAGAGAAAAGGCAGCGTTCAAGGAACTGGGGAGGGAGTGAAGAATGGGGATCTTCTTTGGTGGCCTCTTGAAGGTGTTATTGGCAGAGGGGTCCCCGCACCCCCAATTTCAGCAGTGAGGTAAAGATGGGCTCTGTGTCTGACCCCTGCTTTTGCCTGGAGACTGGTAGCCATCTGATAGCAGTGAGGAAGAGAGACCCAGCTGAGTGGGTGGAAGGAAAAGTGGGAGGTAGCCCTGCAGTTTCCTGAACCCCAAGAACCCACAAGGTGCCCTCCCACCCCTCCCTACCTCCCAGTGCTTTTCAGATAAAATTGGGTCCTTGCTGGGCAGATGGAAGCACTGATAAATTTCCTATCTTTCCCGCAAGGGGCTCTGATCTGTCTGAGCCAGCCATTTGTGCCCTGTGAAAGTCCCAGTTCCTGCCCGGCCACCCTCCCTGGCCTGGAAACACACAAGCATCTCTCCTAAGTGCTTCGTTTTCCTGAAGCAGGGAACTGGGCCTATGTTAATTTCTAAATGTCTATTCCAGACCCTTATCTGACCAGGACCCTGTGGTTCAGTCCCTGGCAAATGAGCGGTGGCACTGATTAACAAGTGTTCAGATGGCCAGCCTGCCCTTCCCAGGTGCTGGCTGGGAACGCCAACACCTTTCCTGTGAGCACATCTTCCCCCCTTTGCCTATAAAAACAATCTATAAAATGGTAAAGATTGGGCCATAAAACTTCCGTTCCAACCATTCAGCATCAATAGTCTGAAAAAGTGGGAACCGCGGAGGGGCCCAGATTAACTTTGAAATAAATAAATCTCAGGGGGTGGAGTGAATTTCTTGGTGACAGTGGCAAGGAAGGAGTCAGTTTGGCCCTTAGAGCTCTAGCCTGCCATCCTTTACTCTGAGTTCTCTGGGGTCCTGGTCACACTGCCCCCTGAGCATAGACTGCCTGGTTTGGCTGGAGGATGGGGCTTCAGGGCCTTGCCTGTCTCGTGTTGGGGCCTGAAACTTATGACAAAGCAATAGAGAGATGGGAGAGATGGGCAGGAACGTAGAAGGCAGTTGTACAATTTTCTAAGAAAATGGATTTGTTCAAGTGAGAAACTCAAATGTCAGGCTTAGGAAGGCGACTTTGGGTTGAAAGACCGCTGGTGTCACGCTTGTCTCAGGCAGAGCTGTCATCCTGGGAGGTGTGACGTGATTGCTGTGGTTTTACGTGATCCCTGTTGGGGGGACTGGTCACATGGATTGTCTTGGTTAGGGGAGGCAGGGAAAGAAGTTTCTAAAGATTGTAGTTGGCACAAATGCCACCAAAGGGAAATTCTAAAAAGATTCCGGTGAAGTCACTGCCTGGTGTTGGAGCCGTCTGTTTCCTGACGTCACTTCACTGAGGGAGCCTGATTCCAGGGCTGCAGGGCCTGACCCTGTGGAATTCTCACCTGGCCCCACCTGGGGCCTTGGCATCTCAGGGTCACCTCCACATAGACAAACTTTCTCTAGATTGAAGGAGGCCAAGCCAGGTTAGGGTTCTGGCTTTGAGGGGCAGCGGGACCCTGTGACCCTTGAGTGTCGGGTGGTATGCTGGTGCCTACACTGTACTTTCCTAAGTGGTAAAGCTTCTCTCACTTCCTCTTTTCATAAGAAAAGAAAGGGGTGGGGATTTGACTGGGACATGCCCAGGCTGTCAGGAGGTCCTTTAAAGCTGCGGTGTTCTCTGGGTACTTTCTAGCCCTTAATTATCCCAACCCTGTGGAGGCTTTGTGATTCATTCCTTAGCTTGCACTCACTCGGCACATGTGAAGTCCTCATGTGAACTATGTGCTCAGAGAGGGAGGGGACCAATGTTGATTAAATAGCCTGCTGCTGTCCAGGCCCTGGCCTTTTGTCTACGTCAGTTCACTCATCAACGATGCACAAGTTGACTCGGAGCTCCATCTTACAGATGAGGAAAATCAAGTCCCAAGCTGGGAAAGTAACTCATCCCAGGAGTAAGTGGTGAGGGAGCCAGGATTCTGGATGCAGCCCTTCCTGCTGGGTGACTTGTGATGAGAGAAATAAATGACTAAACCAGGATTACTTAGTCCACATTGGAGGGGGAGAGGACCCCGCCCCCACACCAGCCTGGCTTAGGCCGAGAATTGTGGACAGGTTCCTTCTCTGAACAGAAGTTTTTGACTGAGTCACAGGTGTGTCTCTGAGAACTCGCTGAGTGTGGAACGCTGGCAGCCCCTTGGCCTCACAGATGATAACACATGGGCATGATGTGGCTCCTGCAAGAGCCCCCTGATCTGGGATGCTGAGCTCTGGAGCCCCCAGAGCTGGAATGTTCCTCCCTGCATCTTCCCGGTGCCCTTTGCGACAGATGGAGAGGGGGTGTGCGAGAGGAAGGGAGTCTAAAAGTGTTGTTCGGATCCCACACGCACTTGCTCGCTGTTTCCAACGGCTCTGTGCGACAGGTTATTTTGTTATTTGTAGTCTTGGACTGACAGAGGTTCCCCCCACCACTCTTCTTAAATGTGCTCAGATTTCTGGCCTGTCAACACGGCTCTCATCGCATCCCTCCCCAGCTCAAAACTGTTGCGCTCTTGATCCAAGTTTTCCTTGAAAAAACAAAAAGCAGCAGCCAGGCTTGAGCTCCTCACTGACAGGCCAAGGCCACATGTTTCCCAACAGCAGATCCAGGGCAATGCCACAGGGTGGGGGGATCCCCTCCTTGCACACTCTAGTCTTGCTGGCTGCTCTGTGCAGCAGCACCCCAAAGTCCCAGGAGACCCTCATAGGAGAATCCGAGGTGGACCGTGTGAGCTCTGTGTCCAAGCGTGTGAACTAGAGGTGTTTGATTCATATGTCATTGACACGTGGTCTAACCCAGTTTGGCTGAACTCTTGTCTGTACCTTTGCCATACTGTTCCTGCCATCAGAAATGCCCTTCCCTGTATCTCCTACCCATCCTTCATCTATGCACCTCCTAATCTGGGGCTTTCTTCCTTCTCTCAACTCTCTCCAGGATTTTATCTGCTCCTCTAGGAGGACGCTTATTACTTCCTTCTTGTTCGGTGACCACACACATGGTATGTTTAACTCAGACCTGCTTTTGTGGCCTTAGTGAGCTGCTGAGACAGTACTGAGGCCCCTGGTGTCAGTCCCAGCTGCGCCCCCCACCTGGACAACTTACTCACCTTCTTTGGGCCTCAGTTTTCTGATCTGTGAATTAGGGATGTTAGTAGCCCTATTACAAGGGACTAAGTCGATTTGTGTGAGTGTGACATTTGAAGTGTGCCTAGTGTGTCATCAGTGCTCAATACATGCTAGCCTCTCTTGCCATTTTGTTTTATTCTGTTTTGATTTGCTCGTCTGTAAAATCAGGACTACTTTCGTAAAGCATCTAGCAGGTGCCTGGCACATAGTGGGCGCTCTGGAAGCATCACTGGATGAGTGAATGAACGTCAGTGCTGTTCAGCTCAGCCAGGTGTTTTTCTCTGAAGCTTTAGCGCTGGTGGGGGATGGACAGGCCGTGCGAAAACCAGGCTGTACCACTTAATTGCCGGTTACCAGGACTGAGTGTGGTGCCGTGGGCACAGCCTGCCTCTAGGTGTCTCTGTCTGGATCCACAGTTTGCAACTGTGGACTCCCAGACCTGGAAAGCCAGAGGGGGCCTGAGAGGGCCTCACTACAGCCGGGAGAGAAAGGACCTGGCTGAGCTCGCTGCAGATTTGAGGCCAGGCCTGTGGGGGACGCCAAAACTCCTATGGTCCAGACGCCAAACCTCCTATGGTCCAGGCCAAGGCTTTTAAAAGCCGGGCTGTACTGGACGTTTCCACTGTGAAAGCCAGAAACCTGCCAGGATCCTGAATTCCATGAGAAAATGCTGAAGTAATAATACCAGACACCATCATTTTCCACCGGTGCCTGGGCTCCTCACTCTGTGACCCCGGTGGTACTCACAGCTACTCCGGGTGCAGTGCACCAGTAGCAGCCGGCCTATTTGACCAACAAGGAAAGGGAGGCCCAGAGAGGGGAACTGACTTGCCCAAGGCTACACAGTGTCAGGCACGGATGACCACCCTGATCAGCCTGACCCCAGAGCCTTCACTGTCATCTGTCACATCTCTTAGCCTTGCTTGGCAGGTAGGGAAACTGAGGCCCAGGGCTGCTGGCATCCTGTACTCTTGGGGCTCCTCCCCAGATGGATTTCTGTCCCATCTGTGCTGGAGAGGGAAGTGTCTGTTTTGACAGCTGATGTGGTTTTCCTGTTAATGACGGTGATCTAGGGCCAGTCTCCTCACGGAGCCCTCGCAGGCTGGATCTTCCCTGCCAGGTGTCTTGCCAGGCCCTCTGTCCAGCTGTCATGGAAGTGGGACCCCCCCACAGCTCTAGTTCTTTGTGTCTGCCAGATTTCCTGGCACGTATGTTTAGGGGTGCAGGGTGTTGATGCTGGTGTTCTGCGCAGGAGCCCAAGCTCAGGTGCTGGGATCAGGAGGAGATTGGAAGTTTCAAGGGCTGTCAGAGAGAGTGGGTGGCCATGCAAGGGCTGGCTCCTCTGCCCTGATTTTCAAGCCACCCATCCTTGTCCTCCAGAAGTGGAAGACCTCAGAGGAGGGACATACTCAGCACACATGTGCTTGGCACAGGCTGAGCTCTGGACATGTGATCTCTTGCATAGCTTTTCATTTTGGAAAATTTCAGACATAACAAAATGAGAAGGAATGATGTAATGAGCCCCAGCCGCGATGCTGATGGGCCATTCTTGGTTCTCCTGGCCCTCGCTGCTGGGGAGCAGGCATGGAGAATGTGGTGTCATTTCCCACCTGTACACTGATTGCATCTCTTCAAGTTCACTGTTGCCTCATCCTCACATTGAACTAAAAAGCATGGAGCCCTTCTTCCCTGTTTTACAGATGGGGAAATTGAGGCTCCCCCAAAGCTAAGCTGGGCTCCTCTCAAGGCCACACAGCCAGTGAAAGTTAAAGCCAGGATCCAAGCCATAATTCACTCTTGATTGCTTTGCTGGGTCATTCAATTATAAATATTCATTCAACAAATATATTCGGGTATCTGCTATGTGCTTCAGGTGATCAGAGGGACAGCTGTGAATAAGACAGACAAACGCACCTGCTGTCATGGTGCTGACATTCTAGTGAGGAGGCAAAACCAAACCCCAGTAAACGAATTCTGTCAGGTGGAGGCAAGTGCTGGGAAGAAAACTAAAGCAGGTGGAGGGAACAGAGAGGATCAGTGGGGACTGATGGAGGGCTTCTGAGAAGGAGAGTAGCCATGGGATATCAGGGGAAGAGCCTCTGTGCAGAGGAATGGCAAGTGCAAAGGCCCTGGGGCTGGCATGAGTTTGCTATGTGCAGGAATAGCAAGGAGACCAGTGTAGTTAGCGTGAAAGAAGATGGGTGGGAGAGTTAGCAGAGGTCAGGACCAGATCAGGTAGGATCTGTCTCACTGAATACCCAGTAGTGAGCACGTCAGACCACGTGACAACATCATTATGCATTGTCCACTTAATGCTCACCGTGATTGGGTGAGATGGGAACTATTATTTTACCCGTTGGATAGTTGAAGAAATGGACACTCAGAGAGGTAAAGTGACTTGCCTTAGGTCACGCAGCTTTTAAGTGCAAAGCTAGGATTTGAATCCAAGCCCCTAAATGCTGCAGCACCCTCATTGCTGCTTCCCTGCTCCTGCCCTCACCCCTTCATTCTCTTTAGAAGTGGCAGCTGCAGTAAGCCTATCTTTGGCCCTGTTCCACTGCTCTTACAAAAATAGTAATGGCCTTACCACATAGCATTTTCTGGAGCACATCTTTGTCTCCAGTGTCACCTCCTACCCCTATGACCTTTCCCCTTGGGCTTCATCCTGCGAGGCAGCATTCTGGCTGTCATCTGCACTAGCTTCTTTTCTGCCCCAGGGCCTTTGCACTGGCTGACCTCTCCTGCTGGAACACCTTCCTGGCCTTTGCTTCCTACAGGTTTAAGCTGCCATCTCACTTGCTTGGATGCCTTTTCCAGCCACCCTGTTCTAAGTTGGTCCTCCTTGTGGTTCTCTGTCGCTGTGCTAGGTTTGCCTCCTAGCCGTTTCTATGCTTATTTGTGTCATGGTTTCCTCATCTTCCCCCACTAGGATGTAAGCTACATGAGAGTAGGAACTGTCTGGTTTATTCAGTGTCGGGCCTCCCAGGACCTCAGCTCAGGGCCTGGCCCACTGTGGATGAGTTCATCCATATAGTTAAATTGGAGGAACAAAACCCCCTTTCCAAGAGAGCCACAAGGTGCACAGGCAAAGCCCATTCCCTGACTTCCACACGGTGCCACCTCTATGGCAGGACTGTGCCACAAGCCCCTCTGCCCATTGTGCTACAATATCAGGAAGCTCAAAACATCTCAGTGCAGGGTGGAGCAGGAGGAGGCAGCTGAGAAGCCTCAGAATTGTGTTTAAAATTCCAGCAACACAGAACGCTTGCCCCACTTTACACACCATGATGAATGAGCGGGGCTGAAGCCGTGAACTCGTGCAGGAAGGACTGCTCGCCCTGGGCCAGGGCTGGTGGGCCCAGTACGGAGTCAGCTCCCTCCGCCCAGAGTCATTGCATGAGATGGTCTGGAAGTGCTGTGAGGATGGACAGAGCGAAGTCGGACTCCTCTGCAGCCTCACGGCCTTGACCCAGTGGTGTACCTCCCTAAGCCTCAGTCTGGTCCTCTGTGGAGTGGGATTGGTGACAGTCCTGTCTTGCTGGTTCCCTCCAGAGGCTCCTCAGGCCTGCCATGCCTTGAAGGCATTGTTGCTTAGCCATGCTTGCCCTTCCTGTTACTATTCTATCATCCTTGTATGGTTTGGGCTCAAAAGAGCAAGTGGAGCATCTGTCCATCCGTTTGCAACAGCAAACCCATCACTTTCCTATTCTGGCTTCAGTTTCCCCTACAGTGAAGTGGAGGTATGGCCGGGTTGCTCTCCTGCGCATCTCCCCACCCTGACACCCATCCTGGGGTCACTTCTAGCACCTGTATTGATGAGCGTCCTGATTCTGCTCTGGCAGGAGAGTCAGCACACGGGACCCCCACCCATGCCACTTCCCAGCTGATGCCAGAGCACGTTTTCCCTGCTCCAGGCCTCGGTTTCCCCATCTGCAAAGTGGACTGGCAACCATTGTTCTTCCTACACAGGTACTGTGGGGGGTTAAGGGAACTAAGAGCCATGGAAAGTGCTTTGGCGAGCTGCAAAAAGCCCTATAAATGGAATCCATGAATGGTGTCAGCTTGGGAAAAATCCCGTCTGTCCAGAGACTGCTGCCGGCAGCCGTGTGTGCGCAAACCTCGGCAAATGTCATTTAATAAATGCGTGTCGCTTTTAAGGGGGCTTTTATCTCAGCCGGGACAATGTGTGCACATTCTTGGCAGCTCAAGGATGCAGAGGCAGGAGCTGGAGGGGACCCCCGTCCAGTAAGAAGCGATCACATGTGGGCAGGCGTTCTAGCCTCCCATGCTGAAATCCTGCCTCTTAGATCTCCACCTCTGTCTGTAAGAAGAGGATGGTGACAGCTGCACTCACTTTGCTGGGCTGCCCAGCCACTGACTGTACTGTGAGGGCATGGCTATGCAGCTGGGGGCCTGGCTCAGAGTAAGTTGGGGCCCGGAGGTTGGAAGGCCTCTCAGGCCTCTTTCTCAGGCCTCACTTTCTTCCCCTGCAGAATGGGGAGGCAGGAAGAAGGTCCTTAGGATGTTGAGGCACCAGGCCAAGTGGGTGTGGCATTGGCAACCTCTGTGCACTCTCCCTGCCTCTTCTGGTCCCCCGAGGCCCATCTCAGTACAAAGAGTGCTTACAGAGCACACGCATTTACAGTTCTTTCCCTGCCTCTGTGCAAACAGGGTCATGCTCCAAGCACTACATCCGTACCTCCAGGCTCTGTCTGAACCCAGCTGCCACTCATCAGGGCCACCAACTCTCTCTGCTGACAGTGTGCCTGGCCTGCCCAGTCTGCCTACAGATCGCACTCAGCGTTGTCTTGTGTATAACGCTGAGGAGGAGCTGGTTCTGCCTGAGAGAGTCCTTCGCCTCTCAGGCTTAAGGACATGGTTATCTGTCATCCCCTTCATCTTTAAATGCCCAGCCACACTGTACTGAGCACTACTTTATGCCTGGCTCAGGGCTAAGCTCTTTCACACTGGCCCATTCTACCCTCTGCACAGACCTAGTGTCATCATCATTTTCATTGTCATCATCCCATTTTATAGAGGAGGAACCAGAGGTCCAGAGTGGTCAGGGAGTGAGAATCCAAACCAAACTACACCTTCAACAGATGCCACCACTTCTCTGGTCCTAAGGAATGAAACTATGGCCCAGCTTTCAAAAGTACTTCTAAGTCTAGGGCAGGGAAACTAGACACTAAAAAATTTAACTGAACACTATGTTGAGTGGTAAGTGATAGGTAGAAAAATCAAGACAAGGGTGGGGTACGGAGGAGTAAGTAGTATTTCATACAAGGTGTCAGGGAAGGTCTCTCAGATAGCCAGGTATGTAGATATCTAGGGGAAGAGAGTACCAGGCAGACAAAACAGCAAGTTCAAAGGTCCTGTGGTGACTGTCTTTTGCATGATTGCAAAAGAGCCAGGTGTGGGGCCCTGAGTCATGGTAAGGATTCTGGGTCTCACTCAGTGAAGTGGGGACCTTAGGAAGGAAACAAAAGAGAGATGTCACCTGACTTAGGTCTTAGAGGTCTTAGAGGCTTACTATAGCAGGAACATGGGCTATAGAGAGTTGAGTTGGAGACAGGAAGGCCACTGTGATAAGGATCTAGTTGAACCAAGGCATGCAGTGGAGGTGGGAAGAGGAGGCTGGAGGCCAGCCACATCTTGGAAGTTGGGCCAGCAGGACCTACTACTGGGTGGATTCTGGTACATGGGAGAGAGAGGAGCCAAGCAGATGTGGAATAACCCGTCCAGCTCAGAACCACTGAGTGCCTGAGGAGGGAGAGGGCTGGATTCCCTGGTCACAGTGAGGAAGTAGAGGTGTCTTTACCAAGTCGCCCCTCCAGGGATAAGATGTATAGGCCTCTAGTCTCAGAGCACAAGCTTTGTGCTATCTAGAGTTTCCCGCTCCACAGGGAGCCACTGGGAAGATGGCACAGAGCCCAGTCCTTGAGCTGCCTGGGGAGTAGGTAAAGCAGGGAGCCTCTCAATGACCAGACTGCTTTGTGCTGCTTTGGGGCAGGTGTCCTTTCTACCACAACATCCAGGCATCTCCGCCAATGAGTTTAGCCAGTGGGACCCACAGAATGCTCAGTGATGCCCTGCCTTTCAGATAGGCAGTGGAAGCCATCGGGGTGCTGGGTTAGACCAGGCCCAGGCTAGCCCTGCCCCATTTGCTGGGATGTGCATCCCAAGAACTCTGCCCTGGTCTCCAGATTGTGCAGGGCCCTCATCTGTGACTCCTTCCTCCTGGATTGCTTCCCTTCACCCAGCCTCTATTGTCTCTAAGACCTGGCTCAGGGGCCACCACTCCAGGAGGTCTTCCGGGACCCCATCCCCAGGCCTCCTCTCATGATGCTGATCACCTGCAGATGGCCATTCCCTGGGTCCAAGCTATTCTCAAGGGAAGGGCTCACTCCTCGCTCTGTGTCCTATGGCAGCTAGGCCTGGGCCTTGCAGTAGAGCAAGGCTAAAGGAACATGAACGAACCATTCCAACACCAGAGGACAATCATGGCCTAGCTGCCACTGTCAGAGCCCCAAGCTTCCCACTTGGGGATCATGGAGCCTATGCAGCCTCACACTGGGGCAACACTCTCTGGGAATCCAGACCTGGGTACCGTTTGCCTTTGAGCCAGGTCCTACACTCCAGCAGGCAGTTATGGGCCCTTCCCTATGCCCTGTGGCCACACCCAGTAAGCATGTACTCCAGAAAGGTAGCACCTCCTTTCCAGGCTAGGAACCTGAGAGGGGATTCTGCTCAGGCCCCACGCAACAGGAGCCAGTGATAGACAGGAGGGAGGCAGCTGTCATCCTTCTTGTAAAGAATCTCATATCCTCAGTCTCATCCTTGGAGGCATGTTCCCAGCCAACCACACACACATGTGTGCACAGATACACAGGGTGCTCACAAATTGTGGTCCCCATTCATGTCCCCCTGCTCTTATGCTGTGCACATGCCCTTGCATTCACACTCACCCGTGCACCCACTCTTGCACGCATGCCCACCTAAGTACATAATGCATGCCCTTGTATACACATTACTTTTGTGCATGCCTCCTGCAGTTACTCGCGCACACATTCATGTGCTCTCACACACTCACACCCTCCCAGACATCTGTCCACATTCCCACACATGACCAGGCCCTCTCCTCCCACAGGTCACTCCCCCGCATGCCCTGTTCACCAGCCTCCCCATTCTGACACATTCTTGTGCTGCCCTCCAACATATTCTTGCACCCACACATCGCTTTGCACACTTGTGTGCTAACACGCACCCTTGTGCCTTCCTTTGTGTGTGTATGTGTGTGCCCTGCATACTCCTGTGCATGCGTATATCTGCCCCTCACTCTGGTATGTGTACTCTTTCCTGCACACTCGGCACATGAATGCTCATGTGTCCTTTTGCAGCCTTCTGCCCTACACACTGTCTCACAGTCAGGTTACAAGCAGAAGGCTGGTGTGATCATGGTGACTGCAGCCCTGAGACTAGCCGGTACTGAGGGTCAGGGTTGGAAATCTGAGCTGACTCTGCTGTTGGGGTCAGGAGACAAGGCATGTTGGAACTCTGAGTCCCAGTTACTGCCTGAGCTCTACTGTAACTTTCTAGGCCCCAGGGCTCTTGAAGTTTTTAGAAACCAAAGGGGTGACCTCCAGCCTGTCCTTGCAAGAGGAACTCGGGGTCTACAGAACACGGGGGCTCTATGCTCTGGTGGCCCAGTAATTCAGGGGACAGACAATTTCCCATGTAAATGGCAATGAGTTCCCACCTGAACACAACTGGCTCTTGGGGGAAGTGGACGAGTCAGCTGGGGCCTCTCCCTGGGTGGGACCTTGGGAATCACAGCCGGGGTTCACCACCGCCCTCCCCCACTCCTCAGCTTCACTTCCACGTTGGTTTGGTTTTCCCTTAGAAAGCCAGTCTTGCTTATCATCTCTTCTTAGGAAGATCATTTTCATCTTTACTCAATCTCAAAACCCACATATGAGCATAGCATTTATTTTTTTTTCAAAAAATGAGATGCATTTCTATACCTAGTGGTCAGTTCTCAGTCTCCACCTTACTGTAGTTTTTGGGGACATTTGACTCAAGGGGTTTGGCATTTGACACCTTGGCCAATGAAGAAGGAAAGGAAGCAGGGTGAGGTCAGCAGGTCACAGGGAGAAGATGGAGTCAGAGTCACTAGCTCATTAGTTTAGCTTGTCCAGCAGGTTTGGGGTCCATTCCAAATGCAGTCAATCATTTGTGTGACTTCTTCAAAATCTGTCCTCACAACTAGTGTGCAAGCTCTGTAAGGCCAGGGGCACAGCCATCGCAGCCCAGGCACAGGGTCTGGCACATGGCAGGGGTCCGTAATTCATCACTGACCAGCCCTGTACTGTGGCCCCATGTACTGTAGACCCCAAGTTCCTCTTAGAACAAACACAGGACATTCCTTCTGTCCCTAGAAAAATTCCTTACACATTCTGCTTCACTACTTGCATTTTTCCAAAAATGTTGAATGATCACTGCAAAAAGATTTTTAATACATTCAATACATTATTTACTTAAAGTAACAAAAAGACATGCCCACCTCTATTCCATCCCAGTTTCATTCCCCAAGTGGAACACCACACATAATGGTGTCCACCTTTCCACTTCAGACCTCATTCTCCAAACACACAATTCGCTAGTCCGTCAGCAAGTGTTTCTTTTGCATCTACTCTGTACCAAGCAGGTATCAGCAGCTAGGGTCATGGCAGTGAATGAAACAGGATCGCAGGAGGGGAGGTTCATTCAAACAGTAAACAACACGAGTGACGTGTACATTACGTTACACTCTTTAAACACACGAGCTTGTGTGTATTCTTTATTTTGTTTTTGCTTTTTGGTGCTGAGGATCAAACTCTGGACCTTACCCATGCTAGGCAAGCACTCTTACCACTGAGTCACTCCCTCCCCTCAGCCATGATACTATATGAATTATTTAATGTTCATTCAGTTTAGAAAATCTAAAAAATACCCAAAATAGAAAAAAAGAAGTGGGGGGAGAACAAACTCATCAGTTGCTTTAGAGTCACAATCTGGAGAGAGTTGTATTTTATAGCTCTGGATACTACCTTGCAGTTATTCATAAGTAGTTTTATTTTGCAAAAACCACAATCATATTGAAAGCAGGTTTTCCATCATCTCTTGCACAAATAATGCAAACAGACAACATAAACAAAAGCAAAATCCCACGCAGATCTACCACTCAAAAGCAATCACTGATAATCCTTCAGGTCCTTTACCCCAAAACTGGAAATGTGGGATCATACTAAGTCTGTCACTCGGTAACCCACACCTATCTGAAGCAGATTTCCATTACAATTCCACACTGTCATTTCCACGACTGTGGACCTGGCCATGAAGGAGATTCACAAGAGGGTCAGCCAGTTTCCTCTCCTTGGATATTAGATGTTCTCAATTTTTCATTTTCAGAAGAATGCTTAAATGAACAAAGCAAAATGTTTGCACATATCCATAGTTATCTGAAGGTATGATTTTACCTTGTTTTTATTCACTCGTGCTTTAACTACGGTACATCAAAGTGTTGATTGCAGTTATCTTTGATGATATTATATGAGATTATTATTTTGTTTTCATACTTTTTTGTTTCTTCTAAATGCTTTGCAATGAGCAGGTTTTATTTGCATAACCACTATGTTATTTAAAATTATGCCATGAAAAATGTCCGTAGTAGCACGGTTTTCATGGTGATGGCTTTTTATGGTTGCCTGTAATTCCATGTGGGGGATGAGCCGTCATTCACTTAACCATCCCTATCACTGGCCCTTTGGGTTGTTTTCCCCCTTTTTCATGACCTTTATGGAGGGGACTTACCCAGTGCCTGAGGTCAGGTCCTTGTGAACAGCCCAGCTGGGGACTGGTGAGCAGTTCTCACACCTGTGGTCTGTCCTACCAAACTTCTTGTCCAGAGGGCGTTCAGGTTCCCCTAACACCAACAGCAGGTGGCAAGCCTGCCCAGCCACCCTCTGCTCCTGTGCAGACGCCTGAACTGTGCCCACTCTGCTAGGGGCCCGAGGGAGAGTAGGAAATAGTTTTCCCAGCAACATCAGCACCATGACCCTTGGGCTGGACTACAGGAGCAATTTTTAACAAGCCCAGATCCCAGAGTGGAATGTGTACAGAAAAAGAAAAGACAGCAAGCAAGCAAAAAAAAAAAAAAAAAAAAAAAGCTCTCTGTTGGAAAAAAACACACACACACCCAGATTAAAATAATATTTGGCACTTACGTCGCACTTTTAAAATTCTTCAAACACTTTATAAACACTAGCTAATTAATTAAGCTTCCTAAATCTGGCTGCAGTTGGTGGAGAGCTTGAGAGGAGCTAAAAAAAAAAAAAAAAAAGGAAAAAAAAAAGAGAGTGGGGGAGGATCAGCCCTCTCCAGCTCCACATTTTATTGTCGCCCGCCCGGGGTGTGATGACAGGCCTCCGGCTGCACCTCAGGAATAGCCCTGGCCCAACTTGCCGTGTGCAGCGTGGATTCTGAGCCCCTCCTGAGCGCAGTGCTCCTGGCCCACTGCTGACTCACAGCCCTGTGCACTGTTATTGATAAGGATAATAATAACTGGGAGCCGTCTCCTGGATATCTCCTGGAGCCAATGTTAGCTCCATTGAACAGATGAAGGAAGAGGCTCGTGGTCTGGGAGCAAATCAAGCCCCTCCTTCCTCCTCCATCAGCGTGTTTGCTCAGCGTGTATTTATTGGGGACCCAAGGTGTGCCAGATACTGTTCTAGGCAGGAGGCTGGAGACAGTCCCTTGTGGATTCACCATTCTTTGGGCAGGGACATAACAGTCAAGAGAAATCAAGTATATAAATGATACAGCTCTGTGATACAATTGGGATAGGAAGCAGAACTTAACCAACAAGCATGCAGCTTATGTATAGGTCTGTCATGGTCCTCATGACTGCTGGGAGCAGATCATGGTACTTAGCTTTAGGGATGGCAGAGTTGGGGGTCCAGGGAGGGGATGCTGAGCAGGCTTAGGGGGAGCCTTCTGCCCCGCACCTGTGCTTCCTGCAAGCTGTGTTTCCAGATCGACCGTCTCCCATGCTCAAGTACAGACACACTGGAATGTCCCGGCCTCTGTGCTGTTGGTAACTGCTGGTGATGCCGCTGATGTCCCCAGGTGGCTGCCTGCTCCTATGGGCCTTGGCTGGCCTATTCTTCCATGTGCTGCCCCTCACATATCTAGCCACCAGCTCTACCCCTCCCTGGTTGGCTGAGCCCTTGCCCTCAGCCCCACGTTCTGATTTCTTTCCCTGGGCTCCCCTGTGTTCACCTACCATGAGAAGCAGGCCTCCAGGAAGCCCTGGCTGGGGAGGGGGAAAGAGGCAGGACAGCAGGCATATGGTAACACCTTGCCCCGAGGAGGTGGGCTTGCCCACAGTGAGGGAAAACCAGGTCTTGGCCCCTCTTCCCTAGGTACAGCAGGCCATGGGCTGGTAGTAAACTCAAAGTGTCTGTCTCATGCCCAGCCAGCATGCGGGGTTGGGGGACACTGCTCAGGGAGTCTGCTGTAGCCCTGTCTGATGGGTTAGTGGGGAACCCAGCTAGGGACCTGGATCACCTGACCCACTGTATGCCAGGCTGCACCATTCTCCCTTCCTTGACCTCGTCTCCCTTTCTGTATCTCTGTCTGTGTATATGGTTGGCTGTCCCATCCCTTGTTTTCCATATCCACACCCTCAGCCAACTATAGATCAAAACGTAGAGAGAACTTGGCACTTGTGCCTCATGCCTGTAATCCTAGCTACTTGGAGACTAAGATCAGGAGGATTGCAGGTCCAAGCAAACCTGGGGGGCGGAAAAAAAAAAAAACACACACACACACACAAAAGTTTGTGAGAACACATCCTGACTGAAAAGTTAGATGTGTAGTGCACACCTGTCACCCCAGTGACAGTGAAAAGCTTAAAATAGAAGGATCATAGTCCAGGCTGGCCAGGACAAAAAACAAGACCCCATCTCCAAAATAACCAGAGCAAAAAGGGCTGGAGGTGTGGCTCACACAGTGGAGCCCCTGCCTAGCAAGTGTGAAGCCCTGAGTTCAAACCCCAGAACCAATCCCTCCCACCCACAAATAAAAAAAACATAGTTAGGCCTATGGTGGCTGCATCTGTACTGAACATGAGGGTTCTCTGGCCACCTTTCCCTGAAGAGCATTGTGTCACCACTGTTTACGTAGTATTAAGTTTTATAGTCATGCCCTGCATAATGACGTGTTGGTAGTGACAGGCCACAACTATGATGATGGTGTAGACCATGTAGCCTGGTGTGCAGTAGGCCAGACCTAAATGGTCTGTTAATTACACTACGATGTTCGCACAGTGATGAAATTACCTAATGATACATCCCTGTCGTCGAGTGACTCGTGAGTGTACCAGTAATCTAGAGGTGATGTGCAGTATGGGAACGGACATACATAGATTATATGCAACTGCTGTATTTTAGAGAGGGGCTTAAACACACCCAAATTTGAGTTTCTAAGAGAAACCAATCCCTGCCCTCCCCTCCCCCCCGTGATGGCTGTGGTTTTCCAGGGTCTTTATGAACTGTCCTTCTCTTCCTGCCTTGCTTTGCTCCAAATGCAGGACCCTGGCTATGCCTTGCTCTGAGCTGTCCTCACTTAGCCCCTGGGCATCCGCAGCTCACAGCAACCTGGTCCTGCCCAGTCATCTTCCTGGCCCCTGGCCCCTAGTCTGTCTATCTAGGTCCCTGTCTCATGTGCGTAGTGGTCTGCCGAGGGGCTCAGCTGGCCACAGCTGACCTCCAGGACTTCTGCCAGTCACCCAGCTGGTCAACTCCTATAAGTCCCAGTAATACAGCTCAGGCCTGACTGAAGGGGCATCAGCAGGGTTGGTGGGAGTGAAGTTTGAGCAAGAGCCCCCTCCCCATGTACTCACTGTTGGCATAATGACAGCAGCACTCTCTGTGCCCCATCTGGTGCTGAAGAATTTCTATGCATGATTCTTATTTTTTTCCAGAACAAGACAGAGGGCTGCAGGGGATGAGAGGGTGTTGTGGGAGTTCTGCCCATCTTGTGGGTAAGGAAACAGAGACTCAAAACCAATGGATAAACTAGGGTCACACACAAACAAGGGGCGTGCCACATTTCAAGCCAGGTCAGATGTGGCTTTTTGACACAGTCCCTGGCCTCTGCTTGTTTGGTCCTACCAGACAGGCATGGAGATGGCTCATAGCAAGTGTTTCACAGGTGATGAGACCAAGGCTTCAGAGCCATAAAAGTCCCTGCCCAAGCGAGGGCAGCACTCACATGCCTGTGACACTTGGCCATGGTCACTCTAGGTGACCGACTGTACACCACAGAGGCAGAACTCAAGCCCACATGGGTTCTCCCACTGCACTAGCACTCAGACTGCTGAATACAGCTTTCCGGCCCAGGGCCTCTGTCCTGGTGCAGGCTGAAAACAGAGTTTACTACCTTGTAGCGTTCAACCTCTGTACTTTGCCCAGGCTGTTCCCTCTGTCAGGAATACCTGGCTCCTTTCTTCCTGGCAAATTCAGATTTGAATTCAAGGGCCTGGTTCAGCTGTGACTCTGCATTGGGCTCAGGCACTGAGCATGCACTTGGCCATGTGATTTAGCACTCTGTGCCTCAGTTTCCTCATTTGTGTTACAGTCTCAGGTTCCAGGCCCATGTGAGGATTAAACCTGACCACACTTGCAGGGTGCTGAGTTCAAGTCCTGCTCACACTGTGCACTTGGTCACTGAAAGTTATTGATAAACTTGAGAAACCCCACGGGTCCCCTCAGGACACACAGTAACTGCTCCGTTTCCCTCCAGGAGCAGCCACACAGGAGGAGCTGCAGGTGATTCAGCCTGACAAGTCAGTGTCTGTCGCTGCTGGAGAGACGGCCACTCTGCGCTGCACTGTGACCTCCCTGCTCCCTGTGGGGACCATCCAGTGGTTCAGGGGGGAAGGACCAGGCCGGGAATTGATCTTCCGTCAGAAAGGAGGCCACTTCTCCCGCGTCACACTACTTTCAGATGGCACACAGAGGGACAACATGGACTTCTCCATTCTCATCAGTAATGTCACCCCAGCAGACGCTGGCACCTACTACTGCGTGAAGTTCCGGAAAGCCGGTGGCTCTGAAGACACGGAGTTTAAGTCTGGACCAGGCACTGAGCTGTCTGTGCGTGGTGAGTACAGTGTGGAATTCCTTTGTCCCCTAGGGTGTGACAACAGGTGAAGAGTAACGCCCTCTGTTCTGCAGGGATAGCTAAGGAGCAGGTGCATAGGAGGTGCTCACGTTCACGAACTGATTTCCCACCTATGATCAAGGCCCAGGCCACACAGGACCTGCATTTGTGCAAGGCTCCACAGATGGTAAATGGGGGTGTGTGTGCACCCCTTGTCTGCCTGCTCCACTGCCAAGACTTTGGCTCCACAGGTGAAGGCACTGACAGTTTGATTGACTTGCTCAGTCACAGGGCCAGACCTGGCCTGATGCCTCAGGCTCTGTCCCCCCATGTGGGTGACATAGGAGTTCCCAGATGAGGAAGCAAAGACGCTTACATTGGCCAGAGGCCCAGGGTCCTCTTTCTACCTCATGAGACCAAGATTCTCAATGCACATAGGACTGTCAGACCACCCAGCCCAACCCCCTGTTCACAGGTGAAGGCCTGAGGCCTAGACATGGGTAGGGCCCTGCCCACAGTCACATGGCCAGTTAGTGCCAGGATCAGGACTAGAATCCAGATCCCATTCAAGGCTGGGCTCATTTCTGCCCAGCGTTAGACACTGTCTCCACAGAGGAGCCAGGCATAACAGGTGCTAAATAAAAGCTTCTTGAGCTGAATCACTGTGCAAGGAGCCAGTGTTTCTGCTCTTCATTGATTCCCTAGGGCACAGGACGGCCCTCACATTCAGCCCTTGTTGCCCTTGGTGATTGGCAAAGCTCCCCCAGTGTCAGCCACATCCTCATTCCATGTTGGGATTCCAGATCAGGTTGTAGAGATTGTTTGAACAGCTGCATTATATTCCAGCATCTGAAAATCCTAATTTATTATACAGTGTTCGTGGTGGAAAGTTATTCACAACCTCATTAAGATAAGTACCTTGAACTGACCTTGAACACATACCCTACTCAGGACAGTGATGCACACTGCAAGAGACCTTATGGACAAACAGTGTGTTTATTTTAATTTATGTAGACAATATCAATTTTCTCTTCTGGTAGCAATTAAGTCCCCTCAAAACCCCTTGACCGAGACAAAGTGGCTTCATCCTGATTTTTCAGAGGTCACAAAGACCCTGAAGTTCCCAGGTGGTGTGTCCCGTGCCAAGGCAATCACATGCTCAGGCACAGAGCACGCTCAGGCATGACCCAATCTGCTGACTCCTAGTAGCGCTTGTTCCTTTTTGCCTTGTGGGGGCCTATAGGACTTCCTGGATGAGGGGGTGGGCAGAAGAGGGCAGGGAGGCAGGGAGCCACTTGCCATATCTGCATTACAGCATTTTCTCCTTTAACCAGTGCCTTGAGAACCCACTTTTCCAGGGAGTTCTGAGAACACAGGGAGCATGTCGAAGAGCAGACCCTCAGCAAGCCAGGGAGTTGTCAGTCTTGGTGGAGGCTTGGCTTCCCTGGAGGCCTCACTTTCCCCATCTGTGAAATGGTAATAGTCATGGCCCCCATTCAGGGGTCTGTGAGGATGGAGGGCATGTGGTGGGAGGTGTCAAGAGTTGTTACTAGGCGTCAGGAGCACAGTAGTCATCAGAGCAGGGGTTAGATCCCGGGCCCATCTCAACTACCTTCTGGCCTGTGACCTGGGACAAGGTACTGCAAAGTGGGCCTTGGCATCCTCACCTATCCATGACCCCCCCCTCACAGAGCATGGTGGTGACTAAGGAGTGAAGTCATGTCAAGCACTTAGAGTAGCACCTGGCTTATAGGAAATGTCCCATCACTGTGAGTGTGACATGCAGAGGTTGTGTGACCTTGGATGGGCCACTTGCCCTCTCCAGGCCTCAGGTGTCAGTGGGATGGGGTGGGGTTGGTGGAATCACCTGAGTACCTGAAATAAATCCCAGACCCAGGCTCCTCCCTAGAAATTCAGCGTCGATTGGTCTGACATGAATCTGGGCATCTGAAGACTGATTACTCCAGAAGATTCTAAAACACAGTCTGCACTGAGAACCTCTAAGAGAGGTCCTGAGGTCAGAGGAGAAAAGGTGATCTTTTTTACCCCTTGGAAAGTTGAATCCCGTCTCTGTGGGGCTGCTACAGAATAGCAGGTGCAGGGCACAGGTCTCTGGGGTCAGCGTGGTGAGCAAGGATGCCTCCTGGGGACGCCCAGACAGAGTCATATTTAGACCCCCGCCTTAAGGTGGGATCTTTCTGCCTTACACATGTCTGCATCTGAACAGGCACTGGAACCCAGCAAGTGCTTGCTCTGTGCATAGACTCCTCCCTGCCTCAGTGTCCCACTTGTCACTGAGGATTCTATCCGTTCCCTGCATGGAGCTTCCAGCTTTCTGTAAACAGCTCCTCTGGGGAAACTGTGACACTGTTTATATTTTGAAAGCCACTTCTCAAACTCGGTTCCTGAGGAGACTGTTAGAGGAGAGGGGCCTGATGCAATGGTTCTTGCCCCTTTCTCATTCAGGTTTTTCATGGCAGCTGCAGAAACAGGAGGGAGACTTTTCTTGGTGTTTCTCTGCAGCTTTTCATGTGCCTTCTGGCTGCCTAAGGAATAAATGTACAGTTTCACAACTAGTAATGACAACAGTCATAGGCCTTATTCATTAAACACCTACTATGTATCAGGCACTGTGTTCTGACCAATCCTCACTCATCTTCCCAGGGTGGTGGTTTCCCCATTTGGGGCTCAGAAAGATAAGAACAAAGATGCTAAACTTAATAACCTACACTGAAGGAGTTGAGGCCCATCCATTGCCCACTATGCCCTTGGGCAGCCACACACCTGTGTGACCCTTGTCTCATAACGGGGGGCTCACACTAGGACCCACTTGCAGGGCTGGTGAGCACAAAGGGCACAGCCAGAGAATTCAATCAATGGTCATCGTAGTTGGCCCAGAGTACTGTGGGAATCGGTCCCAGGATCCCTGAGAATACTGAGATCCATGGATGCTGGAGCCCCTCCCCGACAATGCTGTAGTATTTGCATGTAACCTGCGTCCATTCTCTCAAATGCTTTAAGTCATCTCTAGATTAGTAATAATACCTAGCGCTGTATGAATAGGCGATATACTGGATTGTTTAGGGAATAATAGCAAAAAAAAAATCTGTTCATATTCGGGACAAATGCAGTTTTAAAAATATTTTCAATCTGCAGCTGTTTGAATGCAGGACAGGGAGCCTCAGACATAGAGGTCCAGCTCTGCAGCCCCTCATCCCTTCAGAATCTTGTGGGCTGCTGTTGTCTCGATGGCTTGACTTACTCAAGTGACACCTTCCTTATTGTATTCTCAAAGCTTTCAATGGATGTTAGGGGGCAAGTTAAATATTTACAAACAGAAATATTTCTATTATTTGCTACCTGGTAACCGTTATGTATTATAGAAGGTGCTGGGCAACAATTAGCATTTGGAGACACCGGTAGCACCTGTCTGCAGGGGACACTGCCTCCCCCTTCTGATCACCCAAGAGTGCACTTCCAGGACCAGGAAGTGCCCCTGCCTTCTCAGAGTGCCTGTGTTAGGGTGACTTGTAATTAATTAGAGATCAAGACCTTAACCATGCTGGCTTTCTCAGCACTCTGTGACCTGTGTTTCCAACTCCAAACAGACTCAGAAGCCCCCAGATTCAGAAAGCATCCTTTATCCTCTCCCTTTCGTGTTCAGGACTCAGCATAGGTTAGACCTTCTGGCATGTTTGTGGAAAGAAGGAAAAAATGGAGTGAATTATAAGTTCCTGCTGAGAGAGCTCTGGATGTACGAAGTTTGGGTTGAGGACAGGTCTGTGTATTCCTGTGTAAGAAGCAGCTCTTGTGTGTTACAAAGGTGAAAAGCTTCCAGGGCCTCAGTTCATCCTCCCTGTGACCCAGGAGGGAGAAAGGCTGCCACCCATTTCATAGGACAGCACTGGGATGTGGGTATCGCATCGCTAACCAGGTTTCACCTTTGTGGCTGTCCTTGGGGTATTTGTCCACTGTGCTCACATCTATAGACACTTTTCCTAGGTTGGCAAAGTATCCAGAGAAGGCCAACAGGGAGCAGATAATACAAAGCATGAGACAGGTTGTAATTTCCTTTCTGTGCCCAGATTGGTGGATGCCCTGGTGCAGAGAGAAGGACTTTGACCTCAGGCTGGAATTCCACCTGGGCCTGCCCTTCCTCACTGTCTGGCTCACTCACCTGTAGGAGCATTTGCATCTTCCTTTGTAACAGGAGACTAAGGGCACTGCCTTCACAGCTTTATTAGGAGGTTTGGCAAATCATGTCTTGTTTATGGCTCAGTGGTAAAGCATGTGCTCAGTACACTTAAAGCCCTGAATTCGAGTCCTAGCACAGTAATTATAATAATGAGTGATAATAATAATACTGTCTAGGAAGCTATCACAGCATCACTCCTGTGTGGTCAGGGGTGGCCATCACAATCATGTCTCTTGTCAAATGCTCTTTGTAGCCAGACCCTCTCCTCCTATGGTATCAGGCCCTGGGACCAGGGCTGCACCTGGGCAGACAGTGAGCTTCACCTGCAAGTCCCACGGCTTCTCCCCCCGGAACATCACCCTGAAGTGGTTCAAAAATGGGAACGTGCTCTCCAACTTCCAGACCAATGTGGATCCCACAGGAGAGAGCGTCTCCTACCGCATCTCCAGCACAGCCCAGGTGGCACTGGACCCTGGAGACGTCCGCTCTCAGGTCATCTGTGAGGTGGCCCACGTCACTTTACAGGGGGCTCCTCTTCGTGGGACTGCCAACTTGTCTGACACCATCCGAGGTAGATGACCCTGACTCCCAGCCCAACTCCACACCTGGCCACTAAGCCTGCTCCTCCCCAGGGCTTTTGCCCGAGGGCCTGATGGCCTGGCACCTCATGCCCAGCAGGCCTGACCCTACCATGCACAGGAGGTCTCTTCCCTGTGCCATGCACTGTGCTGGTAGTTGCACTTAGTTTTACTAAAAGCAGCTACAAGTATTGGGCACCTAGCATGGCCTGATCCCCAAGTGCCTGGTGCTTTTGTTTAGTTGCTGCTGTTACTGCATCTCACTGCATGCCAGGGTTTGCACGTGTTGTTTGTACTCATTGTTACCCTAACAGGAGCTAACAGCCCTACTGTGTGCTGTGCTTAGTGGTTTCACTCATATGCACACCCTCGTGTTGAGCATCTGCTGCCTGCCCAGCACTGTCTGGGTGATGCCCTTGGCATGGTGCTGGGGGCTCAGCGCTCCATCTCCCCTTCTGGGATCCATCTGTACCACAAGGTCAGAGCTCCCGCCTGTGCTGTTTCAGTTCCACCCACCTTGGAGGTCACCCAACAGCCCAGGATGACAGGCAACCAGGTGAACCTCACCTGCCAGGTGAAGAAGTTCTACCCCCAGATCCTGCAGCTCACCTGGTTAGAGAACGGAAACGTGTCCCGGACAGAAACGGCCTCAACCCTCACAGAGAACAAGGATGGGACTTACAACCAGACCAGCTGGCTCCTGGTCAACTCATCTGCCCATAGGGAGAGCGTGGTGTTCACCTGCCAGGTGGAGCATGACGGGCAGCCGGCGGCCACTGGAAACCTTACTCTGGAGGTCGCTGCTGAGCAAAAGGAGCAGGGCACCGATAGCACCCCTGGTGAGGCTCCACTCCTGCTGACCAGCTCTTTTAAAACTTTATCTAATTTTATCTTTTTTTCAATGTTAAAAGTAGTTAATAATGCTTATTATGGAACAATTTAGAAGAATAGAACCTAAAGCAGAATTTTAAAATCAGCTCCCAGAATCATCACTGGTAGGAATTTGGTACATGTCTTAAGGGATCTTTGACATAAAAGATGTGGAAGAAGAAGGGGGGAGGCAGGGCACCCTCCTGTTCTAGCATCGTGCCCCTGAGCTCTTTACTAGCAGTTGTTACATCCTATTCTTCATAGCCTCTCCCTCCTCTGTCCTTACTCTTTCTAACCTCCTGCCTCAGGGGTAGAGCAGATGATTGAAGGACAGTCAGTGCTGTAGTGGACATCCTCTGTCTTGTGTGTGCCTGTTTCCATGGGGCAGTATCTGGAAGTGCATTTGTAGGTCAAAGGCACACTGGTTTAGGACAGAGGTCATGCTTCCACTATCCTGCAACAGTTCAAGGATGTCAGGGCAGTGTTTTCTCAGCCCCCTTCCATGTGTTGTCAATCCAGATTTCATTTATCTTGGAAATACCTGTGCCTTGGTGGCCCTACACTGGAATGTCCCGGCACCAGTCACCACCATGGCTGAATGTTTTATACATAGCAGAACTTTGAATGGATTCATGCCTCCTTCATGGAAGCTCCAGGAAAGCCCCAGGGCCATGTCAGGTGTCCCTTGATTTTATCAACATCTAGTTTTTGTAGGAGGATGCACTATAGTGGGAGACAGCATGTGTGGATTTCCACTGCAACTCTGTCACTGACTTGCCATGTGACCCTGGACCAGTCAGTGCCCCTCCCTGAGCTTCTGCTGGCTCATGGCTGTGTCAGAGGAGATGACCGTCACCACCCATCAGCTCTGAGTCTCAGCTGGTAGGGCCCAGACTGTCTTGTTCAGCACTGGAGCTTCAGGGCACACAGTAGGCACTTGATAAGTACTTTCAGCAAGGCTGAGAGTTGTTGGGCAGTTGGTTAGTTAGATGACCCTCAGAGCTGTCCAGTGAGGTAGAGATCACTATTAGCCGGAAGCGAGGATGGTTTGTGTGCAAGATCACGCATCTTGTTAGGGGAGCTGTCTTGAACCCATGTTTCTGTGGTGCAGAACTTCTCCGTACTCTAGTCTAGCACCTTCTGCCTGTGCCCTGGGTCCCCGAGCTCTGTCTCTGCCCCAGGTGATCTGATTCAGCTTCTAGGCTGCTGCCCAGGCCCTGGACACAGGTGGATGGCTCGCCCCAAGAGGCCTGCAGAGCCTCATAGCCAACAGCACACATCTACAACTTCCCACCATCTCCCCCCAGTCCCTGCCTGATGGTTGCTGATTCAGAGTTTCAGGTGGATCTGTGCCGGCGTTGTGGCTGCCCTGGGGTTTACTCCAGATGAGGAAGGACGTGTTTCTGTTCCTCAGCTCTCAGAAGCAGGAGTTCTGCCCTCGTCCCACAGCAGGACTTCCTCCAGGGCTGCCAACAGCAGTGTTTCCCCTCCTGGTCCTCAGTGCGGTGCCTGTACTGAAAGAATGACCCTCTTGGGCAAGCATGTACAGATACCCAAGAGGCCCAGGTGGCTCCAGACATCTGAGGAGGCCCAGCCAGGTGTTCTCAGCATACCGGCCTGGGTAGTGAGAAAGGATCTTCGGGCTTTTGTTTTTTCTCTGTATTTAATCTGCACATGTGAAGCGTCTCTTCTGTGTGGTCTTCAGGTGAGAAGAACAGCTGGAATAACAGTGTCTTCATTGTGGTGGGCGTGGTGTGTGCCCTACTGGTGGTCCTGTTGATGGCAGTCCTCTACCTCCTCAGAATCAGACAGAAGAAAGGTAGGTGGAGTACCTTTTTCCTGCCAAGAGTTTGCCCAGGTCTGTTCTTCCTAGAGGGCGTGGCCACTAGATATCTTGGACATCAGTGACTTCCAGGGACAGGAAGCCCAGAGGCAGTTCTGGGGCCTGGGCATACCTTCATCATGTTGGAGTTGGGAGGGTCGTGCCACAGCCTTCTCTTCATGGCTGCAAACTGGCTGTCACTGCCCCACATCTCACATCCTCACAGGACCATTACTGAGGCAGGAAGCAGGGGGCTGCTAGGGTGGCAAGAGGAGCCTCAGGGACTCTTCTTACTGGTGTCAGGTAGGAAAGTCTTTCCCAGGAGCTGCCTGGCAGAGTTCTGCTTTACTCTTACATGGCAGATTCCATGCCAGCCCCGGGCAGCAGGCCAGACGGGAGCAGGTGAGTGCTCCCACCTGCTATCAAGGCAGGGCAAGTGGGAGGGCTGGAGGGAGGCGGCATGTAGAATGTGAGTCCAGCCTGGCACACAATGCACGGCCAGTAAATGCTGGCTCCTGTCGTCGGTATCCTACGTGAACCCAGATACATGATACGCCTTTCCAGGAAAGTCCCTCACAGTGTGAGGTACCTAACCTTTGACTCCACAGTGGGAGGCATCTATACACAGCCAGGACCTCTTCCTTGTTTGTGTCCATGTGTTGTGTATGGGTGTGACTGTGGCTGTGATTCTGAGGCAGTGCAAATCAGGATTTCAGACCCTTGTTACATACTATTAACAATCAACTCAGTCTCCATGAGACTCAGTTTCCTCATCCGTTAGATGAGTTTAGATCACATGTCTTGGAGGATAGTTACAAGACTGCTGTGAAATAGTGGGTCTGACACATTCTAGAGTCTTAGTCACTGCACGTTTCCTTCACCATGCTCAGAGGAGGCAATTTTAAGCTGGTATTTCCAAAACCTTTTTTTTTTTACTGCGAACGATAGAAATAACATTTCACGTCTCAACTGAACACACCCCTTCATATAAAATAGAAACTCTGGTATTTTCTTTTTGGTCATATTCTGCTCTCTTTTCTATTAAAAATGCTGGTTGTGATCCCTATGAGCCACAGTCTGCAACTGGGCCAAGCTGCCGTTCTCTGTCCAGGCCCCAGCTGAACACATGCAGTGTGTGTTGTGCATCAGACACACATCCCTTCTGTGCCCCTCCACCTCTGCCTCCACTGTGTTTCTGTCCCTCTTGGATTGGCTGGAAGGACTCTGCTCTGAGACCCCAGCCAAGCTGAGCCTCACAATCCTGTCCAGGAGGTTGGAGTCAGGTTCTGCCTCCAGAATGTGCAAGAGACACCATCACATCTGCACATGGCTCCCAGAGCTCCTAGGGCACCCACATAGGCAGGGCTGTCTCTCCCCTCTCTTCCAGGGAGGCAGGTCCCTTGCCTAGCAAAGGTAATGGAGCATTTGTGGGGCTGTGGGTGAAATTCCAGTGTTCTTTTCTGAGGCCTGCTTCCTGGTGCTATGGTTGGTTCCTGGATGTGTGAGCTCATTACCACAGGGTAAGGCATCAGTGCCCAGTGCTGCAAAGGAAGGATGGGGGCCTGGAGGGCTGCAGACGAGGGGAGAGCACCCATCCCTGAGTGGCAAGTCTGTGTGCAGAGCCCAGGTTCCAGGCCAAACACAGGCCCTAGAGACAGTGACAAGCAGCACTTGTACAGCTAATCCCAGTGCCCCCTCACTCCTCACCATGGACCTTGGAGAAGGGATTACTACCCCATTTCACACATGAGGAAACAGAGGCATAGAAATGTTATAAGACTTGCTCAGAGCCTCACAGCAGGTAGGTGGAGCCAGGATTCAAAACCAGGGATCATGTTGGGGCTCCCCTTTGCACACCACACTGTCTCACTCTGCCCTAAAAAGTTACCCCTCTTACCCCTGGGCCCTAGGGGGAGGCAACACTTTGTCCCCCAAAAGCTACATACCCCTCTTCCACCTCAGTGTTCAGGGTGAATATTCCCATTTCACTCTAGCCACTTTCCTAGACTCTGGTGTGAAGTGAGGACAATGAATGTCCCGTCACAACTTCAGAGATAACTCACACCCATGTGCCTCTATTTGGATGTGAGGTCCTGAGCAGCAGCCTTCCCACTGCCCTCTTCTCACTGCCCCCCTCACCTTCAGATCCAGGCCCTGCCGCCCAGGCCCTGGCCTGTTTAACCTGGGCTTGGGAGCTCCTGCCTCCAGCCTGTTCAAAGGTGGCGCCGAACACATTTGAGTGCGCGTGTTGCTTTTTAATTACAATTTCACTGCAAAATGAGAGTCAGACGGCTGCGGAGCCTTGGAGGCTGCTCTGTGGGATGCCCATATCACAGGCTGGAAACCTCTGAGCCAGACAGATGCTTTCTTTCTTGGAAAGTGGTGATGTGTAAATAAGTGCATGCCAGGCCAAACTCATGAGTTGTAGAAGCTTAGATAGGGGAAGGGACCCTCCCAGGTTCACACAACAGGTGAGGAATTGGCAGGCATGGGGTTCACACCTGCTCTCCAACTCAAAGGCCTGCCAGAGTCTGTTGTCTAACTGTGAAGGACCTAATGGGACTTGGGCTTGCTGGAGGGTTTCCACTAAAGTTTGTGCTTGAGTGGAAATGAGGCACAGACAGGACAACCTGCCCCTCTCAGGCTGAAGGCTGCTTTGGGAACACTGGCATCTCCTCAAAGGGGGGAAAACCAGACGGTCTGGCTTCCTCCTGGAAGATAATGGACCAGCCACTGGGCTTGGGATTCCCGGTGATTCAGAGGATATGGTTTCAATAATTTCTCCCTGCAGCTATGGAGACAAATATTTATGCCCCCTTCCCCAAAGTTACATAAGCAAAGTGTGTTTCTAGTTAAATAACTAGCTTTTCTCTTCTCTTTCAGCCAAGGGGTCCACTTCTTCCACAAGGTAAGTGTACCACTGAGCCAGGTCGAGGTCAGGTGTTACTTGGCAGCCCCCAAAGCCGCAGCCTGGCACTGACACTCACTCATGCACTTGCCCATCGATATTCTCATTTTTCTTTCATAACCTACTTGCTCGGGATCTGGTTTTGGGGTTTTTGATTGTTTGTTTGTTTGTTTGTTTTTTGCAGTGCTGGGGTTTGAATTTAGGGCCTATACTTTGAGCCACTCTGCCAGCCATTTTTGGTGATAGGATTTTTCAAGATAGGGTCTCGTGAACTATTTGCCTGGGTTGGCTTTGAACTGCCATCCCCCTGTCTCTGCCTCCTGAGTAGCTAAGATTACAGGTGTGAGCCACCTATGCCTGGCCTCGGGATCTGTTTTTAATTATTATCACAAATGAGTGGGTTTCAGTGCACAGCCACACTGATTTCTTGCCTGCAGTGAGGTCTTTGTCTAATCCCACATGGACTATGACAGAACCACCCATGCCTGCTGTGCTCACAGATATCCTACACACAGCTGGGCTCATCCTCCCAGGCCCAAGTTGTATGCTCACCCTTTCCTTCCTTCAATGACTATGTAGTACCTTGCCACAGCATGGCCCTGGAGACCCCGGGGTGGTGCTGGGGTGGACTTGGGATCTCCTGAAACTCACAGCCTGGTCAGGGACTCCGACAATGACACTGTGAAACAGAGGATATGTTGATTTATTGACTCATGTTTACAGTGGTTTGTTGTAAAATCCCTACTATGTGCTGGTGATACAGTCATGAACAAGAATGAGTCAGGACATTGTGGGGCTCAGACATGGTGAGGGATGCAGGCACTGAGTGTGGAAGAAACAATCCAGAATGTTCTATCCAGTGGCGATGGCTGTGATACAGCAAGGGGATGGAGGTCCACGGGATGGAGCAGGGGGCTCTCTTAAGCAAAGGAAGTGGCTACCCCTGAAGAGGGGTCATGAGCAGGGACCTGGAGCTCCAGCACTGTGACCAGGATGGGACGTAGCAGAGGAGGCCAGTGTGGCTGTCGGGGAGAGCAGGAGATGAGGTCAGGGAGCTGCCAGTACTGGGCTCTTAGCTGAAACCCACGCAGCCAGATGTGCCACAAGCTTTTTAGTAAGAAGACATTTTCAGTTTATAGGAAGGTGTCTGATACTCATCCCAGCAAGTACAGACAGCACCCTCGGTCTACCCTGTGAATGTGCTGTGTGGAAACACATACGTTCGTATGACAAGTGATTGATAGGACTGCACATAGCTTCCTGTGGGTTGTGGTCAGGTTTTGCTACCTTGTGTAAATCTTTTGGTTTTCTTTGGAGCTTTCAAAATTGCAGAGTAGCAACTTAGGATCTGGAGCCACAGGAGGGATGTGATCTAGCTTGTTTTAAAAGCATCATCCTCTCTGTGTACAGGAGAGGAGGGTAGAGGCAGAGAAGCCAGGGAGGAGGCTACTGCAATGGTCCAAACAGAAGAGGGTGGCCTTGACCAGGGTGGGCAGAGGGCTGAGAAATGGTCAGATTCTGGATGTAGTTTGAAGATAGAGCCAAGAGGACTTGCTGATGGGTTGGGTGTAGAGTCAAGGACACCTCAAGGTTGGGGACCATGGGGAGCTGTGTCCTCGTTGGGGGGCCATGGGTGATGAGTATAGTGATGGGGGAACCACTGGGCACTGCAGTTGCACATAGCAGGAGGGTCTCATCTGCCTCCAGGGCTCTGGGGAGCTTTGTGTGCTCCTGTCCTTCCCAGCAAGGAAGGGCGCTGAGTGCCCTTGGCGTAAGGCCTTGCCTCCTGCTTTTACCGTCACAGGCAACCTCCTGGACTGAGGCTGGTCCAACCTCTTGACCTCTTTCTCTCGCCCAACACTGTGTTCCAGGGAATCCTGACCCCTTTCTCTGTCTTTGCCTGTCATATTCCCTTACCTGGTACACTGTTTTCAGAGGGCAAGACACATCTCCATCCTCCGCTCAAAGCGCCTCAGTGGCTCCCTGTGGCCTTCAAACTCAAGTCTAGATGCTCTCACAGGGGCTTTAAGGACTGGCTCCTGCTGGCTTTCCACCCCTAGTCTTCACATTGGATGTCTGAGCTGCACCCTGACCCCTTCCCTTCCTGCCACATTCAGGGTCCTCATTCTCCTCCTAGCCCTTGCACACTGGGCTGTCCTAAGATGTGTCACCCCATGTGCACCACCCAGGGTCTCCACAGCTCCAAGCATCAGGGACACAGTGGGCTCTGCGAACTGAACCCCCCAGAGTTACGTGACATGGTAGTTAGATTGGGCACCTCCTTTATCTGTTCACCTCCACTCTTCCTTCTGAGCTCAGCTGGAGTGTGACCTCCTCCAGGTTTAGGGGCTTCTTTCAAGCTTCCTATGGCCCAGTATTGACATCCTGGTGTGCTCAGGTGTCCCATTTTATAACCCAGCTCTTTTGAACACCAGCACCATTACCCTCATGTTCACAGCTGGTAGTTCCTCAGGTTGGCACCATTCCTGGAATGGGTTAGGTGCTCAGTCAAGGTTTGTTGAATGAACAATGAATCAACAAACAGATGACCGAATGACATTCCTAAGCACTACAGTGCTCCTGAGCTCTTCCCATGGAGCCCCTGGAATGCCCCCTCACAGTGGGAAGGAGCTCTTCTATTCTGGTTTTTTGTCTGTATTTTTCACTTGTCTTACCTCTCCAGTTACACAGTGAACTTTTGGAAGGCAAGTACAGTGTCAGTAGCCATAATGACAACATCACTCACAGCTCCTGTTTACTGAGTGCTTATTGTGTCCTATGCACCCATCTGTCCCTTTACTCAGGTTATCCATTTGTGATTTGACTTTTACACAACCCTGTGATTCTTTACTGGCCCTGTGTCACAGGACACTGGTCTCCAGACTTGAGGGTGTAGCAGAGAGGTATATGGGTGGGGGGCTGTTCACACACAAGCTGCAGCTGGAGCCCCTGGCTCCACATGTGTGCCGGGGCTGCTGCTCCCCAGCTGTACTTCGAGAGCCCCTGTTCTAGAAGGTTACAATTGTTTCGATTACAGGGTGGAGGCGACCAGGCTCAGCTCCTAAGTGCTGGAGCTACGACTCCAGCGATTGCTGACATTAACACTGGCGCTCTCCATCACTACCCTGGTATCTCCTGCTGCCTGTGTCTGCTTCCCCAGAGAAGCCGACCGTTTTCTGCCTGTTTTATATTTTTTCAACATGAGCCTACCCAGGGAGCCATGAGATCACTCGCTCCTTTCATCTCTCTAAACCAAAGCCATTCTGGCAAGCAGTGGTGGTGCTTTCCGTGTAGCCACAGCTCGGGCCCTGGCTTGCTGGGATCAGAAGCTTTGCCGAGGATGCCAGTATGGGGGACAACCTGGCCCCTCAGGGTGGGTGCATAGGGGAGGCCATTGCTTTTGAGCTGAAAGGCCTTGCAGGTTGCAGGGCTGCGAAGGGACAGCTCTCCTAACTCCCTAGGTTAGGGCTACACAGGCAGAACATTGTCTGCCGTTCTCCTCAGTGCAGACAAGAGAAAAGCATCTCGGCGCTCTTAATTGGGCACTGGAGTTTATTTGGTCAGCCATTTGTTCATCTGTCAGATACTGACTGCATTTATTCTTAGAATATTAGGGCTTCCCCGATTCTTTTCTTTTATTCCTCTGGACTGAGCCCAGCACAGTGCCAGGTTTGAGCTAGGGAATCGCAAAAGATGCTAAGCCTGGTCTCTTGGCACTTTGCATGCGTTGAGAGAGATGTTCATTCATTTGTTCAAATATTTATAGGGCCAACTGCATGCCAGCCCCATATTTGGTGTTGGGGCTTCAGTGTCCCTCCCCACGGGGAGCTCATGGTCCCTTGGGGAGGCAGCTTTCCAAATAAATTGAGAGATTAATAAACACTAGTGCAGGGGCTGAGGAAATAAAACCAAGGCAGATAAGGGGTGGAACAAAGCAGGAGGTGAGGTGTGGGGCCATTAGGGAAGGCTTCTCTAAGGAGGCGATGCTTAGAAGACAGCTAAAGGATGAGAAGTGCAAGCATGGAGCTATCTGGAGCAGGAGTAGACCAAACAAAGGGAGCAGCCAGTGCCAAGGCCCTGAGGCAGGAGCATTTGGACATGTTTATGGAACATGGAGAAGGCCAGTGTAGCAAGAGCAGAGGGAGGGAAGGAGGGAGATGGAAGTCCAGAGCAGTCAGTGGGGGCAGAGCCTTGCTTTCACTATGCAGTGATCCTCCTACTTCAATCTCCTGAGCGCCTCAGCCCGGGATGAACACTAGTGGTGCCGTTCACTGAGGTAGAAAGAGCAGGGGAGAAAGGGAATAATTGGTGACAGTCTGAAATACTGATCCAAAACAGGAACTGGATCTCCTGAGAATGGAGTTTGGGGGTGTAGGCTTCCCCCAGAAAGAACTGTTGAAGAGGCATGAGGCAGATGAAGAGGCAAGGAGGATGTGTGTGCAAAAGCTGTGGAGCCACCTGACCAGTGTTCCTTCCAAGTCACTTGCTGGGTACCCAAGAGTGTGGTGAAACACCGTGGCAGAGATGGAAGTGTGCAGGAAGGTTGGAGATTGTCACGGAGGGGCCGCCCTGCCAGCCCAGCACTGTCAGCAGAGTCTTCTGAGGAGACAGCACTGTGGTTAACTCTTGAAGGATGCTCAAAGTTAACCAGAGAAAGTGGTGATGGGGTCATTCAGGGCTGTTGCTGAAGCATGAAATGCAAACCACCAAGAAGCCCTGAGGAGGTGGTCGGTGGGTGGGTCCTGAGGAGCTGAGGGCTGGGAGTGAATGGGCCTGGGGGATTTGGTATGGCAGACCACAGGGGCTTCTGAGCATGGTGATGAGTTGAGCCTGAACCAGACGGGCAATGGGGAGCTGCAGAAGGGTGACAAGCCAGCAGGGTGGAGATACATGTGCATGACCCCCCTACCAGACATGTCCCTAATCCTGGAGAGCTGCCTCCGTGGCCATGTGAGGCCTGTCGTGTCCCAGAACTGCCTCTGAGCCAAGCACTCATGCCAGCTCCATTAATAACCCCGCCACCAAGCCCCATTGCACATTTCTGACATTGTCCGAGCTCAAGTGCCCAGAGTTGCTGGCTTGAGAATTTACACGATTCCTGCCAGACCGGTGGCTCTGCCTTGCTCATCTCCTTGACCGTGACCCTCCAGTGAGCCAAGTCATGGCCTTCAACTACAGAGTCAAGCACATGAACAGCTTTTTTGATTAAGCAGGACATCTTTCTTTCTTCTTTTTTCTTAACAGGAATGCATAGATATTTATGACATAGAGAATGAAGAAAAATACCCCCACAAAGACCACTGCTGTTAGCATTTTCCTTCCAGAGTTATCCACACATTTCTCATCATTGAAATTATCCCACAGAGATGTGCTTTTTCACTGATCATTATAATGTCATCATTTATAACTCACAAGAAAACATCTCCTCGGGCTGGAGGTGTGGCTCAGTGGTAGAGCGCTTGCCTATCATGCATGGGGCTTTGGCTTTGATTGCCAGCACCAACCACAAAAACAAAACAAAACAAAAGTGAAAATAAAGAAGCCTCCTGAGCCTTTTAAATCATAACCCATAAATATATCCTAATTTCCTAAACTGGTCCCATTTGGCAACAGGATACAAAGTTCTTTCCCCTATCTTGCCCGTGACACGTGCCTCTGAACACAAAGCCTTATCTATACAGAATTCCTCTCTCCCCAAAATGCAGTTGTGAGTCAAAAGATGAGGATGCTGGCCAAACTCTTGATTTTGGCCCGTTTCCCAAAGCTTTACCCTGGTTGCCTCTTGCACCAGTAGTGGAAAGACCCCATCTGTTTCACCTTTCCTTCAGTATACATTCTTGAGCAATGTTCACAAAGATCCCGCCAAAAAAGGTAAAGAAAAAAAGAAAAAGACAGTACATTGTTGAAAATTCCTCCTTAGTGAGATCAGTCCCCATGTCCAAACATTTGATAAGCAGTTGTGATTCTGCTGTGACTCATCTATCCATGTCCTCTCCCTGTATAGGAAGTGGAACCTAAATGTTATTCTTATCAATTTGCATGAGCCCTTGAGATAGTGCGGGTATTTTTATCTGTGCGTCTCTTTCCCTTTTTAGGTTGCATGAGCCAGAGAAGAATGCCAGAGAAATAACCCAGGTACAGTCTTTGGTGAGCCACCCTTCCTGGGAAACTCAGGGTGTGATTTCCTTCCATCAGCCAGAGCTGCAGATCCGGTTCTAAATTAAGGCTGTCCCTAAAGGAGGAGGATGTATACATTCCTAATTTCCCTCAGGTCCTCTGTCTTTCTTGTCTCTGTTCCATCCAGGAGACGCGGGTGCAGCCTCCTGGGTTCATTGCTACCCCTTTGCACAACTCCAGGGGGTGTCACTCACACTGTGGCCTATGTAAGTGCCAGGGAGTCTGGCTGCAGACTTCCTTAGTGTGGATTGTGCCTTCCTGCCTCTGGGCATTTGCTCAAGCCAGCTCCTCCAGGAGCATCACTCAAAGCTCACTTCCTCCTCCTCCTCTTCCCTGGACACAACGCAGCCCGCCAGCGCATCTTTGGCCTTTGCTGATGGAAAGACCCTGTATTATTAATTACCCCTCTCGAGGGCACTGGCCCTTGACCTAGTAGCTTCTCCCTTGCACTGCTGAGTTTTCATAGACCATGTGATTTAGCCTGTTTCAGAGCTCTGTCTGTCAACAGCTGACACTGTCAGACCTCAGAGGCACAGGCTCCTCAGTGCCTTGTAATGAGACGCCCTGCTGTGAACCCAGGATGCCGGCTGTCCTTGATAATTCCCGAGCGGTTGACATCATTTTAGACATAATCTGTTGGAGGGGCCACACTGTGAGAGGCACTCGGCCTGCTGTCCTGCTGCAGCCCCCTGCAGCCCCCTGCAGCCCCCTGCAGCCCCAGCAGCGCTGGGCATGAGTTTGGGTGGTAATTAGCAAGTACAAAACAATTTCCAATCATGACAGAGAGAAGCCTCCCCCGCCCCCCCCCCCACCTCCCTCCAGTCATTTCACCTCTGGATGTCCTTCTGGAACCTTTTGGGGAAAGGATAATGGTGAGAATTGGTCAGTGACATCTGTAGAAATCCACATTTAAAGATAAATTGGGTACCCACTAAGTGCCAGACCCCGAGCGTGAGCAAGGAAGTCACAGCCCACTCTTGTGGAGCAGGCAGGGTTACTGACAGGCACCTGCCCTGGCCAGGGGGTCTCCAGTGTTGCCGATGTGGGCTTCCTAGACAGCAGTGAGTGCCTTCCAGACTCGAGAGAAGAGCTGTGGGGTGGGAGGCCACCACTTTAGGGTCCAACCAACTTTGGTTCTTTTCCAGCTGGGTGACTTTGCCTGAATTATCAGGGGTCCCTAGGACTCAGTTCCTTCCCCTGGGAAATGAGATCAGAAGTTCTGAGCATGGTTGTAGTCAGGCTTAAGTGAAGGGATCTGTGTGATTGAGTGGGTCCAAGCCCCAAGACTACCATCAGCGGCTACTGTTGTACACAGCTAGGAGTTGTGGGGTGTGATCTCCCCACCCTGCTTCTATAGCAAAGGTGCTGAGCGCAGGGGAGCAAAGTTTATACTTTATGCTGGCGAATTTTAAGGCACTGTCACAGGTGGTAAGATGAGCACAGGGAAGGTGTTCAGGTTTGCTACATGCCTGACGGTGATTGCTAACATTCACTGAAGGCAAGTGCTCACTGTGTACCCTTGCTGGGCTCTGTTCTTTATTCCACCCTCACAGCAGCCATATGACAGATACTATTATTATCCCCACTTTACAACTGGCAAAATTGAGGCCCAGAAAACTTAAATGAATTGTTCCAAGTCCCTCAGCTGGAGAAGGCAGAACCAGGATTCAAACCCAGGTCTCTGACTCCAGAAGCTTTACCACTTTACTGACTGATGGCCTCATTCTCACACAGCCCCTGTTCTCTGTCTTCCAGGCTCCAGCTTCACCCAGAGTGAGGCTGAAATTATTGCTATCCATCTTTCACTCATCCACCCACCCACCTACCCACCCTGCCATCCATCCATCCATTCATCCATCCATCCATCTGTCTATCTGTCCACCCATTCCTTCTACATGGATCAGGTTTCTTCTGTTCCAGCCTTGATGTCTCCATCATAACAAATGCCTGGCAAATATTCATTGAAATGAATAAATGTCCCAACCACTGGGAGACCATATCTACTCAGACCCTGAAACAAATACAGTCCTCAGTGGTGGGCACTATGATAGGGCAGTGTGAGCTGAGAAGCACAGAGGAGGAGCCCTGGGCCTGGCCAGGGGTGTGGAGGACAGGGATCTTAGGATGAAGCAGTGATTCATCTTAGTGATGAATGTGTGGCGTGGGTTGGGATTCATTACAAGGAGAAGGACGGGTGGACACTCCAGGCAGAGGGATGGACCTGGGGAAAGGAGACGGGAGTACAGATGGTTCCAGCTGGGAGAAGGGAGGGGACCTGAAGCAGGGCTGTGAAGTGATCATGTGGATGGGCATTCCAGAAAGACCCTTCAGGCTGTGGGAAGAGGAAGGTAGATTGGAAGGAGTAAAGCAGGAGGCAGGTAATCTTGGCAAGAAAAGAGGGATCTGAATTAGGACTGAGCCCATGGGGGCTGAAAGGGACAGAAGCATGCAGACTTGATACCCAGTTGATGAGTGAGTGGGCTGAAGGCTACAGAACAACCTTCTCTCCATCTCTTTTAGATCCAGGACACAAATGACATCAATGATATCACATATGCAGACCTGAATCTGCCCAAGGAGAAGAAGTCTGTCCCCCGGGCTGCTGAGCCCAACAACCACACTGAGTATGCCAGCATTCAGACTGGCCCGCCACCTAAGCCAGAGGATACCCTCACCTATGCCGACCTGGACATGGTCCACCTCAACCGGGTCCCCAAGCAGCCAGCCCCCAAGCCTGAACCATCCTTTTCAGAGTATGCCAGTGTCCAAGTCCAGAGGAAGTGAATGGGATTGCGTCGGTTCTAGGGCCTGTCCCCACAAGTTGTCTTGTTCCACATGGAGTGGCCGTGATGAGGACAGCCAGCCCAATTTCTGGAGGGCTGGGTGTGCAGGTCCTGGGACCAGGAGTGAGGGTGGCTCTTGTCTGCCAACCCCCTCCCCTTGGCTGTCCAGCATTTCCAGGCCAGCCCCGGCCCCTGCCATTCCACCTTGCTCCACATCTGGAGGCTGGAGTTGCCAAACCAGCTGGGGAACTGGTCAGAGCCTCCTGAAGTCTATGAACTGTTGTGCCTCTGACCATCATGCACAGGTCTGGGTCATGGTCTTGGAGACCCTGGGCCACATCCTTGATGTTCCAGAACCTGATCTTCCAGGGTGAAGAGGAAATTCCACCTCCTGCTACCACCTCCACCCAACTAGGGCTTTGGGGAAATGTCCCTTTTAGATCAAACTGCCCCATCCATGGAGAAGCTGGAAAAAACTGAGAACTGCGTCCCAAGACTGGGTGAGGTTGCTGTCAACATCCCTGATGTCCCCACTCCCTGAACTGACAAGCCACAAGCCCTAGGGGAGGAGGGGACCCTCTTCCTTGGGCCAGCCAAGACTCCTAGGACACCATCAGTCCTACTGGGCCACCCCCCACCTCTCCTTTCTAGACCCAAGCTTGCTTCCTCCAGCTAGCACTAACTCAGCAGCACCCATGGACGCCTGTAAATTATTGAGAAATGTGAACTGTGCAATCTTGAAGCCGAGGTGTTAGAAAACTTGATCTGTGGTGTTTTGTTTTGTTTTGTTTTTTTCTTAAAACAACAGCAACGTTCTCTTGGCTCTTCGTCATGTGTTGAAGTTCATGGTGGGTTGTGTGAAGTCTGAGGTTTAACGGTTTGTTGTCCTGGAGGGAATTTCTTACAGCAGAAACAGTTCCTCCAAGTCCCAGATCCCTGAGGACAGGAAGAAGGATATTTGGCTGCTCTAGGGAAGCATCAGCCTTCTCTCTGGGACTAACTTGACCCTGATCTTGGCCAAGCCACGTGCTGGTCCTGCCTTCCGTGGCCCTGCTGTGGTAAGTGCAAACCTGCCCAGTGTTTCCCAGGCAACCTCGGTATGCTCTTCCATAAAGAAGGGAGAGGGAGAGGGATGGTGACACCCCTTGCACTGTCTTTCATAAGCACTTAGGGACATGTGGAGGGGAGGGGCACTGAGCCAGCCATTTGTCCCACTCCTTTAGCAACTGCCCCCCTTCTAGCTCTCTGAGCCAACCCTTGCAAGAGGAACCTTCCATCTTTGCTCCCAGACCCTACAGAGATTAAAACAGGTCACACAGCCAAGACAGCCAAGCTGTGAGCCAGGACACATCCACTTCTGTCCTTCTGTCTCAGGAGGTTGGGCAGAGTCTGTAACCCAGTTACCCTGTGACTCCTACCCTTCCAACTGGGGGCAAGGACCTGACTGGGCCTAGGGCAGGCAAATGTTGTAACCCTGCTTATTCAGTCTTCACATGTAACTTGTAGTGCTGAGACAGGAATGTCCCTGACATTCCTCAGGCATGGGATGCCTGAGGGGTTTCTGGCTCAGGCTGAGACTGAGCCATTGTGCCCTTTCCTGCAGGTGCAAAGGGGAACATCAGTAGCTCAGCAAGGACCTGGCTTCTCTGGGTGGGTAGCTTGAGGTTTTATATGATGGTATCCAGGAATTGGCCGAGCCAGCAGGCCATGTGGACAGTGCTGACACAACAAGCCCGAGCTCCTCTGTGGCTCTGGGAGCCATGGTGGCCCAGCCACCTGCTCAGGCTGTTTCCCAGTTCCAAAGTGTAAACCTCCACCTGCGTCTCTCCTACCAGAGACCGCACGTACGTGCATGCACACACCCCCCAACATACAGGATTTTAAAAGAATGTTTTCTTGGTGCCATTTTAATTTCATTTTCTTTTCATTTTTGGAGGGGGAAATAAGGGAATGAGGCCAGGGAAGATGATAGCTTTAGCTTCAGCCAGGCAGCCTGGAGGGTCCCCACAGTTCATGTACGGAACCCCAGGAAAAGGAAGAGGTTGAAAGAGCCCTGCGGAAGGAGCGTGGTTTCAGGAGTTTATTTTCAGACTGTTGGGAAGGAAACAGGCCCCATTTTGTATATAGTTGCAACTTAAACTTTTTGGCTTGCAAAATATTTTTGTAATAAAGATTTCTGGGTAACAGTGATGCCTTTGAGTGTTGTGTGTTCTTATCTTTGGGTTGTGTTCCGGGCCTCCTTGGAGGCTGCCATCTGCCTGTCCTCAGGAGCAGCAGGGAGGGGACATAGCCCAGGGTACTCCATCCTCTCTTGTGGTTTTATAGATGTAAAGCTTCTGTTTCCCTGGCTCAGAGGGAGTCAAGGCAAGACAGGGATGAAAATCCATACAGGCCACCGAGTTTGGATTCTCTCTGCTGTGGGAATTTGGACAACCCACTCCTTGAAACTTGGCCCCTCATCTGCCTCCCTGCTAGGGTTTCTGAGGGGAGTAATGAAGGGAACAGGACACCGGGCCCCATGTGTTGCATGTGGCCATTTCTTCCTGCCCTTCCTCCGGAGCCTCACTCTCCTCTACCAAATGCAGGATCTAATGCCTGTCCTATAATATCCTTGCTAGAAGACCGTGGCAAGTGCTCAAAAATGTTAATTTCTTCCCCTCCCTCCATTAGAATATTAATGATTCTTAATGATCAGATGTAATAATAGATGATATAATATTAATATTTAGTACTTACTATGTGTCCACACTTTATGTTGATTGACTCCTTATAATTCTTTGAGGTCATTGTTACCCTACTTTATAACAAGTCACAGAGAGGTGGTGCCACTTATCCAAGGTCTCAGACTCCAGCTATCTAACTTTAGTGCCCAATGCCTGACCGCTGTGTTAACTGATACATCATGTATTGTGCACTGGCTGCGAAATTAACAATGCCTAATGAGAACTGGCAAATAATGTGCCAAGTGCTCTACCATCAACTCATTTAATCCTCCCATCTGCCAAGTCAGATAGGAGTTCTCTCCGTGTTTCAGATGAGGACACAGAAGGAAAAAGAAGACAAGTTATTTCCCACAGCCTGGGTTGGAAACCAGAGTCTGGTCCCCACCACACTGTGCTGACACCCTCCAGTTCTCATCATTACTGGATAGCCATGGTTGTGTCCAGGTTGCAGAAAGAAACATTGAGGCTCCAGAAGTGCATGTAGTATGACCAATCTCACAGCAAATCCTTGGTCTGATTGGGACTTCAGTGGGAGCCATAAGTTCACTAGAATCATTCCTGCGCCCTTGACCTGGTCCATGTGATCAGGGGTCACCTAAGCCAAAAAGACTACTATCACCTGCCTCACAGGCCGTGACCTTGGCAACGACTGAGAGCACTGCAGGTTTCTGGCCCTTGCCTGAGTTCAGCTCTTCCATCCCTTGGGGCCCAGTCTGTGAAATACGTGTACAGCTTCCAGGGATGAGGTGTTTAAGGCATGCTTGCGAGCTGAGCAGACAGAGGAATGCCTCCACTTCTTGGGAAGGCAGGGAATGACAGATTACAAGTCCAGGCAAGGAGACTTGGGGGATATATTTCATGCAGTGCCTGGGCCTCATTTCTCCACTGCCCAAATCTCCAGGGCTGGAGGCTGGCAGGTGAGACGAAAGTTGATGGGTACCAAGTGGCTCTTTCCCTGCCTTCCAAGAAATCAGCCACGCATTTGGCATTTACCAGGCATCTCCTTAGGGTTCTTCCCTGTGCCTCGAGAACTCTGAGCCCCTCCCTCCACAAGGACTAGCCCAGAAGTGGTTGCCCTCCACTTTCCAAGGCCTATGCCTACATTATACGATGATCAGGAAAATCTCCACTGACTATGAAAGCCCATATCTTCTAGCGTGTGGCACATACTACATATCAATCCTTTTCTATACTCCGTACAAATATTAACTTACTTAATACCGTTCTCTCCATCATCTCAACCTATATCGTAAATACCGTGATTACATGATTTCATAAGAAAATTGAAACACAAATTAAGCATCTTGCCCAAAGGCCTCCATCTGGGAAGTGATGCTGACATGGGTGTGGCCTCATCAGGCACTGGAAGGGGATGATGGGGTGATGGGGGCTACAGACTTTAAGTGTTGTGGTGCCCTGGACTCTCGGAAGCTAAGCAACACCATGTGGTCTCACCATGGAACTACCATAGCGTTGGGCCTGGTTACTTGCCAGCCAAGGTTACCTGGAGCCTACCAGGGTTTAGCCTGCCATTGCTGGTTCCACAGGCCTCCCTTCACCATAGCACTGTGCTTGGCCAGGGTCTTGGTTTGTTTTCTGAACACAAGATTATGACATTGAAAGGCTTTTTATAAAAACACGTGTCCCAGGTGTGAAGAACCTTAGTGACAAGTCAGACAGTGGCTACCCTTGGAGAGAGGAGCAGGAGGGAACCGGGGAGCAGATGTACTGTCCCTTCCTCAGGGCTGCATGGCCTTCTGTATCCTTGTGTGCGGCTCCCTGTGCACAAGTCACACCTAAGTGTTTAGAACAACTGTCACCCCACCTCCTCCAACTTTTGATGCCCACCCTAGGCTGAACAGTTTCTTAAAAACAGTGTCAATGCCTTATCTTTGGTACCCAAACCCAGCCCAGGGTCTGGCCCAGGTGAGGGGTCCTAGGAGTATTGTTGAGTTAATTTGAAAGATAGCATCCTGGTGACCAAAAGTAGCACATGAAACAGTGTGCCAAACTGGGCACAAGGTCCAAGGGCAGCTACAAGGACAAACCATCTATCTATTGTCACCCCATCAGTTGACTCCCTTGATCACCCTCCCCCCCGTCCTATGCCCCTCTTCTCTCCTGCCCCAGGAGTCCTTGCCCTGCAACCTTGGGCAAATGCTGTCACCTCTGAGCCTCAGTATTATCACCTGTGAAGTGGAGATTGCCGTCATCTGCACCTCCACTGTCTAGTGGAGGTAAAGCAGCAGTATGGTGCTAGCAGTGCTCAACACACAATCACAAACACACTTACATGCACACACGTTCATACAATTACACTCACAGCTACACACATTCACATCCACAATCACAGTCACTGTCTCATTCACTCACACCCACATGCGCACTCACAATCACACACACATTCACACCTATACACTATATCCCAAGGCCCGGTTATCAGAGGAGCTCTACAATGCTAGCTCTCCTCTCTAGGCCGAAATAATTTTATCAACTCCCTCCCTCCCTCTTTAGCCACAAATGGCTCCCTCTTGCCGGCTTTCAGAAGCCCAGCAACCCAGCCTGTTTTTCAGACTCCTCTTCCCTACACACCTCCCTGACCTGTTTGAGGATATTTCCTGCTGTTCTCCAACCATAGGTGGACCCTAGCCAGACTGGTCTTCCTGGCCCACCAAATACCAAGAGGAGCTTTTGACTGCCCTGACTCCCACAGTGAGCTACTCTGTGTGTCTTGGTGACCTTCCAACCAGACCCTGATCTCCCCATCCCCAGAACCTCATGTTCTACCTTTGGGATCCAGCACCTAGGACAAGATAGGGTAAAGGCCACCATTTATCAGTTAACTTTTCATTGCTGTGACAAAATACCTGACAAAACAACTTAAGGAAGTGGGGAAGTACTTATTTTGGCTCACAGTTTCAGAGATTTCAGTCCATGGTCAGCCAGCTCCATTGCTCTAGATCTTTGTGAGGCAGGACATCGTGGCATCGGGAGCAAATGGAGGAGGGCGCTGCTCACCTCACGGCAGCCAGGAGCAAAGGAGACAGGAGGAGGCTGGGCATAAGATATACCCTTTCAAGGTCATCCCAGTGACCTACTTCCACCACCTCCCATTAATGCCACCAAATTATGGATGAATGAATGGTTGGATGGATGGATAGGAGAATGAATGGGTGGGTGGATGAGTGGATAGATAGATGAACATGTAGATGGGTGGGAAGTCAGATGAGAGGAAAGATGGATGGACAGGGAGGGAGGGAGGGAGAGAAGAGAGCAGAGGGGAGGAAAGAAGGACTCAAACCTGGAAGAGTGCTTGGCATTTTAGGAGGGCTGGCAGACTTGGAACTAGATTCAAATTCCAGCCTCCTGGCTTTTCCCACTGAGTTCCTTTGGCTTTCATCCTAATCCTGGGTTCAGAACAATCTCTATTGATGAGGTCAGAATCCTCGTGACCTAATCACTAGGAGGTAATCAGGTCCACCACCTGGGGACCTAGCCTTCAACCCTTGAGCCTTTTGGGGGCATTTTATATCCAAACCACAACAGCCGTCCAGCCAGGACCCTGGTCACTTGAGTGCTTTATCTCACAGAGCCTTGATACCCTTTGCAGATGGGTGCTATGCTGTCTATTTCACAGATAAGGAAACTGAGGCTCAGAGGGGTGAAGGGAGGAGCTCGGTATGACTCCGTTCATAATTATTCTCAGGCTTCTTCTGGGAACCCGGCCCTGTGCAATTCTGAGAATACAATGGTGACAAAAGATGGCCCACACCCATATGAGCTCATGGGGCCCAAGGAAGCCAGGCCAGCTGGCAGTCCCAATGCAGAGACAAGGGATGCTGGGATACAGATGTCCAACCCACAGAATGAGCACGTCGGCAAGCCAGCCAGCTAGAAGAATGTTGAAAAGGGACGTGAGAACAAGTGTGTAGGTTGACACAACTGGCTAATGTACTTTGGGTGATAAAGTCAGACCTCGAGCTATCTTTTCTGCCAGACAGAGGCCATTTGCACCCCTCCTAGACAAAATCTACAAACTAGCATGGACCACAGCTTTATAAAATCTATAGACTCGGGTATCTCCCTCCACAGAATTAACTGACCCTTCGGTGGCTCTTTAAAACAATGCCCTAGTATGGCAATGAAAGGAAATGTTACCTTCTTTTGCCTTATTTCAAGTTTGGGATACTTTGTCTTATTAGTAAACAGTATATTGGCCTTGCTCAGCCTGGGTGAGGCAGAGAAGGCTTCTGGAAGTGGAAATCACTGAGCTGAGATCTAAAGGATGAGCAAGGATGAGCCAGACAGTACAGAGCAGTCAGTGCCAGGCAGAGATGGTTCCCTGCAGCCCCATCTTACATTATTCTTTCCATCACCCCTACACTGATGACATCAGTCTCCTGACAGTTTCTAACATGAGCCACAGGGCCTTTGCACAAGTTCCCTCTACTTGGAACACTCACTTTTCTACTTGCCTCCAATCCAGAGACTGAGCCTAGTTCCTTTGTTAGACATTTCATAGTAACAGTGTCCAGTAAACCCTCTTTGGAGCCCATGTCACAATTTGTAATTATATATTGACCTCATGTGGCATGATAAACATCTCTCTTTCCACTGCCCTGGGAGCTGCCTCAGGGTAAAGAGGATGTTAGGAGGCATCTAACGAATATTTGTTGGAAGGATCGGAGGACGGAGGATGAGTGGATGGATCAACAGGTAAATGGGAAGATGGATAGATAAATGGATAGCTAGATGGATGGATGGATGGATGGATGGATGGATGGATGGATGGATAGGCAGAGTAACGGGTGGGTGGATGGGTGGATAGATGGATGAATGGGTAGATGGATGGGAAGTCAGATGAGAGGAAAGATGGATGGACAGGAAGGGAGGGAGAGAAGAGAGCAAAGGGGAGGAAAGAAGGACTTAAACCTGGAAGAGTGCTTGGCATTTTAGGAGGGCTGAGAGTCTGGCTGGCAGGCTTGGAACTAGATCCAAATCCCAGCCCCCTGGCTTTTCCCACTGAGTTCCTTCACCTTTCATCTTGATCTTGGTTTCAGAGCAATCACTCTTTTAAACGTGCTGCGGGCTCTCCAACAGGCAAGGCACCAATGACCCTTGTTTGAGCCTTTGGTGCTTCTTCTAGGGAAACGGGCTATACTTAGAACACAGGATGAAAGATGCAGCAGGCTTTCTCTATCCCGAGACTGCACAACCCAGCACGGCTGGTGAATGGCTCAACTTTGAGGGCTGCCAGAGATCTGCCACTCAGCAACCATGTCCTCCTGGCCCCACTTCAAGGACAACAAGCCAAGCCCTTATGATGAAAGGTGTCGTCCCCACCCGCCCAGGCCTTCTGCCCCTGCTACCCTGCTTGGGGCAGGGTCAGCTGGTGCGGCAGCCGGTCGCGTGGATGGGGCCACAGACCCATCTACAGAATGAGGCCGGGTGAGAGTTTAATGGTGAGGAGGCTGCAGCCTGGCTGAAGCTGTCGGCCGGGTTCTGCCACATCTCCCTTGGTGCCAGTAAATGGACCTCGTGCACATGCAGATTAACGCATTATCGCTGATATTATGTGCAGGACGCCAAGGCGCTTGAGCAGCCAGGCCGGGAGCTGCCATTATTACAGGACCTTTTGCTGCAAATTTTTTCTTGGGGCAATTAAATCTTCAGCTGTCTCTTCACAGGGAGTGCCAGCTTGCATTTTAATTACTCTTAAAAAAGGGAAGTAGGGGAAAGGACACACAGCAAAGAATTAAAAAATAACAATCTGCTTTATAAACACGGCCATCCTTTCCCAGCTGTGCTTCTATTCTGAAAGCTTTCTCCGCCATCAACTCCCTGATGCCCTTCACCCTCCGGGCTCCAGACTCCCTGTCTCATGGGCAATGAATGGCCTCTTTAAGGGGAAGGACTGGAGCAGTGGAGAGCATTTCCTGGGTGTGAAATGGTGGTAGTGTCCAGTGGTGTTATTGATGGGCTTGCTTGATTTTTTACCACCTTTGGTGAGGTTGGACGTTATTAACCTCATTTTATAGAGGAGGAAACTGAGACAGACAATAATCAGTACTACCCTGACTTACAGCAATCCAAGGGAACAAACTACTGAGACACACAGTAAGGGGTGACTCACAAAAAAAAACACTAAAGGGGCCAGTGCTCAAGAGGGGAACTGATCCATTTTCGTAAAGTTCTAAAACCAGCAAAGCTCATTGGCCAGGTGCTGTGGGGAGAGAGAGGGAATGGACTGGAAGCAGCAGAGGATTCTTTGGAGGAGATGGGAATGTTCTTTACCTAGATTGAGTTGGTGTTTCGATGGGGATATCACTCTACTCTACCAGAACTCATCAAACTGTATCCTTGAAATGAGTGCATTTTATTTGTAAGTCATATCTTAGCAAAATTGATTTAAAAAGAAATAATAACATATGCTGTGTGTGGTGGCACAGGCTTGTAATCCTAGCTACTCTGGAGGTGGAGGTAGGAAGATCTTGGTCTGGGGCCAAAGGCTAGTCTGGGCAAAAATTGAGAGACCCTAAATGAAAAATAAAACTAAAACAAAAAGGGCTGGTGTCATCACTCAAGTGGCAGGTTTGAGTCCCTGAGTTCAATCCCCAGCATTGCAAAAAAAAGCTTTACAGTGAGTTAATATTTATCTGACCTTCCTGTGTGCTAGCACTTTCCTGTGTTAAGCCATTTCTATCCCTCACACCGATCTATGAAGCAGACACTATGGTACCCTTTTCCTAGATGAGTGAACTGAGCAAAGACACTCTCCCAAGGCGAAAGGTAGTAAGAGGCAAAGCCTGGGTTCAAATACAGGCAGACTGACCCCTAAGCTTAATTCTTAAAAGCAAAGTCCAAGAGTACCCAACTGACAAGTGCTAGAGGTGAAACTAAATTCCAGGGCCTTTCCAACATGATGAAACCCGCAGGAGGGGAAAACCCATTCATTCACCACAGAAATATTTACTCAGCATCTACTTTAGGTCAAATTTCAGACACGTGGTGAGCAACAGACAAATCTAAGCCCTCCTCGAGTAGAAAGCTGACCCCAAATAATCAGGAAAAAACAGAAAAGTGAGTCCTGAAAAGTGCACGTCTGCAGTCCCAACACTGGGGAGGCTGAGGTGTAATGATCACTTGAGTCCAGGAGTTCAGGGCCAGCCTGGACAGTATAATAGGATCCAAATTTATTTTAAAGAAAAGGAGGGAGGGAAGAAATTTGGACAAGTACCCAAAGGAAAGTAAAGGGAAGTGCCCTGCATCTTTACAGAAATGAACTGCTGCCTGCCCAGCACACACCGAATTCCCCAACTACCCTCTTCACTTGACTTCCCTTCCCAGCCATGTGTTCTGCTGATGCAGGAGTTGTAAGGGTTCATCTGTCAGGAGTGGCTGCAAAAGCCCTTTGAAGTCATCCGCCTGCTCTTAGCACCTTGAGCCTGGAGCTAGCTATTTCAAAACTGCCTCCTGTGCATTCCCTGGGGGGCACCCAGTATCTCATTCCAATGTGTAGGTGACAGCTGGGAGCACCTAGAGTTCCATAGCAGACTCTTAACTTCAGCCAAGCCACCAAGCCTGTGGAGACCTGTGTGGCCCTGGCTCAAAAGACATGGCTTCCAGGCCTGCTCCCCCAAACACTTGCTGCCATTTTTCACTGGTAGCTTCTTCGTGCTGGGTACTTTGGGTGCGTCATCCAGGGGTTCCTCTCAGCAACTCTGGACCACCACCTGTGGTTCCCAGGTGAACTCAGAAAAGGGAAGTGGTTTGCCCAAGGTCACTCAGTAAGAATAGAACTGGCACCTGTTCCCCTTTCCTGACTTCAGCCTTTTGTTCTCTCCTCACCCACAACCCAAGATGACTACTCTACTCCATTTGGTGAATGACTTTTGGGGAGTCAGACTCCCTGACTTCCTGGCTCTCCCACTTCTCAGTTGTTGACTCTGAGGTCAAGTTTCTGAACTTCTCTCCTCCTCCTCTTTGAATGGTACCCCAAACCATATCAACCCTAGAAAGTTACTGTGAAGATCAAATAATGTAAGTCAATAATTGTCAAAGTGGTTAGAACTGTGCCCAGACAATTGTGAGCACTCAAACACTGGCAGCTGGTAGCTGTGCCCAGTATATGGACTTTGGTTTTTCACACATGGCTCACATCTATTGTATATATTTGGGGCACTTTTCTCTAAGACATTTAGGTTAGCCTTATTCTTTTAAGCAACTGAGAGCCTCCATTCTCTCATTTGCCAAACACGTAGAATGGGCATTTCAGTGACCAGAGAGGGGTGAAATCCTCTCTCCCCATTCTGTTGGTAACTATGAGTAAACAAGAACAAAAACAGTGGAAACCATGTCGCCTCGTGCTGGATGCCATGAAGAAAGTAAGATAGGCAAAGTGATGGAGATATACTGGATGGGAAGGGAGACAGTTCAGCCATGTGGTGCTTATACTGCCCCCTGGAGGAAGAGAAGGGGAAGGCACGGGGAAAGCCGAGTGGAATCTTCCATGCAAGAGGGCTAAGCTCCAGGAGGGCGAGGATGACTATTTTAGGAATGATGTGGGCGAGCCAGGCCAGGAGCCCACCAGGCAGGGCCTGTGAGCCCCGTGAGGAGCTCGGATTTTATCCTGAGAGAACCGCGAAGCGCTGGGAACGCTGGCCACAAGTAGGAATGGACTGGAGGGGCACAAGTCGGGGGACGAGGAAGACCACGGGGCCTCTGGAGTCACAGGCACACGGGAGAGACGATGGTGGCAAGGACCAGGGAGGCCACCTCCAGTTTGAAGCATGCCTCAGTGGGGGAGCCCACAGACCAGCTGATGGGAAAAGAAGTTGAAGGGGGAAAAAAGAAACAGGTTGCTACCGACGGATGTCACCATAGTCGTTTAATTAACAAATTCCCTATTGATATAGATTTGGGTTGTTTCTATTTTTTCACTACTTGCAAGCAATTTTTTTTGCCATAAACATCAATGCACAGAAATTCCCAGAAGTGAAATGGTGGGTCAGAGACGTGAACTTTTTAAAAAATCATTTCCAGATTGTCATTCTGCCTCCACTCCACTTCTGCCCAACTCTCAGAGGTTCTGGTTTCCATTCCTGGACTTTGTCTACCTGCTGTGCCCCCGGAACACCCTGCCCATCCCCTCTACCCCTGGCACAAACCAACCAGTCTCAAATGCACTTGGATTTCTTGTTGCAATCTGGAATTACCAGTTGTTCAGGAAAAAAACAAACAAACCTCAGAACCAGGCTAAATGGCTAGAAAGACTGCCGAGGGGCCTCTTTTTCCAAAGGGAGCCAGAAAGAGGCCTCCAACACCTTCAAGTGGGCCAATTTGCCCTATTCTTCCAACCACATAGAATTTGCTTTTCTTTCTGTTCAGCCAGAAAACAAGGCCACGCACTGAGATGGAAGCAAAACCGAGGTTTCAAATGCTGAAAGGCCTGTGGCGAACTCTTCTCCCACTGTTCTAGGCACCAGAAACCCAAGGATCCAATGTCCTCTAGACCCTCGGCCTTGCACCCCTCTGGGTCCCACCTGGCCTTCCCATCTCCCATCTCATCTGTGTCCCTGGGCTGTAGCCACCACCTGCTGGCCAGCGACCTTCTGGCTTCCATTCCACACCAGCTCTGCTGCCAGGGCTCCCTTTCATGTGAGACTTTTTAAAGAAAGTGCTTTCTTTTCATCAGTAGCCCAGCATCTGCAATGGGGTTGAAGCATGGTTTTATTTTATCCCCTGCTTAGGGCTTTTTCGTTCAGTTTATTCCGGGGAAGGGGGAGGGTAGCTAAGACTTCAGAGCTTCATAACTAGCATGCATATGGCATCTCTTTTTAATGTTGGCGTTTGGGGCTGCTTGGGAAGATGGTTTATGTTATCTTTCCAAGACTGATCTGGTGAGTTAGTTAATCGAGACAGGATTGTGCAATACAGCAGTCCCTCCTTATCTGCCAGATATCAGTTCCAAGAACCCTAGTGATGCCTGAAACAATCAATAGTCCTGAACCCTACATATACTCTGCTCTTTCCCCATTCATACATTTCTGCGATATAGTTTAATTTATAAATGAGGCCCGGGAAGAGAGTGGCAGCAACTAATAATAAAATAGAGCAATTATAACAATATGTTGTAGTAACATTTATGTGAATGCCATCTCTCTCTCTTGAATGAATCAAGACAAATACTAAGTTGGGTGTGGTGGTGCATGCCTGTAATCCCGGTACTCAGGAAGCTGAGGCAGGAGGATCTTGAATTTGAGGCCAGTGTGGGCTACAAAGAAAGACCCTGTTACAGCAACAAAAGACAAATGGTAATATTTTCAGATCTTGGTTGTCCTTAGGTAAGAGACTGTGAAAGCAAAATCATGGATAAGGGAAAGACTACTGGATCTTATCTTTTAGGACAAATGACCATTTTTCCATGGCAAAGTAGGATAGAAAACTCACTGACACAAATAGCAATTATTAGTAAGTAACTGCTTTGGTGGTGTCAGCCGCCAGGTAGGGCTCATTGTCTCTTTTCATCTATAAATGTAAGATGGTATGAGTTTTGCATACATTTTACAGGCAAAGAAACTGAGGCACAAGGTGGCTAACTACTGACTGCAATTCACCCAGGTTACTGGGCTGGTCAAGGGCAGGACTGAGGTGCAGGCCCCCTATCCCCAGGGCTCTTACTTTGTAATCATGGTCTTTGCCAGCCCCAGGCCAGGACCGCACTACCTGGCAAAACCAGAGCTGCATTCCTCAGAATTTCTTTCCCATAGGGCTCTGGGTTACCCTGGTCACATACAGCATTTTGCTGCAGGTTTTAGTGAAGACACCAACAGAATCCTTACACTGGATGCTGGGATGAAGCTCAGTCTCCTGCTGCCACCCTGTTGTTCCTGTCATGATGGGGTCAGCACTCACCTGTGGCTCCTGCAGCCACCCCAGCCCTCTTTCTCAGCTCCTCTGTCCTGGGCCAGGTGTGCATGCAGCCTGCTGCCAGGCAGCCTGCTGGAGGTGGTGACAGACTCAAGCAGGCTCCTCTTTATCCTTCCTCTTCTTAGCAGCATTCCTTCCTAACTGACTTCTGGTCCTGCCTTCCAGGTTCACAGCAGACTTGGAGGCAAGAGTCTGGGGATGACTGCCAGCTCCCACAAGTACAAGGTCACAGTTGTTTGGCACAGCCTTTATCTTGGATCGCTCCTGAAGGTCGCTTCTCACTGGGGCCCTGACAGGTGCACAGGGGGCTGAATTTTATTTCAGAAGTGTCTTGCTTCCCTCCACCAGGATTTGATAGACTTAATATATAAAAACATAGGGCACCCAATTAAATGTGATTCACAAAATAATGAATGCTGTTTTTTTAGTAGAAGTATATCTCATTAAATATTTGGGATATACTCATACTAAAAAAAATTACTTGTTATCTGGGATTCAAATGTAACGGGGCCTGGGTATCCTGCATGTCATATGGCAACCCTGTCTCTGTCCCCTAACAGGCAAACCTATTCCATTAGCCAGATGTGACAGCAAGAGCAATCGTGTGAGCACTTGGTTGGTCACATTGGAGGACAAAGCAGGCTAGGCTGAGGCTGACACACAAAGGGCCTCAGCTGGCTGCATCGTGGAGTTGGGAAGTCCTCTGAGGTCCCAAAATCAACACACTAATTCACTCAAGATAGAGCCCAGTTTCCTGAGCAAGGCTCTCAAAGGCCCACCTCACCTCCAGCCCTGGAGCAAGCTTTTTTTGTGTGTTACTCCTGAACCTAACTGGGCTAACTGGAGGCGACTGGAGATGAAGAAAGGACAAACAATAAACAAATGTGCACAAAGCTGGGGTCAGGTGCACTGGGTGCTCGGATGGAGATGCACAGGAGCCTCACTAATTCTTTTCTCTATTATTCTTTTCTTTGCTTTGCTTCTTTTCTTCTCTATTCTTTAAGGCCTTACTTCTAAAGTCTTTCTTTAAAACCTTGCTTCTTTTCTATTCTTTCCTAGACTCACTCTGTCCTATGTTCTCTCTTTAGCTTTCTTAAAGTCTTGGTGCTCAGACTTGCAAGGTCCCATGTTTCCTCTAATCTAGCATAACTCAAGCAGCCCATCAGCAGCATCATTCTCATCATTCTCACAAGCAGCCCACCAGTCAATCCATCCCCCATCAAAGAAAACACCACATCCTGCTTCAGGGAGTCTTTTATATCCAGTGGTAAACAAGGAGGTGGAGCAACAGTTCTCGGGGTGACACTGTAACAACAGAAACCTGCCTTCCTACTTCTCTGAACATAAACAACTTAGGAAAAGCAACTGTGCTGTATTTTGCACTCTTCTGCAGCTGGGGCCGCCAAACTCAGCCTGCCAATCATTTCACACAGCTGTGCTTATGTCAAGTTCTCATAGGCTTCTGATAATCCATTGCCCACACTACCCAGCTCATAGGACCACCTGGAAGGACTTCATGGTCCCCAAAGGCAATCTCTTCTCACCCATTTCATCTTGCCTTGTATACTCTGTCAGCTCCTATTCATCCTTTAGTCTCTAGTGCCACCTCCTCCCAGAAGCCTTCCCTGACCACTGTAGGCAGACAAGAGCTTGCTTTCACTTCTTCATCCCTTTGGGTCTCTTGGGCACTTTGATTACAAAGGAATCACAACTTGTGAACATTTAATATGCTCTTAAGACAAAAGAAGAGAAAAAGAAAGACTAATAATAAGAGACATGTGGTCTGATGAGCACACACCCTGAGTGGCTGTAAGACAGAAGCAGAGTCTGCTCTCTGCAGTTAGTCTCCACAGGACCTTGTCTTACAGCCCCCCTGAGGAAAAGTTTAGTACTTTAAAGGTTCTATTTTGTTTTGCTTTGCTATTACCTAGCAGTATAGTGGTCAAGAATGAGGGAGTTGGCAACCAGACATACCTAAATCAGATTCTAGTGTGTTTCTCACTAGCTGTACAACCTTGAATAAGCTGCTACCTTATGCCTCAGGTTTCCCATCTGTAAAATGAGTGTAAGAAGGGTACCAACCTCAGAAGGCTGCTGAGGATGTAAAGTAAATTGTGAGCTGTAAGATGCTCACAGCAGTGCATAACACACACTAACATGAGGTTGCAGTGCAATCTCATGTTACCCCAGGCCAGTGAGCTGTGAAGAAGGAAAGGCAACTTGCTCCAATGCCTCCCAGGAAAAGCCACTGCCTTGGACTCTCTAGGACTACGTACATCACTCTCCAACCTGCAGCAAATAAGGATCTATCAACTATGCTCTCCATTATACTTGAACTTTGCTTTCCTCGCTGACTGCCCCTCATCAGACTATGACTGTCACACAGTCCCAAGGTTAAAGTTGCCATCCTGCCACTTCCGGCATGTGACCTTGAGCTGGTCACTTCAGCCTTGCTCATCTCACCTGCCAAATGGGGATGGTTCTCACCTGGTAGGGCACCAGGGTGAACACCTATGCTGCTTCGTGCATGGGGATTCACTTGATCCCAGGCGCTGTTATTTGGCTCTTCATGTAGTTGCTCTTGAAATCAAGGCAAAGCATGAATAAAATCAAGATTTACCCGGCTTCACCCTGTCTTAGTTAACATCAACCCCCTTCCCCAGCCTCTGCCCATAAATAGCCCCAAGCCTTATCTCCAAGGAGGCAGATTTGAGCTTGGCCTCCCTCCTGTCTTCTTACACTTGGCCACCTGGTGAACAAATTCTTTCTTCTTTGTATAACATTTGTCATTTTCAGTGACCACCTACTGCATGGTGGTGGGCAAAATCCACCTATTTCAGCAACATTGTGACACTGTGTTTCATTTTCAGTTCACATATACGCCCTCCCCATTCCCCACTCCACCTCACAGAACCTGGGCCCCTTGAGGACTGGATTCCAAGTCAGCCCAGATCCCCATGGCCAAGTCTGCACCTAAAACCAAGAGGGCCTTGAACTGCACAAGAAGAAGGAGTAATCCTTCAGTAAGTTTCACCTTTGGCTCCTGGCTTGGCTGACAAGGACCCAATCAGACAACCAGATCGATCGCCCTTGTTCATTCTCCAATCTCTTCCAGGAATCACAAGTTAGGTGGGTAGCTGTCTAATTTATTATTACATGGTGCAGTGCAGGGTAATTATACGCTCTGGTATAATTTGTTATAACTTGGGCTGAGGCCTATAACTGTATAATTTATTATTATACAGTACAGTGCTGAATAATACCAAGAGTATATAATTTATTTCAGGCTTATGAGCCTAACCTGTAATCCAAATGCAGCAAGCAGTCTGTGTGGATGAGTTAATGTTTCTACGGTAACCTCAACTTGGATATTTCTTCATTTCTAACTTCTTTCCTTGAGCTTCTCAGAACACAGCTTGCCTGGGGTTGCCAGGTTCCTGGTATCTTTGGTTTTATGCAAACTCAAATCTTGGGCAATTAGCTCAGAAAAGGAGAGCCCAGAGTTGTCATCTTGCCCAGGGACAGCTGGCACAGGGAACCACAGCTTGCCCAAGGCAATACCTGAAGCAGGTGCAGAGCCACGAGCAGAACTGGGTCCCCAGCAGGGTACTTGGTTATGTCTTCATTCATTCATTCACTCATTTGATAACAATGCTTTGTTCTGTTCTCAGACTGGATATATGTCATTACACCAGGAAGGGTCCTTCCCCTCATGGGGCTTGCATTCTGGGAGCTAGGAGCTGAAATCTCTCTGGTCCCTTGTTTCTCAAAGTATGATTCCCCAGACCAGCATCACCAGGACTGGCTGGGATGTTGATTAGAAAAGCAGAATCCAGCCACCTGGACCTGCTGAGTGGCATTCTGTGTTGTGACCAGACCCTAGGGATCCAGACAACTGACACATTCTGCTTGAGCTTCTGTAGGATATAGGAAAAGCAAATTCTGTCAGTACTTCCCTCCCCCCAAAATATATGTTCTCCCACTGGGTTTTGAAGCAGAGTTCCTCTCTTCCTCCTCCTCCTCCTCGTGGTCCTCCTCCTCCTCCTCCTCTTCCTCCTCCTTCTCCTCGTGGTCCTCCTCCTCCTCCTCCTCCCTATTTCTCCTCTTCCCCTTCTTTTCTCTTCCTCCCCCACACTCCTCTTCTACCCTCTATTCCTCTAACATGCATTTTTTTCTACCCTGGCTGTTTTACAAAAGTTTACTGTATACTTTTTGAAAATTATGGGGGAGGGTGGGAACACAAAGAAGAAAGCCAAAGCCTTTCAGAATCCCACCATCCACAGATGACATTGTTGATATTTTAATGACTCATCTATCAGACGTGTTTTTTGAATACATACAAATTTTTTCCACAAGGCTTCAAGACAAGGTGACTGGTGTCACCAGTAGTTGCCCTGGAAGCCTCACTCAGACAGACCCCAGGGCTTCTGGTTAGAAGAGCTGGGACCAGACCTGGGAACTGGCTTTTCTAACAAGTTCCAGGTAGTGTGGAGCTAAGCCTTGGGGGTTGGAATCCAGCTCTGCCACCTGCTCCCTGCCCACAGGGAGGTCACTGTGTCTCTTCATCAGGTAGTTTCTGCATCCACGGGACAGTATCCACCTCATCAGATTACCATAAGGACTATTTACTAGCTAAATTAGTAAGGCAGTAAGGAAGCATTAATTATAATGTACATGCGTAGCATTTTATAGTTGAGATTTCTTAACAATTGTTCATAAACATTTTTTATATCATTATTCTTCTGTGTGTTTGGTTTAAAAGCCACAGGTTGGGTTGTCCTTCATGATGACTCATTTATCTGGTCCCCAGTCTTCACCTAAACAGCTCTGCAATGAGCATCTGTACAGCTAAGTCACCATGTGCCTATCTGCATAGTTTCTAAGGAAAGAATATGCTAAATGTGAAATCGCTGGGGAAAAATCTTACAGCCATACTTAAGGCTTTTGACAAGTTTTGCTAAACGGCCTTCCAAAAAAATTAAATGGATGTGTAATACACCCAGCAGTAAACAGGAACGAACATCTTTTCCCTGCGTTTTCATTAATGCTCCGTGTTACAGATTTTTTTTTGTTTTGGTTTTTCATATGCAAATATTTTGTTAATTTGAATTTTTTTTGATATGAAAGAAGTTGGGGTGTCACCAGTCAATATCTTAGGATTTTAAGGTTAAAAAAAATTCCCCCAAGACTGTGTTTACCTGGTCACCCAGTCCTTTTCTTCTCTAAGGAATCAATGCTAGCTTGGCTTTGCTCCATACTCCTCACCCCGTGGGAGCACAGGCGGCATCTCGCAGGTAGCAGCTGCCTGATTTAAATCCCCACCTGTGCTGCTGGTAACACACCTCCCACTTAATAGACGTGTGTAGACTGGAGGAGGCAGGAAACATTACCAGGGCAAACAGAAGGAGAGAAGTCATTTGTTCAGCAAAAATTCCCTCACTGTCTCCCACGGCCAGGCCCTCTGCTAAACGTGGAGGATGCAAAGACAAGGAAGTCTCAAAGTCCAGGCAGGGGAGCATTCATCCACTCACACACAGAACCATGGGAAACGGAACCATGCTGATGAAGACAGGTAGAATCACATGGAAGAAGTGATACTGGCTTTGTAGTCAGAGAGGACCTGGGTTCTAACTTGGTCTCTTCAACTCCTAACTAACTTCAGGCAGTAAAATGTATTATTTTTACACTATTTCTAGGCTTAATCAAGTTAAAATAACAAGTGAAAAAAATATGGGATCAGGTAAGGTATGAATTTCAAAATATCAGCCCTAGGGCCAAATATGGCCTACAGAAGGTGTTTGACCCATCCAGGGTCTTTGAAATTTTTTTAAAAAAGAAATTAGAATGACTTAGATTAATAGTGCTCCATCCTGGCTGTCCTGTGGTAGCACTGGACATAGAGTGGTTCCTTGAGAAGGGGTCTGGACTCATGCATAACTTTTCCTTCTGGCCAAGACAGAGTAACACAGAACAAGTTTATACTCTTACCTGTAACAACAAACTGGGAAAATATATGTGAAACAGCAGTTTTCAAGACTATGGATATGAGGCAACAAAGGAGAGTGATCCTGAGAGTTAGAAAATGGGAGGACCCCGGGATTGTCACCACTGCCTGGACAGATCTCAGGCCAGGGCAAGCGAGGGGTCCAAGGGAACCTCATTGGGCTCTCTGAGCCGAGAAGCTGCAGCTGGGAGGCTGCTGTGTATTGAAGACTTTTGTCCCCTCCAAAAAGCTTTGTTGAAACTTCATCTTCAATGTAACGGTTGGGAGGAGAGCCCTCGTGGTTTAATGCTATTACAAAAGGGCTTTAGGGAGGGAGTTCATCTTCTGCTCTTCTGCCTTCTGCCATGCGAGCACACAGCATCCCTCCCCTCCAGAAGACTCAGCATTCCAGGCACCATCTTGGAGGCAGAGACTGGACCTTCACCAGATACCAAACCAAGTAAGGGCCTCAACTTTGCATTTCCCTGCCTACAGAACTTAGAAACAAATATCTGTTCTTTAAAGACTACCCTGTCTCAGGTACTTTGTTTAGTAGCACAAATAAGAAATGCAGGTGGACAGAGGCCAAGATGGCTAGAGGTCACAGTGCAGAGTATCCTTGAGAGTGCTGGGGGTGGGGAGAAACACATGTATGTGCAAGAGTACAGGGATCCTAGAGATCAGCAGAGGAGCCTGCAGTCTTCTGAGTGCTGATGGACACATGTGGAGATGCCTGAAGCCAGCAAAGAGCCACCTGCAAGGATTAGAGGGAACAGTCCCAGGACTGGGACTGCGAATAGTTTCTGTTCTTAAGAACCAGAGGAAGAAACTTCATAATTCATGAGGCAACAGGCAGAGCACTCATAAGGTTTTTGCCTCAGTGGGTCCCATCTAAAAATTCTTAAAAGTAAACATTACACTAATTTCAAGGAACTTAACTATGTCCCCCCAGAAAAAAATTTTTTTTAAGTATAGAAATACCAAAAAAAAATCTAGGATCCATTAAGGTAAAAATTCACAATGACTGTGTCCATTTAAAAGTTGCCATTCATACAAAGGAAGCAGGGAAATTTGACCCATTAATGAAGAGAAAATTCAGTCATGGGACACCAGAGATCATGATGATAGAAGTGATAGATAAAGACATTAAAACTGAGTATAGCTTTATTTTATAGAAGCTAGACAGGAAAGATGGAGCAGTTAAATTGTGACATGAAAGATACAGAACTTTGATTTAAGTAAAAGAACTCAAATCAAAAAGATTAGTGAACTTAAAGATATAGTGATAGAAATGATCCAAAAGAAAATGCAGAAAAACAAGGTGGGAAAAAAGAAATAACAAAAGAACACATCAGGCCCTAGGTTCAATACCCAGCACCATGAAAGAAAAAAGGAAGGAAAAGAAAGAGAGGAAGAAATGAATCAGTGAGCTGAGGGATAACTTCAAGTATAAACAAATCTATATGAAATTATAATCATATTTATATGCACACACATATTCATACATGTACATATTCATATGTGTATATACATATATATGTGTAGATATGTAGAGAGAAAGCTTAAAGGGGAAATCATGATTGGAACTTCCAAATTCGATGAAAATGATAAGCCCTCAGATCCAAAACCACCTAACGAACTCCAAGCACATTGACACCTCACAGTGTACCTCCTACCTTCAAGTGATATTTAGCTCTTCGCCCTACAGCATTGCACTTGAGAATCTTGCATTATATTCCCATTTCTCCCCTCCTGGTCATTTAAAAAAAATGATACAAGACCTATTATAATCAAACTACTCAAAAGTAGATAAAGCGGAAGAATGTCAAAAGCAGCCAGAAAACAAACAAACAAAAAGATGTTACATACAAAGGAATACAAGGCTACATCGGATCTCTCAAAAGAATGATGCAAATGAGAAAGCAGAGAAGCAGCGGCAGCTTTAAAAATGCTGAAAGAAAGTAAAAGTCAACCTAGGATTCCACACGTAGCCAAAGCAGCCTTCAAAAAAATGAAGGTGAAATAAAGATGCTTTCAGATATGCAAAAGCAGAAAGAATCCATCACCCATCAGCCTATCTTTACATAAGAAATGTTATTGAAGCCGGTCACAGAGGCTCATGCCGGTCATCCCAGCTCTGGGAGGCTGAGGTCCAGACTGGCTTGGGCAGAAGCATGAGACAGTATCTACCTGAAAAATTACTGAAGCAAAAAGGGCTGGGGGTAAAGTGCTTGCCAAGGAAATCCAAATCCCTGAGTTTGAACCCCAGGACCAAAAAAAGAAAAAGGAGAAATGGTAGCAAAGTCCTTTAGGCAGAAAGAAAATGTTACCAGATGAGGGATCAGTGTCTTCAGAAAGGAACGAAGAGCACTGGAAGCAGTAAGCACTTGGGTAAACAAAAATCCTTTTTTATTATTTTTAAAAAATTCTCTTTATAGCCAAGCACTGGTGGCTCACACCTGTAATCCTAGCTACTTGGGAGACTGTGATAAGGAGGATCACAGTTTGAGACCCACCCAGGCAAAGAGTTCTCAAGATTCCATCTCCAAAATGACCAGAGTAAAATGGACTAGAGGTGGGCTCACGTGCCAGAGTACCTGTTTTGACAGTTACTGCTTTCTGAGTGTGAAGCCCTGAGTTCAAAACCCAGTCCCACCAAAAATTTTTAAAAATCACTTTAAAGATAAAATCAACAGTTCAAAGCAAAACACTAACACTGTGCTGTGGAGTTTACAGTATCTGCAGGAATTCTGTACACAGCAGCAGGGCCAAAGGCCAGGAGGGAAAAAATGCTATGCTTGAAATGGCACACTATCACTTAAAGACAATTGGAAAAGATTAAAAATATGTATTATAAGCCCCAAACAGCTGCTAAAATAACTCAATGACAAGCTGAGCTGGGGGTATAGCTTAGGCATAGAACACTTGCTTAGTGTGTATGAGGCCTTAAGTTCAATCCCCAGCACTAAAAAAAAAAAAAAGGTCACAGCTAATAAGCCAAAAAGTTGATAAAATGGAATCATACAAAATGCTCTAATAGTAAAAAAAAAAAAAAAAAAAAAGCAGAACAAAAAAGAAAAGGGAAACAAACAACAGATGAACAAACAGCAACATGGCAGATTTAAACTCAACCGTATGGATTATCGGATTAAATGAAAGTGGTCCAAAAGCCCCAACCAAAGAGGCAGAAATGATCAGATTGGATTGAAAATTAAGACTGTAATATGTCTCCTACAAGAAACTGACTTTAAATACAAAGAGGTTAAATGTAGGAAATGATAGGGAAGATATACTGTGCTAACACTAATCAGAACAAAGCTGTATTGTCATTATCAATAATAATTAATAAAATAGGTTGCAGAGCAAGGAATATTACTAGAACAGTCATTTGCTAATGATGGAGTCACTTCACCAAGATATTCATGCCTTGTCCCATCCCCTAGGGACTCTGACTTAATCGCTCTTGGTTCCGCCTATACGTTGGTATTTTTTGGCACCTCCCCAGGTGCTGCACTAAGAGCCATGTCTCTAGGCAGCCCACTTTGGTTGCCTGCTTGGCCCCTTAGGCACTTAGTTTGCTGCCCCCTTAGGACAGCAATAAGAAATGCTAACAACTGCCTCTGAACATTTCCTGTGAGCTGTACTCTCCTCTAGTCCTTCCAACATCCCCATTAAATTGTTACTAAAAATCACCCAGCTTTATGGCTGAGGTTATAAACTGAGGCCAGCAGAAGTAAGGGAACTCATGTCACCTCCTAGACAGAGGGCGAGCCAGCAGCCCCTGCAACTTGGCTCTGACATCCCACTCTGCTGCCTCTTGGATGTGTGGTCCTTTCCCTACAGCATTGAATGGAGGGCAGGATGACCATGAGTGCCAGGTCCCCGTGAATGGAGATTTCCCAGCATACATTATGGGAATACCAGTGAGTTAGCCTCAGGAAATAGCTGCCAGCACCTTTGGATGAATCTTTATCTACCACTGCCACCACTACCTGGCCCTGATTTCAGAGTTCGTCAGCCCAACAGCTGGCTAGCTGCTAGGTAGACCATGCCACCCTCAGGACAGTGTTCTGCCAGTCAGCATTAGAGACAGGATCTCTCTGTGCAGATGTGCCCTTGGAAACCAGCCCCAAGCAAGCAACCAGGATGAATGTTTCTGGTGATGTGATGTGGGCCTTTGTCAATTCTGCAGAGCTGCTCCATGGCAGGATAAATGACCAGGCTGAACATATGCTCTCAAAGACCAAGGAAGAATTACTGGTCTAACCCACATCTATCAGGATATTTCATTCATCCATTCACCCATAGACTGTTCATTGAGCACCTTCTGTGTGCAGGCACTTTTCTGGACACTGAGAACACAGCCAAGACCATGAAAAGACTTCTCTCTCCCAGGGACTCACAGCCTAGTGCAGGGAGACAGACATATGCTTCAAAAGTATCACAACTGATGACATATAGTCATGATGAGATCATCTAATGGATGCATCCAGCTATTTTTTTTATTAATTAGTTTTGGTGGAACTGGGGGTTGAATTCAGGGCCTTATGCTTACTGGGCAGGTGCTCTACCACTTGAGCCACACCTCTAGCCCCTCCCCCCTTTTTTCTTCTTTTTTTGAAGTTATTTTGGGAATAGGGTATTGAATTTTTGCCCAGGGCCAGCCTGGACTGTGATCCTTCTATTTAGGCTTCCCACATAGGTATGCCACCATGCCCAGCTATTGGTTGAGATGGGGAGGGGTCTCACTCACTTTTTGCTAGGTGTTGTCCTCAACCGCAATCCTCCTGATCTCTACCTCCTGAGTAGCTAGGATTATAGGCATGAACCACGGGCTCCTGGCTATTTTAATTTTTATTAGCATTAATTAACTGTACAAGGGGGGTTGTTTCATTGTAATATTTACAACATTTACAATGTACTTTGATCAAATTCACCCTGTCTATAGCTCTCTTAACCTCACTTCCTCCTGCTCCTTCCTTTTTAACAGTTTTTGTGGGTTTCATTGTGCAATTTTTATACACACCCACACACATACTTCTAAAATATTCACCCCGTCATCCTCTCCTTTCTCCCTCCCTCCTTGTTGGTTCCCCCATTCCTAGTAAACAGTCCCCCTTTTACGATCATGTCATAGATTTTTTCTTTTAGGTCTACATTGGCTTAGGTCACTTACCATGATGATCTCCAGTTCCATCCATCTTCCTACAAACCACATAATTTCATTCTTCTTTATGACTGAATAACACTTCACTGTATATATGCATCACATTTTCTTTATTTAATCATTGCTTGTTAGATACCTAGGCTGGTTCCGTAGTCTGGCTATTGTAAATAGTTCAGCCACGTTTTGAAGGGTAAGCAGGGCGCCTCTGGGGGAGTCGTGGCTGGGAAGAGCATGACAGGTGGAACAAAGGCCAGCAGGCAGAGGTGAGTGAAAGTGGATGTGTAGGGGGAGCCCCTGGGCCTTCCGCATGCATGGAGGGTGTGTTTGAGGAGGTGGGACAAAGAAGAAATAGAATGAACCAGGTGGTGGAGACCTTCGAACACAGGGATAGGGAGTTTGGACTTGACTTTTGGCCTGTTTTCTGCAGATGGATGACACAAGGACTCCAGAGCTTCAAAGAGGTCACTCAGGAGGCAGAAGAATGGCCATGTGGGGGCTGGAGGATCCACTGGAGGCAGGGACGTGAAGGGCTGGCAGGGACATGTCAGCAAGTGATGCTGGGGGTTGTGTCAGATAAAGCCAATCTGACTGATAAGGACAAGGTGGGTGAAGTGAAGGGTGGAATGGGTGGATGGAGGGATGGACAGATGCACAGACGGGTGAGTCTATAGATTAGTGAAGGCAGGAGTAACTGAGTGAATGATGGAGTCAGAGAGCGAGTAAATAGTGAGCAAGTAAGTAAGTGAATGATCATAAGAATGAGTAAGAAATTGATGATTGGTTGGGCAAGCAAATAAGTAAATGAAGAAATGAGTACTGAGAATGAGTGAATGAATAAGCAAACACTGCATAAATAAAATACTGATCAAGGGGAGGGATGAGTGAGTTGAGGAAGTAAGGGAATGCCATTGGCAATCTGGGCCCTCAAGTGACATTTGTAGCCCTAATCTTCTCAGCCTGTTTTGTCCTCTGCTGTATCCCCTGTGCTTAGAACTGATGTGGAGTAGGCGCTCCATAGACATATGAGGAATGCATGGATGCATGGATGGATGCATGGATGATGCTTGTAGGCGAGTTGGCCCATAGCTGCAGTGAACATGGGCTGGTGTCAGGAGATTCAATTCTAATCCTAGCCCTCATGGTTCAGTTGTGTCACTGGGAGCTAAGCCTCATTCTTCTCTCAGCCTGCTTCTCCATCTGTAAAATGGGATCATTGTCTTTATTTGTACAGATATCATAAAGATGTGAAAGTAAGAGTGACATGGCAGTAACAGGGCTCCACAAACACCAGTGTGCTCCAGGCCACCACACTTTTTGTGCTACTTGAAATCACATCTGGATTTTAAAAAATATTACAAAGCCCCTATCCTGTAGCTGTCTCACAGAAGCACACACTTCCTTTACACATCTAAGCAGCTGAGCCAAACTAATGGCTCCCCCCACATGGCAAGGCAGACAGAGACTCTCGAATTAGCCTAACTCTCCAGTTAGGCTCCTCAGGGTCCTGGGCTTGCTTGGCCTCCTAGCCTCGTTTGAGCAAGAATCCCACTCAGTCAGCTTATATAACACTCCCCCCTTGCTATCTACCACCCTGAATGTCTTATCACGTCAGCCTGCCTTCAGCAATAATCCTATCAAGTCAGTTTAGCCAAAAACCCCTTGTCCTTGATGTTTCTCTTAGTAATTTTTACCCTGTCCCCCACCCTGCCCCTTGATCAAGAAAACTCACTCATATAAAGACTATAAATATAATTAAGTCTTATACAGTCTTGGGTTATATGACATAGTCTTATATAGATATATGTATTTACTTATATAATTATACCTATCTATAAAATTTTAATTTATATATATTTTAATTCTTAATATGTATGTATATTTAATTTATATATATCCTTGTTGGAGATGGACTTGAGAACAATCTCTCTCCCGCAACAAGACCCCATTGGTCTTGTACCTATCGTCATGCCCCCCCTTGAATAAATTCTGCCTTGCCACTTTTAACAAGTGTAATTATTCTTTAACAGGTCTGCACTCATGAAATGCTCTTCCACTTAGGCGTTTCAATCTTAGTTGAAAGCCTTCGGCATTTATAGTTTATTATTTTTGCTTTTATCATCATTATTATTTAAAACTTCCCCCAGAGCTTCAGGCAGAGCTAGGTAGACAAAGTACTTCGGGCCTGTTTTTATCTTTATATTTAATTTTAAGTGGAGAAAAGATGGGTTGGGTGGCGGGAAAAGATTTGGTACTTGAGTGAGGCTGAAATTTCCGAAAGCCAGCCATCCAAGCACACCCTCCGCCGGTGCCCTCGAGAGCTGCAAGGAAACTTTCTTTTATTGCAGTAAGGAAATTGCTTCATCATTTGTAGGCAAATAGAAAAGACAACACTGACTAACAGGATATTTTAATAGAAAGATCCAAGACTTTTCATCTTAATGCTAACGACCACCCATTTCTATTGAATGAACTCCTGGGTTCCCTCCTTAAATCCTGGGTTTCTTTTTGCCTGCTGGAGTTTGAACCTAAGGCTACCTGGATGGTGGGGAACCCCCTCCGTGTGTATTTCTCCGTCTCGCCACTAGGGGGCGCTCCCAGATCAGACACTGGCGGCTGCAGCCACCTGCCTCGCTGCTGCCACCTCCGGTGGATGCATCCTCTCCGCAGACCCGTCCGGAAAGGAGGGGTGGGGGTCTCCGGTGAAGAACTCCGGAAGACCAGATGCAGCTCTGAAGGCTGGAGCAGGCTGTACCTTACAAAACAGACTGGGCCTCTACGGAGGATGCTGGAAGTAAATTGAGCACCTACTATGTGTCGGGGCTTCATACACATCAACTCATTCCCTCCGGAAAACAACAGGGTCTGGGGGAGGGGTGCGCTATTCAGGAAAGGGAGGAAGCTGGGGATCGAGTGGGAACTTGACCTCCAGTCCAGTTTCCTTGGCAGCAGGCCCTCATTTCACAACGTGTTGCTAAGCAAGAAAGTACCCTCAGCTGTGGCCCACTCAGGCAGGTACCACGTGGGCGCTGCAGTGGGTGCTGTGATGTTGGGGGAGGGGCTGGTCCGTGGCGCCCCCAGGTCCGCGGGGGGCGGGGTTGGTTCAGGAGAAGGGGGCGGCCTGGTGAGCACAGGGACTCAAGGCAATGTGAGGGGTGTCCCGCTAGAAACGGGGGCCCCCATGTCTGCAGTGATTGTATCCAGTTTGTTATTAGGTGCAGAACTTGCCCTTTACCAGGTGGAAAGCGTGGAGATGGCTCTGATCTGGGGCTCTCCTGGGGACCTTGGTGACAGTCCCAACTTTCATTTTTTCTGTGCTTTCTCCAAGGACTCTCTTCCTCTCTCCAAAAGAAAGTCTCAGGTGAAGGTCATGCGTAACCTTGGGAGGTTGATACCATGAGATGGGGCTGCCTGGACGCCATACGCACGCGCACCGGCGCCGCCCTGCAAGTTCATTTTCAAAGCCTTTTTTTCCTGCCCTCTCCCCATCCAGCCGGGTGCAAGTCCGGCCAGTTACGTCTCCTTTAGGTTTCCTGCCCAGGCTGACTCCAACCTACTCCTGAGTGAATTCAGAGATGTCACTGTGGAAGAGATTTTTATTATTATTATTATTTTGCATGCAGAAAAGGCTGCTAGTAAGTACTTGTTATTTAATTAATACTCAATGTAACGTAGTAGCTTTAGAAAAAAACTAGTCGTTCTTAAGCCTTTAATTCAGTTTACAAAACTTGCTATTCTACTTCTACGCCTTCACTTTCAAGGGCCTTTTGATTAATGGTTAGTCAGCTCAGTTAAACCATCCATCCCATTCATGAACTTTGTTAATTAAATTATCCTCAACATTTTACACAGGACTTACTAATGTAACATATTCAATTTCCTTTTTAAAATACTTTCCTTGCCTGACTTGCAAAGGTTTCCAAAGTGAAACCACTTTGGAAAACTGAATTAAAAAAACTTAAAACAATAGTGGATCTGAAAATCTCTGGAACATGGTGGTATCATTTATAAGTTTAGTACAAGAAGATCTGCATGCTTCTCCACAGAAGAGTCACAAGCCGAAAATCAATTATACATTTTAAATTGGAGTCACAGGCTAATTTGTTCATGCTCTATGCAAAAAAAAGAAAAAAGAAACTCTTCAATGTTGTGACTACTTTAAATAGCAAATACGGAATAATGTGGATTCAATTTCTAGCTCTTTGCAAGGCTAAAAGGCATTTGCCCAGTGAGGGCAAGGTTCTCCATCCCAAGGGAATTAGGGTGAGCTCTACAGAACTTCCAGTACAGTGTCAGAGGTGTGACTTCCATATTGTGTCCAAAAGCAATATCCATGCTCTATTGAAGTTTCTTTAGAAGTAGGACATTCTAAAGATTCTGAATGGGCATTTGGAAGAAAGACAGTTTTTCCCAGCATCCCTTGCAGCAAAATGTGGCCTTATGACTAAGATTTGGCCAGTGAGATATAAGTAGAAATGTTATGTGGCCACTTCCAGAAACCTTTCTTAAAAGACAGCTGGTGTGTGTCCTTTCCCCCTCTGTTTTGCCATTCCTCCATCTTGCTACCTGAATCGTAGGTATGATGGCTGGACTCTAGCCACTGTCTTGGACCTGGAAGACTGGAGCGTCACTCCAGGGATAGTGGACTGGGGAACTAGAAGGATGCTGGGATTCTGATGACTTCAAGGAGCAAAACGTCCACTCCAGCCTGGGATTGGATCGATTGTTTGGAAAGATCCCTCCTGTCCAAGTTTCCATGAAACTTTGCCCTCTTCTTAGCTCCTCCCTCTGAGTCTAGACTTGTCCCATACTTTCTTTGATGAGTTGCATGTGGAAAAATTGGCACTGAGTGACTTCTGAGGCTGGGCCCTAAGTAGCTTTGTGACCTCCACATTGGCCCATTTAGAATACTGACCTGAGACCCTCAGGTCTAGCTTATTGGAGGATCCTCATCCAGCCAGGAGCACCAGCTACAGGACACTCCAGCTCTGGGACCTCCAGGCCAGGCCCCCCTGCAGCTCTGCCTGCAGCTGTATGGAGGAGCCCAGGTGCAACCCGCAGGGCAAGCATTCTGCCAGTGGATGGAAGAGGAGACATAAATTGTCGTTTTCAGCCATTGAGTTTTACAGTGATTTGTTTATGCAGCAAAAACGAGCTGCCTGGCGACCACTTTTTCATGAGAAACTGATCTTATTTGAGCTGTTATTGTTTAGGATCCTGGGGGAACCAAATCCAGATGCACCAGTGGGCTAGAGGTTTGTGCTGGGATGTGATACATCCATGTCCAGGGTTATTCTCTCTTGTGCTGATGGATGTGCCCAGCCCTTTTAAAATTGGTTGCCATGACAACAAGGGACTCTATTTCCTCTGAAGAGGTTGATCTTGTGGACAATTAGATTCTGGCCGTACCATTACCTAATTCTTCTGTCTGATCTACAACCCAACCCCCCTCCACACACATGCAGCCCCTGCCTTGCCCCTCCACCCCCACCCAAGAGGTCAAAGCTGGCTTCCTTCGCTAATCTCCTTATTGCTAATTGAATTCTGAAGCTGTGTTTTGCCCTTGCTGTCTTCCCAGGCTGCAACTCCCATAGATATTGACAGACATCTTTTGGGATTCAACATCTCTCTCTTTTTCGGGTGTGTTATCCCCAAAGTCAAGTTTTTGACAGAGATGCAAGCCTTCTCCCACTCGGAGCCTCAGTTATCTGCAAAAGGGAGACTGTGTAAGACCTCCTAGTATGTGCTGGAGAGCTCTCAGATTTCATTCAAGAACATCATACATTTCCCTCCCTGCTTGGAGGCCCCAGATGGCCTCCCAGAGCCTAGGCAGTAAAAACCCAGTGTCTTGCTATAGGGAGCAGGCCTGGTGAGCCTCTGCCCAATGCAACCACACTGAGCCACACTGCTCCTACCTCAGGGCATTGGCCCTTGCTGCTGTTCTTCCTTCCGCCTGGGTTTCCCTCCCTCTGCTATGTCCTGGCTGACTCCTTCCCCTATCTTCAGGTCTTCTGATAAGTATTGTCCACAGAGAGGTCTTCCCTCACCATATTGTCAAAAGAGCTAGCTCTCCCATCTTATTCACCCCTACCCATCAAAAGCAATAAAAACAACATAATAAAATGATAACTTTAGTAAAAATTAAAGCTTTTAACTGAAGACTTATGTCCACACAAAACCCCGCAAATGAATGTGTAATAACAGCTTTATTCACAGTTGTCAAAATATGGAAGCCAGGCATGGAAGTACATGCCTGTAATTCCAGCACTCAGGCAGAGGCAGAAGGATCTTGAATTTGAGGCTAGCGTGGACTACATAGCAAGATACTGTCTCAAAAGGAAAAAATAAAATAAAATCAGGGCCTGGGTTATTGTTCAGTCATAGAGCACTTGGCTAGCATGTTCAAGATCCTGTGTTCAATCCCCAGCACTGCAAAAACCAAGCAAATGAAGAGAAAGGAAGTTAGGAACTTGGAAGGAAGGAAGAAAGGAAGGGAGAGAGGGAAAGAGGGAGGGAGGGAGGGAGGACAACCATGGAAGCAACCAAGTTGTCCTTCAGTAGGAAGGAAAAGCTTGGGACAGTTCATCCGGGAGAATGACAAAATGATGTGAACTATCAACTTTGAAGAGCTGTGAAGGACCTGTTCATGGCCAGTGCTGATTGAAACCAGCTGTTGGCAAAGGCTGCACACTGTATAATTCCAACCACGCGATATTCAGGAAACAGAGCAACTATGGAGACAGTAAAAAAATCAGTGATTGCCACGGACTAGGGGAGAAGAATGACTAGGTGGAACCCAGGGGATTTTTAGGCACCAAAACTACTATTCTATATGCAGCTGTAGTGGTGGCTACCTCTCCACCTATGTCTCATCCTCTACAGCATGGACTCCGGGCAGCCAGAAGCTGGCAGTGAGTCCCCATGGCGAGTGAGTGGATGACTTGGTGAATCAGTTGGCAGTGTGGGGCATATGCAGAGCAGCATTCGTTACACGGCCACAGGGTACACCCGTGCCATTCTCACGCTTCAAACCCTGGCCACTGCAGCCCTGGATGTGTATGACTCCCTGTGGTGATGCTGGGCCTGGCTTTGTCAATCCGGTTCTGTTACAGAGAATGCCTCCCTTTTATGCTGGGAGTCTTAAAAAAGCTCTGACGCTTGCAAAGCATCCTTTTGTCCTGTCTCTAGCAGGCTTTAAGCCGGTCCCTCCTGGCACTATTGTTCCTTGAATTGTTTCTTGAATTCATTGTCCTGTCACTTTTATCATGGAATATAATACCTGCTTTCCACTCATGGTAATAGCACCAAGTTAACTTCTTTAATCAGCATATTCTTTCTAAAGACCCACTCGTATTAGGGGAAAGTACTAAGTGAAGGGTAACACCAGCTGTGCAAATTGTACGTGGGGGGGTCTGAGTTTTGAATCCTCAGATCCTTTTAGCAAGGGCGGTTGTGACTACATGTCCTGTGTAAGCTGATTGGTCGAAATATATTCATCACAGCAGCAATAACAGCCACAAAAATAATAATAATAAGGCAAGTGACTCTAATGCTCATCCCATAAGAAAGGTGACTGTATAATTATCCAGGTGATAGATAATTCCAGCAGCTCAGCAGGTAGAGGTTAGGAGGATTGTGGTTCAAGTCCAGCCTTAAGTGAGACCCCATCTCAATCGATAAGCCAGCTATGCCAGCTATGTGGAAGGCATAGGTAGGAGGATCACAGTCCAAGGCTGACCCTGGGCAAAGGTGTGAGACCCTACATGAAAAAACTAAAGCAAAAAAGTGGTGGGGTCTGGCTTAAATGGTAGAGTAGCTGCCTATCAAGCGTGAGGCCCTAAGTTCAAACTCCAGGACTGCCAAAGAGGGAAAAAAGTGAAAGAGGCACAATAATATGCCATGATGAAGTCACATGCTGGGAACATCCCAGTCCTTCCACCCATCAGGAAACGCTTAAGGAAACTGTGGAATATCCAGTTTGCCAGCTATTATGATTGTCCAGATTTATGAATGACATGTGTCAAGAATGTATTAAAAATGTTTTGTTGTTATTTACAACATAATGTCGAACCAGAAAAGCATATCATCTAGTGCTCAGGGACAAGCAGAGAGAACACCCAGGGGAGGAGCTATGTTAAACATTCATCATAAACCATCTCACTCCGAAAGGTGAGATCAGGGGGATACTTGTTTTCTTTGTTGGAGGTTTATGCATAAATATTTATGCTTCACCTTGTTCAAGAAAACGCTGATTCAGTGCATCTGACCATGTCACTTCTTCTACTTGCTTTCCTTGTATCTGAGATGAAGTGCACATGCCACAACATGGCCTGCAGGTCTTGCGTGATCAAGCTCGGTGTCTCTGTGTGGCCACCAGAACCTTCTCTGCACGAGCTCTCTTTTGCTCTTCCTCAGGTTTCAACTCCAAAGTCACTTCCTCACAAAGCCCTCAGCCCCCACCAGGCTAGGCCCATTTTCCCCACACCTGCAACACCTGTTTTCATCCACTCCTCCTTTGGAAGCTCTTCAGGTATTTGCTCTAGGGAGCCTTCTTTGCTGAGCCAACCGAGATCATCCATGCATTCATCCGTGTGCCTGGGCCGAGGGAGGCCTTCGTGAACGTCATTGTCTCGATGACTGTTGGCTAATTTTACACAAATATTCTTAGTGCTTTTGTGGATTTTTCAAACCCTCTGAAATGGGCAAGAGGAAATTTCTAAAAGGAAATTGAGTAGCAATATTCGCTGGTGCATTAAAGTACAATTTGTTTTGAAAAAATGATTTACACACCCTTTCCAGTGATGCATTTTTTATGTAAAGAAAGTCCCAATTCAGAGACTTTTCTCCCCAAAAGTTCAAACCATGAAACTCCATTTTTCAAGGCTGAGACAGGGTGGGGAGGTGGGGGCTGCAGGATGCTCTGCAGACTCATTTCTAAAGTGCAATGAATTTCTGCAGAGTCCCCTACTGTCACCATGTGCAGCCTTCCAAGAGCTCACCCTGCCTGGAGGGAGCTCACCCACCCAAGAGCCAGGGGTCCTGATGCCCATGGCTGGCTGTTACTTTGTGACTGTGCTTTGATCCCAATAAAGAATAGCGTCTGGGTCACTTCTGATGCCTTCTGCCTCTCTTGTTCACTTTGGAGACACCAGGTCATTTTCTGGCAGGTCCTCAGAATGTTCCCTCACTCTCCCTGCAGCCTGCACTATTGCTTTATGTCCAGCTCAAAGACAGACTCTCCTGGGCTTCAAAGGCTCCAGCAACTGCCATCTCACCATGGGTCAAAAGTCAAGATTCTGTCCAGGTTCTAGCTGTCCAGCATGAACTGGGACAGCACTGAGGTGCAGAAGGACACACGCCACCAGGTCCCCTCTGCTTCTGCAGCCTCCTTTCCCTCCCTCTGCCCTTGCTCCACCCCCAGCCCCCTTAACATCTTTGCCACAACCAGCCACACACCTTCCTCTGGGCCTTTGCATCTGCTGTTCCCTCTGCCTGGAATGCATCCCCCCTTGCCACCTACTGTTTAGACAACCACAGGCTCCTCCCTCAACTTCCCACATCACCCCTTTGGAGAGGCCTTCACAACGTCTCTGAGTAACCACTTTGCTCTGCATCACTCGCACCTCTTCCCCTTCCCAACACAAAGAACCACCTGACACCCTGAGACCATTTCTTCCTTTATGGGTGTTTGGTCTCCCTTTCAGAGAGAGCTCCACAGAAGATTTTGCTTAGGCACCACTGAATCTCCTGCTCATTGCCCAGATTCTTGTACACAACAGACACTCAATAAATGTTCATCCAAGACCAGATGGATCAGGTGGGAAGGGCACTGACACTGTTTATTCGACAACTCTGTGCCTCCCTTTGTCTTCTCGTGATTTCCCTCTGCCCACCAGGGTAGAAATCCTCCACCTTAGTTGAAGATGAGGAAACTGAGGCTCAATTCCTTTGTTCAGCATTTATTTATTTATCTACTTACTTATTTACTTTTTAATTTAATTTTATTTATTTACTTACTTATTGCAGGGCTAGGAATTGAACCCAGGACTTTGTGCTTGCTAGGTAAGTGCTCTACCGCTTGAGCTGTGGACCCAGTCCTTTTGCTTTGTCAGTTTGTTTTTTGAGATAGGGTCTTGCTAATTTTTTGAACCTAGAGATCCTCCTCTCTCTGTCTCTTGAGTAGCCGAGATTATAGGTGTGGACCACACAACACTCGGTGCCCTGTTCAGTATTTATTTACGTGTCCACTCCGGAAAGGACAAAAGGCCTTACAGTATTATCAACAGCATCTTACAGAAGGGTTCTGAGGAAGTCCAGTCCCCCTCTGCAACTAATTAGCAGAGTCAGAACTTTACTCAGACCACCCCCCCAGACCCTAGCTCTCCATGGATCACCCCTTCCCTGAGCCCACAAATTGCATGGTCTTACCAATAACCAGAAAGTACTCCCCAACTTCCCAGCCCCCAGGTGGGTCCTGCAGGAGTTCCTCAGCTGTCACCAGGGGTTGAGAGCAGGACAGGTGCACGTGTTCAGAAGGCAGACTTCCTGTCAAAGGTGATGAAGGATGTGAGGACTCCTTGGGACAAAGAATAATGGACTCGGCTCAAGTTAGACAGGGACAAGACAAATCACGTGGGAGCAGAACACGGGTGCGAATTTACATATGGGAGGAGTAATTATAAATCTTTGTTATGAATCTACACAGCTAACGGGAGGCGTCATGGCCCCAGCACATGAATCAAGAACACGGAGATGATATCTATTAGGGAAGCATTGTTCCTGACACTGTCGTGGGAATTTTTGTTGTCCTCACTTTGGGGTCTTTAATTAACAGACAAGCGCCAGGGCTGGGCAAATTCCTGTGAAGGGCTTGGAGCTGGAGGGTGGGGAGGCTTATGATCCAAATCCAAGCGATCCTAATGACTGTCACGATCATTATGACACGTCTTTGCTCGCCTGCGATGGTATATGGCGTTGTCGTGGAAACCGCACACTTATTAGTAAGGCGCTTTTTTAAGGTTCCCCGGGTGTTGGCATCCCTTAACCAATGCCCGCCTGCTCTATGATCGTTGCACAGTGGCCTTTGTGGCAGAGACAAAGGGATCAGTACTCCGGAAGACCTGTGATGCTTTTATTCCAGTTCTAGCTCTGCCTTGCTCTCTCTCTCCCTATGAAAAGCTTATTAAAATGATCTTTCTGGGTGCCCTGGCGTGTGGAAGTGTTCTATATTATCACCTGAGTGGTGGCTGCACAGGTGTACGTGTATGTCAAAATCCACTGGGCCACACACTTAAGATAAAGACACTTTGTAGCACATATGTTACAACTTCATGAAGTAATTTTGTTTCTACCAGCAGGCCGTTGTTTACTTGGCAGGTGTGTGCCTTCCACCACTATCGGAAGGCACCACCCTGGAAGAGGGGATGGCCGTGTGTGGCACACACCCTACATGTCAGGTCAGGGGCAGCACAGGCCACCATCCAGTGATTTTTCTACCCACATGACAGATTGGAAAACTGAGATTCAGTGAATGGCAGTGGGTTGTCCAGAGTCATCAGAAATGCAGGATCTCAGTTCAGGTCCTCTGTGACCCCAGCCATGCTCTGTTGACCCTGGGTGGACAGTCCTCTTTGTGATTGAGAGAAAAAGGTCTAGAAATGGAAGCAAAAGCAATAGTATTCTGGAATCCATTGCATACAGTGAGTATTTCCCACACACACACAAAAGATTTTAAGAGAAGTGACAATGGAGTGCTGTGTCTTATGATGAACATATTATTGTTTGTCTTACCTAGTACTTTTTTTTTTTTAAAGAATTGCTTACCTACATTGTAAAGCTGAAGCTGTCACTGCAGTGCAGATGTCTGTAGTCTGTCGGCATCAGAAGGTCTGGCTGTTCTGCAGCCACATTCCCTGTGGCGTGTGCTTTCCAGCTTTCCCTGACCCCTTAGCCCCTCCCCTCACAGGAGCATCCACTCCTCACCTACTAGGAACCAAGCTCCCATTTTCCTCCCCACAACCAGCCCCTTCCTGCCCTACTAATTTGCATGGGGTTGACTACATCCCTGGCTCAGTGGTGCCCCTGTGACTCAGTCCTGGCCAATCAGAGCATCACAGTCATCTGTCCATGATGACTGGCCTTGGGTCATCACCCAATAAAAGCCAATGAGGTGCACTGAGGCTTTAACTAGGATTGCTGTGAAAATAGCATGTGGGACTGGAACCTATATGGCGTAGCCTAGAGCTTCTGGTGGCCATCTGAAAAGAGATGGAGCTTTAGAATGAATTCATCACTGAGGAGCAAGGAGCCCCCTGATCAGGAGGTTCTGAGCTCCTCTGTGAGCCCCTTGATCAAACTGTACCTGCAACAAAATCTTGCTGGACTTTTCATTTATGTAAGCCAGCAAATTGTATGGTTTGTCCATTTGTTTAATCCATTTGAGATAGGAGCCATTTATTTTCAAGTGACAGAAAGGTCTTCTCTAGAGAAGCTGCCAGGCTAGCAGACAGAATGATCAGGACCCAATGGATAAAACTAAGAGAAACCTAAATTTCATCCTAACATGGAGATGGAACTTTCCAACACCAAGTCATCAAAGAATAGGAATATGTTGTGAAATCCAACTCTGTGAAAATGTTCAAGCCAGATAAAGTGTATGACAGATGTGTCCATTTTCACCCAAGGTGTGCGGCTGGATAAGGTGACTCCAAGGATGGGCTATATGGTGTGCACTTATAATCCCAGCTACTTGGGAGGTAGAGGTAGGAAGATGTGGTTCAAGGATGGCCCAGGCCAAAAGTGTTAGACTCTATCTAAAAACAAACTAAACCAAAAAGGACTGGGGGCATGGCTCAGGTGGTAGAACTTTGCCTAGCAAGCATGAGGCCCTGAGTTCAAACCCCAGTATGGGCCAGAGAGGATGGGATGAATCCACACCTTAGGTTCCTTCCAGCTTGACTTTGCTATGGATATCAGAATGGGCTGTTCTGCAGAAAGGGCTTTCCCAATACCCTAGGGAGGTTCTTCCCACACACCTGTTATCCTTTTCCTCCACATCCCCAATTTGTTACAGGCATTAATTTGTTATGTATATTTTATTTGTTTCTTCCCCTCTCTCCCACTAAAGTAAGTTCCACACAAGCAGAGACCTTGTCTATTTTGCTTTCCTGTACCTCTAGCACCTAGCAACAGGCCTGCCAGGTACAGTCGGCTTTCAACCAGTATCTTGTTGAGTGAGAGAAATAGTTACCTCCTTGCCCTGTGTTTTCTATGATTCTGCTCAGACAGCCAGGGTCCCAATAGAACCACGAGATCTGCAGCCACCCAGTCACTTCCACACCCACACTGTAAAAGCCTATTTCATTTGTAGCATTCCGTGAATGAGAGGCCATGATATTTCTCCACCTCCCAAGCACCCTTATTAGGAATCTCTCTCTCTCCATCTCTCCCTCTTCTCTCCTTTTCTCTCCTCTCTCCCTCTCTCTTTCTCTCCACCCCCCATTGCTCTCATCCTGATTTTCCAGCACAGGAAATAGCCCCAGAAGTTGCGGGTTGGGCAGGCTCCCTCTACAGCACCTCTTGCTGCCCTCCCTTCTGTGTTGCTGAATACCTACCATTGCCACCATTCCTTATGACAATGGAGGAAAGGAAACCTTCATTTACTGGGCACCTACTGCGTGATCCTCACTATCATCCTACAAAGCTGACACAATTCATCTCTATTTTACAGAAGAAAGAACTGAGGCCCAGAGAGGCCAGTGACACCCCAGATCACACAGATCCAATTTTCAAATTTAGCACTGTGGCACTCTAAACTTTCTATTCTTTCTGCTATCCCACAGTTCACTTCCTAACACAACTGTAGGTGCGTGTGTGTGTGTGTATGATGAATATATGTGTGGAGATACAGATATTCATTCCCTAGAACTCTTTTGTGCAAATGGTCTTTTCACTCCAGGGACTGATGCTCATGTGCACACACACACACACCAAGTCATCAGCATCTTTTATTTATTGTACTGGAGGAGCAGGAAATTACACAGGTCTATTAAAGACTAAGCAAATTCCAAGTAAACTGGATAAATGGGATTTTTAAAAAGCACAAAAAATAACCCATACATTTCAGAACACCATGAGAGGTATGCATAGAGCATGTTCTGCAAATTATCAGAGAGAGAGAGAGAGCGAGACAGACAGAAAGATGAAACCCAGGCATCAGAAGGTCTTTGCCTCGGTTCTGGGTTGAGTCCAGGAAACTCATTTGGTCTCAGACACTCCATCATGTCCTTCCTCTTTCTGGTTCATTTGGAGACATTAAGAGGAAAGAGCCATCATGGGGACTGGGAGGGCCTTTCTGTCCTTCTATAAGCCACTTCTGGATTCCCTGTCCCAATGCCCAGGGCATATGCTGGGCCAGATGGCTCAGACTCCTGGCAGCTCAGGAACATGACTGCGCTTAACCTCATCAACTGCACTCAGCTCCAGCTCATCGAGGGGTAGAAGTGTGATACCGATCAGTTTAATTAGTTTAATGAGGGCTGAGGGAACCGATCCACATTTTGAATTTGTTGCACAGAACAAATTGGTTCACTGGCTCCCTCCTGATCATTCAGCCCTGGGAAGGGGTTCTTTTCTCCTCTGAGAAAGGAACTTTTCACTCCCCTGTTCTTCTGGAAGGAGGTGGGTGCTGTCCAGGGTGCTGACACAAACCTGCTTTCAGGAGCTGGGCTCTTCCAGCATTTCTAAAGCATGACAACTCAGCGTGAGCAGACTGAACATTTAAGCGACTAGAAGCCTAGACAGATTCTCATGTCAGAATTCTGCTCCAATAGAAGGTGATGTTTACGCTTGTCACCTAACATGTAGTTTCAAAGTAGAGTGCCAAGGAGATCCTTTGAGGTTTGAGAATGTGATGTTGGGATTTCTACTTGCGCTGTCTATCTCGGTTTGGTTCTACTCTACTCTTCTGGCGCGCCTGTACACTGCCTGCATGGAGCAGGCCCACAATCAGTAAAGTCTGGAGGTCTGCAGACACAAACAACAAGTCCCTCTGGATTCCTGGAAGTGAAGGGGTCACAGGGACAGGAGGAGGGACAAAACCCAAAAGCTGCTGGCAGTGGCATTTAGAGGTCTAGGGGTCAAAGCCAAGCACTGAGCCTGTTGGAGGGGGGGCACCTCCACCCTTGCCCATCATGGGCCCCAGACAAATACTGCACTTCCGGGCAGAAGAGAGGGGGCTGGGTTTGGATATTTTATGGCTAGTGCTGGACTGAGCTGGGGACAAGGTATACACAAAAGTGTGAAGGTGTCAGAGGAAGCCCCTGACTCAACTCCATGATTGGGGAGAGTGTTACGCATCAAAAAACTCTTCAGAGTAGGCATTGGGGTCCTCTTGAGACCGAGTCACCACCTTGAACTGGCGCCGGAGGAAACCACCATAGCGCTTCTGGTTGTCCCACTTTAGCTTGGGACGAATGCGCCTCAGGAAGCCCCCATAGCGTTTGTATAGGTCCTCATGGCCTGCCCCATCCCCATCCCCTTCCCCAGCCACTTCTGAGCTCCTCTTGGGGTATTTGCGCAAGAAGCCCCCGTAGCGTTTGACCTGCTCCTTGGGGTCCTCATTGTTGAAGTCAAGTGCACCAGCCTCCATGACATGGTTGTTTGGCAGGGCATCCCCCATTAACTCAGATTCCCTTCCCTCTCCAAGCCCATCAGACAGGCCCCTGAGCCTCTCCTGTGCTGGGGTACCAGGAAGGAATCTGCTTCTCTCCAGCTCCTTCAGGAAGGGCCCCAGGAGCTCAGCCAGCTCACTGTAGCCTTCTTCCAACGCCGCCTTGCCCTGTAAGCCATCCTCACTATGGAGCCCACGAGTAGAGGGGGTGAGAAAAGGCAGAAAGCCCTGGCATCTCTCCCACTCCTCTGAGGGCAACAGTGCATCCTGACATTCCAGGGAGCAAATCTGAAAAAGATCCCAAAGATCACAGCAGTAATGTCACCCTCATCAAGCTATCAACACATACACACTGCCCTGGCCCAGAACCCCTCATTCAATGTCTGAGAAAATCAAAATGAGCCACCTTGACTACCCATTTGGATGTTCCCACAGGCACGTAAAGGTAGGTGACTTTGCACCTGCTTGTGGAACCATTTTCCCAAGGGCACGTGGCTACAGGTGGCAATATCAAAATCAGAAGTAAGATCTTTGCAGAGTGCTCTATGTGACCACCCTTCATCCTCTACAGAGAGAAGTTGGTTCTCCCAACCTTTCCTGGGTGTGAAGAGTGCTGCCTCACTTCATAGACAGGGACTGAGCAGTGCAGAATGGAGTATGAACCCATGTGATGGACACAGGACGTTCATCAAGCCTAGGGGAGGGACAATAGTGTCTACTTCATAGAGCTCTTGGGAGAATTCAATCATAATGACAGTGATGATGGTGACAGTAGGGGACAGTACTGGAACTTGAACCCTGGCCATCCAATGCCATGAGTCTTCATGCTTAACTACACTGCTCTCCCAAGATCCTGTGTGGGCAGCACCTGACACAGCGTGTGCAGCTCAGTAAGCAGGGGCTGCTGGAATTATGTATTAAATACTTTGCATCGTTATCTCACAGATGAGGCTCAGAGGGGAGGGTTCCAGAATCAGGGAGCAAGAAAGGGGCATAGGCAAAGCCTGGATACTGTCCACTGCAGCCTTGCCACCTCCCCAGCATTCTTGCTGTCACAAGACAGGCGTGTGTGGAAGTCTGACTCAGAGTGAAGCCAACAGGTCCAGGCTGAGAGATGCTGAGAGCCAGGAGAGGTGCCAAGGTTCTGAGTTTGTCAACAGCACCCTAGCAGATAAGGGTAGTGGAGACAGCTCTCTCCAGGGGGAGTGACTAGATTTGGGGATGCCATCAGCTGGGGTGAGAACCCTGGAAAGTTAGTATAAAGTGGCTGACGGTGAGGCCAGCACTTTTCAATGGACACCTGTTGCCAGGCATGAGGAAACCTGAGTCTCTGTCCTGGCCTGAGGGAGCTTGTGGTGGTGAGATCTGAAGAGCAGATGGGAGCTGAAAACAGCAGTTCTTGGTGCCTAGCTGTCCACAGGACAGGACAACCCCTGCTCAGGTGGGACAAGTACAGGACAGGCACAGCTGCCCTGGCCTGTGAACTCTCCTCTCTGGGCTACACACACACATGGACATGGACCTGGCCATGGAGGAGCCTTGCCTGGAACCTACCAGGGGGTTGATGGGTTTGGCTGCATCCTGGGTCTTCACTGCGCACAGGGAGCACCGGGACAGGCAGTCTTCTGCAGTGGTGGAGGGGAACATGAGGAGGCAGGCCGCTAGCACCAGCCCCTGCCACGCCATTTTGTCTCTGCTCGTCCTGCAGGGGAAGGAGAAGGACAGGATGGTTAAAATCTGGTCACGTTCTGTGGGGTGTGTCCAGCTGGCAAAGCCATCTCTTCTATTCCTGCGTGAAGCACCAGAAGGCAAGCAATCGCCTTCCCATTCTACAGCAAGGAAATGGAGACTCAGGGAGGTGAAATGGGAGCCCAAGGCCAAAGATCAAAGAAGGCTTGGCAAGTGCTGAGGGCCTGTGAGGTGCTGCTGGGAGCTTTTCTGTGTTTACACACAGTCTGCATAACAGCTCTTTAAGTTGAGCTGTGTGACTTTCATTTGACAGATGGGAAAGCTAAGGCACAGAAAGACAAACGGATTGATAGTAGCTAGGAAGGACTTGACCTGGTTCTGTCTAACTTTAAATACTACTCTAACAGTGCACCAAGCCAGAAGACACATGGCTATATGCTTTTCTGGCCCCTTTGAGCTCCAGTCACCTGCCTTTATCTCCTGCTCTCCAGACTGTTCCCAGGTCAGTTTTCTTCTCTCCCTCCACTCCCCCTCACATGCTAGGCAAGTGTTTTACCACTGAGCTATACCCTCAGCTCCCTTTCTGCTTTGAAAGGTCTCTGGAATCTTCTTTTTCCACTCCAGCCCTACTACCTGGCCTGACTATAGGTCTCCCTTCACCTCCTCTCCATGCTGGCCTCCAGTTCCTTCTCTGATCCCAGTCTAAAATGCCCTTCTTAGCATATCACTTCTGTGATCAGACCCACTGAGTGGAGTCAGGCCTAGCCCTTCTGCCTCAATATTAGGGACATCCTCAGTCCATCCCTGTACCCCAACACCCAGCTCTGGGATTCACACCACATCCAGCTGCTGACAATTCCCTTAATGAATATAACAGGCTCAGTCCCACCCCTGGACGTTTGCACATGCTGTTCCCCCTGCCTGGAACACGCTCTCCTGTTACTTGTGACTTAGGTTCTAGATCTCCATGTTCCTCCTTCCTACCTTCCCAGTAACTTGTGCCTCTTTCATCAAAAACAGTGCACTATTTGGCAATTAGCTGTGTGAGGCCCTGGACTCATGAGGGCAGGAGCCATGTCTTGTCTTCTTTATAACACTGGCTTTGTGTTCCTCAAACAGTCCAAGCTTGCTCCTGCCTCAGGGCCTTTGCACTTTCTGTTCCTCTGTCTGATCTCAGCTTTTCACATAGTTCTCTCTTGCATTAAGTGAACTGAGTGTCACACAGTCAGAGAAGCATGTGTTGTTCACTGCATCTAAGGACTTCTCCCTCCATCTCTCCCAACCCTGCTCACAACAGTCGTCATCTTATGTTTTCTGCTTGTTTGATGTTTCTCTCCCGAGGGGACAGACCTTAACTGTCCTACCCCTGCTGGATCCTAGCAACTAAAACCCTGTCTGGCAAACAGTAGACCCTCAGTCAATACATGGCAGATGAGCTGATGCTTCCTAAGAAGTCTGTTAAAAAGTGTCTCTTTTCATAGCCAACTCCTTATGAACCAAATATGAAGACTGAAACCCATTCAAAGGGGCACTATGTGCAGTTCCCCAACATGGAGGAGGAACCGAGACCCAGGGCCCAAGAAGCTCCTGAGAACCGCAATCTGCCTGGCCAGCTGGGGACTCCATGTTCTTCCCAGCCTGGCCTCTAACCAGTGGCCTCCAACTTCAGAGATGGTTGCCTCCATGTCCTGGTTCCAGCAAACCTCCCTGTTGCTCAGGTGTCCAGGGGTTTCAAAGATCCCACACTACAAGCCCCAGAGCCCCACCTGATAGCCCAGAGTGGGCTCTCCTCTCCAAAGCACACAGTAGAACCCGCTTAATAATGATCCCAGTCACCATTTGTTGGGTCCCCTACTTCCAGGAAGCCCCTGCATCCATTAGCAGAAGTGAGGTGGGCACTTCTGCTGTAGTAAACTCCCCACGTTATGCCTTGGGTGGCAAAGCTGGGGAGCACCCAAGGACTGCAGTTCTTCCATGAGACCCAGGGAGCTGCAAGCACAGGCACTGGGCTCAGTCTACCCACTGACTCTGAGGGCTGCTCATCAGCCCCACTTTAGAGATTAGAAATGGGTGCTCAGAGAAGCTTGGTAAACCTCCTGAGGTCACGCAGAGACAACAGGTGAGAGCTGTAGCCCACGGGCCAGTCTGTCGCTGGCATAGGGAAGCTCAGAGTAGAAAACTTAGGGCAGTGGCCTTGGGTCCGCTTGGTGTCTCTCTGCTGCCCTTGTGCTTTTCTTATGCTCTGTCAGTGGCTGAGCGGATGAGAGTTCCAGACGAGTGAGCTGCACCATTAGGTGGGGACACAAAGCAGGCGGAATGCGTTTTCTCTGATATCAGTGATGGCTGTGCTGGTTTGTTATAGGGTTAGAGTGAATTAACGCCCTGAGGAAGGGGAGCTGGTGTCATCCTGTAACTCCTGGCCACAGGACAGGACACTGATAGGCTGCTAAGGTAAGAGACCCAATTTCGACTTCTCTGGCCTGGGCAAAACTGGCACCAGCATCCTTGGCTTCTAACCATTAACCTTCTGGCAATGATACAACTGATGCATGGTCATTAGGCACCCACAGGGATCCAAGCAGCTCTCCTGGATTAACTCATGTGCACCAGCGACCTGAGGACATTAGTGCCACCATCACGTCCACTTTACAGATGAGAAAACTGACCCCAGCCAACACTCCAGAGCAAAGACATGGCTCTGGAGTGGGATATGCCCAGGTCCCTCATGTACCCAGCTCCAGCCTCCAGTTTCCAGGATCTACATCAGCCTCTCCCTGTGCCTGGAGTGGCCTCCGGTCTTGTCATTCGACATTCTGACTGCGCCTCTGCCCTGAGCCAACCCCCAGGGCACTCCACACCTGGCAGCTCTCCTAAACATTGAACTGACATTTGCTAATGCTCACCACGTGCCAAGCTCTGTGCCACATCCTGTATGTATCTCAATGTAAGGGGGTCCTCGTGACAACTGATATTTTGTTATGGATGAGGAAATGGAGGTTCAAAGAGATACACAATCTGTCCAGTACATCCCAGTAAGAACACAGCTCCCACACAGCCTGATCCTGATCCTGGCTTGACCAAGCCACCTGTGATCCCACAACACAGACCCCATGCATCCTCTCCTTAAGCCTCTGTCCACAGGATTCTACTGTCTGGAACACCATCCTCACCCACCCACTCTCTGACCTGGCTAACCCTCACTTGTTCTTTAAAATCCAGCTCCAGCTGCCTCCTCCAAGAAGGATTAGATCTCTCCTTTGAGTTCCCAGAGCCACCTGTGCTGACCTCAGCACATAATTGCCTCTTCCTTTCCCGAACCCACTACCGGAGAGGTCTTTGTAAGTGCAAAGTCCCTGGGCCGTGAGTGTGGTGTGCTTGAGGGTGGCAAGAAGACTAAGGTCAAGGAAGGGGGCTAGGTATAGAAAGTAGCGAGGCAGGCAGAGATCAAATAAGAGGTAGAGTTTAAATTTGTGATGAGAGCACCAAGGAAGTTTGAATAATGGATGGAAGGAAGGAAGGAAGGAAAGAAGGGTCCCAGCACCTCATACAGGGCTAGAATGAGCACAGGAGCTCCATGAGAATTTGTTGAGTGAATAAACAAACAATATTTTTAAGTTGGAAGATTTTTGTACTAAAACAACAAAAAAATCTCAATTTCCAACTTGTATAGAAAAATCCAAAGCCCTGAAGACATTGGGCCTGCATTCTACTATGGCCACAGTCTTGGAGGGGATGCATGCTGTCAGGTCCCCATGGTCCCTGCTGAACACCTGAGAGGCATTTTGCAAGTGCAACTCCTGAATGGCTGACTCCAACAGCTTGGAGAACTGCATGGATGGGAGGGGTACAGGTGGTGAGGAAGGAGAGATGGGGCCCTGATTCCTTCCTGACTCAGCAGCAGGACCACAGTAAAGTCAGTGACCAGGGCTCGGATCCCTGCCCACCACTTCCCACCACTTTAGGGAGATTGCTTGTCCTTGCTCTCCCCCATTTTCCCACTGTAAAATGTGGCTAAGGGCGGTGCCTCAGAGGGCTGTGAAGGGATTCACTGATGTGCCATGGATGGAGCATCAACCCGGTGCCTGGCACATCCAGGTGTTTAAATAGTGAGTACAAAGGCTGCAGTCTAGTCTCACTTGGGCTATCAGAGAAGGGACCACAAAAGGCCTGACACATTGTGAGAACCAAAAACATGGCTGGGAGAATGAACTGCTCTGTGTGGAGGGCCTGCTGCATACCAGGCTGGGCTGGATGCCCCATCCATGATCAAATCAACCCTGTAACAGCCACCACCTCTCAGGAGTCTATGAGGCAGGCTGCACATCACCACCTTATGCATATTAGTTCAAATCCTCACTGCAGCCCCAGAGCTGGGTATTTTCATATCCATAGTACAGAAGGTAAGACTGAGGCCAAGAGAAGGGAAATTCCTTGTCCAAGTTTACTTGGCTTGTAAATGATGGAGTCAAGCTCTCGACCAGAACTTTCAGATTAAAAGGGAACTCTATAAGAGATATGTTGGCCTTGAAAGTTCACTGTGTGCCTATCTTTCCTTCCTCTTAAAAGTTAAATTATCAGGCAGTGACAGATGGCCTAGGAGAACATTTCTACCTTTCTGTGGGGGATCTGCTGAGGCGTGGAGCCTGGAAGCAGGTGCTGCTTGTCTCTAACTTGGGATTGGCTGAGGAAAAAAGGAACTTCACCTGTCACTGGGGTGAAGCGTGGAAAGTGAGCCCACTTGTTAAGTGTCGGGGTGACACCTAGGCTTGTGTGCCTATGGTGAAAGACCAGACCTCCTTCATGGACATGTGGACCAGGCGGCATCACAAAGAAAAATCCTCCACCCTTGGCAGTTCATGTCCTTGACAACGTGTGACAACCCAGGGAGGAAAGATGAGCTGAGAGGAGGTGGGGGTGCTTCTCCCCTACCAAACAGGAAATGACAGTAGGGCTCACCTGCCACCATAATCACAAGCCAGTTCCTGAGAGCAAATCTCTTTCAGTAGCCACTCCCCCGCCTGGCTCACGTGTTGACATCTGTGTCTACCGTTTTCACACCATGTAAGCATCGTTAAGTCTTGAATCAAGGCTGAGTGGCCCAGAAAGCCAAAACTATTTACGATCTGGCCCTTTACAGAGAAAGCAAGTCCACCCCACCTTCATTAACTTCAGAACCAACTTATGGTTCTAATGGGTTTTCAGATAACTTCCATGGCTCTCCGGGTCTCGGATATATCACTGAACAATAAGGTATTTCCTGCCTGGAGATGAGCTGGTAAATAGGGGGACAGGCAGGCTGTCTCCCACCAGCTCAGAGCCTTTCTGGTGGCTCTTGGTGCTCTCCAAGCCAGAGCTCAGAGGCCTGGGGAAGCTATTCTGGTGACTTTCCTTTTCCTTGGGAGGGAAACCCATGGGTTCTGGCATCAGGCAGCCTAGAGTCTCCTCTTGCATACACCTAGGTGAGTACGGGAAAGGGAGGGGCATCACCTCCTACCCTGTCCCTGTAAGGACAGCCTAAAGCAGTATCCTTTGAAAGGTTGCACACAGTAGGACCTCTTCCCTCCACCAGGGCCCAGAGTTCCTTGAAACGGATGGGGCTTCTAGCCCTTGTATCCCCTTCATGATATTTCTACATTGTAGTCAGCCAGGGCTCAGAGGAGCTGCAAGTATTTTTATTAAAAAAGCCAGCATGGAATAATAATGGCTTGATTTAACATCACAATTATCTCTCAGAGCATTTTATTGCATATGATTATCCCTATCTGATAGAGGAGGAAATGGGAAAAGGTAGAAATGAAGTCACTTGTTTAAGGTCACATCATGTCAGGAGGGACGTGGAGATGGAGCTCAGGCTCCCACGCCAACCATGACTCTTTTGGGATATGTCACTGTTTGAATGACCCTCCACCAACAATCACCCTTGCAGCCACCAAGGATTGGTGGCCACTGTGCTGTGCCAGGCCCTGTGACTCTGATGGACCTTTGGGCTAGGGCTATTTTACAGGCAAACCAGGCTTCAAAGTTGATCTGCTGACCCTCTGCACAAACCATTCTGAGGCATAGAGACCTATGAGCTGTCCTGCAGGTTATCCCCAGTCTGTCACCCATGGGAAGATGAAAATATTTGGGGAGCTTTCCCTCACTGGAAAGTATAAACCTCATCTTTGTGGAGCTCCAGAGGGCTGGAAAGGGTGACCCCAAAACTGGATGACCAGGTCCTTGGGTGTAGGATCATGAACAGAGGATGGATCACCAACTTGTGGGGAGAGGCTCAGGTTTTGGGAGAAAGCCAACCTGTCCTTTAATCCAGCAATTATCAAAGCACAAGATAAAGGACAAGGGCCCCACCCTGGAGGTCGCTATGTTTGCTGGACAGAAAGAAACCAGAAAGACTCAATGTCCATGGTATGATCATTAGCTATTTTTCAGGGAATGTTTTTCAACAGCTGGATATGAATGGAACCCCTGCCCTTTTGTCATTTGTGGAATTAATAGATGGGAAGAAAGATAAAAGGAGGGTGAGCCAAGGAGCTATGGAGAAACGGGAATGCAGAAAGTGGGGAGGGGTAAGACTTGCACACATGGAGAAGTAAAGATGCCTAGAAAAGCAAGGAGAGGTGATGGAGCACATGGGGAAGATGGTAGACAGAATGGCAGAGAAGGGGAGAGGATGAATGGGAAAGATGGGAGGCAAAGAGGAGGGAAGTGATCAAACAGAGGGGAAGGGAGAAGCAGGAGAGGAGGCAGATTTGTATTCAGGAAGTGCTACTAAGTGAATCACAACAGCCATTCTCTCCCTAGCTCTTCCCTGAATCTGCCCCTTGTTCCTAGTGGCAGTGGGCCAAGACCCAGTCACATACTAACTGCTCAGTAAACTCTTGCCAAGTTGGCTTGAATTGGCCAGGAATAAGATGGGAGGGGCTCTATGTGGACAGATTACCCCAGTGAATGTCTGCAGCGTGTGGCTAACCACTCTGGCCAGTAGAGAGAACTGGGCGACCTTGAGGATGAGGCCACTGGACCAAAGTGATGTGCCTCATGGGCCTGGGCCATTGACCCTCCTTCAGGGACACAGATCTGGGTCCAAGCTGGAAGAGACAGATAAAGCCAAGCTGCCAAGTACTAGAAATGTGATCTAACCATGGGCTTACCTGGGTGTTGCTGGTAGATATTACTGCTTATCACGGTGGCCAGCTCTGTGTCAGTGAAATTGTTTTTATCACTTTGTCAGACCCACTGAGATAACCAACCGCTTCTGGGCTGAGATGAGTGAAAACATCGGCTGTGACCTCACTATTTCAGACACACATGGAAATCAAACCAGCAGCTATTGATCCCTCTTACAATGATTGATGAGATGCAATAAATACCACAATTGTGCAAGGATGACCCAAGGAGGTGGGCAGCAGGAGGAGCTTGGGGAGGATCAATCATCCCGAGGCAGCCGATGAAGGAATGAAGCCTTCTGTAGGGGCGGGGAGAGGAAAGGCAAGCAACAGCCCTACAGACGAAAAGATTTGACTTTCCTTCATATTTCCAGGGCAGAGCACACAACAGGATGGAACTGAATGTTCCAGGCTATCATACAGGATGGAGGGGGAGGTCCAGCCCTGCCATTTTGAGTCAGTGAAGACTTGACCAGTTGAAGTAGCATTTACTGAGTGCCTGCTAAAAGCCAGGTGTATTACAACAGTATCCCATGGGAACTTCACAAAAACCCCAAGGGTGAATATTATCCTCATTACATAAGTGAGGAAATTACGACTCAGAAAGGGGCAGCTACTGTCTCAGTCACACAGCAAATGAGGGATGGGATCTGGGATTTGAACCCAGCACTGACTAGGGTGTTGTCGGACATACATTTAGAGGATATATTGAAACTTTCTAGCCCTCAGGAGTTACCTCAAGAAGCCCTAGCCATCACCATCTATGTGTTTTAAGCTGATCACAAGTATCTCAAACAGCCCAGAGTCAACCCCTTTGCCAGCTCTGTTAAACATGCTGGTCCCACCACTTAGCCAGGGGAGCCACTGGGACACCCTACTCCCAGCTGCCAGTGGGGACAGGGGATTTGTCTGTCTTCCCATTGTGCCTACAAGACCAGGGGCAGAGCAGTGGGCTGGAGACAGTGTCAGCAAACGCAAACCTCCCCCAGACAGCCTAACTCACCCGGCTGGGGCTGCTGTGAGAACTCCCCACGCAGATTTCAAAACCTGGAGACAAATGACCTGCAAAAATAGAACAAAAGGCAGGGTGGGATGGGATGGGGAGGGCACAGGTGAGGGGAATGAAGAAGAAGGGTGCACAGGGGAGGGGTGGGGGTGAGGGCCCGTGAGAAGGGCAGAAAAAGACTGACATTCTGAGACGTTTTGCAAGGATCTTGACAGCCATGCCTGTCAAATTAGAAAGACAAGCCTTGTATATTTTACCAATCCTTGGAAAAAGATGATAATGAAGACTTTCAGCCTGTGGGAGGGGAATTGAAGTCAGATCCAATAACCTAAAGAGCTTGCTTCCCCCTGGGGAGCTCCCAGGCTTAATTAAGGAATGTTTATAAAGCCTGAGAGATTCTTGGAAAAAAGACACCCAGGGAAAGTAAGAGGTCACAGAATTTACCATTCGAGCCCGGAGTCGTCAGCAGGCTTCTCTTCTGACGCTCCAGCTTTGTGCAGGAGTCAAACTTTGGGATTCTAAAATACTTTCTTTGAATATGAGTATCTCTACCAGAGAGCAAAGGCTGGCTTCCTCCCTAACTTTAGCTGCTGCTGGCTGTAATTTACATGAAAGCAACAAGTCCTTTCAACAAGTAAAACTGACAAGAAAAATCCTGCTCTGCCTGGGTCTCTCCGCATGTCACTTTTTTCCCTCATTCCCTCCTAACAAAACAACCCCAAACTTCATTCTATGTAAAATTACAGCAGAGGAAGCCACTCACATCAGCACCGTGTCAGCAATTAAACGCAATCCAAAAAGACTGAAAAGGCTGAACTTGGTTGTACATTGATGTACATGATACGCAGTAAATGCCAGAGCCCTCAGTCTCATTAATGTCCCCAAGCCCTTGTTCTCTAAGTCCAGTGAGGATCGCTGACCTTTAAAATCACTCTGATTAGCAAAACCTCCCAGTCTTCTACCCAGTGTGTCCCGTTCTGCCCGGACTCTGGATATTGGCACGGGAACTGCTGTGAGCAGATGGGAATGGGGAAAGGACCCTGAGCTAAGACAAGGGGAGAGGGGAGACAGCCAGCACCTGTGTAAGCCAGGACTGTACTGAGGGCAGATTCCCAAGAGCAGGCAGTCTCTCACTGACCTGGCTTCTGTAAATTAGACCTGTAACTAACTACCTTTGCCAGATAATCAGACCAAACCTGACATCCCCAGCCTGAATTCCCACCCCTGGTAGTGCACAGGACCAGGACTGCCCAAATAAAACCAAGATCAAGAATTCCAGTGTCCACTCAGGACCTTACCTGTGCCCTGCTTTGTCCCTGGGCAGCTTCTGGCTGAGCAGGTCGTAGGGTGATGGCAGGTGGCTGGTATGAGACTCAGGAGCAATCCTGACTCCAGCTCAGAGAGGTGCCAAAGAGGCAGCTGTGAGCGCTACCAAAGCCCCTTAGAATGGCAGTCCTGGTGCTTCTTCCCCCTTTTATGGACTAGAGCCTCCCCCTGTCGCTCAGCCCTCACTGAGCACAGACTGCTGAGAGCCAATGGGGAGGTAGCTGGGAGCAGTCAGAGCTCAGACCCCCGGGCCCCTCCACTCAACTCCCTGGGCCCGACACAATAGCTTCTCTTCGTGATGTGGAGGAGGAAGCAGCCGTGTTGGGGGCTGGGGGTGGATTCTGGGTGTAGTGCTATTTGTCACTTGAAATCCGGCCACTTCAGTGTCTGATGCGTTTCCAGGAGAGTGTCACAGGAAAGGGAGACAGAGGTGGGGAAGAGACACAGAAAGAGTCAGAGGAAGACACTCATACAGGGACCGTCAGTCAGGTACAAGGACAGATGGAGAGAGGCAGAGAGAAAGTCAGAGAAACAGAGCAGAACAGAGAGAAGGGGAAACAGAAAGAGGCAATGCCAGAGACCTGAGGAGTGATGCTGACAATGAAAGAGAAAGGCTAAGAGCCACAAAGACAGTGTCAGAGATGGACATAGAGGGATAGGTAGAACTGGCCGGGAATCAAAGGAAGAAAGACAGGGGAACCAGGAAGGCAGACTCAAAACACACAAGGATAGAGGGACTGTGGCACTGCCAGTCAGTAGCTGACAGCCTCCTGATCATGGAAGGTTGAGGATGGAAAGCAGCGGAAGAAGCCTACAGGCACATGCATTGTCCTGTGTCAGAGCCTGGCAGCTCCATGCCGGCTGGTGCACGCTTGTGCTAGAATGTTTCTGTGTGTACATTTGCCTGCAAACGCCACTCAACTGTGGTACATGCTGGAGCCAGTGCCAGGAGCACTAGCCCTGGCACAAGCACAGTTTTCCCCACAGCCAGGAGCTGCAGTTCAGTTTTCTCTGGCGGCAACACAGAATGACTGTCATGAAATCCCCCTCAAAATATGGGCTGCGATGTGCCTTTGCGTGCGGGTGCGGGGCATGCCCGCCTCATGTGTGCCCGAGGCCCACGCCAGCAGCAGCTGGAAGGCAGTACTTTGCATGGCTACACAGTGGGTAGCCAGGAACACAGGGGGTCTCTGAATTTGGAAGGAAACACGCTTCTCCATCAACAGCAGAATTACAGTTTGCAGTGTTAGGCGTGATTATGTCAGGAGGCTGGTGATGAGGCCACCCGTTTCATGGGCACCTGTGCATCACCAAGCAGTGAGCTAAAGTTTAATCTTCATATCCTGGCCAGGCGAGGACACAGAGGCTGGAGACATTTGCCTAACAGTCACCAAGCTAGCATCCAAGCACAGATTAACTGGGACCCAAGTCCCTGCCCACTCCCTGACCTGTCTGTGAGCAGGACTCCTTGGCTCACAAGGGCGGAGTCAGAAGCCCCTAGACTGGGACTCAGTCTCTCCACCTGTACGACACAGAAGAGCTACACCTAATGACACTGAATTCAGATGTGGGTTTGATTCCCTGCTCTGCCACTGGCCTCTTAGCCTAGTTGCCCTCAGCCTCAGTTTGCTCATCTATAAAAGGAGGACAAGAGTGTCCAGCTGCCGGGCTTTTGCCAGGGTGACATGGGAACAGCATCTGACATGGTGGCACTTAGCTAGCACTCTTACCAGCATCCTCATGATTAACCACTTCACTCCAGCTCTGACATGCCACACTTCCCCGGGTTGTGTCCTCTCCCCATCCCTGGCTCTCATACATGCAGGATGACAGAAGGGGCTGTTTTCTGAGCACATGCCATATCTCAGGCATTGTCACATCTTTTATTTCATTGTATCCTCAGAAGATCAAATCTGTGGCATGGTATCACAATGTGCCCTGGCACAGATGAGACAGCTCAAGTGCAGAGGCCCTGGCCACCCAGAGAGGGAGGAGCTGAATTTCCCCGAACTCCCCTTGACCTTGAGGCCAGGTCACCTCAATGAAAGCCTTGCTTTCGTTCTGCTCTATTTCCCTTCCCAAGGCGAGCATGGGCTCTGACAGGCAGGTGCAAATGACTTCCGGTGCCTGGTGGAAGCCCCCCCACCCTCAGCATCTCATGGCCACAGCCCAGGTTCAAGTTGACTTCCTGCCTGGCAACCTGGAGGACTTGAGTGGGCTGTGGTCACTGTCACACCAGAAAGCTGAGGTGCTTCTTCACCCCCAAAGCCCAGTCTTCACTCATGGCCAGTCAGTCTCTACCCTCCTCATTCCTCGCTCCCTCCTAACCTCTACTTCTGTAAGCTCCTGGCAGTAACTTGGAGTAGACAAAAGCTCTAAGAAATAGGAAACATGGCTCCCATGGCTGGAAGCCAGCAGACACTGAGAGAGGAGTAGGGGCCTCTGTTGACTATCATTCACCATAAAGAGAAGAAAGGACAGCAAGGTAGAGATGCGCACAGGTAATCCTGCTTAAAGCATTAATGTTTAATGTCCCTCACTGCTGAGTCTGTTGTCAGCCTCAAGAGTAAATAGTCCATGCATATGTTTTCCTCTCCATCTGCAATGTCCTTCACACACACGCCCACCAGGGAGGCCAGAAGCAGCCTCCCTCTTAGTCCTAAAGAGGCTTAACGTAAAGCTGGCCCTCCTCTCGGACTCAGTGACACTTCGGGTCCTGGCACAGGGGTCCTGGCAGCACCAGGAATGGGGAACCACTGGCCAGGCTGGGCCCAGGCTTACTCAGGTTTATGTCCGACACCCCTGCTTATTCACTCGGTGACAACTGGTGGGCACCTCACCTCTCTGAGCAAGCGTGTGAGTCAGCATCTGAAGACAGGAAGTTGGGGCCAGCCTTGTACTGTCATCAGGATTAATTCTTGAGCTCTGGAGAGAGCCTTCCTGCAGGTCCTCAGTGCCCCATGACACAGTGTGCAGAGCTGCAGTATACACGGGAGTGCACGTCTGTTTGACATGCTGATTTCACATCACCTTCACTCTTTAAATCGACATGTCACAGTGTGCCAGTGTCTGTGCTTGGCCCTGGGGTGAAATGAACCACACACAATTTTGTTCTTTTCGTGTTTCTGGTCTGGCTTGGGCCAAGTGTAGGATCAGCAACTCCCAGCAGGATGGCGAGTCCTGGGCCAGGAGGAGAGCTGAGGTACTGTGGGGACACAGGAGAGGACCTTGACCCAGCCTGCGGTAGGAAAGGCCCCTAACATCTCTGCCGGACCCTCTGTCTCCCACTTCCACCCCGATCCTCCACCTGCTACTTGCTCCTTGGCAGCTAGAGAGTCTTGGAAACACATTGTAGCACACCCCACCCCAACACTCCTGTGCTTTCTCATCCAGCGCCCCGCGCGTGGAGTGACAGCCACGCACCTTAACCTTAACCTGCCGAGGCTGCTCTCTGCTGACCTCCTCTCTCCTCCCAGCCTCCCGCTCACTCCCTGCTCTGCAGCCCCCTCCTTTCCCAGCTGCTTTGCAAATGCTCCAAGCACGTTCCTGCCCCAGGGACATTGCACCTACTGTACCTGCTAACAGGGGCATCCCTTCGGTCCACATTCCCTCCATCATTTCAGGCTTAAGCTTCACTTCCTCCAACAGGACTCTCCTCCACACCTCATGCTAGCACCATCCTTCACTTGGCTTCATCCATCTTCACAGGCTCTGTCCCCAGCTAGGATGTGATGACTTCATTTGTTTCTCTGATTGTTGCTCTAAAGGCAAGCATATCGCCTTGCCTGACACACAGTAGGTGCTCAGTAAACATTTGTTGAGTTAGTGACTAAAAGAACTCCAAGTGGATTCGTACAGCTGGAGCAGAGAGTGGAACACAAGGAGTGAGGAGAGAAGAGGCTGGAGATCATGCAGGACCTGAGCCCAGGTGAGGGCTTTTATCTTTTCTTTCCTTTCCTTCCCTTCCTCCTTTTCCTCCCTTCTTTCCTTTTTTTCTTTTCTTTCTTTCGTTACATTCTTTCTTTCTTTTTTTTGGCAGTACTAGGGTTTGAACTCAGGGCTTGATACCTGCTAGACGAGTGCTCTGCCACTTGAGCTCATGCCCCAGTCCACAGGGTCCCTCTTCATCAGAAGGGCATTGAGAGGTAACAAGGGTCACAGTGACTCTCGGAGGACATGGAGATCTGGGAGATCTGTAGAGGCCAACACCTCAGTCTTGTGAACCGGAACATGGGTTTGTGAACACTTCTCCATGCTTTCGCACTGGTTATTCAGATTCAAATTCCACATGACCCCTGCTTTCATCAGGCTCAGAGTCCTGTAGGAGACATATGGAGGAATAACAAATTACGGAACTGATACAAAAGCAAAGTGAGGCAGAGGATGCAGAAGCAGCAGGGATTGATTCTGTCTGGGAATGTAAGGAATTTTCAGGAATGGTTACATGAATAAAAAACACCTGAAGGATGAACAGGAGGATAAACAGAGATGGGTCTCCTAATGCACCTTAAAGAACCACTGTTGAGGTGGTAGAGAAATTAGAAACTTCATGTAAGGTGATAAAAATTTTGAACTTCCTCAAAACATTAGGCATAAAATTACTATATGACCCAGCAATCCCACTCCTAGGTATAACCCAAAAGGATTGGAAATAGGGACTCAAACAGACATTTAGACGCCAGCTTTAATAGCATCAATATCCACAATGGCCAAAAGGTGAATGGATAAACAAAAGACGATTTACAATACAGTGGAATAGTATTCAGTCGTGAAAAGGAGTGAAGCTCTGATATATGCTACAACATGGAAGAACCTTGAAAACATGATGCCAAGTGCAATAAGACAAGCAGAAAAGGGCAAATATCATATGATTGTGCTTCTGTGATGTACCTAGAGAGCAAATTCACAAGAAAAAGTGGAATGCAGTTTATCAGGGGCTGGTGAGAGGGAAAGTGGGGAGCTAGTACTGAAATACAGTCTCTGTGGGGATGAACAAGTTCTGGAAATGGATAGTGTTGGTGGCTGTAGAAAATTATGCACATACTTAACACTACTGAGTCACTGAAAATGTCCAAAATGGTAAATTTTATTATGTATATTTTGCACAATAAAATTGTTTCTTCAAAAAAAGAGTAAATGTCATTATCCCCAAATTAGGAAAAAGAAAACAAGAATTCTGACCCAATCACAGCTTACTTGAAATAGCCAAGGGTCCCTCGTCCTTTGCTGAAAAGAAAAAAAGAAACTTCTGTCTTTGCCTCTGTGTTTCCCACTCTGCTCCCAGGCACACATTCCTGCAGAGACACTGTGCTTCTGAGACAAGGGTGGGTTTGTTGAAAATGGTGAAATGCGACCAGCCTGGGGGCTGAGGAAATCTTCCCTGGGGAAGAGATGTTTGAACCAGAATCTGAAAGTGAAGCAAGAGGAGAGATTTTCAGGAATGTGGAATGGATGTGCAAAGGTCCTAAGGTAGGAAGTAGTTGGAAATGGAAAAGGACCAGAGAGGTAGAGCATTGAAACAAAAAACGTGGGAGGGAGGAGGAGGACCAGACATGCAGGACCTTAGGGACCATGATGAGCTCATTTTTTAGGAATGTAATTTTCTACAAATGACAAAAAAAAAGTAAAGTGTCTTGAGATACGAGGGCATTTGTTGTTTACTTGGCTGAGCTTAAGAGATCACAGTCTCTGGATTGGTCTGGAGGTTCATGAGCTCACGAGATCAAATCCCTTGGGAAAGAACCAAGTTATTTCCTTCCTTCTCACACACAGAAATGTGTTGATTTTCATCCTTGGTGTGTAATTCATGGTTCCAGAACTGCTGCAGCTTGAAGCGTTAGGTGCTCAGATAACTTCATTCAGATGCAGGAAGGGAAGCGAGAGAACAGCAGGGCTTCCACTTTTGTTCCCTGTCTTCCCAGCAGCCCCTTGGCAGGCTTTTTCCTCGGTCTCATTGGCCAGGCTGGGTCACGTGACTGCCCCCATTGCAAGGGAACCAAGATTCCCTCTTTCCAGGAATCTAGACTAATAAGCAAGTGTTGGGGTGGCCAAGGCAGAGCCAACCATCAGTGGCTGCTGCAGTGAAGACTTTGCTCTTCATCATGGGAACTTTAAGATGCTACTGAGTTAACTGGATTTTTGAGTAACAAGGTAATAAAACATGACCTGTGTCTTTAAAAGTTCATTCCAGCTGAGTGTCGGTACTTCATGCCTGTAATCCTAGCTACTCAAGAGACAGAGATCAGGAGGATCGTGGTTTAAAGCCAGCCCCGGGCAAATAGTTCTCAAGATCCTATCTCGAAAATACCCAACACAAAAAAGACTGGTGGAGTGGCTCAAGTGGTAGAGTGCTTGCCTAGCAAGCATGAGGCTCTGAGTTCAAGCCCCAGTACTGCCAAAAAAAAGTACATTCCAGATGGGCATGGTGACCCACACCTATAATCCCAGCTATTTGGTAAGTGGGTGTAAGAGGATTGAGGTTCAAAGCCAACTGGGCAAAAGCATGAGATCCTGTATGAAAGCAAACCAAAAGCAAAAAGACTGATGTGGGGTCAGTGGTAGAGCGCAACGCTCTGATTTCAGTCCCACGCTCCTCAAGTCCTAGCTGCCTGTAAGCTTCCAGAATCTATGGTCTCTGATGCCAGTTCAGACAGCACAGACCCGCCTCTAGCCTGAATTCATAAAGATGTGTTATTTCCCGGGCAGAAAGATGCCCAGCTTCCTGGGAGAGGGAAGTTCTCTGGTGGCAATAAGAATACAGAGTTGTATTCTCCAAACCAAGAATTCTAACAGTTGCCAACAGCTGGGCTGATGACCTGGAATTGGAGAGATGTCCTGTCTGACAGACAGAACCTCCCCTTCCTCCCTATTTGCCCTCAAGGCAGCATGGCTTTCCTGCATCTGCCTAATTATTTATCTATCTATCTACTTTGGTTGGACCAGGATTTGAACTCAGGGCTTTGCACTTGCAAAGCAGGTGATCTACCATTTGAGCCATGCCTCCAGTACATTTCATTCTGGTTATTTTGGAGATGGAGGGGGTCTCTCAAACTATTTGCCCAGGCTGGCCTTGAACTTTGATCCTCCTGATATCAACCTCCCAAGTAGCTAGGATTACAGGTGTGAGCCACCAATGCCCACTACCTGCCTAATAATTACTATCCTTCTCCTTGGCATTGGTCTCTCTGCCAAGCCACCTTCATGTACCATCTCATCCAGTCCCCACAGCAAACCAACAAGGCCTTCACCTGCCAGCGCAAGAAACTGAACCTGGAGCAGTCGTGATTTCCGTAAGGCCACACAACTCACAAGCAGTACAGACCCCCAAGTTTATCTGACTCCAAAGCTGGGCTTTGAGCTACTACAGCAGACAGGCAAGTTGGTACTTAAGGCTGATGAATACATAAATTCTAGGACTCACGGAGAATTACTGTGTGCTGGGCGCAGTGCCAAGAACAAAGGTTACTGATCTGTAGTGTCCTGCCAGTAAGGACGGTAAGTTTCACTTTGCAGATGAAGAAACTGAGGCTCTGAGAGGTGAACTGACTTCCCACATAGCACAGCGGGTAGTGGCAGAGCCTGGACTTGTAGCAAGGTCTGTCTAGCACTGAAGTCTGAGCTCCAACCATGCAGGGCAAGGAGAAGGGACATCTCTGTACAGAGCTGGGTCATGGACTACAGGCTTCCATGCCCTGCCACTGGGCCAGTGGCTGGAGTGGACACCTGCTCTAGACATCACTGGGTAATGACATGGAATGGTGTTGCCCAATGAAGATGAAGGTCAAATCCCTGAGATGTAGCCACAGTCAGCACATGTTCGATGCCTGGCAGATGCGAGACCTGTCTGTAGAACATCTCATTTCATCCCACTAGCTCCACTCTGAGATGAGAAAACTGAGCTGAGAGAGGCGAAGTCACTTACCTGAGGTGCAGTGCTTGGTAGGTGGTGGCGCTGGGGCAGAAGCCCCAGTCTGTCTGCCTTGAAACCTTGCATTTGGCCACGTCTCCAATGCCACTGATTCTGGATCCTCAGCAGTAGCTGGAGTATCACAGGAGGACAGATCCAGCCAGGAGTTCTGGGTATTTGACTGAAATGAAACCCTTGGTCTCACAGCCATTCCTGACAATGGCTCTTCATCCCAAGGGAGTTGTTTTTTACCAAAGGGGGAGATGAAATTGCCTTGTCCTCAGTCCATGAATCTTACGGTTTCTCCCAAATCCTAGTGAATTGACAATTCGTGACCTTTTCTATACCCATTATACTAATCAACCCCCGAGTGCCTACTGAAGGCAGGTTCTCTGGAAAAATCTCAGGTGCATAGCTGAAAAGCCCAGTGCCCTCTGGGGCTTGCAGTAAGATGGGGTTGATGGGGAAGTAGGCAGTTAATTTCAGTACCAAGTGAGGGTCTGAGACAGGGCAACTGTGCACTCATAGACAGAGGTCCCCCAGCTGGCCTGGTCCACGTGGGAAGTCATGCTGGAGCTGGACACTTGAGACTGGGTTTTGAAGGCTGAATAGGAGTGCTCCATGCAGGCTCCAAAGCAGAGGAAAGAATCCATTCCAGACTTTCTTAAGCCAAAAAAAATGGGATTTAACATAGGGGATTAGAAACTTGAGAAGGTGCTAGGGGATAGGGTACTGGAGAAGTGGGCAGGGCCTCCAGGAATGACTCCCATGATCACCCAGCCACCAATCATGAAAATGCCACTCCTGAAAATGATCACCAACATGCTAGCTGGGTTCTGGGGACCTGGAAACTGGGACCAGGGACCCACACACCATGTTGCCATGACAACTGCCTCTCAACAGCCATGGAAGCAGCCACAGATTTCTACTGCTACAGAAAACCCAACATCGCTGTAAAGCTGAAGACACCATTGCATTTTCTTCATCTAACCTCACTTACACAACTTCAGAGCTTCAGCTGCTTGCAGAACTCTAGCTGCAAGGGAGTCTCACACCTCGTCTGCCTGCCATCCAATCCCCTCTGGTGGGGTCTGGCTGGAGCTGGAATTGGAGGCTGGTGCAGGTGGATTGAAGTAATCAGGAAGAAGGGGAACCATTGAGGCTCTGGAAAAAAGGTAGACCTGAACTTTCTTTTGGCTCCACTCCTGTGTGACCTCAGCAACTTCCTTTACCTCTCTGAGCCCCTGTTGTCTCCTCTGTGGAATGGGTACAATGGCGGCAGAGAGCTGTGAGGAGTGCAGCAGATACTGTATATGAAAGGGCACTGGATGAAGCTGGCATGAGTGGTTCTACAGTATCATTAATTTATAAGCTGTTATTATTGATAGTAGCTAATCTTCTAATTCAATATGAAAATTTTCAAAGGTCTTCTATGTGTTTTAGCTCATGCTTCTTTTTCTTTTCATCCATCATTAGCAGCATCAAAAGGCCTCCCCTCTCTCTTTCTCCATCCTCCTCGCCTGCCTACACTTGTCCATGTCTAACTAAACATCAAGAATTCATCTCCTACAGAGGTCCTTGAAATATAGCCCAAGAGACCCACAAGTAGTCACAAACCCATACATAAGAACCACCCCCACACAACAGTAGAAACAGACACACAGCAGACCCTTGCCAGCCCATCACAGAAACACAACACACACACACGCATATAGCTGCCCCAATAGTGCCCATGCACACCTGCCTGTGACATGTACGCTTCGTACTCTCCCCACTGTATGACACACTCAGGATTGCTATTTGCAAGGACTTAAAGGAACTGGAAGCCCTGTTGTTGACTTCCCTTTCAATAGCCGGTCAGTGTCTACTCAGGACGCCTCAGAGGAGGGCCTGTGTCAGTTCAACGCAGAGCCTTCCACCCGGCCCCGTCTCTGATAAGATAATTAATTTTCCATAATAGCTTCTCCCTCTCTGAGTCATCTTTACAAGGCCCTGTAACAGTGGGCTTTAAGAACACCCAAATCTCTCCTGAGAGGCTAGGCTTCCTTGGTGAGGCATTTACACGGCGGGGGAGGGTGCAGAGAGTAATGTGGTTTCGACGTTTGAGAAAAGTAAGAGGGAGGGAAAACCAAGACGACAGCACAGCACAGATCACCATTTAAATAAAATCCCCGTGGGATCCTTGGCATTGTTAAAAATCGCTCGGTGCCACTATGAAGGTGTCACAGAACAGGTTCTCTCCTTTCTTCTGCGTTACCAGTGAGAGAAATTCATGATGCCTGGGTTTGATCCTGGGTTCAAGTTCAATCTATCACTTCTGGACTGTGTCTAACTGGGCAAGTTACTTAGCTATCTGAGTAATGGTGTCTGTCTGTAGAATACAGTGACTAAGAGCAAAAAAGGGCTACACTGCCTGTCTCTGTCCCTAAGTAGCTGCGGGATCTTTGTCAAGTTACATAAGCTCTCTGGGCTTCAGTATTCTTGTCTGCAAAATGATAATAATGGTACTTACGTAGAGTTATTACAAACTTAAAAATAATATGTGCAAAATGCTCACAACCACGTAATGCTCACTAAATGCCACCTCTTATTCTCATCGCTGCTCCCTTCCAGCATTTTGGGGAGGGTTAAGAGAAGTTAAGTGAGATTGTGCCATAGAAGGAGCAGAGGTATCAGCTGCTTACCATCACCAAAATTGGTTCCATCTAGGCAGACATTGGTCATTTGTTTTAAAAAGCCAAACTAATGAATTGCACCCTTGAGAGCCACAAAAAGTTAGGACTTTAAATGGCTCTGCGTCAGCTGGAGTGGGGACTAAGTTCTATCTCACTGCATAAGTAGTCTGCGAGCCTGCAGCTCACTTAACCTGTTCCAGCTTAAGTTTTTCATCTGTCAAATGAATAAATGGTCAGTGTGCTGACACCTCAAGGATGGGGCCCCACAACACAGAAGGTGGGTAGATAAATTCCCTTGCAACCCGAGAGCAGCGAGGACTCTTCTCCTGCTTGGCAGGACTGTGTTCAAGACCTGGGGATCTCCTTACAGGGATGAAAACACTCCACCACTGCACAGAGTTGATTGATAACTAAATGATGTTTTCTGGTTCTGGGAATTGAACCCAGAGCTGGTTAGGTAATCATTACACCCCCATCCCTTTCATTTGTGAGATAGTTGAGATAGGGTCTCTCACTAATTTTGCCTAGGCTGGCCTCAAATGTAATCCTCCAGCCTCTACTTCCAGAGTAGCTAGGACTACAGGAGTGTACCACCACAACTGGCTTCAGTGAAGCACATAACAAAGAGGCCAAGAATGTGAATTCTTTTTGTTATGCTGTTGGGAGGAATTAGCCCACTCTTTCCTCTGAGAAAAGAAGAACTGAGTCTTGGTGGTGGGGGCCTCTAGAGCACCAGATTCTAAGACATAGCCCAATCCAGATCACTGCTGACCCCATCTGTCTGTTGGAGAAGACTGGAAATCAAATGCTTATTTTGGTTTCTTCTCACTTGCCTTTAGACCTGACATTTGCATGAGACAGTGGTCTTTGGGGACACGGCATGTCCAGTGAGTAAGTACATTTCTAGTTCCGATTGACCTCCATTCCTTCAATTTTTGGACATGGGAGCTCTATGAAGACAGGAGTTCTTCTCTGTCTTTGTGGCCCTGGTGGCATCCAGTGTTTCAGCTTATCTGTGACAATACAGCAGTCACTGTCATTTTGTAAGTGTGGTGTTATTCTTTTCCAAGCACTTTGCTTTGTCTTTCTCAGGAACTGCAGGATCCATCCTAAAGTCCCCTTTGGTGACTCTGCTCCTCTCCTCTGGTTGTTCTGTAGCTATACCATGCTGTCCCTACTTCAGGGGTTTTGCTATTACTGCCACTTCTGCCTGGAATGCTGTCCAGCCACCTCTGATGTGTGATGTCTTATTCACTCAACTCATTCACATCTGTGTTCAAATGTCACCTCCCCAGAGAGCCTCCCCAGATCACTTTATCTAAAGTGGTAGCTTTCCCTACCATCATCTATCCCCATGCCTGGAATTGTATTATACATTTCTGTATTTGTTTTTTGTTTGTCCTTCCTAATGGAATGTTCACTCCAGGAAGCCAGAGACTTTGTCTTCCTGTACTTGTCTGTATCTGGAGTTTCTAGAACATTCCAAGCCATGGTAGGCACCCAATGAATATTTATAGAATGAATAAATGAATAAAAGTTTTATCACATTGAATAATGTTTTAAATGAATCTCTAGCCATTTGGAACACTCACCCAGCTCCAGCCTGTTAATCTCAGACTCACTCTCTCTCTCTCTCTCTCTCTCTCTCTCTCTCTCTCTCTCTCTCTCTCTCTCTCATCCCCAAAGGCAATTTGTCTCAGAGCTGCCTTCATCTCTGAGTGACAGACATGGATGAAATCAGTTGAAAGAGGCATCTATGACTTCTGTCTTTCCATTGCCCTGGAAAAGGGACCCGTTACTTTTCTAGAAAACTTTCAAACAGGGATTTATAGGGCTTTTGGTTTCCTCTCCTTTCCCTATTGTAGTGATTATACCCTGTTTGGTTATTAAGAACACCTGTTGTCCCAGTGTTTCTCTAGCAAGCAAGAAATGCCAAGTGGGGACAGCTGGGGAAAAAAAAAGAAACGTCAGATTTGGACTCCAAAAGATGGCAAAATGAAGATGTCACCAATAACCAATGAAAAGTTGGCTCATTTTTCCTCTTTCTACTCACTTCCCTTGGGCACCATTTTCTGCCTCAGCACCTGTGCTGCCTCAAGCTGGGTATCGGGAATCTGCTTTTCAGCACCACGGACAGCGGTCGGCTGGCAGCCTGGGAGGCACAGGGAGTCCCACGCGAGCCTTCACGCGGCCAAACAAATATTTAGCGAGCGCATTCTGGGACCAGACACACTGGGGAATACAGAAATTTACGTGATCTTGACCTTCAGACAACTTAATTTCTTCAAGTCATCAACATTCTTAGACTGATAAATCTGTCTCCTGGTACGTGAGAAGGGGGAGAGTCAAAGAGAAAACGGTTTCTTCCACTGCAGTTGTTGAGTTCACTCTCTGTTTGCATATGCCATCTAATTTTCTCACGAGAATTCCACCCTGAAAATAATTAGCCACTGCAGCATCCTGCTTATTGCTGGGTCTTAAGCACCCCACACACTGCCTGGCCTATAGTTGGTATTCAGTAGTTTGTGAATGGATCCGTGGTTAAATGAGTCCTCACAAAATTTACTCTTTTCCTTTAGTCCTTATTTTGCAGAAGAGAATCCGAGGCTCCATGAAGGGCTCTGTCACAACAGATATAAGTAGCAGAACCTGGATTCAAATCCAGAGCTCTCAATGTCCTGTGGTACTGCCAGTAGAGCCAGAATTATGTGATTATTACAGCACCTTTAGCCCAGGAATGACTGGTTCAAACCTAAACCCTCACTCACTAGTCAATCTTAGGCAAATCACAGATTTCTTTCTGGCCTCAGTTTTCCCATATGTAAAATGGAAAGACAGACATATGGTTATGAGGTGCCCACCCATTTTCACACCTGGCTATATTAGGAGACTCCTAAGGCTGGATTATGCATCTGTTGCAGTTGAACAAGGGTTCCAGCAGGGGCATGATGAAGTGAATTTAAAACATCCTCCCCTTGCCTCTGCAGGGCATCAAATGAGAAGTGTACTGATATCCCAACAGATCTAGTCTCCTTTTTCATCTTCCTGCTATAACCAGAATGTGGACAAAAGTAGTGCAGGCTCTCTTCTTTTTAGAGTGCAACAAATGAATTTCAACCCCTCTTGAGAAGGGAGTAAAGAGACAGCCCCAGGACACAGAGACAGTGGAGTGAGGCTGCGGTGACTTATGCCCAGGAACCCACTGGTTGAGTAACTTTGGACAAAGCCTCCGGCAAAGATAACTGTTTAAATGGCTGCAGCAGCGGAAAAATCCGTTTGGCTGATTGATGTCCTGGGTTTCTAGTTAGTGGGTGGCTTCCAGCCACAGCTCTGCCTGGGCTCCCAGAATTACTCCAGTAAAGATTTGCTCATCTCTAACTCTTCCCTGGGGTAGGGGAGGTGGCTGAATCAGCTGTCTCCCAAGCCTGATTGGGATTTAATGGGGACCAGTAGGTATTTGCGCACTGAGGGCAGTGTGGAGAGAGGAACAGATCTGGCAGAAGTGTCTGGCTCCTGTGTGTGGGTGTGGAGGGGAAAATAAAATCAGGAAAGAACTAATTGCAGAGTGAATGTCTTTCAATTATTTGAAAAGAATGCAAATCAAATGTGTCATAAAGGCTGTTTCTCTCACCAAGTCCTAGTCATTGAAATCCATACTAAGCAAGGAGGGTCCCCAGGCTGAGGAACGGGAATGGACAGCTTGGGTCATGGCAAGGAGCCTAAGCCAGTTGGAGATATCTAAGATAATCAGGAGAGAGCAGACTGTGCAATTAGCCAGACCTCAGTGCAGACTTGGCTCTGCCATTAACCACCTGTGGGACCCAGATCTAATTGCTTAATCTTTCTGAAATCGCTTCCTCATCTTAAAATGGGTTAGTGTGAAGAATATCTACAAGCCATATTAATAAAATCATCTTCTTATGCTCACAGATTCAAAGGTCAGGAATTCAAACAAGCCATGACAGGCATGGCTTGGCTCTGCTGCCCAAGGTCTGGGAGTGGGAATAACATGGAAACTTCTTCACTCACATAGTCCCCAGCATGGGTAACTTGAAGCTTGGGTTCAGAAGAACAATGACTAGAGAACGTACCTGTGGCCTCCCTGGCATGGTGGCTCAGGACTCTAAGAGGTAGTGTTCCAGACAAGCTAACATTGCATGACCTTTTATGATCTAGCCTTACAAATCACATAGTGTCACTTCCTTAACATGCAATAGGTCAAAACCATCATATGCCAACCTAGATCAAGAGTAAGAAACATAGACCCGATCCCTAAATAGGAGGGGTATCTATTCTCAGCCAAGATTTAAAACGACCACACCTACCATGCATGGATATTATAACAATCCAACACAGGCCAAGTGCTCAACACAAACCATTCTGTTTCATCAGAGAAAGGCATAATTCTTGATGAGAACTCTTCATCATCTTAGATAAAATGGATACACCCTTGTCATGGCCTGCAAGAGCTGGCATGGTCTGGACCTGATTTCTCCTCCAGCCTCTTTCTGTTCACTTCATGCTCAAATGCTGTGCCACCTGTCTTCCTTCAGCAACTAAAAGATACCATGTTCCTTCCCACCTGCCAAACCCCTTTGATCTGCTGCTACCTCTGCCTTGAACACTCTTCAGTCACTTCATTACCTGGCGAAATGAAAGCAGCGACCTTGGGTCCCTTGCTTCAGGGAAACCTCTGGTTCTCAGAACCTACGCCAGACCTCCACTTTGTGTGTTGTTAGAGTTCCCAATACTTTCCCATCACAGCATTCATCACACCACTGTCATTACTTCCTTCACATCCATCCCTTTCTCCATACTCAACCTGACCACCCTTGTTCACTGACGGGCGGGGACCCCTATCTGCCTCATGCCCTCAGCCCCTAGCACAAGGGCGGGCACAGGCGGGTTATCAATACACTTGCTGAATAAATGAGTAAACCCAGCTTTAGAACTGGGTTTAAGTCACACTCAGTAATAGGAATTAGTCCATTTCTATCAGAGACCTGATTGGTTTTGATGTCACCATGGCACTCACTGGTTTTCAGAGGGAAGTTTCTGGTATTGAAGTGAGTCTGCCTGGGGTTCCACTTCTGAGGGTTAGTCTCTTGGAGAGGAGTGGATGGTCCCCATCTCAGCTGTTATACTCAACAGTTCCTGGCACAGAAAGGCAGAACTTAGGAGGTGTCTATTTGAACTCTGTAAGGCTGAATTCTGTAATAAGAATGTCTGAGCATTAACTCATCGGGTGCAGCTCCTTTTCAGCCAAATGGTGCCAACAGCACCATATGCATTAAATGAATAACTAAACCATGCAATTGTATATGCTTAACACATACTGTGTACTAGGCAGTGTGCCAGGCAGTAAAAATACAGTATATGCAACGAAGTCTCTGATATCCTAGACCTTAGAGTCAAACAAGGCAGAAAGACCGGAAACAGATACCTAGAGATAGTAACAGCTCTGTCATAGAGAAGTCCCAAAGACCTGTGAGAAGGCAGGGTGGCATCAAACTCCCTACGATGAGTGTAGTAATGAAGGCTATATTGAGGAGGTCAAATCCAAAGAAAGGTCTTAAGAATGTACAAGGTATTACTAAAGGGAAGACGGTGGTGAGAAAAGGTTCCAAAAATGAGAATAGCATATAGAGAAAAAGGCTAAAGGAGAAAAAAAATACCATGGCTTTGTGGAAGAAGTGGAGATATGAGGGTGAGAGGCCCATGATGAGGTAAAGAGCAGGTAGAACCCCTAGAATTAAGAACAAACTTGGCTTTTATCCCAAGGACCATGGAAGGTCACTGAGGGCTTTTGAATGTGGGCTTCATTGTGGAGAGAGGTTTTGTGAGGAGACACAGGAAGCAGGAAGCCAGGTGGAAGGCTAATCTCTGTCCAGGCAGGAGGTAATGGGAGCCTGTACTTGTGATGGTGGAGTAAAAAGCTGACAAATTCCAGGGATGCCTGGGAAGAATAATCATGTCATAGAATAGGAAGTGGGGAGAAAGAAAATTCAAGGGGAGCCCCAGAGTTCTGCCTTGAGCATCCAGGTGAAAGGGAGGCCGAGCCTCAGAGCAAAAGCAGGTTTGAGCAGAAGGCGATGAGTTCTGCCTTCAAAACATTGGGTGTCATCCACATGGGCATATTAGGCTGGTCCTGGAATACCCTTGTTCTGGAATTTTTCCCCAGAACTTGAGTAGGTAGATAGATTTGCAAGAAGGTGGTTCTGTTTAGGCCAAGGGCCTCCTTAAAACTCAAAATCTGACTTGTCTTCCAAGTCTTCCCAAAATCCAGCCTTCCCAGGGATCCCTGGCCCATGTCTGCTGTGTAGAATATAGAAAATACGGTGTAAGGAGTCAGGAACTGGGGGTTCTCATTGGTCATGGATACCAATTAATTCTCTCTCAACAGCTGTATTTGAGCTCAAGTTTCAGAGAGATGTCATAGAAAAACTCAGTGGCAGAGTGGCTCAAGTGGTAGAGTGCCTGCCTAGCAAGCATGAGGCTCTGAGTTCAACCCCCTTACCCCAAAAAGACTCAAATATTGGGTAAGGAATAGGATCAGGTGATTTTAAGAGACTCTCAGATCCCTGATAGCTACTTTTTGGAATCCTGTATCTGCCACTTTAAAAAAAAAAAAAAAAACCAAGAAGGAAAAACTAAGTATCTCATAGCCTCGATTTCCTCATGTGCAGAAGAGGGCCTAAAGTAATGTCTTCCAAGGACTCTTCTAGCTTGGCAACCACAACTATATTGTCAAGAGCCTCCTTATTGACAGACTCAAAGGGCCCTTCTCGATTCTTATCTGGAGTGCCCCCCATCAGTATTTTACAATGTTAATTACTCTCTAGTTCTTGACTTGTTCTCCTTCTGGGGCTTCAAAGACAAAGAACTTACTTTCTGTCTTCCTGAGACTGCTCTCATGCTTCTTCATGGGCTTCTCATTCTTACACCTCTCCTTAAAATGAGCTCTCTCTTTTCTTCTCTCTCTTGACACACTCATATGCCACAGTTTCATTCACAACTATGGTTTCCAAGCCCACTTGGCAGTAAGAATTCTTTCACTAGGAAAAGTGATATAAAACACTTTATCTAACCTAGTTTAGGGAAACAGAAAGTATTCGTTCAAACAATTGAAAGGTCCAGTGACGGAGCACAGTTTGACTACAGGTTCAACTATTATCAACCAACCAGACCTGCTCATTCCCAGAATCCCCCAGCTCTGCTTCTTCTCCTGCTGATGTACTTTTAGATGGTTCTTCCTTCAAGGAAAAAATATGGCAACAGTATCCTCAGACCTTGCCTCCTATCTGACCAACTCCAACTAATAACAGAGTATGTCTTCCCAAGATAATGGGAAAGAAATATTGCACTTCATTTTCATTGGCCGAATTCAGTTGCAAGTCTAACCCTGAACTAATCCTCGTGGCCAGGTGGACTGGGATAAGATCATTCAACGTCCACTTCTGGAATTGAGAGTAAGTGAGTCTATCTCATATGTGCAAGAAGAGTTAAGGAGGGGTCATGAGAAGCAAACAAATGTTGAATAATAAAACAACAGAGCCTAACAGCAACTGATGACTTCCCAATCTAGCCTGAAGTCAAGGACACCCCCCCAGCCCCCAGCTCTTAGCTCCAGACTCATGGGGTAAACTGTACCTAGATGTCTCCACTAGAAGTCCATCGTATCTCAGGCTGTGCATGTTCCAAACCAAACTTACTTCCTCTGGCCTGTTCTATCATCTTGATTCACCCTGGTAAGAGTGAAATGAAGAGGTGGCTGGGGAAAGAGATCTAATAATGCAGTTTATGAATTCTTGGACTTACCCCTAAATAAGCAGGACTTTGGAAACCAAATAGAGCATAAGATCCCAAACTGGCCAGTGGCAGTTCTGACTGAGCTGCAAGTTCTTTGAAAACTAAAGTAACCTTGAAACCACAGGTCACAGAGGTGGATTAGAACTTGCAACCAGAAACCAACTGGGTCTATTCTCGGTCTTAAAAAAGTCAATATTTTGTACAAGAATTAACAAATATGAGATCCAAACTCTCATGACACATGAGAATGACTCATGACACATGAGAATGTCTCATGACACACCAAATGGCCAGGATAATCCAAAAGTATTCCACATACAAAGAATCAAGAAAAATGATCAATTTTCACTTGGAAATGTAATTAACAGATGTCAATGGCAACAGGATCCAGATGTTGGAATTACTAGTCAAGGCCTTTCATGTAGATGCTCCAAGAAGTAAGGCAACCACTTTTTAAATGAATGGATAGCTGGAAAGTCTCAGTAAAGAAATGGAAGGTTTAAAAAAGAATCAAATAAAATTCTGGAGTGGAAAAATACAATCACCAAAATTTTAAAATTCACTTGCAGGGCCCTAAAGCACAATGAAGTTAGCAGAGAAAAGAGTCAGTGAACTTGAAAATAGACCAATAGTAATTAAGTGAAAAACAAAGAAAAATACTGAAAAATATGAACGGTGCCTCAGGGACCTATGTGGCAATCCATAAAGATCTTCATGTTATCAGAGTCCCAGAAGGAAAAGGTAAAGTACATGATGCAGGACAAAGAAGCATTTGAGGAAAAATGGTTGTAAAATGTCCATATTTTCTGTAAGGCACAAACTTATACACTCAAGAAAAGAGGCAAATTCTAAATAGGTTAAATTAAGAGGTCTGTGTCCACACATATTATAATCAACATTGTTGAACATATAAGACAAAAAAATCTTGAAAACAAAGAAAAACAACAGATGACATTTAGATTAAAAAATGCTTTAAATGATGGTGAATTTCCCCTTAGGAATCACAGAGACCAAGAAACAGCAGAATAACATTTTTAAAGAGATAAAGAATGCCAATCCAGGGCTGGCAGAGTGACCCAAGTAGTAGAGCTCCTGCCTAGGCCCTGAGTTCAAACTCCACACCACCAAAAAAAGAAATTATCAACCCAGAATTCTCTATCCAGCAAAAATACCCCTCAGGAGTGACAACAATAAACTAAAGACATTCTCAGGTGAAGGAAAACTAAGATATTTGTCACCAAAATACCTGTTACTAATGCTTATTAAAAGCACCTCAGGGCCGGAAGTATGGCTCAAGTGGTAGAATGCCTGAAGTCCTGAGTTCAATCCCCAGTACAATTAAAAACAAGAAAGTTCTTCAGAAGTGTGTTAATCAGCTTTTCATCACTGCAATAAAATACCCAAGAGAATCAAAGCAAAAAGGGGAAAGGTTTGCTTTGCTTCGCAGCCTCACAGGTTTCAGTCCATGGTCACTTGGCTCCCTTTCCTGGAGCTTCAGGCGACACAGTACATCAAGACAGGAGCAGATGGAGGAGGCCTCTGCCTCCAGATAGTGGTTGGGATGCAAAAGACAAAAAAAGAGGAAGGGGAGGTGCTGGCATCTCAACATTCCCTTCAGAGTCACACCCCCAATGACCTACCTTCCTCCCACTAGACCCCACCTACCTAAGAGTCTACCACCTCCCAATAGCACAGGGAAGGATGGAAACCAAGCCTTCAGTACATGGGCCTTTGGGGGACATTTAAATTCCAAATTACAGCAAGAAGGAGGGGAAGTGATACCAGAAGGAAATCTGGAACATGGGCAACGAATCTGGAACACAGGAGTGTAAATATCTGAGGAAGTAGACTGCCTTTTGCCTCTTGACTTTCCTTAAAATATAAAACAATTGCAAGCAAAATTAAAACATTGTCTGGTCATCTTTTCAATATATGTTTGTGTAATATGTGTGAAAATACAACATCATGGGGAGAACAAAGAGACTATAATAAAAGGCTGTACCCAAGAACAGAGGTAGTAAAATATTGTTTCTGGTAAGCTGTAAAGTCAAACATGCAGACTTAATCCCTAAACACCATCTGTAAAGAAATATAGCAAAACTATATACAATGTAGTAAAATTAAAATAGAAGAAGTAAAATGGGGCACTAAATAATATTAAAATGATCCAAAAGAAGTGAAGAAAGGGAAAGCACAACAAAGGAAAACAGAAGTGAAAAATAAAACAAGATAAAATAGTAGACTTAAATTCAGACATCAATAATTACAGTCATGCCCTAGAGTTTCAATCAACAATGGACAACAAGGGTAACATAAGATCCAAAAGAACCTGGAAAATTCCTGTAGCCTAGTGACACTGTAGCCACTGTGATGTCACAGGATAGCACATTACTCACCTGTCCCCTGGTGTAAACAAGCCCAATGTCCTGCTGGTCTTGTAAAAGTATTATCACACACAATTACGTACAGTACACAATACTCAATTATTAAAATAAATGACTGTGTTAACTGTTTGCATATTTATTATACCACATTTTTATCATTGTTTTAGAGTATATTCTCTAGTTATAAAAAAGTTTACGTAGGGCTGGGGGAATGGCTCAAGGGGTAGTGTGCCTGTCTACTAGATGCCACGCCCTGAGTTCAAACCCCCGGACTAAAAAAAAAAAGGAAAAAAAGTCACTATAAAACAGGATACTGTGTTACACAGTGGCCTGTTTACTGTGTTTCTGGATGGCATCAACAGGCTACATGGAGTGATTCACCTGCCATCAAGGTTCATGCGAACACACTCCATTGTGTTCACACAATGACAAAGCCACCTAACGACGCATTTCTCAGAACATGCCACCATTAAGCGTGGCTGGTCATTACATGAAGTACTCTAAACAATACAAGTTGATAAACAGATTACGAGGTTCAGACAGAAAATAAACAAGACTCAACTATATGCTAGTCTATAGAATCCTGTTTTAAATATGACATAGTTCAAAGGAAATGGATGAAAAATAATATGCCATTTAATACTAATAAAAAGAAAACTGGTTGGGTGCAGTGGCTCATGTCTATAATCCTAGCTACTTTGGAGGCAGAGATCAGGAGGATCATAGTTCAAGGCCAGCCCAAGCAAAAAAGTCTGAGAGATTCCATCTCTCTCCTCACTCAGGGGAGAGGAGGGAAGGGAAGGGAATGGAGAAATGAACACAGCTGCAATTGTAGTTAGAGATATGAACACTACTCTCTCCATAACTGGTAAAATAAATACACAGAGAATAATCAGCAAAATAGAGAAATGACTAAATGACCCCATCAACAAGCTGTAGATTACTCCATCCAAGAAGAGCAGAAGCCACATTCTTTTCAAATGTTCAAGGAACATTCACCAAAATATACCATAACAAGGTTTGAATAATTTAGATCATCCTAAGAATGGCTCTGAGCATAATGGACTTGAAAGAGAAATTATTTAATAAAAGCCAGGCACCTGTGGCTCATGCCTGTAATCTTGGCTACTCTGGAGGCAGAGATCAGGAGGATCATAGTTGGAGGGCAGCCTAAGCAAATATTTCATGTGACCATGTCTTGACCATGTCAAATACACACACACACACACACACACACACACACAAAGGCTGGCAGAGTGGCATAAGCTGTAGAGCTCCTGCCCAGCAAGTGTGAGGCCCTGAGTTCAAACTCCAGTTCCATCAAAACAAAAAAAGAGAAAGAAATTAATAATAAAAGGTTATCTGGAAAATTCCCCTAATAGTTAGAAAATTTAAAAAAAACACCTCTAAATAATCCATTGGTCAAAGCAGAAGTCTCCAGGGAAATTATGAAAGTTCAAACTGAAGGAAAATAAAAATATATCTCAAAATTTGTGGGTTGCAGCTAAAGGACGGCTTAGAAGAAAAATGTCTACCATTAAATGCTAATATTTGGAGAAAAGAAAGGTGTCAGATCAACAATTTAAGAGTCCACCTTGAAAAGAAAGGAGCAAAATAAACTAAAGGAATCAGAAGGAAGGAAATGATAAAGATAAGGCTGGAGATCAATAAAATTGATGAAAAATAATAGAGAAAATCAATCAGACCGAACGCTGCTTCTGTGCAAAGATCAATGCAATTGATGAGTCTCTAGCCAGACTAACAAAGAAAAATAGAAGACACAAATTCCCAATATCCAGAGTGAGAAAATATCATTACAGACAGCACAGACCTAAGGAGATAATAAAAAAAGACCAGGAACAAGTCTATGACTTCAACTCCGCAACTTAGTTGAAATTCATCAATTTCTTGAAAGCCACAAACTACCAAAAACTCGGCCAAGAATAACCTAACTATTTCTATGTCTATTTAAAAAATCAAATTAGTAGTTAAAAATATTCAGAATAATATAACTGCAGACCCATCCATACAGTTTCTACAAAATATTAGCAAATTATATATGCATGTATATGCAAATCACATATACACAAAATATGTCTTCACCAAGTGAGTTTTATCTTGGGAGCATAATGCTGATTCAACATTTAAAGTTTAAATATTAACACAGTAAAGAAAAAAAACCAAGCGATCATATTAAACGATGCAGAAAAAGCACTTACCCACACACACTCAATAATATCCAGTCATGATTCTTTTTTTTTTTTAAAGAAGGCTTTCAGCAAACTGCTATTAGAAGGGCACTTACTTAGGCTGGGTTCTTGGCTCTGTGGTAGAGCACCTGCCTAGTAAGCATGAGGTCCTGAGTTCAAACCTTAGTACTGCCCAAAAAATGAGAGAGAACTTCCTGATAAAGCTCATCTATAAGATTTTCATAACAGCCTGGCCTGGTGACTCCTGACTGTAATCCCATCTACTCAGGAGGTGGAGATCAGGAGAATTGAGATTCAAGACCAGCCAGGGCAAAAAGTTAGCAAGACCCCATCTCAATAAATAAGCCAGGTATGGCAGTACACATCTGTAATTCCAGCTACATGGGATGCATAAGTAAGAGGATCACAGTCCGAGGACAGCTCACAAAAAGTGAGACCCTATCTAAAAAATGACCTAAAAAGCAAAAAGGGCTGCAATTGTGGCTCAAGAGGCATAGTGTTTACCTAGCAAGCACAAGTCTCTGCATTCAAACTCTAGCCCTACCCCCTCCCCCCAAAAGACCCTTACAGCTAACATAGTACTTGGTGGTGTAGGAATAAATCCTTCCCCGAGACCAGAAACAAGGTCCATTCTCACCACACCTATTCACCACGGGACTGTAAGTCTTACCACTGCAACAAGCTAATTAAAGAAATGAAAGGCATACCGACTGGGAAGGGAAAGACAACACTGTCCTATTCACAGGCAATGTGACTTCCTACAGGGGAAATTCCAAGAAGTCTACAAAAAAGAAACTTCCCAGAACGAATAGGTGAGCTTGGCAGGGTCACAGGACAAAAGGTCAGAGTGTAAAAATTAATCATGGAAGCCAGGCATAGGGGTGAAGGGCACCCCTGTAATCCTGGCCCTCGGGAGACAGAGATGAGAGGAGAGAGAGACTGTGGCCAGTCTGGACCTCAAACAAGATCCAGTCTTGAAAGAAAAAAAAAAAGAAGAAGAAAGAAAGAATCATAATGCTGTATCAATGAAATGAAAAACCGATTTTTAAAATTTATTTTATTACATTTTTTGTCTTTTTTTCTCCCCCATGCCCCCACCTCCTCCCTTACCACCCACTCCACCCCCTCCCTCTCCCCCCACCCCCTCAAGACCCAGCAGAAAGTGTCTTGCCCTTATCTCTAATTTTGTTGAAGAGAGAGTATAAGCAATAATAGGAAGGAACAAGGGGTTTTCCTAGTTGAGATAAGGATTTTTTAAAACAATAGCATTTATAATAAATGCTATAAAAAATAAATCTCAAAAGGCAAAACATTTAGGCATAAACTGACAACACTTGTATGGAGGGTGGCGAGCACCCTGGTGAAGAGTCTGCGATGTTCACTGATGGAAAGACTCGACAGTTAAGACCTGGATTCCCCCAAACCAGCACTGTGCGGACAATAATCCCTGTCACAGGAGGGATTTCTGCAGGTAGAGACAAGTGGATTCTAAACCTTGTGTGGACGGGCAAAGGAATCAGAGCAGCCAGACTATCTCACAGGGGAAAGGCTCTTGGAGGTCCAGCACCACTCATAATGTTTGCCATGAAGCTAGGTCGTCGACACAGTGAGGTAGATAAAAACTTAAAAAGCCTCGCCGGATCAGTGCCGACACCTCATACAGGTGACCAATTACTTTTAACAAAGTTGCAGAAGCAATGCAATGGAGAAAATACAGTATTTTCAACAAATGCCATTGGAAAAATTAGACATTCATAAACAAAAAAAAAACTTCAAATTATAGCTCAATCCTATCCAAAAATTAGCTGAAAATGACCATGGGTAGCATGTGAGACATAAAACATTAAAGAAAACTTAAATGGAATTTTAATGACCTTCAGCAGGCTCATAAATATGACAACAAAAGCAGGATCCATTAGAAATTTTTGATAAAATGGACTTCATCAAAATTTAAAACATTTTCTTTCTAAAGAGAATGAAAACTCATGATAGATGTGGAAAAAATATTTGCTAATCACAGATTTTATAAAGGACTTGTATTCAGAATATTTAAAGAATTACTGCCAGGCATGGTGGCTCACACCTGTAATCCTAGCTACTTAGGAGGCAGAGATTAGAAGGATCACAGTTCAAAGCCAGCCCAGGCAAATAGTTCATGAGACCATATCTCGAAAAAATCCTTCACAAAAAAGGAGTGGTGGAGTGGCTCAAGGTGTAGGCCCTGAGTTCAAACCCCAGCACCAAAACAAAAAATAGTGCAAACCTTTGATCTGCACACAATACGGACTATTTCAGAGGTAACATGCTGAAGAAGGGACATCGGTGTCTACCTGGCAAACTACAGAGACAGGGAATTGGGGAGTGTGTCTGGACAGGCTTGACTACAGCAGGGTGGCATGAGAAAATTTTAGGGGCTGGTTGATGGGATCATTTTGTATTCTGATTCTGGTGGTGGCTATATGAATATTACACACATTGTATTAAAATCACAAAACAGTATAATCAAGCCCTTATGTAAACAAATTTTTAAACCTCAAATGACAGAAAACAGTAGAGCAATAGCTATGAAATTCTGAACATAAATTTCAGAATTTTATACCCAGCCAAGTTTTCATTTGTGGGTAATAGCACATAGACATTTTCAACCACACACAAGCACATGGAACACTGCAGTGGCAAGTCATTCTTTTTCTTTTAATGGCACCAGGGTTTGAACTCAGGGCCTCATGCTTGCTAGGCAGGCGCTCTACCACTTGAGCCACTCCGCCAGCCCTGTGGTGAGCCATTCTTATGAAAAGCACTTACTCATGAAATCTAGCCAAGAAAGATAAATTAAAATAAAGAAGTCAGAAAACCAAGGACTAGTAGAGCAGACGGTATTAAAGTACATAATTAAGATTAAACAGCTACAATAACAATTATGACTGCCAAAGGGGATGTAAATGTTCTAAATTTTGACAATATAAAAGTAATTAATAAAAATTGGCAAGTTGGGGAAGAGAAAAATGGAAAGAATTATAATGTCACTGTCCTTCATAATGGAGTAATTCTATACTGTAGCACAGAAATATAATTAAAAATTACTTCAATCTCTTGTATTTTTTTTCTTCACCTTAATGTGATCTTTTAAAAAAAACACTTTTTATCTTGGAATAGTTGGAAATAAGAATTTCAGAAAAGGATGAAAACACAGTACAGAAAATTTGCTCTGCCCTCTAGCATGGTCCCAATGCTGACATTTTACATGGTCACAGAACAACCATCAAAGACAGGAAATCAACAAAGATTCAATACTACCAGCTAAACTGCAAACCTTATTAAAATGTTGCCAGTCTCCACTAACACCCCAAAATCAAACCCAGGATCCCATACTGCATTTAATTTGGATTTCTTAATAAAGTCCTTGGATTGATCTGTTAGGAAACATTTTTTCTTTTTTGGTGGGACTGAGGTTTGAACTCAGGTCTTCATGCTTGCAAAGTAGGTGCTCTACCGCTTGAGCTACACACCTCCAGTACATTTTGTTCTGGTTATTATTATTATTTTTTTATTTGGAGATACAGTCTCACAAACTATTTGCCCAGGCTGGCCTCAAAAAATGATCCTCCTGATCTCAGCCTCCCAAGTAGGTAGGATTACAGCCATGAGCCACCAGCACCTGGCAGGAAACATTAATGCTTGAATGAGGAAAAATTATTTGAAAATCAGTAATTATTTCAATTTCCAGTATGCTTTTGTATTTTACTTTAAATTCAGGTGAAATTAAATGTAATGCTTTTATTGGAACTGCTATTGCAATAACCAGCATCACGCGAGTTGAAGGAGGAATTAATGTCACCTTATTCAGCAGGAGAACACCTTGATGAAGGTGCCAAGGTGTTCTTTGAACCCCGCATTTAGCATTCATTCACTCATGCAGGCATTTGGTTCTTACTAAGGCTGCTACTTAGCAGGAAGGTCGCTGGGCACACACAGAGTGAGACAGCCCTATCCTCGCCCTCCAGGTGGAAATCAGGCATCTACAGTTGCAGCCCACAGTGCACACAAGGTCCAGCAATTCCTAGAAAGACAAGGACAGGGTCTACTGAGGTCTGAGCAAAGGCTAAAGACAAGTCGGCCTTTGCCAGAAAGAGCTATGGCTTGTTAGGTTCCCCCCAAACCCCGCAAACACAAAATTATAGAAAACCCTATGTAAGAAAATGTAATTGTTTAGGGTATTTATCAGCTCACAAGGCTGAAACATCTGGAGGTCTGCCTGCCCTCAAGTGTGGTTTTTTGACTCAGAGGTTACAGTGTCCTGAGTACCTCTGCTGCCCCCTGCATTTCCTGGGCACTGCTCTCCTGGGCCATTGACTTAGCCCAGCTGGAACCATCGAGAAGCAAACCCTGTGCATTTCCACACACCAGCTCACAATCCCAAGAAAGTGTGGGAGCACGTCACAGCAAACATCTCCATGCTCATCCTGGGTCCTCTGCCAGTCCCCCAGCCAGTGTCTGTGGCTGACAGGATGGGATGCATTGATGGATTTAGCTCTGGACCTGAGGAAGTCTCAAGACTGCATGGCTAAGGACAGCCCAGGGGTTGTTTCTATCTAAAATCTAAGCACTCTTGGCAGGTAAAGCACGCCAGGGAAGCCACCTTTATCTATTGCAAGAGAAAGTGTGTCCAAGCCTGGGCAGAGACAGACTGTGAGAGTATGAGACACAACCATGTCAACAGAGTTGAAGAGTAAACTTGGTAAGAAAGTGGGGTCCAGAAAACAGCACCACACCCCAAGACTACTGAAGGCAATGGGAAACCTTTCAAAATATTTTGCCCTAAGAGTGATCAAATTTGCATATTTTAAAAGATACCAGTGGCTGCTTATCCAGATAAAGAATGAGAGAGCCAAACTTGGAGGAGGCAAGTTGGGAACTTTTGTCCTCCTTACTACAGAAAGACCACTTAGGAAGCCGTACTGCTCTAAGTAACAGAGAACCAGACTAATGATGGCTTACATAAGAGTTTATTCTCCTCAGAAGAAATGCAGAGGCCAGCAATTACTGATGTCATCAGATATTTCTCCATATTATCAAGAACCCAGATTATTTTGTCTTTCTGCTCCATCATATTGACTTTCATCCTTATGTTTGTCACTTCATGGTCCCAAAGGGACTGCCACAGACCCAGACATCACATCTATGTCCAAGGAAAGAAAAAAGCAGGTGAAGTAGAAGGAGTTACATCTATTTTTGCTTGCCTTCAGAAGACCTTATTTATATTTTCTTGGCCAGAACTGTCAATCCAAAGTGTAAAAGAGTTGGGGAAATGAGTATTTAACTTGAGATCACAAACATCATAGATACAAGCAAAATCATAATTTTTTAAGTAAGGAAGAAGGAGGGAGTGTATATTTTGGGTAAAGCAATTAATGATATCTGCCAGACAGGTACAAGAATAAGAGCCCCAAACAATGCCAGCGAGTGTCAGCTGGAGGTGAGTGAGTACATTTGAAATATTTAGAAGGGCAAGATGGCCGAACCAGATGGCTGACTGGCTGTCAGGTCTGAGGAGAGATGAATGAAGGCTGCTTTCAGGCTCCAGGGCTGGTAGAATATGTGATAAGAAGGTTAGGATTGGAGTGAGAAATACTACCTTGGAGCCCCCAGGAGCCTTGGCCACATAGATTAATTTTTAAAATAACAATCAAAATAGCTGCCATCTAATAAACGCTTACCATAGACAGGACTTGATTTGAAATGGGTCACCTGCATTTCATTCAGTCCTGCACCAACTCAGTGGGTTGAGCCTACTTTGGTCATGAGAATATCGTCAGTGTCCAGAACAGCACCTGACACACATATGTACTTCATAAACATTAGCAAGGAAGGACAAAGGACAAACGGAGGACAGTCATTATTTCATAGGTGGCCAATCTGAGGTTCAGAGATGTCGACTGTCTTGCCTTGCTATTTCCATCCATAGAACAAAAGAGCCCAGAGGTCAGCTGAGCGCTGGCTTTTCTGCACCAGTCACCACCTCTCTATTAAACTAAGCCATGAAGATTCCATGTCTTCAGAAAAAATGGAACCATGGACAGGGTACAATCTTTTCTGCTCCCAAATCCTTCCTCAGCCTCCAGTCTTGGGCGTTTGGCATCCCAGTGTCCCTGGCCCAGTCACCCACCCTGCTGCTCCTATTACAGGCAAGTAACTTTGCTCCTTGCCCAGGTTCAAGTCTTCTCAACCTCAGAGCTGTCCTCAGGCTCTCTTCTCTATCCCCAAATGTACCAGCTGGAGCCTAGAGGGTGGATGGCTCATTCCCACCATCAGCTCCCAGAAGCCTCCCTTGACTCCAAGCCTAGACTCGCAAGGAAGGAATCTCCTATCCCATCTAACTTTTCTGTAGCACTTTTTGGAGTCGATCACTAAAAATTTACTGGCACATGTTATGCTGTGGATCTTAACTGTCCCCCAGAGGCTGTGTGTTGAAGGCTTGGTCACCACTCTATGGCACTATTGTGAAGTGGTGGAACCTTTAGGAGGCAGGGCCTAGTGGGAGGAAGTTAGGTCACTGAAAGCATGCCCTTGAAGGGGATATTGGGATATGGGGATATTCCATCTCTGTCTGTCTCTCTCTTTCTCTTCCTCTCTCTCTCCCATGAAGTGAGAAGGTTTCTCTGCGCATACTCCCACAGTCACAAGGTTCTGCTTCATCACAAGGCTCAAAGCAACCAAGCCAACCATGGACTGAAACCTCAGAAACTGTGAGCCAAAATAAATCTTTTCCCCTTTGAAGATGATTGTCCCGGGTATTTTGTCACAGTGATGGTGAGCTGAATAACACAGCATGATTATCTATTTCTTGGATGAACTCATGCTAGAATGTCAACTCCGTGAAGGCAAGAGCTATATCTGAACATCTGTATGTCCCCAGTGATCAGTGCAGTCCTGGCATGTAATGTCCAGTACATATTTCATGCATGCCTGAATTGATAGAGTAATGAATGTGATGGGTCGGTGGATATAATGGATGGATGAATGAGTGAACAGATGGATGGATGAATGCTAGATATGAATGGCTAAATCCTATCTATGCTACATATGGACAGAAGGATGAATGGATGGATGGATGAAGGGGTGAATGAAAGAAAGGGGTGGATGGATGGCTGGCTGGCTGGATAGGCAGATGAAAGGATGGATGAATAGATGGATAAAGGGATGGATGGATGGATGGATGGTTGGATGGTTGGATGGATGGATGGTTGGATGGATGGATGAAAGGCTTTCTCCAGCCCACATATCCCATAGGGTGCTTCATCTCACAGTCCCAAGTTTCTTGGCAGGCTGCTTCTGTTAGTTTCTGACTATGCCTTCCTGTGCTCACAAAGATTGCCTGGCTAGATCTTACCTGGGCCCACACTGCTGGGAAGTAGCCAAGAGGCTCCAGCTCTGACTTGGATATGCAGCAGCAGGAGACTGTAGGCTTGTGTGGAAATGTCCTCTCCCTGGGGAGAAGGTGGGCCCATAATTACGTAACAGAACACGCTGTTGAAGTAAATTTGTCTTGCACAAACAGGTTAGAGTTAAATTTGACCTGAGCCGTGAGTCACACTGTCAGTCTCCCATTCAACCACATCACCAAGCTAGCAACCTTTGTGAGTGCTACTATTTATATAGATACAAATATATGCATTTATACAGAAAGAGGTATTTGCGCAACTGAAGCATTCTGATTAATTGTATCCTTGGAGAGAAAGAGTTTTGGTTGTTTTTTTTTTCCATCACTCCTCCTTTTGTGTTCAGTAAAAGCTGGGGTCAAGGCTGTAGGGAGGGAGGTCCTTAAAGGATGAAGGGTGCCAGGAGTGGGAGGAAAGATTAACAATTCACTCAGCAAACATGTCCTGGTGCCTGCTCTGGGGTGAACAGTAGGAGTGGGAGCAAGGTGGTGGTGGGTTATAAAAATTAATAAGACATGCTTTCCACCCCCATGTTATTCAAAATCTGGTGGGGCTGCTGACTGACAGGAGAAAGGAGAGTGGGTGATTAAGGATTTAGACTCTAATCAAATAGATGGAGAGTCCACTCCCAGTTTCACTGCTGTGTGACCTTGGCAAGTTAAGGAAGGTCCGTGAACCCAGTTTCTTACTCTAGGGCTAAGACAGAGATAAAGAAAGAGACAAACCATAGATACATCATACAATATTGGCCTTCTAGAGTTTTTTTGTGGTCTGTAATAAAACAAAGGATGTAAAACCTGGCACAGAGCAAATGCTCCAGGAACCTTGTTGTCATCAGTGTCATCATTGTAGCTCCATAGTTAACACTGATTTCAGTGTTCACTATATACCAGGTAGGAAAAGCACCTATATGTATTTACTCATTTAATCCTCACAAAGACGCTAGGAGAGAGAAATTGAAACTGGAGTGGGGCCCAAACTCCTGGGCTTCCACATGCCAGGTCTGGCCACTCGCCCCTATACACCAAGTAAACAGGCATGGTGAAGGTAGAAAAAGGATATTTACTACACAGCTCGGGACATGCTGTGGGAAGAGACAGAGTAAGCATTCAGCCCACCTTTAACCATCTTCAGGGCACAGACATGAGCTACAAATTTAAATAGACAAAGAACTGGGGGTAGGGACAAAGGTCTGCAGAATTGAACACCTCTAGTCACACGTGTGGTTTGGTTGGTCATTATCTGAGCCCTCATTCTGGGAGAGGTTCCGGAATTGTTATCTGAGAGTGGTCTATCCAGAGGAGGGCCTACTATTGGGGATAGCTTCTGTCCCTTATTGTGAAGATGCTATCAGTTCTGTCCTTCCTGGAATCCAAGGTGATTGCACAGTGACTACATAGAGAATGGCTTAGAGCAAAGACAGATGCAAAATGAAGGACAGATGCCATGCTTTCCTCCTGCTTTCAGTTAATCTGTGGGCCTGAGTAAAGTCAGAGCTTTTCAGCAAAAGCAGTTTAACTACCTCTTATAATTCTGTTATTTCTAACCTACTTTTTTAGATGAAAAAAAGAGGACACAAAGAGGTTTGCCCAAGGTCACACCCTGATCATCAGTGGAACAATATTTTGAACTCAGAGTCCAAACCCAGATCCTAAGAATCAGAAATCCACTCCGGAGTTTCTCTATGCCTCTATTTGGCACCCTTCTCTTTTTTGCGATGATCCTCCAGGCAGATCCTGGATGACTGGGGGCAAATTCCTTCTTTGATCATTAATTGTTTTTACCTGCCAGGTATTTTCTGTCTAGGAGAAGCAGTACCGTGTGGTGTTTAGGGTTCAAAGCCATGGTTTTTCCCCAGGTTAAAGAGAAGATAAATAATGCTAGTACTTACATGAACAAGCCAACTTGAAAGGCATCCATCCACCAGGGGAAAGGCGTTGACTTTAGTACGCATGGATCCCATTCACCTGCTGTGTGGCTCTGGGCAGGTCTGTGCCCCTCCAGTGCCCTTACAACTACTGCCAGGTGCTTTCTGTAGTTAATAAACACAGCCCTAGTCACTGTTCTAAGCACTGTACTAATATTAAGCTTCCCAATAACCCTATGAGGTGGGCATGCTGTATCCCCATTCTATAGACAGGAAAGTGGAGACTCTAAATGTCAGATAACTCGCCCAAGGTCAGAAAGCTGGTAAATGATAGTGCCAGGGTTCAAATCTAACTGCATGTTCAGTCTTCTTAAGCATGACGTCATCCTGCTGTGTGCACCTTACCACAGTGTATCTAACCCACAACCCATACAGGTAAATAGTATCACCTCCATTCTACAGCGGAGGATGCTGCCAGAGAGGCAAAACACTCACCCAAGGACTCTGGCTTAGAAGTTGGCAGTGCCCCAAAACAGAAACCAGGTCTGCCAATGGCAAGGTGTTCTCAAAGCAGTCCCTAGGACCTTTCTGGAGTACAGATCCAATTGGGCCACTTTCCCCATCACGTTCACTTACTGACTCCTGTGGCCCTCAGGATGAAGTCTAGGTGCTTCTCCTGGTTTGCCAAGCCCTGACAATGGCCTTCACCTTCTGCAGTTCTGCCCCTCCCCTGCTATCACCTGAGCCATCTGAAGACCATATAGCACCCAAAGGCACTGGCCTCTCCTTCCCAGAACAGCTTCCTGCTGGGGTACCCTGGAAGAGCCTGGTGTCCCCCACTGCCTAGGTCCCCTCCAAGCTCCTTGACCTTCATGGGGCTCTAAGCAACGATCTTCAGGGTCTCTGACTCTACCATATCAACTTATTCTTCTATTAGGCTCAGGTGCCACACCGGTCCAGCAGACGCCAAATCTGTGGAGGTGGGATCCAGGTGTCAGTAATTTTCACACACCCCGCCCCCCAACTCATCACCATTTCCACTTCCCTTTCATGGTGAACTGTCACTGGCTTCTTCAATCACTTCCTCCAGGAAGCCCTCCTTCCTGTCATTCTCCAAACCAAGATGAGTGGGCTGCCTCTGAATCCCCACAGCTCACTGCACATCTACCATCAGCTCTTATGACCCTGGGGAGATTTCACCTTCATTAACTTCCTATCCCCCTCTGCTCTTTGACTTTTTAAGTTCAGATGAAGTCTTATCAGCTTTGAGATTCTCCAAAGCTTAATAATATCTAAGTCTAATTGGAATTGTCAGTACGAATTTCCCCCTTGTATAATGAATATATCCTAATAAAAATTTTATTTAAAAAAGATTTAAGAAAAAAAGCTTGATAATACAATGCAAAAATGAGCTTAATAACTGTGAAATAATTGCATGAATATTCTGGCTTTTTCCTTTTATAATTTACTATGAGCGTCTCTATATTTGTGCATATTTTGTGCATTTGAGAATATTTTCCCAGAAGTAGGGCCACTGAGAAAGGACATAGACATTGATATGTCTCTTGCCATGGTGTACAGTGTCTCACTCCACACTTTTCCTGTCCTCCTTCCTAGCAAAATTCCGAATGTGTCACCCATAGAGTTTGAACAGGGCTGATCCAACCCTCAAACTGAGAAAGTCCTGGTTCTATCCAGTTGGACTATCCCAGCACTACTCCACGCCATCCCCCACCCCTGATGCACACACAGTCATTGGCTTAGGAGTGACCACGGTGAACAAAATCTGGCCAATCAGGACCAGTCAGACTCAGATTCAATACTCTGTGTAAAAATAATAGTACAGTTGATTGGGAATTTGGTGTAACAGGAGAAAAGTGGGAAGAAATGGGGAAAAATAATTCCTGTTCCCCATGCAGGAAATGCTCCTTTTAATTGACAGGTAAAAATTATTGTATTTATCATGCAAACATGATGTTTTGAAATGTGTACATTAGCGAATGGCTAAACTGAGTGACTTAATTTATTGATTACCTCATAGACTTATCTTTTGTGTGGCGAGAACACTTAGCATTCACTCTCTTAGTGGTTTTGAAGACTTCAGTACATCCTTATGAGTTGTGATCATCATGTCATGCACTAGAAGTCCTCCTATCTCACAGAAATTCTGTGTCCCTTGTGCCACATCTTCCAACCCTCCCCAGCCTCTGGCAACCACTATTTTACTCTCTACTTTTATTTGTATTTCTGTGCCTGGCATATTTCACTTAACATTTGTCCTCCAGGTTCATTCCTGTTGTCACAAATGACAGGATGTCATTATTTTATATGGCTAAATAGTGTTCCACTGCGTATGCATACCACATTTTCTGTGTCCATTCTATGGACACAAGTTGACCTCCATATCTAGGTTATGGTGAATAATTTTACAATGAATATGGGTGTAGATATCTCTTTGGCATAGGTTTCATTTCCTTTGGACATATACCCAATCATGTTCTGTTTTGTTTTTCTATCAGAAAAAAAAAAGGTACTCTTCTGTTTGGGTCCAGAAAACATGTAGCCAGAGGTGTCACTTATGTGGCCATAAGGGGAAGATCCTGTTGCCTTCTGAGGATCAGTGTTCTCCCCTGAAGGAAGCAGGGGAGAGAAACACAGAAAGGAAGGCTAATCATAGTCACACTGCTGCTGGATTCATCCTCATCTGACGCTGGACCTACCTCTCTCCTTTTTAATTATGTGAGTCAATAATTTCCCTTTCCTATTTCAGCTGCTTTAAATTGCATTTGTGTTTTTACTCTCAAACATAAGCATCCTAAGTCATGTACTACCTGCTACCAAACTGTTTTTCAAAAGAGCTGTCAACATTTGTAATTAGGCAGAAATTGTTTTTAACCTATTGGGTAAAACAGCTGCTTCTGAGACTTCAGTGATTTAGCATACCATGAAGAGCTAAGATGTTCACCCATTCATTTGGGGCCCTCACTGAGCGGTAGATCCAAAGTCAAACACTCTGTGGCCCCATCATCACCTCCCACCTGGAGCAGGTAGATGGAAGACAGATTTCTGTTCCCAGATGGGAGGTGAATTTTTTCATCTCTTGGCTCTGTTTTCCCTTGGTTCATGTCATTTTTTCTCAGGCAGGCTCTCCCACATGGTAGCAGAGGGACACAACTGCTCTTGACATACATGGCCTCTCCTTATGCTTGTAGGAGAGTTGCATGTCTCCTGAGAGATTTATCACCATCCCGGGATGCCCTTCATTGGCCCAGCTTGAATCATGAGCCCAAGAGGTATTCTAGTATCATGCTCTGTCCAAGACATCCTGGGCACAGAAAAAGTCATTTCCACTCCTGGAGTCATACCACACTCCCAGTTTCGTTCCCTGCTTTTTTCAATTAACTTTGTATCTACACCTACAGGTCTACTTCCAACAATGTCATTTGGAATGACTGCTCTGTGGTGCTATAAGTGGATGCACCATTATTTATTTAATGACATCCTTGTGGTTGGACGTTTGGCCATTTCCAGTTTTGCCCTACAACAATCAGCACCATATGCCTTTTGACTAAATCTTTGCAGACATCTGCTATATCATCATTTCTAGACATGGAATTGCTAAGTCGAAGGACATATACATATTTTTAATGCTTTGGATGCATTTTTTCATCAAGTTATCTTCAAGGAACATTATAACAATTTATTCTCCCACTTACATGATTTAAGATTGCTAATCTCCTCCATCCCCCACTATACCCAGGCCTATTCTAGATACCAACACTCTATAAACAAAATCTCTACCAAGCAGACAAAGTGATATTTTGTGGTTCTAATTTGCTTTCTCTTATTGCTAGTTTGAACATCAGTCCTTCTGTACAAATTGCATTTCCCAATACAGAAAGAAACACCACCGAGAGTGAACTGGCTTGAGGTCCACAGTCCTAGTCCCTGAGACCAGGGGCAGTAACAAGAGCACTAATTTAATGACAATTTAAACAATAATAGCTACCACTTATAGCACATCTACTACGATCAAGTATTGTGCCCAATTCCATCCGTTCATCTTTGTGTTTAACCTCCTTAGCCACCATATGTAGCCCCATCCATGAGGGGGCCCTCTGGTGGCCTGAGAGCTTTGCTCAGACCCCAATTTCATAGCTGTAAAGTCCTCCCTCGTGGTGTCCGCCAGGGGGTTGTACTTACTGCGCCATTGTGGGAATGTCTCTTCCATCTCCATCTACTGGATCTTCTCACCTATTTGCCCAAGAACTCAACTCACACTGAGCATTTTGGGAATAATGACTTGGGAGCTGCAGGCATAGGCAAGTGGTTTATACCACACCATGCAACCAATGTCATTGTTCTCGTGATCTTGCTCCCTCTCAGGAGCAAAATGCATCCTTTTTGGTGGGTGTAGAACAGCATGGAGGAGCATCTAGTTCCTATTAGTGGTAGGTATGTGTCTGTCAGTCTTGACAAGCTCATCAAAGTATTATTTCCAAACATATCATAGGAAAAAAGTGCTCTCTCTGGCTTTTATGATCTGTAACTAAGCAGGCTAACATTATCCCATTTTGTAGATGAAAAAACTGAGGCTAGACGAAAAAAATAATTTGTCCCAGGTCTTATGCTTACACAGCCTAAGAACCCTAAAGGATGTTTTCCTGGTGACCAGAGCCACTGACTTGCCCTGAACTTAAAGCTTATCTTCTGTCCCCTCCTCTCCCGCTGTTTCCTGCGCATCTCACTGAGTGGATCAGTCTCTCATTAGCCCATGTCTGTTGTACAAATGGACCATGTGCCCAACCCTCAACAGAGCTGGAGAGACCATCCACAGAACTACACCCATGTCATCATGGAATGTAAGACAGTGGTGACCTTGAGCGCTCTTCCCACCCCTGAACTCAGCCTCAGAGCAAGGAGACATGGAGCACCTCCAGAGTGGGGTACAGCTACCTGGGACACGGTCAGAGATGGGTGTGCACGGAGGCTGACTACTGACTCATTCACCCCAACACACTCCCATCCTCTCGGCTCAGGCACCTCCCGATGCCTCATTGTGTGCCTTCTCCCGGGAGCGGGGGCTTTGGGTAGATTTCTGAAGAGCAATTATGCTTATTACTGGTTAGGATTTCAGAAACCTTCTCTGTTTGCTGAGTGCATTAATTTTCAGCCCTTTCTATCACTCATTCTTCCTGACAGCAGGTGTAAAAGGTGCAGATGGAGAGCAATAGAGGAAAACTGTAACAACAAACCAAGGATGGGAAGAGAGCTTCCAGGATGGGAAGAGAGCTTCCAGGATGGGAAGAGAGCTTCCTAAATGGCATCCATGGAATTCCCATGGCTTCTCCCTATTCACCTCAGTAAGGGGAGCCAATAAATTCCTTCTTTCATTTAAATGAGTTGGAGGTGAATTTCTCTCACTTGCAATCAGAGGGCTGTTGACTGTTGCACCTCTTGTAAGTGGCATCTTTAAAAACAAAACAAATATTTTATTGCATTTTAGTGTTTTACAAAATACAGGCTCATTTCGGAAATTGAAACCATATAAAACTATATAAATAGAGATTTCGGGTGATGCATAACCAATGAAGCACATAGGTTGCCTCTGCATCTCTCAAACTCTCCCTAGAGTTAAAGACATAAAACAGGGTAGGGGGATGGAGGATGGGAAAGAAGATACAGCTATAACACAATGCTACGCAGCAAATAGACAAATGGTAACAGATCTAAGTGAGCTGAAAATGAGGTAGGCAGTGGGGAAGCAGAAAAATCTATGTAGTTTATTCCATGGATTCCCCAAAGGCTCAGGAATGCATGGTGTCGTGAGCCTCTTGCTATAGGATTCACAGCAAATGGCAGGTTTGTGAAGTCTGTAAAAGAAGCAGCGAGGCTCTGGACCCCTCATCCTGGCAGAAGCTCAGAGGGTTTCTTTCTGGATTGAAGCAAGAGGTGCTGGCCTTGGGGTAAGGAAGGGATGGGTTAAGTGAAAGTTCTCCCTTGTAGGCTGAGGCCCCATTCTCCTCTGGACTCAGAGGCTCAGGCTTTTACTCCACCAGGCAAACAACTGTCTGTAAAAAATGAGCAATCAATGGAAAGTCTCACAGATAATACACACCGCTGGGGTTTCCCCATAAACAGTCCAGCCAGATCAGCCCAGTCTCAACCAACACCTCTCTCCTGTGTATTTATTAACAAACACAGCAGCTTGAAAGGAAGGAAAACTGTGATTATGCCCTATGGCTCTTGCTTTTTACATGTAATTTTGTGCTGTGGACACCATGTCTATGCATAGAAGTCATTCTGTGCAATAAACATACATGTATGGAAAACAGAACGTCACACAGTCCCCAAGTTTCATACCAAGTGTTTCTTGTTTCCAGAGGGAGGAGGGACCCTTCCAATGGGAAATCTGATGACCTCTGTTTTAATGGAGGGATTCTAATTTGTTGTCACTAATCAGGGACAAACTCATTGCATATGCCACCATATGTGATCCCCTGACAGGAACACAGCATAACTTCTGAGGCATTAATGGGGAGGAAACAATCAGACAAATCCAGGTGAGAGATATTCTCTTAGGATCTTCAAAACTGTCAGGTTCTTGGGGAGGGGGAAGCCTGAGGAACTTCTAGACTGAAGGTAACTAAAGGGATAATGAATACAATGTTTGGTCCTGGGTTGAATCCTAGATTGGGAAGAAACTAGCTAAAAAGGACATTTTGGGGGGAAGGCAACTGGAGAAGCTTGAATATCGTTTAAATATAGGTAGGTAGAATGAATGGCATTAACCTTTAATTTCCTGAGTGTAGCATAAGTGTGGTAAAATTTTCAGGGTTGGCAAAAGCTATACAGAGGTTTCTTATGCTACTTTTGCAATTTTTTGTATGTTTGAAATTTTTCCCACTATAAAGCTGAGGGTGAGGGGAAGAGAGTTGGCCTCTGGAGTGTCATCCCTCTGAACTACATGGGTAAGTGACGCATTTTCTCCAAGTGTCATGTCTTCCTTTATCAAAGGGGGATAATAATAGAACCTACCTTATGTGGCTATTGAATTAAATGCAATAATGCCTGTGAAGTGCGTCTCCTAACTCCTGACATAGTAAATTTAGCTGTCATTATCATCTGCCTCATTCTCCTTAATGGATGCATAATCCCATTGTCTTGGGTTTCTCTTGATTTAGCAACGAAGTCCTCACCCAGCTAATGAACTCTGCAATTTCCTAGTCAGTGCAAAATAAGGCAGGCATCGCCCATGCTGTCTGCTATTGGGTAGAGCAGAAAAAAAAGGCTCACTCTGACTGTTAACTTGGGATGCCTGACCAGTGGACACCTGTGGCTTACAGCCTTTTTCTGACCTCTGTAGGGAAGTAGAAGTCCCTTCTATGGAAGGGACTCATTCACAGTGGTCCTCCATCATCACAGTGGTAGCCCCTCACCCAGACTTGGGCATCATTTGCCTTCCTCCTGGCCAAAGTGGCTCCTTTAAGGATAAGCTTCATTCTGGGAGACCTGGGCCAGCATATTCCACCACGACCAGAAATGCAAAAGTGGATGAAACCTTTTTTGGGCGCAGGTGATCTTTAGGTCTGGAAAAGAAGACAGACATTATACAGATCCAAATTCTAAAAGTACCCAAAAGGATGAATGCTTTCTCCCTTCTCTGTCATCCCTTCAAAGAAGGCACCAAAATTGAGCTTCTCAGAAACCTGCTTTATCAGAAAGGGCAGAGATTTAAGGCTTCTTGGGAACCACTTGGAGGAGCAATTTCCTCCCAATTACCACTGGTTTCTCATCAACGCTATTCCCCTGGGAGGCCTTAATAGAGGGGAGATGGTACCAGATGACAATGTCAGGGAGCCAGAACTATTAAATAACGGCTGGAAGTCCCCAAGGTTTAATGGCAACGCTTTTCCTTTGAGTTCCTAACTTCTTTTTATTTTTTTAAAGCCCTCTCTGCTTATTTCATTTTATTGTGTTCAGACCATCCTTTGACGCAAGTAGGACAAATATAGTCCTATCCATCTCTCTGATAGCAGAGGGGGTGGTGCAGTGTCACCCACAGGAGTGCGGGCTCTGGCGTCAGACAGACTGTGTTCACTCTCGGCTCTGCCAATTAGCAGCTCTGTAACCTCGGGCCAGTGACTCTGCATCTTTAAGGCTCACTTCCCTCATCTGTAAAATGCAGTAAAAATGGACTCACCTCACGGCATTAGGGTACAGCCCAAATGAAATCATGAATGCAATGGCAAGACCTGCTACATAGTAAGTGCTAAATAAATATCACCTATAACACTATCATCATCACTATTGTATTACAGACAGACCAGGAATGACAATGGCAGACAGAAATTATACAGAACTGCTGGGCTAAGGAGCACAGTAGTAGTCAGGGCAGACACAGAGAGACAAGAGAATTGTCTCTGTCCTCAAGGATCTTACAACTAGTTTGGGGAAAGAGGACAAAATTCAAGGACATGCAAATGAATGCCAACAAGTGAAAAGACTCCCCCACAAGAGGTATTTGAGGTGGCTTCAACACTTAGAGAACAATAGAGGTATTTCAGTGAACTTCACAGGGCAAGGGTGGGATCCAGATCATCTGTGGCTGGAGGTCAACATAAGATCAAGTCCAAGGAGATGCTTAGGGGAATACAACCATTTACACATCTAGGGTGGAAACAATCCTTACAGAAGATGTGGTTTGATTATTCACTGTGGTGGGAATGTAAATTAGTGTAGCCACTATGCAAATGAGTATGAAGGTTCCTTCAAAACCTAAAAATAGAACTACATATGATCCCATTATACCACTTCTGGGCAGACATCTGCAGGAATGTAAGTCAGAATACAACAGATATATCTACACAGCTATGTTTACTGCAGCACTATTCACAACAGCCAAGCTGGGGAATTACCCTAAGTGCCCACCAACTGATGAATGAATAAAGAAAATGCAGTATCTATATATGCAATGGGGTATTATTTGGTCACAAAGAAGAATGAAATTATGTTGTTTGCAGGAAAATGGATGGAACTGGAGATCATCATGTTAAGTGAAATAAACCAGACTCAGAAAGACAAATATTGCAAGTTTTCTCTCATATGTGGAATTTAGATCTACAAAAAAAGATATGAGTAAAAGGCAGAGAATTACAGGACCAGCAGGAGGCAAAAGGGAGATAAAAAGATAAAAAGATCATAATGAAACCCCTTTTTAAAATTTTGCAAGAAAGTTTTTGAAAAGAGGTTAGGGAAGGGGGAATAAGAAAAGTGTAGTAAAGGGCACTATAAAGTACATTACAGGCCTGTATGGAAATATCACAATGAAACCCTCACTTCGTACAATTAATACATGCTAATAATTTTTTTAAATGATAGGTGTTGTTTAAGAAGTGTCTTGCCAGTTCACACAGTGAAGTAATGCGAGGGTCATAGAGCTGGTCTGATCTAGAATCCAAGTCTGCCTGATGTCAAAGCTCCTGACCTTTCTATGACATTCCACTGCCTTTATTGATTTTTCTCTAAATCCCTACAACCTCTGAAGCATGGTTCTGTCCACGTTGGTGGAGAAGATAGAAGGATGAACAGGTGGCATATGGTGGATAGACACTGGGAGATGAATTGCTGGTGAGTGAGTGGCAGATGAGCGGTTGAATGGGTGGATGGATGCGTGAGCTATAGGTACATAATGGATGATAGATGGATGAATTGTAGGTAAATGAATAATTGAGAGGTAAGTGGGTGGTGAGGAGATGGGTGGATGGGGGAGATGGTCAAAAGCACAGAATTTTTTTATACTTAAGACTCATGAAACGGGAGCTATAGATTAGATAGTCATCCAGGGTGAAGTGGGGAGAAGGTAACAAAATCTAGTATTAAAGAGCCCAGTTACTGCAACAGCTACTTGGTACTATTTAATAAGGACTGCAATTCAGTACTTAGTATGTGCTAGAATCCATGTCAAGATCTTTATAGAGATCATTTCTTATAAGCCTCACAAAACTCCTGTGGTCATTACTATTCTCCCCACAAGGGAAGTAGGGCTTGGAGAGGCAGGTCTCCAAGTTGCACAGTGAGTAGCTGGCAGAATGAGGACCAAGACCTGGCTGTGGAAAACTCTAAATCCTGCTTTTCACCTCCTTGCCAAATACCTGTACTTGACTTTGCTCTTCACAGAAGCAGCTCATAACACAAACTAGAAACCAGAAAATACTTCCCAGGAAAAGAGACAACCAAGCTAAGTCTTATAAAGTTCAAGAAAAGAAAGGCTTTCAAGGCAGAAAGAACAGAGAACCCAGCACTGAGGCATGTAAGGATGAGACCAGGTAGACAAAGATGAACCTTATAGTGTCAGACCAAATATTAGAAGGCCTTCGATGTCAAGAATAGAATAGTTGGGCTGGAGGAGGGGCTCAAGTGGTAGAGCGCCTGCCTAGCAAGTGTGAATCCCTGAGTTCAAGCCCCAGTGCTGCCCAAAAAAAGAATAAAATAATTAATAAAAACATGAATTGTGATGAATACTGAGTCAAGCATTGTGCTGTCTTATTCCTTGTGTCCTTTTTTCTGACTCTCAAGTGCATGAGAGAAGTTGCTACTTAGTCCTATTCTCAGCCGAGGTCACTGAGCATCAGAACGACTCTGACCCTTACTGAAAGTGACACAGCTAATAACTGGCAAAACCCAGACTTTAGTCCAGGTCTCTGCGACCCCATGGTTCACAATTTTAATCACTAGACTGTGCTTCCCTGCGTGGGCTTGGACTTTATCCATTCCACAAGGGTTTGATCTCTAACCTGTCCAAAGTTTTTAAGCAGGGGAACAATCTGATAAAGTGTAAGCTATTAGAAATACTCCATGGAATTGGGACAGAGGAAGACCAGACCAGTCTCTCCTCCAAGCCCATCTTCAGTTGGCCTCTTCTGCATGACTACCATTGCCTAGACAACGTGCTTCTCACCTCTCCCAGGACCCTGAACCCATTCACTGAATGAAAGCCTGAGATGCCTGATTCGTGGTCTGACCTGAAACAGAACCTGACCCTCACCAGGCCCAGATACCACATATTTCTGGACTAAGAAGCTGGGCTCATAGATCCCTAAGAATCTGTCCAGCTGTGACATTATAGCTTTCTTCTGGTGTTCTCTGGGACCGTGCAGCTAACTGTGCCACTTTTAGCCACTTGGCCTCAGGAAAGTTGACATCTGCATTTTTTTCACACTACCATAAATTTCCAGTGACTCTCCCACCCAGTATAAAAGAGTTATTTTGGGCTACTGTTCAATATAAAGCTTTTGTTCTTCTGGCCCTCAGTGTCACTGCCTGCTTGTCTCTACAGAAGACTCTTCAAAACACCTTTGCCTTCCAGAGGCACAAACTCCAAGGGGGAAGCTATTTATACACCTCTGACAGTGAGTAATCACTGATTGTGTCTAGCTGAGGAGTTGTCAACAAGTTGCATGATGCTGGATGTTAGCTCCTGAAATGCCAGCAGAGGTGTCAACTGCCACTTGATTGAGACACTAAGGAAGGCTCAAATACCATTTGGACGTGGCCCAGCATCTGAAGTAGGGATGGGGAAATGGAGAAGGAGCAGAGTTGTAAACAGAGCTGACTCCTTCCCTAGAGCATCCAGGTAGGACCAGCCCCTTTATTTTCAGTGGAAGGGCAGGTGCTATGATGAGCAGTGGGCAAGACAGTGTGGCCTTTATGGATGTGGGCTTGAGAGCCAAACTGCTAGGATTCAAAGCCCAGATCCAGTTCTCATGAGTGCTACAGCTTTGAACAAATTCCTGAACGCCTCAGTGACTCTGTATCCCCATCTGGAAAATGGGGATACTGTGAATTTAAGTTGAGTCAGTGCATATAAAGTCATTAGGAAAGTATTGAGCACATAGTAGATGCTCAATAAAGTGTGGCCACCCCAAGGGCAGTGAGAGGCCACGCTGGCCTGAAGATATAAGCATACCATAAAACTGTGGCTCACAAAGTGGGGTCCCCAATTCCACCAGATAACTCATTAGAAGTGCCCATTCTCAGAACCCCCTTAATGAGGATCTCTGCAGCAATGGGGGAGGGCTTGTTTTAACAAGCCCATGTGTGATGCTGACACACAGTGAAGTCTGAGAACTACTGCTCTTGGTGCCCCTCCACTCCTAAAATGTTGACATTCCCCCAAGTGAGGAAACATGGCAGCATTCACTTCAGATGGAAGCAGAGTGTGATAATTACCATATATGAGTTTGGCTTGTGGGTTTTGAAAACACACACCCTCTACAGGGAAGAGAACCCAGCAGAGGACAGTCTCTGGTGACTCCCGCAGTTACCTCTTCCTCCTCTTTGGCTGGGTTCCTACCAGCCATTTGTACAGGTGAACAAGGAAAGGAGAATGACTCCAAATGACCAGGACCCAAACCCTGTCTTCAATGGAATCATAATCAATTTGCTGAACCCTCTGAGACTTGCTGTGTAATGAAAACAATCAGACTCCCCTTTCAGGACAGTGGAGACAATTAAACAAGATCTCTTGCCAAGAGATCCTTACTAAGCACCTACTACACACAGTGTATCCCCACTGAGTATACAGTGGGGAACAAGACACACTTCCTGCCCTGGTTCTCAAGAAGAAGGCAGTCAGTCAACATCTTAATTGCAACATTAATTATTTTATCATAACTGTCATAGATACATGGGGACATAAGAGGGAGTCCACTGATGCATGCATTAAGGATGGGTAGGGGAGCAATGCTTGGTTTTGGAGCAGGAATTCAGCAGGCAAAGCTGGGCAGATGGAGGTGAGCATCTGTCAGAAGCAATAACAGTACACCTGAAAGCCCAAAGGTAGGAAGGAACAAGCCAGCTTTGGCCATTGCAGGATCTTGAAGGGCTTCTTGAGAATTTTGAAGGATAAGAAACCATCAGAAGATTTTCAGCAGGGGACTGAAGTAATTAAATTTGAATTTTTATAACACTCAGTAAAATTTTTTTTGAACATCCCAAATGGAGGTGAGGACTTCTCACACATTGCTGGTGGGATTACAAAACGGTACCACTACTTGGAAAGACCATTTGGTAATTTCATAGGAGGTTAGAGGTACTCTTCCCATCCAACCCAGCAATCCAACCTCTAAGCATTTACCTAAGTGAAAAGTAAAGTCTGTTCACACACACACACACACACACACACACAGGAGAAACTGGGACTGAGTGAGTGTAGCGGCATTATGCATCAGCACCAGAAAGCTGAAAACAAATCAGATGTCCATCAACTGATGAAGGGATAAACTAACTGCGTTCATCAATTTGATGGACTTCTGCTCAATAACACAAAGGAGCAAACTGATACACACAGCAGCCGAGATAAATCACACAGGAATTGTGCTGAATGAAAGCCAGGCTCAAGTGGACCTACTGTATTATTCTATTTCATATGATATTTTTGAAAGGCCCAAACTATGTGGGTAGAAAACAGATCAGTGGTTGCCGGGGGCTGGGAATGGAGGAGAAATTAACTGCAAAGGGCCTCGGGGGGACTTTTCAGGGTGACAGAATGGTTCTATATCTTGATTGTGGTGGTGGTTACGTGACTGTGTGTACTTGTCAAAATTCACAGACTGTACATTTTAAAAAGGTGAACTTTCTATATATAAATTATACCTTTGTAAAAAGACAACACTCTTGCTGCAGAGAGGAGGATTTGATTGGGCTGGAGGACAATTTAAAGTCCTCTATTGATAAGAGAGGCAATGACAGGGTCTCTACCAGGGTGTGGCAGTGAGGATAGAGGTGTAGGCAGATTCGAGAGCTATTTAGGAGATAAACACAGTACACAAAACGCCATGCAGCAGAAGGCTGCCACCTCGTACATTCACATTTATACGAGCCTTTTTTTTAATACAAAGACAACTTTCAAATATATATCTGCAATTTCTGCCAATTATAGCATTCTGTGGCCTCATAGCTTCACAAGAGGAAGGAGGCAGGGACATTAGTCAAGTGAGTGGGCGAAGCAATCCTGGGACCCAGAGGAAGAGAAATTCACAGGCCTACTTGGCAGGCTGGGATCGTGGCACACCAAAGGTGTGAACAGGGTCCCAAATGATGGCTGCAGAGGGACAGGCAGCCCCATGGATGAGTGAGGAGACAGAGGTCAGGGAGACACGGGACCCTGCCAGGCTTGCTGGGGCTCTTTGCACTGCCCTGCACTGGCTCAGAGTTTCCTTCTCATCTGAGTCTTTGAGCTCTGTGTTCAGAAGCATGGAAGCGAGCTAGGAGTCATGGGTGAACTCACCCGTATCATTATTTCCTTGGGTCTCACATTTTGGAGACAGAAAGTGAATTCTAGCAGGGAGAACCTGATGAGAGTCACCCCACAAATGACGACCTGGGTCACCACCTCAGCCTTACTGTATGCCTTTGGGAGTCTTATTTTACACTTGGGGTTTTGACTTCTTTATTTGGAGAATGAGAAAGTTGATCTCTAAGGACTCATCTAGCCTCAAAAAAAAGAGTATTCTGAAAAGGTTTTTATTTTACCCATCCTAATCCTGAAGTGTATGCTAAAAATGAAGTTTACCAAAAAGGAATATAGCAGGAAAAATAAATAGATTAGAAAATTGGAATGAAGGGAAAGTCAAAGGAAGAGAAGTAATACAGGCTTACACTTTGGTAGAGATTGACTTTATCCTTTACCTTGGAGACTGATTTGTTTCCAAGCTGTCTAGCAGCCAAAGTGAAGAAACAAAATTGTTAGATCATTCATAAATTCAGGAAGAAATTCCAGGATGGTGAGGATATGTGTGGGGGGAAGGAACCCTCATACACTGTTGGTGGGGATATAAATTAGACCGAACACTATGGAAATCAGCATAGAGGGCCTCAAAAAAACTAAAAATAGAACTGCCATTTGATCCTGCTATACCACTCCTGGGCACATACCCAAAGGAATGTAAATCAATATACAAAAGAAATATTTGCACACCCATGTTTATAGCAGCACAATTTACACTATGCAAGATAGGGAACCAGCCTAGGTGCCCAATAACTGATGCTCGGATAAAGGATATATATGGAGTACTATTCAGTCATAAAGAAGAATAAAATTAAGTAATTTTCAGGAAAATGGATGGAACTGGAGACCATCATGTTAAGTAAGACAAGCCAAACTCAGAAAGACAAGTATCACATTTTTACTCATATGTGGAATCTAGACTTAAAAAATATGCCATGATCATAAAAGATGGACTGTTTGGGGGTGCAGTGGATGGGAAAAGAGGGAAAGGGTGACAGGGGTGAATATTATAGAAGTATATATGTATGAAAATACTAAAAGCTGTAAAGAGAAGGGATGAGGAGAGAGGGTGGTTAAAAAAGAGCAACATAGATCAGGTTAATTTGATCACAGTATGTTATAAAGTATGTAGAAATCACAGTGAAACCTCTTTATACAATTAATTGATGCTAATAAAAAACGTTTTTTCTTTTATTTATATGTGCATACGATGGGTCATTTCTTCCCCCTTTACCCTGCCCCCACACTTACCCCCTCCCCCGCTCCCTCCCTCTCTCTCCCCTACCCCCTTGCTACCAGGCAGAAACTATTTTGCCCTTATCTCTAATTTTGTTGAAGCGAGAGTATAAGCAATAACAGGAAAGAACAAGGGTTTTTCTAGTTGAGATAAGGATAGCTGTACAGGGAGTTGACTCGCATTGCTTTCCTGTGTATGTGTGTTACCTTATAAATTAATTCTTCTCGAACTAACCTTTTCTGTAGTTCCTGGTTCCCTTCTCCTATTGGCCTCTGTTGTTTTAAAGTATCTGCTTTATCTCTACAACAAAATTAGAGATAAGGGCAAAATAGTTTCTGCTGGGTATTGAGGGGGAGAGCGGGAGGGGGTGGAGTGGGTGGTAAGGGAGGGGGTGGGGGCAGGGGGGAGAAATAAACCAAGCCTTGTATGCACATATGAATAATAAAAGAAAAATGAAAAAAAAAATAAAAAAAAAATAAAGTATCTGCTTTAGTTTCTCTGCATTGAGGGCAACAACTGCTATCTAGTTTTTTGGGTGTCTTACCTATCCTCACACCTCCCTTGTGTGCTCTCGCTTTATTATGCGATCAAAGTCCAATCCCCTTGTTGTGTTTGCCCTTGATCTAATGTCCGCATATGAGGGAGAACAAACGATTTTTGGTCTTTTGGGCCAGGCTAACCTCACTCAGAATGATGTTCTCCAGTCCCATCCATTTACCAGCGAATGATAACATTTCATTCTTCTTTATGGCTGCATAAAATTCAATTGTGTATAGATACCACATTTTCTTAATCCATTTGTCAGTGGTGGGGCATCTTGGCTGTTTCCATAACTTGGCTATTGTGAATAGTGCTGCAATGAACATGGGTGTACAGTGCCTCGGGAGTAACCTGTGTCACTTTCTTTTGGGTATATCCCCAAGAGTGGTATTGCTGGATCATATAGCAAATCTATGTTTAGATTTTTAAGAAGCCTCCAAATTTTTTTCCAGAGTGGTTGTACTAGTTTACATTCCCACCAGCAGTGTAAAAGGGTTCCTTTTCCCCGCATCCTTGCCAACACCTGTTGTTAGTGGTGTTGCTAGTGATGGCTATTCTAACGGGTGAGGTGGAATTTAGTGTGGTTTTAATTTGCATTTCCTTTATTGCTAGAGATGGTGACCATTTTTTCATGTGTTTTTTGGACATTTGAATTTCTTCTTTTGAGAAAGTTCTGTTTAGTTCACTTGCCCGTTTCTTTATTGGTTCATTAATTTGGGGAGAATTTAGTTTTTTGAGTTCCCTGTATATTCTGGTTATCAGTCCTTTGTCTGATGTGTAGCTGGCAAATATTTTCTCCCACTCTGTGGATGTTCTCTTCAGTTTAGAGACCATTTCTTTTGTTGAGCAGAAGCTTTTGAGTTTTATGAAGTCCCATTTATCTATGCTATCTCTTAGTTGCTGAGCTGCTGCGGTTCCATTGAGAAAGTCTTTGCCTATACCTATTAGTTCCAAAGTATTTCCTACTCTTTTCTATACCCACTTCAGAGTTTGGGGTCTGATATTAAGATCCTTGATCCATTTTGAGTTAATATTGGCATAGGGTGATAAACATTGATCTAGTTTCAGTTTTTTTGCAAACTGCTAACCAGTTTTCCCAACAGTTTTTATTGAAGAGGCTGTCTTTTCTCCATCATATATTTTTAGCGCCTTTGTCAAAGATAAGTTGGTTATAGTTGTGTGGCTTCATATTTGGGTCCTCTATTCTGTTCCACTGGTCTTCATGTCTGTTTTTGTGCCAGTACCATGCTGTTTTTATTGTTATTGCTTCTGTAATATAGTTTGAAGTCAGGTATTGTGATACCTCCAGCATTGTTCTTTTGACTGAGTATTGCCTTGGCTATTCATGGCCTCTTGTGTTTCCATATAAATTTAATGGTAGATTTTTCAATCTCTTTAATGAATGTCATTGGAATTTTGATGGGAACTGCATTAAACATGTAGATTACTTTTGGGAGTATAGACATTTTTACTATGTTGATTCTACCAATCCATGAGCATGGGAGATCTCTCCACTTTCTATAGTCTTCCTCAATCTCTTTCTTCAGAAGTTTATAGTTTTCCTTGTAGAGGTCATTCACATCCTTTGTTAAGTTTACACCTAGGTATTTGATTTTTTTTTGAGGCTATTGTAAATGGTATTGTTTTCATATATTCTTTTTCAGTTTGTTCATTATAAGTGTATAGAAATGTTAATGATTTTTCTTTGTTGATTTTATATCCTGCTACCTTGCTATAGCTATTGATGGTGTCTAGGAGCTTTTGAGTAGAGTTTTTTGGGTCTTTAAGGTATAGGATCATATCATCTGCAAATAGGGATATTTTGACAGTTTTTTTTTAACCTATTTGTATTCCTTTTATTCCTTCTTCACGCCTAATTGCTCTGGCTAGGAATTCCAATACTATGTTGAATAGGAGTGGAGATAGTGGACATCCTTGTCTCATTCCTGATTTTAGAGGGAATGGTTTCAGTTTTTCTCCATTAAGTATAATGCTGGCCGTAGGTTTGTCATATATAGCTTTTATAATGTTGAGGTACTTTCCTTCTATTCCTAGTTTTCTTAGAGCTTTTATCATGAAATGGTGTTAGATCTTATCAAACGCTTTTTCTGCATCTATTGAGATGATCAAGTGGTTTTTGTCTTTGCTTCTGTCCATGTGGTTTGTTACGTTTATTGATTTTTGTATGTTGAACCACTCCTGCATTCCTAGGATGAAGCCAACTTGGTCATGGTGAATGATCTTTTTGATGTGTTGTTGAATTTTGTTTGCTATTATTTTGTTGAGGATTTTTGCATCCATGTTCATTAAGGAGATTGGCCTATAGTTCTCCTTTTTGGAGGTGTCTTTGCCTGGTTTTGGGACAAGTGTAATACTGGCTTCATAAAATGTGTTATGTTTTCCTTCCCTTTCTATTTCATGGAACAGTTTAAGGAGGGTTGGTATTAGTTCTTTTTTAAAGGTCTGATAGAATTTAGCAGAGAATCCATCTGGTCCTGGACTTTTCTTTTTTGGGAGACTCTTGATTGCTGCTTCAATTTCATTTTGTGTTATAGATCTATTCAGGTGGTTAATGTCCTTTTGGTTCAGTTTTGGATGATTATAAATATCTAGAAATCTGTCCATTTCTTCAAGATTTTCTCAAAGTAGTCTCTGATGATTTCCTGGACTTCCTTGGTGTTTGTTGTTATCTCCCTTTTTGCATTCCTGATTTTACTGATTTGGGTTTTTTCTCTCCTCATTTTAGTCAGGTTTGCCAAGGGTCTATCGATCTTGTTTATTTTTTCAAAGAACCAACTTTTTGTTTTATTAATTCTTTGTATGGCTTTTGTTTGTTTGTTTGTTTCTATTTCATTGATTTCAGCTCTTATTTTTATTATTTCTCTCCTTCTATTTGTTTTGGGATTTGCTTGTTGTTGTTTTTCTAGGAGTTTGAGATGCATTATTAGGTCATTGATTTGAGATCTTTCAGTCTTTTTAATATATGCACTCATGGCTATAAACTTTCCTCTCAGGACTGCCTTTGCTGTGTCCCATCGGTTCCAGTAGGTTGTGTTTTCATTTTTATTGACTTCCAGGAACTTTTTAATTTCCTCTTTTATTTCATCAATGAACCATTGTTCATTAAGCAATGAGTTATTCAGTTTCCAGCTGTTTGCATGTTTTTTGTCTTTATTTTTGATGTTGAGTTCTAGTTTTATTGCATTGTGCTCAGATAGAATGCATATAATTTCTATTTTCTTATATTTGCTGAGGCTTGCTTTGTGCCCTAGGATATGATCTATTTTGGAGAAGGTTCCATGAGCTGCTGAAGAATGTGTATTGTGTAGAAGTTGGATGAAATGTTCTGTAGACATTAACTAGGTCCATGTGATCTGTAGTATGTTTTAGATCTTGGATTTCTTTATTGATTTTTTGTTTGGATGACATATCTATTAATGATAGTGGGGTTTTAAAGTCTCCCACAACCACTGTGTTGGAGTTAATATATGCTTTTAGGTCCTTCAGGGTATGTTTGATGAAATTGGGTGCATTGACATTGGGTGCATATAGGTTGATAATTGTTATTTCCTTTTGGTCTATTTCCTCTTTTCTAATAAAAAACTTTTTTAAAAAAGAGTTGTATGATCAACACTGTTCAATAGAAATTTCTGCCACGTAGACAATGTTCTAGGTCTACACCATCTAATATAGTAGCCTCTGCCCACATTAGCTATTAAGTACTTGAAATGTGTCCTGTGACCAAGCATTGGAAATTTGGGTTTTTGTTTGATTTTAATTATTATACACTGGGTAGCCACATGAAGCTAGCAGACTGTATAGGAAGTGCAGCTTAAGATAGTTCACAATGTTTGCTCCGTGTTCAGGTATAACTTCACTGCCTCTCAGCTGCAAGTCTACCCTTTATTGTCTAGTCTATAGCAGTGCAGTTGGGCCTTGTAATCACTTCTCCTTTGCCAGTTGGCGCAAAGCAAACTTTGTCGGTAGGGGGCGCAGGAGAGACACACCGCCTCCTGTTTCTGGTGTGCTCCTTGGTGGAGCCTCCCGCAGTTTATGCATCACTGGGTGCAGACAGGCAGGCAGGCAGTTTCCTCATACAGGGCTTCTTAAGTGCCTGGCCAGTTGTGCACGTGGCATCTGCAGCACCTGACTATGGCGTCAAGAGCAGTTTTTCCAACATCCGGCAATAGCTCCTGCAGAGCACAGCATCCAGCAATGCCAAAGGCAAGCAGATTCTCCCAAATCTCTTTCCAGTGCTTTTAGTGGGACGACATAAGGAGGCAGGTGCCTGTGAGCAGCGTCCTTCTGACACCCAAGAGAGCACCTTTTTAGCAAGTTCCAAGGCATGGCATCTACATATGATTGGCAACCCGGGGGACTTCAGAGGGCAGACATCCAGAAGTCTTGATGGTGCAAACCTCAGACACTTCTCTGCCTGCCAGTGAGCCATGCCATGCCCTGTTCAGCAAGGTCTGATCACAGTTGCAGTCTTGGGGGCTCTTCCTTGAGCACTCTATTTCAATGCTATAGGTAGTGGGTACTCCTTACACTTGTTATTCCTACATGCTTTACGATCTTTGTTTTTTACTAGTCCATACTTTGTTACTCCAGTCCTCTCTTAGAGCTAATAATTTGCACATTAAGCTTTCTTTGTTCAAATTACCATGTGGTTTTTACCTCCTAAATAGACTCTAGCTGATCTCAGGGTCATCCAGGAGATAGACTTCTAAAGACTGGGTTTTGGACACTGGTTTGACATGCTAGCACAGCAACGAGCTCCTTACCAATGGGAAATGGCATGCCAGTACTCCATTGTGTGTGGTGCCAATTAAATAAGTGATCACCTGTGCTGGATTGTGCTGAAGAGCCAAATGAAGCAAGCCCTAAGGAGCCCAGGTGGGTGCTTCACGTGATGGTTACAGCAGTAATGATGACTGTAATGATTCTAGTGTGGGATAGATTCTTTTGAGTGCACTTGAATGCTTACAGAGACAAAATGTCAAGCTCAACTCAAATCATGATCTGAGAGCCAGAGAGGTTAAAAGAATATTTTATTTCTTACAGCTACATGACTAATACTGCTGAAAATATAACAAAAATGTAATTATGTGGATTGCCAAAATGTAATATCAGTCAGATTGGCCTTGCTAAGTAGCCCATGTGAAATTGATCAGGAAAGCTTTCGGTGACTAAACTGAAAATGGGGACATCTGGCTGGGCCCAGATGAAACTGATAATCTTGAATCCCCAAATCAAGGTGAGCTCCCCTGATCAGGTGAAGCAGCTTGTTCTCTAGTGTTAGGACAAAGCCTTGTGAGGACTTCTTCAGAAGCGAAGCCTAAGCCTAGTCATTCTACTCAAGATCCACCAAGATTATCCCTTGTTGCTGCCAGCCCTGAAAATAAGGACAGGTATCAGCATGCCTCAGGAAACAGGTTCACATGATGACCTTGAAGGAAAGAGCTTAAACACCAAAAGAATTGAAAAAAAAAAAAAAAAACAATTGCTCAGATGCATCAGCATAAACCTGGGGACCATGTCTGAGTGTGGGTTTGAGGGGTGTTAGACCAAGGAGTTAGACTCTAACACTGTAGGAAATGAGAAAATCCACTGCTAGAGGTGAATTGACCAGTTTATCTTACATTGCTAGGAAGGTCTCTAACTGCTCAGTGGGTGCTTGGCTGTAAAACTTTTACATTTAATGAGATGAAAATGCCAGGGCTATCCCTGGAATCACATGGAAGAAGAAACTCAAGAGACTTAGGAAGATTAGAAGGTTTGACTGACCTCATCAACTCCCACCACCAGTGACTACAAGCTGCTAAGGACAGGGTACCAGTGCCTGCCAGGGCCACAGCAAGAGGAAACCCTTTGGTAAAGAAATGAAATGCTGGCTCTCAGAGGTCAATGACATAGGGCAGAAGACACGAGTTAGGGCCTGAAAGTTCTGTGACACCACAGTTTCCTCCTCTGTAAAGTGGGGAGAGAATTCCTGTCCCCAAGTGTTGTTGCTGTGCTACAGAATTGAATACCCAGGGGTGACTAGGAGACTCTGATTGTTGTGAAAACTAAAGGAAGTGGGAGAGAAAGAATACAGACATAAGTCCTCGGTCTAAGCTTAATCCCGTTCCCTTTTTATTTATTTGTTTGTTTACTTGTTATTTTCCACAGAGTCTTGCTATGTAGCTGAGGCTAGCCTTGAACTCATGATCTCTCCTGTAGTCTCCCAACTACTGGGCTTATAGAATGTGCCACTGTGCTTAGCATCTCTTTTTATTTTAATAATTTTTCACCATACTGAGTATTTACCAAGTGGCAAGCAATGCTGCCCACACCTGAGATAAAGGTATGGTCTTTTACAGAAGAGAAAAAGATGCCCAGAGAGTTTAAGTAACTTTCACCAGGTCACAGAGCACATGTGGAACCCAGTCTATTGGAGGACTCCAGAGCCTTGCTTGTGACCGCTGCAGTGCAATGGCTGACTTCTGACGATGCCCAGCTGTGCTCATTGCAGTGCTCAGGTGCCAGATGCCTCAGTTAGCATCTTTCCCTGTCAGACGTGACCCAGATGAGCTTTGGCAGAAGCTCTGCCAGGTGCTGGCATGTCTTCTGCTGCTTCTCTTTTACTTTAATTGGTGTCCCCCCCAAGATAGCTCATGTGGGTGGGAGAAGGCCTTCTTTCTATTGCCTAAGGCATGGGTCTCTTCTGCCCACATATGCCCCACAGGCAGCTTATGGGCACCTCTAAGGAATTAAATTTTGGCATCGTGAGCACCACCTTGGAGAGCTGGTTTTAAATTAGTCCTATGCTTGCAAAGAAGAGCATGGCAGGGCTCTTTGGTCAAGCTGGCTCACACCAGCTCAGGAGAAGTGGACATGGTGCCCACTTTCTGTCTTTCTCCCTTGGGAGGCCCAAGCTATAGCTGCTGCCCTTTCTCTCCAGAGCTCCTGGGATTTCCAAACTCTGGGTACCTATGTGGAGGAGACTATTCTACCTTCACAGCGTACAACCCTAGGCCAGGTCCCTAGCTGGGCCTTGGGGATGTAAGTATGGCAGACATGTGGCTAACTCCCCAACATCCCTTCCACTCATCTCTATATGTAGCAAGAATCAATCCAGTTCTACAAATAGGTCCTGGTATTTGTGGCTAGCTATTCACCAAATCCATTTTCTTTTCTCTGGGCATGTGACTAGACTACAATTCCCAGCCTTCTTTGCAGTTAAGTGTGGCCATGTGAATAAGTTCCAGTGGTATACTGGCGAATGTTTAATAACTGAGTAAGTGCAGGGTAAGTGCAGGCCCTGGTTTTAGCTTTGGCTGATGTTCGTGCTGTAAATATCCCAGTGATATCACTGAAAGTGGTGTTGAGCACAGGTGTGTATATACCACAGTGAAATACTCCTTCATTTGACACAATAGGTATCCAGAACCCTAAGGCATGGTTGCCACAGGCCAGGCACTGGGTTATGTGCCTTGCAGTGACTCGCAGGTGAGGCAGAGTTGCTTATTGATCAAATGAGGATAATTAGCATATCCATATATCCATCCACAAAAAAACCCAAAATCCTGTCATTTACAACATTGTTAATGAAACTGGAGGACTTTATGCTAAGTGAAATAAGCCAGGCACAGGAAGAACTTTCTTGATAGGGAAATTCTTTGTCTTGAAGGTATAGGAACACCCAAAGGTGCCACAGTGCAGAGAAAGGAGGCAGATACACTAAGGGACAACATTCAAGACATCAAAAGCCAGCCATGGCTACACAGAGACAGGCCCAAAAGGATAGTCATTCCTGTTAGGGAAATGGCAGACTCCATAGAATAACTCCTCCATGGAAGGGCCATCCAGAGAATAAGTGGCTCAAAGTTGCTCACTAGTTATGCATTCTTGGGGAAGTCACTCCACCTCTTGGAGACTCAATCTTCTCATTTCATTAAACGTAGAACAATCTTCTCTGCCTAAGAGATATTATAGTGGCTATCATGGTGACTTTTAGATCAGGCGATTGATTTTTTTAAACTTCTTATTTTTATTTATTTATTTAATTATTTATTTATCTTGGACAGAGTCTCACTGTGTAGCCCAGTAGGCCTTAAACTTTGGTCCTCCTGCCTCAGCCTCCTGAGGACTGGGATTACAGACACATGCAACCACATCCAACTCAAATCAAACAACTGAGTCCTTGGCTCTACCACTTTGTATATGACTTGCTTCAAGTTCCTCGATTTCTCTGTGCCTGTTTCCACATCTATAAAATAGAATAAGAATACCTATGAAACAGGTTTATTGGAAAGTTAAATGAATTGGCATAGGAAAAGGATTATGATCTGCACTGGGCATTCTGTAAGCACTCAATAAATGTTAGTCACTATTTTTATTACCATAGAGGGGAGAATGAGGATTAAAGGAGACAATCTGGTGAAGATTTGACATATGATTTGGCTCAGTAAATGGGGGAAGGGGCTCTGGCTATATTATGTTACATAAAAAGCCATTCCAAAACTTAGTGGCTCAAAATAACAGCAGCCATTTACTGTGCTCACAAATCTGCAACTTGGACAGAGCTTGCAGGGTTGGCTGAGCTCTGTTCCATGCAGCCTCAGCCAGGAAGGTTCTGGAAGATTTGCTCACTTCCATGTTGGCTCACTAACAGTAGTAGTGAGTTGGTTCCAGCTAAAGGCTTGGAGCCAATCTAGGGCTGCAGACCAGTGATCTCCATTACCTCTTCATGGCCCCTACACAGGGCTGTGTGGGCTCCTCACAGCAGGGCAGCTGGGTTCAAAGAGCAAAGTGTTCCAAGAAGCAGAATGTGGAAACTTCCTGTCCCCCAAGGCCTAAGCCTGGCTCACCTTCACCGCTGTTGTGTTTTATTATTCAAACAGTTACCTACTGGGTCTGTCCAGGTTCACAGGAGGAACACAGGCCCTTTTCTTGAATGGAAAGAATCAATGAACTTGCAGTCATCTTCATCTGCCACAGGGAGTTTGTGTTGTCACTCCAGGTACTGGCCTCTGATACTCTACTCAGACATAGAGAGGACATAGCTCTTCCCAAAATCACAACCCAACCCAGAAAGAGATAGTCAAAGGAGGAATGGAGGAGTCTCCCTGAACTAGCTAACTCCTACACCTCATTAGGATCCAGTAAGAAAGAGTACGGGTCCCCCACCCCTCAACATCCCTGTGGCAGCTGTCTGGGTCTGGCTAACCCTGCTCTCTCCCTGGAGCTGGGCAGAGAGTGGATACCCCAGTATCCATGGGGTGATTTTTGATATGTCCCTACATATTACAAATGTATGTGCTTCTTTTATAATCAAAAACACCAGTGACACGGTGGCTCACACCTATAATCCTAGCTTCACAGGAGGCAGAGATCAGGAGAATTGAGGTTTGATGCCAGCCTGGACAATTGTTCAAGAGATCCTATCTTGAAAAAAACCTACCACTAAAAAAGGGCTGGCGAAGTGACTAAAGGTGTAAGCCGTGAGTTCAAGCCCCAGTACCACAAAAAAAAAAAAAAACCCACACAAACATAAAGGAATAAACATATAATCATACCCGTCCCACCTATGTCCACACACTTCCAGACAAGTGCATCTTGCTATAGGACAAGTTTTCTTTTTTTTTTTTTTTTTTTTTTTTAAACACAGAGAATAGCAACAATGTTGTTTATTAAATTCTAACCAGCCACTGGTGGCTTTGAGTTTTGAGCCTACAGGAAAGGGGTATCAGTGAGTGCTAGAGATATTTCTCCTTAGCTAATCAGAGGAACTTGGAAGAATACCTTTCTTTCATACCATGAAATTCAATGTCAATTGTCAACACACCCTAGAGCACCCCAGGTAGCATGGATGCCAGACAGCTGCAAAGTTGGGAATCACTTAGGACAGGTTTTCTATAAGGTAATGTGAGTCTGTGTGGGGGAGGGCGGTGGGGGGGTTGGCACCAATACCCTGAGGATGTCCAAGTCCCTTATATAAAATGGTGTAGTATTGGCATATAACTTATGCACATCCTCCCATAGACTTTAAATCATCACTCATTTACTTAAAATCCCTAGCACAGTACAAGTGCTGTAAATAGCTATTATCCTGTATTGTTTAGGGGATAATGACAAGAAAAGGTCTGTACATGTGCAATACACATTCAACTTCTTTTTAAATGTTTTCCATCCACATTTGAATGGAGCTGTGTTTGTCAGAATAACAACCAGCCGAGGCTGTAACCTTGGGTGGGCTTCCAAAACTCATCTGGAAAATAGGCATGATACCTCTACACCCTGAATTCTTTCTAGGGATTAATTGAGGTCCCAAATAGGTAGAGTGGAAGCAAACTAACAAGCAGCAATTCAGTTGCAGTTTCAGAAAATGTAACATTACTTTGTGTTGCAGAAACAGAGCTCCTACTCTCCAGCCCTCCACCCCAACTAAGCTGTGATGAGTGAACAAAGGAGAGAAGATTTAAATAACCTGTAAAAAGTAAGCCTGAGATAGGAAGCTGTGTACCTTAGTATGACCTCAATTATGTAGAGAGATAGGGACTAGGGAGAAATACGCCCGAATGTTAACAATGGTTAACACTAAAGGATAGGATTACAGGTGATTTTTTTTTTCAGTACTGCTTCCTTAGACTTTTTTTGTATGTCCCTACATCTTACCAGGTTATGTGTCATTTTTATAATAAACACACACACACACATATATAAAGAATAACTATGCAGCAGCACCTCTCCCACCTACGCCCACACTCTCCCACACAACAGCATCTTTCTGCAAAACAGGCTTTCTGCAAGGCGATGCTGTGGAAGCCCTGGCAGACAATGTGTCCTTGTGCCAAAGCAAAGTGCACACAGGGTGACACAGCCTCTCTGCCCCTCGCCTGCGATCCCAATAGCAGTCCCTAGAATCAACCAAGAACGCCCCCACTGGATGAAGAAACATGTTTTTCCTTTCCGGAGACGTATGGAGGGGTGAAACGTTAGGACGTTTGTGATTTACTTGAAACTACTGAAGATAAAACAATGGTGGTATAAAATATTCTCGTGAGAAATATAGGTAATGGATGTATGCTATTGTTCTTTTTTTCTACTTTTTTGTTTGAAATTTTTTATAATAAAAAAGTGGGTAAGAAACGCCCCACATAGTTCCAAGTGCCTCCTAGTGGTGGGGTAGTTAAAAGCCTCTTCCATCATAAGTGTCTGATAGTGAGTTTAAACCCCACAGGTGCTCCATTGCCTTTCTTCCAATGTTTCTCCTCTGCTACTTTCTCCCCTAGGTGACATCTGGTCATAGGGGAATGTCCTCGTGGTAGTGGGGAGTGGTGACCCTTATGCTGTCCGTTTCATGAGATGCCACTGTTCCTGCCTGGCCAGCAGTGTCCTGATGGAAACTTGTGATCAGCTCTTGCTAGCAATGGCTCAAGGTCACATTCACCTCAGTCCCTCTGAGTCCCAGCTGTCTGCCCACAACAACTCGTGACATCCCCATCCTCACTGGAGGCACATAGGGACTTCTGCACACCCTGAGATGATTCCTAATCCAGGTGACAAACTGGGTTGGGATTCAATGCTGTCGGTAATGAAGAGAACCCAACCCCCCCCCACCTGTTCCTCACATGCATGTGGCATCTTACAGGCTTCATGCCTACTCTCCTGCCAATAACCAACCCTTTCTGTGCTTTGCTGTGTGCCAAGGATCTGAGTCCCCCTGCCCACTGCATGGGACACTCCAAGTGCCTGTTGATGTGGGAAATAGCAAACACATCATGGTATCTCCATTCGGGGACAGTTGTTTAAAAAGAATAAAAGTAATTGATATGTACTGATAACCCAAGATAGGCAACTAAATGAAAAGGCAAGGCAAGCTTCAACATGATAGACAGGGTAAAATCTCCTTTCCAGGAAAATGTAAATATATGACAGTGAGAAGTGAAAACAACACACTTTTCTGTCCCACTGCTAAACAATATGGGGACCAAATAGGAATATTTTAGGTACTGCTTCCAGGAAATGCCTGCCCTTGGAAGATAAAACTAAATGCCTTATTTATCAGTATGGGTAACTTGCTCATCAAGCATCACCTCAAGCCTCTTGCTTCTCTGGGTCCACCAATCCAAGGGATTATGCCATAAACTCTGCCCAATCACAGCCAGTTACCTGCTTTGTATGATCCATCTTAAAATCACAGTGCTGCCTTTAAACCTTGTAAATATTCTTCCTTCATTTCTTCATTTTGAAATACTATCAAGACTTCAAGATGTTGTTCTGCCTTACTTCTATCAGCTCAATACACCTAGCTTTATTTGACCAACACTTTTTCCTGGTGGACTTTCAGGGAATCAATGATTAGTAGTAAAAATTTAATACATGCTAAGCATTAGCCTGAGTGTTTTATACAAGAATCCTACTCTTTAATGAGATTTTTAATGTCACTGTTCCCATTTTACAGATAAAGAAATTGCAGATTAGAATTGGAACAACTTGCCAAATATTACCCAGGGAATAATTGGCAGAGACCACTTTCAAACCCAAGCAACCTGGCTCCCACCTCCTATTGCCTCATAGTCATAAAGACTATGTAACAAATGACTCAAGAGCTCAGTGGCTTAAAAATCATTAGAGTTTATCTTCCTCACATATCTTCAGTTTGGATAGGGCTTGGTGGGGTTAGCCAGCCTCTGTTTCTTATGGCAGCTGTGGCAGCTTGCATACTGAGCTTGGATACATCTGGGTAGAGGCTTATTCTTTCACTCATCTAGCAACTGAGGCAGACCATCAGCTGGGGTTTGACTGGGTTCCCAGAATGAGCACCTCAAAAGAAAGCGATTTCCAGGTAGAAGCCATATTGCCTTTTGTGACCTAACCTTGGGAGTCACACAGCTTCATGTCTGCCACAGGTTATTTATCAAGCCAATCACAGAGCCCTCCCAAGGTTCAAGGGGGGAGAGAATAGACTTATCTTGCGATGGGGAGGGGCAATGGAAGAACATAAGAAACCAGAGACGTTGCTGTAATCAATTTTGGAGATAAGATCTTCCACAGACCTATGTATTCAGTGTGTCTTGTGACAGGTGTATTAAATACTATGCAACCTTAAACCCTATTTTCAAGAAACTTATGCTGAAAGTGAGGATACTGACCATTACCTGTTCTCCTATCTCCATGTCTGCTTCCTTTAGTTATCTTTGTGTTCCAGGTTGCCGACCTACACATCTATCACCTGGACTCCTTTACCCTCTGACCTTTGGTTGGATTCAGCCAATGGAGCACTGAAAAAAAAAAAAGATGGTGAGAGAAGAGAGAGGTTGAGGCACTCATTTTTCCCTCCTCACCTGTCAAAGTTTCTCACACTGACTGTTCCCTCACAGCCCGTGGTGTCTGTTGGGCAGTCTGTCTCCACAGCTGTAGGTCTCACTAGGTTCTAGTAACACAACCTTCATCGGATCCTTCTGGCCTGACAATGGTAATGACTAACTCTGATGGCCAAGCCCTGGGGTGCTTCTTTATCTCTATGGTTTCCCTTAATCTTTTCTGTTCTTCTGTAATTGCATCTTCATCACAGAAGACTTCCTCTGAAGGGCAGGAAGTGTGCTATAAGTTGATCTGGGGAATTGTTGCGTGAATGTAGAAAGATATCAAAATTTACCAAGCTATCCTCAAAATTAGTGCTCTTTATTGTTATAGCTTAGGTTTAAAAACATGCTGCCTAGAAGGACCCTTATTCTTTCTATATTTTCACTCTTCCATCTGCAATATGTATACCGTGTCCCCATATAATCATAAATCAGCAGTTGCAGGAGCCAGGCATCATGTATAATCCACAGTATGTCTAAGGAAAGAAGAAACCCCCTTCCCTGTGTCTCTTTGTAAAGAAAAATGTCCCAGAAATCATGCTCCTACCAGCAGACGCCTCCTCACATCTTATTGGCAACAATTACATTACATGTTTGGCTTCCACCAATAAAATGAGACTGTCATGGTCAGGTCTACCTTTCCTCTGGTCACATGGGAAAGAGAGAAGCACTTGTTTGATCTGCAATAAATTCTACACTCATAACGATGAGCTCTTGGACAAGAAAAGATAAAACAGCATGTATGACTTTTTGAGATCTTTTTCCAAAAGGGATGTATCTTCACTGTTTTTCTGATTATGTGACTAACAGTCATTGTGAAAGTTCAACTAATGAGTGAAAATCATCCGTAATTAATCCTCCCCCTAACCTTCATGATAATCACTATTAAAAGGTTGATCTATAGTCTTCTGGATTTTTCTTCATATATATGTCATTTTATGTATTTATATAATTTTTAAACTACAGATATAGGAACATACCATGTGTGTCAAACACTGTCAGTTGCCTACACACCATTTTTTTTCTGCTAATGTAATGACCCCAATATTCTCCAGCTGTTTGGTGACCAAATACTACAGGAAAAATGCCCCTTCCCTGGTTGTAGGAGGTGAATTATGATTAGAATAAATGAAGGTTCTGACACTGCCACCCATCAAAAGTACCTAAGGAATGTAAAATGCCTACTGCAGTACAGACTGTTGATGTGTTGTGGGCTCAGGCAGGAAGACTTTGCAGGTGTGGCCACCATACTGCTGAGGCTGAGATCTACTTGTCTCGACTTTGTGGTTCTCCTATACCCCTCAGCACTGGCTGGTTTAAGAATGGGGCCCATGACCCTGTGCTGGCTCTGAGCAATGAGGGGAATCTGATGGAGCTCCTGAGAAAGTTTGCCTCCACCTCACAAAGGGATGAGGTTAAGATCTTTTCTGCCTCTATAGATTGTCAATTGGCACTCCTGGAACCATGACATCCATCCCATCGTGAGATAAAGAGGGTGGACCAATGACCTGGGGGTAGTAGGACAGAGATATACTTGACTCCTTGATGATACACTGTGAAATTGAATGAGCCAGCTCTGGAAACGCTCTATTTCTGATCTTCTTGAGTGAAAGAACATTTCATTTATGTTTTCACCAATTGAGCTACACATGGCCAAAAGCTTCCTAACTAGAAAAGTACAAAAGTTGTTTATGACATGCTTTTTAACTTAGTTCAAGTGTCTCCCACTTAATGTCACTAAAGTGTTTCTAAAAAAACGTGTTCCTGGTGAAAATGCCAGTAGGGAACCTTTTATATTAAATAAGAAAGCCATTATACAAAACAGGAAAAATTATAATGCATTAAACATCAGTCAAAAATCCAACCAACTTCTTAAAACTTTACTGAAACTCAGTAATATGCCAGTAAGCTTTTTTTAAACTATTGTATAGAGCACAGAAGAGCTTTAGGGGAGCAAAATTACTCTGTATGATATGATAATGGTGCCATTATACACTTGTACAAACCCATAGAAAGTGCAACACCAACGGTGAACTCTCATGTAAGCTATGAACCGTGGGTCTTAGGATGTGTCAATGTAGGTTCATTAATTGTGACAAACATCCCACTCTGGAGGGAGGGGCTGAGCGTGTGCAGCGACAGGTAATATATGGAAATCTTTGTACCTTCCACTTAATTTTGCTGTGAACCCAAAAGTGCTCTAAAAAATTAAGCCTATTAAATTAAAAACCAATGTATTTTGTTAGGCTGTAAAGTGCCTAATGTCACTTCTAGATTACCAACAATTAAAATGGATCTAAAGAGCTGGAGGCATGGCTCAAATAGTAGAGTGCCTGCCTAGCAAGCATGAAGTCCTGAGTTCAAACCCCAGTACTGCAAAAAGAACAATAAAATTTAAAATTAAATAAAATGGTTGTTAAACCCTAGCTTTGTATTCATGGCCTCTCTTACTGTCAGCAACAGCCACAGTGCATGACCCTTCATTGTCATGAGGTTGAGGGTTTTTTTTTAATCTATTTAACTCATTCAGATATTATTTATTAGTATGTGATATATCTTTCTCACTTGGTTTTAAAAAGGGGAAAAGGGAATGATAAGAACTTTATTCGGATGGTATTTAGAAGCATATGACATGACACGAAATGACATCGATACCTCGGCTTGTAGGACTCATGTCCCCAGTGTGCTTCCTCTGTCCCTTGCTCCTCTCTGCCAGAGAATGAAGACTTTCCTGTGGCCTAATTATTAATGTTTGCTGCACATAGAGGCAGCACATGCATGTTCCAGACAGGAAGAGTGTGGAGGCACACAAAGGCCAAAGGAAATAGGCAAACAGGGTCTGTCCCTGAAAGCTTTCCTGGAAGTCTCACCCAGTGATTCCCACTGCACTTCACTTGCCAGAGTCCTTGGAACTGAAGTGTGGCGTACTCAGTTGCTTTTCCTATATTTCTACACATAATTCTGATTTTTCTCTCATTTTTGTCTGGGATATAATAAGAGACTTTTCCCCAAGGTAATTTTAAGGTATTCTATTCCGTTTTAGAGATATAAAGTTTTCCTATGTAAACATTCACCAAAGAAAGGAATTATTACGGAGATACATGCATACACGCACACACTCACAAGACAGATACAGAGAATGTAGTGTGTGTATGTGTGTGTGTACATTGTCAAGTTTGGTATAAATTAAGTGATTATACTGGGAAAATGTAAACCAAGAGAGCATTCTTCAGGATATGCCTGAATACAAGGGAGGTCTTTCCTTAGGTATGGTTCTACCTTAACTTTGGCAACAGTTGCATAGTAAGCAGGCCATTGTGTGACTGTACCCTAATTGATGTGTCCTGTCCCCCATTTTTGGCCATTTAGAATGTTTCCAATTTTTCACAGCTGTAAATAAGGCTGCATTGAACACCTTTGCACAAACATCCTACTCATTTGTCCAATTACTTCTTTGGGATAAATTAAATCCTTGAAATGAAATTGGTGGATTGTAGGTCCTAAAAATTTTAATTTTTGATACATGTTGCCAAATTGCCTTCCAGAAAGGTTGTAGCAACTCCACCACTTCCCCAATGCTGGAGCAATAAGCATGCATCACAGTGACATCTTGGCCCACTTAGATGGAGAAAAGGATTAATGGCTCTGTTCACATAGCCTTTAGAAGCAGAGAGCTTCATAATTCAGACAACAATTACATTTGGAAATGAGATTAGCACATAGAATCTTCTCATTCATCTCTCTGGGAGTTTCAAGGTTCCATTGCTGGGCAAATGAAACAATAAAACAAAACCAGTGAGGTGAAGTCAATGTGGACCCAGGGCATTTACCTTGATAAATGTTTCCATTTAAGGCCAACTTTCAGGGCAGTTTGCTTAGTTCTGACTTGAAGGAGCATCACTGTGCTCCATCCAGTTTCTCTCCATGAGTGATCCTTCTTTCTGTAAAGTATCCCTTGAGCTCATTGGCCCCCTTCTCAAAAGCGTGTCATGATGCTCCACCCCAAACGTGTGGATGCTCAACATTCCATTGCAATAACCGCAGTTGTTTACAAGATAATAATAATAATGGCATCAATAGTAATATAAAAGCTAACACTTATTTAATGGGGAGTTAGTGTTTAATATTTATTTTCAGTTTGAGAAGATTAAAAAGTTCTGGAAATGGATGATGGTGATAGTTGCATAATGTGTGAATGCACTCAACACCACTGAATTCAACACTTAAAGGTGATTAAAATGGTTTTATGTTAGGTATTTAGCACAATTTCTAAAATGAAAAAAGTCATCAGCTTCTAGCTGGGCATGATGGTGCATACTAAAATCCCAGCACCTAGGAGGCTAAGACAGGAGAATTGTGAGTTTGTGGCCAGCTTGGGCTACATGGCAAAAACTTATTAAGAAAAAAAAAATCACAAGGCCAGTAGAGCGGCTAAAGTGATAGAGTGCTTGTGTGAGGACCTGAGTTCAAACCCCATACCACAAAAAAATAAATAAATCACAGACTGCTGGTTTCCAGTCCAGCATGTAAGTAGCTGGAAGTCATCACTCCACCCTGACAAGTAAAAAATTGTACAGACTAAAAAGTCAACAACTCTTCTTAGATTCCCTCAGAGAAGTAAGCTCACAGGCCCATGAGCTGTCCCCAAAGTGGACAAAGACAGATGGATAGAGTCATAACATACTAGAGTAAACATCCTTGAGTAGAAACCACTGTGGGAAGGAGTGCTGGGGTAGAAGATCTTGAACTGCCGTTGGTGAGTTGCTGAAGACTCAGAGTGGACAAGTCTGAGAGTTAAGAACTCCAGGGGGACCCAGTGACAGAACCCACCATATTTTTGTGATTTTTACCTCCAGGAGTTCAACCAAGTTCTCACAGTGAATATTGGAGAAAAATCCCTCATGATTCCTACAAGGAGTGGGAATAAGAAACCACTATGCAATACAAGGATTCTTTTCCTCATAATAAGTCCTCTTAATTGTTTTCTATATACCAGCAATGAACAAATGGAATTTGAAAATACAAATACAATGCTATTTACATTAGCACTCAAAAATAAAATACTCAGGTATAAATATAACAAAATATGTAAGATAAATATGAGGAAAACTACAAAACTCTGATGAAAGAAACCAAAGAAGAACTAAATCAAAGGGGTGATGTTCCATTTTCATAGATAGGAAGGCTCAATATTGTCAAGATGTCATTTTTTTCAACTTGGTCTATAGATTAGATGCAATGTCAATCAAAATCACAGCAAGTTATTTTGTGGGTATCAACAAACTATTCACATAAAGAGACAAAAGACCCAGAAGAGCCAGCTCAACACTGAAGAAGAGTAAAATTAAAGGACTGACACTACTCAACTTCAAGATTACTATAAAGTTACAGTAATCAAGAAAGTGTAGCTTATATGAAGGAATTCACAAATAAATCAATGGAACATTCCTAGCCAGAGCAATTAGGCAAGAAGAAGGAATAAAAGTAATACAAATAGGTAAAGAAACTGTCAAAATATCCCTATTTGCAGACGACATGATCCTATACCTTAAAGACCCAAAAAACTCTACTCAGAAGCTTCTAGACACCATCAATAGTTATAGCAAGGTAGCAGGATATAAAATCAACATAGAAAAATCATTAGCATTTCTATACACTAATAATGAACAAACTGAAAAAGAATATATGAAAACAATTCCATTTACAATAGCCTCAAACAAAATCAAATACCTAGGTGTAAACCTAACAAAAGATGTGAAAGACCTCTACAAGGAAAACTATACACTTCTGAAGAAAGAGATTGAGGAAGACTATAGAAAGTGGAGAGATCTCCCATGCTCATGGATTGGTAGAATCAACATAGTAAAAATGTCGATACTCCCAAAAGTTATCTACATGTTTAATGCAATTCCCATCAAAATTCCAATGACATTCATTAAAGAGATTGAAAAATCTACTGTGAAATTTATATGGAAACACAAGAGGCCACGAATAGCCAAGGCAATACTCAGTCAAAAGAACTATGCAGGAGGTATCACAATACCTGACTTCAAACTATATTACAAAGCAATAACAATAAAAACAGCATGGTACTGGCACAAAAACAGACATGAAGACCAGTGGAACAGAATAGAAGATCCAGATATGAAGCCACACAACTATAAGCAACTTATCTTTGACAAAGGAGCTAAAAATATACGATGGAGAAATAGCAGCCTCTTCAACAAAAACTGCTGGGAAAACTGGTTAGCAGTCTGCAAAAAACTGAAACTAGATCCATGTATATCACCCTATACCAAGATTAACTCAAAATGGATCAAGGATCTTAATATCAGACCACAAACTCTTAAGTTGATACAAGAAAGAGTAGGAAATACTCTGGAGTTAGTAGGCATAGGTAAGAACTTTCTCAATGAAACCCCAGCAGCACAGCAACTAAGAGATAGCATAGATAAATGGGACCTCATAAAACTAAAAAGCTTCTGTTCATCAAAAGAAATGGTCTCTAAACTGAAGAGAACACCCACAAAGTGGGAGAAAATATTTGCCAACTATACATCAGACAAAGGACTGATAACCAGAATATACAGGGAACTTAAAAAACTAAATTCTCCCAAAACTAATGAACCAATAAAGAAATGGGCATGTGAACTAAACAGAACTTTCTCAAAAGAAGAAATTCAAATGGCCAGAACACACATGAAAAAATGCTCACCATCTCTAGCAATAAAGGAAATGCAAATTAAAACCACGCTAAGATTCTACCTCACCCCTGTTAGAATAGCCATCATCAGCAACACCACCAACAACAGGTGTTGGCGAGGATGAGGGGAAAAAGGAACCCTCTTACACTGTTGGTGGGAATGTAGACTAGTACAACCACTCTGGAAAAAAATTTGGAGGCTACTTAAAAAGCTGGACATCGATCTACCATTTGATCCAGCAATACCACTCTTGGGGATATACCCAAAAGACTGTTACTCCAGAGGCACCTGCACATCCATGTTTATTGCGGCACTATTCACAATAGCCAAGTTATGGAAACAGCCAAGATGTCCCACCACTGACGAATGGATTAAGAAAATGTGGTACCTATACACAATGGAATTTTATGCAGCCATGAAGAAGAACGAAATGTTATCATTCGCTGGTAAATGGATGGAATTGGAGAACATCATTCTGAGTGAGGTTAGCCTGGCCCAAAAGACCAAAAATCGTATGTTCTCCCTCATGTGTGGACATTAGATCAAGGGCAAACACAACAAGGGGATTGGACCATGAGCACATGATAAAAGCAAGAGCACACAAGGGAGGGATGAGGATAGGTAAGACACCTAAAAAATTAGCTAGCATTTGTTGCCCTTAACGCAGAGAAACTAAAGCAGATACCTTAAAGCAACTGAGGCCAATAGGAAAAGGGGAACAGGTACTAGAGAAAAGGTTAGATCAAAAAGAATTAACCTAGAAGGTAACACCCACGCACAGGAAATCAATGTGAGTCAATGCCCTGTATAGCTATCCTTATCTCAACCAGCAAAACCCCTTGTTCCTTCCTATTATTGCTTATACTCTCTCTACAACAAAATTAGAAATAAGGGCAAAATAGTTTCTGCTGGGTATTGGGGGGGGAGAGGGAGGGGGTGGAGTGGGTGGTAAGGGAGGGGGTGGGGGCAGTGGGGAGAAATGAACCAATCCTTGTATGCACATATGAATAATAAAAGAAAAATGAAAAAATAAATAAATAAATCAATGGAACAGAGTGAAGAGCCCAGAAATAGACACACCTAAATATAGTTGGCTGATCTTTGACAAAGGAAAAAAGCATTACAACAGAAAAATGATTAGCTTTCAAAAAGTGATGCTAGAACAAGTGGACATTCACATGCCAAAATAAAATGAACTTAGACACAGACCTTCTACCCTTCACAAAAATAACTCAAAGTGGATCATAGGCCTAAATGTAAAGCACAAAACTATAAAACTCCTAGGAGATAACATAAAGAAAAATTTTAAGTGACCTTAGGTGTGGTGATGACTTTTTAAATGGAGTACCAAAGGTATGATTCATGAAAGAATTCATAAACTGTATTTCATTAAAATTAAAAACCCTGCTCTACAAAATATGATATCAAGAGAATGAAAAGAAAAGCTACACACTAAATAAAATATCTTCAAAAAACATATCTGATAAGGAACTATTATAGAAAACATTTAATGATCTATTAAAACTCAACAATAAGAAAACAAGCAACCTGATTAAAAACTGACCAGGAATCTATACACAATGGAATTCTATGCAGCCATGAAGAAGAACGAAATGTTATCATTCGCTGGTAAATGGATGTAACTGGAGAACATCATTCTGAGTGAGGTTAGCCTGGCACAAAAGACCAAAAATCGTATGTTCTCCCTCATATGTGGACATTAGATCAAGGGCAAACACAACAAGGGGATTGGACCATGAGCACATGATAAAAGCAAGAGCACACAGGAAGGGGTGAGGATAGGTAAGACACCTAAAAAACTAGCTACCATTTGTTGCCCTTAATGCAGAGAAACTAAAGCAGATACCTTAAAGCAACTGAGGCCAATAGGAAAAGGGGACCAGGAACTAGAGAAAAGGTTAGATCAAAAAGAATTAACCTAGAAGGTAACACCCACGCACAGGAAATCAATGTGAGTCAATGCCCTGTATAGCTATCCTTATCTCAACCAGCAAAACCCTTTGTTCCTTCCTATTATTGCTTATACTCTCTCTACAACAAAATTAGAGATAAGGGCAAAATAGTTTCTGCTGGGTATTGAGGGGGGGGAGCGGGAGGGGGTGGAGTGGGTGGTAAGGGAGGGGGTGGGGGCAGGGGGGAGAAATGAACCAAGCCTTGTATGCACATATGAATAATAAAAGAAAAATGAAAAAAAAAAAGAAGATAAAAAAAAATAATAAAAACTGACCAGAAGACCTAAATATAAACTGAAGAAATATATGAATGGATGATCTGCCTGATATGCCACTGAGGAACTGCAAATTAAAATAGAAGACCACTGCATATCTACATGAATGGCAAAAATCCAAAATGCTGGTAACACGAAAGGCTGTGGTAAGCATCAGGAAATCTCATTCATTGTTGTTGGAAATACAAAATGTCACAGCCTCATATAAAGAAAGTCAGTTTCCCTTTATAAAATTAATTTTATTTTGAATTAGCATACATTGATAATACAAGGGGATTTCATTGTGATAATTCCACACGTGCAAGTTTACCCACTCCACTGTATTTTCACTCACTTTCCTCCTCTCCCTTTCTCAAACATTGTTTGGTAGGTTTCATTATGTAGCTTCAATATGTATGTACTATACTTACATCCTCTTCACCCCTCAGTATCCTTTCCTCTCCCCAGATGGTCCCCCATATACATTCATGTCCCATTATTATCACCATTGTCATCAACTTAGGTCTAGAGCCCACAAAGGAGTGAGAACATGCAGTACTGGCATTTTGAGCTTGGCGTATCTCACACAGATTGATGATCTCCAGTTCCATCCATTTTCTGCGGATAACATAAGATTCATTTTTCTTTATGGTTGAGTAAATATTCCATGATATATATATAGCCATGCATAAGTTGTGGGCACCTCAGCTGATTCCACAGTTTGGCTATTGTGAATAGAGCGTCAATAAACACAGGTATGCAGGTATCTCTTCTATATTGCTTTATACTCTTTTAGATATATGCCCAAGAGTGGTATGGCAGAGTCGTAAGTCAACTTTTAGTTTTTTGATGAATCCCTATACTAATTTCCATAATGGTTGCACTAGTTTGCATTCCCATTAACAGTGTATGGAGGGTTCCTTTTCCCACATCCTCGCCAGCATTTGTTATTGTTTTCTTGATGCTAGCCATTCTGACTGGGGTGAGATGGAATCTCAGTGTAGTTTTGATTTGCATTTCCTTTATGGCTAAGGGTGTTGAGCATTGCCTCATGTGTTTATCGTTATTTGAATTTCTTCTTCTGAGAACTGTTTAATTTGCTTGCCCACTTACTAATTGGATTATTTGTTCTTTTGCTGTTTTATTTTTTAGTTCTTGTGTATTCTGGATATTAACACCTTATCTGGTGAATAGTTGGTGAAGATTTTCTCCCATTCTGTGGGTTGTATCTTGATTCTGGTAATTGTTTCTTTTGATATGCCAAAACCTTCTAATTTGATGCAGTCACGTTTGTCAATTCTTGCTTTTATTTCCTGGGCAGCTGAGGTCCTATTTAGAAAACTATTACCTATTCCTGAAAATTTCTTATAAAATTAAATAGGCTCTTCCTATATGAGTCAGTGATCATGCCCCACACATGTCCATGCAAAACTCTGTTCATGGATATTTATAGAAGATTTATTCATAATTGAACAATCCATTCATATTTGGAAGCAGCCAAGATGTCCATCAGTGAGTGGATAAATAAATTGTGTTACATCCAGACAATGACACTGTTGAGAACAGTGTTGACAGTTCTCAACACTGAGAAGAAATGCACTATGAGAACACATACAGAAGACTGTAATGTCCAATTATAAGTGAAAGAAGCTTGTCTGAGAAGACTATATAGCATATGATTTCAGCTATATAACATTCTGGAAAAGGCAAATATGGACATAGTGAAAGCATTGGTGGTTGTCAGGGTTGGGGTGGGGGAGGAGCAATGAATAAAAAGAGCATCCAGGTAGGTGGTAAGCTACCCTGGGTGACACTACAGGGTGGGCACGTATCAGTATGCATTTGTCCAAACCAATAGCTGTACAACACCAAGAGTGAACCCCAAGATAAGCTATGGATCCTGAGTGATCATGTCATATCAATGTAGATTCATTGATTGTAACAATGTACCACTCTAGTTTGGGATGTAGGTTGTTGGGAGGCTGTGAGCATATAGGAACAAAGGGCATATGGGAAATGTCTGTACTTTCTACTCAATTTTTCTGTGATCCTAAAAGTACTCTAAAAATAAAGTCTATTAAACTAGATCTTTGGACAAAATGCTGGCATTTACTGCATTGCAGGCACCAAATACATAGGATTTAACTTTCACAACAACCCAACTTCTGTGAATGAAACTGTACAGATATTGACCTGCATAGGACCTCAGAATCTGAGTAGTGACCATTTTTAAAGGCATGAGACAGAAGCCACTGGAAGAATTTCCATGTCTTCCCCTAAAATCAGGTTTGAATTTTTCAGCACTAACTCTGCCTGCATTGTAGGAGAAGAGAATAACATGAAAGAAGCAAACTGGAAACTGAGAAGGTATCCAGGTAAGAGATGATGATGACCAAACCTAGGCAGTAGCTACAAGAAATGAAGGATTTAGGAGGAAGAATCCACTAGCCCAGATGTAAGGGTATCACCAGGGCATGAGAAAGGGTGTTAGGGTCAGTCACTCAGCTGCTTTGGCTTTCTCCAAAATGAGGGGTTCTGATGGCAAGCCACTGATACCAACTCTGACTGGTGTAAGCAGAACAGAAGTAAACTGAAAACACACAGGTGGTAGAGAGACTCACTAGGAGAAAGGAAGAACCAGGGTAAGAGAAGAACCTAAGTTTCAGGTGCCCCACAATAGCTGTGGTGGACAGTTCTATTCACACTGATGATGTCCTACCTTACGGGCTTGGTTTCTGCCTTGGGGTTTTCTAGAAACTTCAGAAGTCTGCTTTGTCTGTGTATAGGAACATCCCAGAAGTACACAAAAGTTACTGTCCCTGGAGACTATGCAATGGGGGAGGACCCCAGTGAATAAATGTTTAGTATTCTGGCCTACCAGAGGTCACAGGAGTTGAGCCTCCATTGACTTCAAAAAATACCTTGAGAATGCACCCTTTGTAGACTTTCATCCTTCCTTCTATTATTCTTTTTCCTTCCTCAGACATACTTCCTGGGGTCCTCTCCCAAACAAACCACTTGTACCTGGGAGGTTCTCATTTTAGGCTCGTCTTTCAGAAAATCCCAAAGGAAGGCAGGATCTCTGCAGCAGAAATCTATGCTGAAAATCATAATAGCAGACTGGTCCAGGAAGGTGCCTCTAACCAGGGAAGCACTACACCTGGTAGATTGCACCACTAAGCCTTCCTGCCAGGGACCCTGGATGCTACCTTGGCCTCATGGCCACCTCCGCTGCAGGTGCACAAATTTCCTGTGGCTGCTGTCCCCTTGTGCAAACCTTCCTCACTATCCTCATTTCCTTGCATCACTTGCTCTCTCTCCCAATTATGGGTAAGTGTACCTGATTGGCTTAACCCAGGTCACATGTCCATCCTATAGCTGCAAGGGAGGCTGGGAAATTAAATGCATCTCCTTTGAGGTTTCCAGAATCTCAATGGATGTATTTTGCCCATTAACACTCATAACACTGGGAATTCTGCAAAAATAGAAAAGAAGTTCAGAGGCAGGGTGGCCCCCAAGACTGTCTACCACACATATTATGTGGGTTAGGGCTGAATTCACCATGAGTACATCACACTGCTCCTGGCAGAGGCTAGCATGAAGTACTGAATCAGAAGGCTGAGGTTTCACCTTGACCTTGACTTTCCTTTACCAAGTTTAAGTTTCACAGTATTCAGAAGAGCTTCAGCAAGCCTACTAGGTAACCTAAGGACAGAGGCACAAAGAGTTGTAATAATTGACCTGTCTTCCCATTTTTCATTTCTAGTCAGCTCACTCTACCTTCTGCCGAGCTCCAAAGTGTAATTCAAAGGACTGAACTGATTTGCTCTGGTCTCATCCAGCTCTCAGTCCAATTAACAAGTACCTCATCCTGAGACAGGAGCACAGGCACTGCTAAGAAATTATTGCTTGACTCTGCAGCTGAACTGTTGGAGAAAGATGGACTTTTCCATCCAGAGGCAGAAGAATCATCCGTGTAAAGGGGATGAGGAAAGAATACAGATGACTAGGGAAACACCAAGGGGTCACCTAACCCAGATGGGAGACTGGGGGTCAGGAAAGACTTCCTGGAAAATCCAATGTTTCAGATGAATGTGGAAGGAAGAGCAGAAACCAATTCCACCTAAAAAGAAAAAGGTGCTCCTGTCACAGTACCTGTGTGTGCAGAAGCCTGGAGGTATAAGAAGACAAAATATATTCAATGTACACCCCAGGAAGAGAGCGTAGAGACTTGTCCAGTAAGAGGCCCATGAATTCTTAGGGGATTGCAGACCCTCTCAGAGAATCTGAGGTATTCTACTCCAGGGCTAAGCCCATGTCAGACATACACAGACACTGGCAACCAGTACAAAAAAGTGTATGGGTCTCGGGTGAAGAACCCATTGTGTAAGCCAGTCCTTCATTTGCAAATGCACAAAGAAGACCACAGAAGGTCAAAATGGCAGCTGAAGTGGTGACTGCAGCAAAGTGTTGCCTGCAACAATAGTTTGGCAAGTCTCTTGTACTTGGGTTGGAAACTTGCTTCAAGTGACTGATAACCTTTATTTCAAAAGGGAGGCAAGTTAAAACTGGTTGGAAAGTTTGCAGGCAGGGAGAGTGTTTGACAACTTATTTGCATTTATAGCATTTGGCTATAGAGTAACTTGGTGTCCGGCAAGCTTTTCCATGGAGCAACCCCATAGGCCATGATAACAGATTCCTTCTTGAAGCAGTTCAATTCTTTCACAGAAAAATACTCCAATCCATTGCTTGTGAGGGGCCAAAGGAGCCTCAATGTAGTATTAATGAGCTTAGATACAAGCTTCGTGCAAGACTCCCTCACCAAAAAGGCTCATGAGTGGAAGGTTTGGCCCCAGCTGCTGGATCCAATCACTGAGCGGTGATTAGATCATGAGGTCTAATGTCCTAATTAACGGATTAATCCACCGATGGATTCATAATTCGATGGTGTCATTAGGAGGTGATGGAAACTCAGCGGTGGGGCTTAGTTGAAGGAACCACATCACTGAGGGTTTGTCCTTGGGGCAATATCTTGTCCTGGGCTCCTCTCTCTCTGCTTCCTGGCTGCCATGAGGTGAGCAAGTTTGCTCCACCACCATGATGTTCTGCCTCACCACAGGCCCACGGCAATGGAGCAAGCCAACCAGGGATTGAACCTCTGAAACCATGAGCCCAGTAAATCCTTCCTCCTTTTAAGTTCTCTCTCAGGTATTTTTCATAGTGATGAAAGTCTGGCTAACACAGATGTGGATGTTCTGGAGCTGGGCTGGGAACAGGCTGAGGCATCATCATTCAGAACACAGCTTTTTAGTTAACTCCTAGGATGAGTTCAACCTCCCATCTTTCCCCTATACAGGGACTGTCCAAGGTCACTAGTCCAGAAATTAGGCTGGAAGTCCCTGGAGATTAAACTCATAGTGTTCACTGAGGGGAGAATGCCTGACTGCATGGGGTCAAGAAGCCTGTGGCAAAGATTTTCAGCCAGTCCTCATGGTTTGGGCATCCTGCAATACATGTAATGCTGCTGAACTCCACTTACGAATGATTAAGATGGTAGGTTTCGTGTTTATGGGTTTTGTTTTGATTTTTTTTTGCCACAGTTAAAGACAAGACAAGTAAACAAAATTCAGCCATCTTAAAGCCAGAAGTCTCCCCTCTAAGTTTCAGTGAATTTTGGAAAACAAACACAATAAACCATGTCCTTTACAATGTTTATATAGGGAAGTGGAGCATTTTAATTCCCTCTACACAATGCATTGAGACTTACAAGAACCATCCAGTGTGCAGTGTCTCATTATATGCTTGTGTTAATCAGGTTCTCAGCATTAGGATGAAATATTTTTGACAACATTAGCCATTAGGAAAATGCAAGTTAAAGCCACAGTGATGAAGCTACTGTCTCTATCAGAATGTCTAAAATTAAAAGATAATGATAACCCAGGATGCTGGTGAGAATGCAGAGAATAACGAGAACAGAGAGAATGGTGAAAATGGCTTGCTCATAAATTGCTCAAAGGGATATAAAATGGTTCAGAGACCCAGGAAAGAAGTGTAGTAGTTCTCACAAAATTAAACATATGCTTACATTACAAGCCAGTGATTGTGCTTTTGCATTTGGCCTAGAGAAGTGAAAACTTGTATTCCTGCATGAATAGTTACACCAACTTTATTCATATTAGAAATCAGAAATAATCCAAATGTGTGTCCACAGGCAACCGATGAACCAAACTGTGGCACGTCCATACATCCCCAGCATGGAATATTACTCAGAGAAATGAACGAATTGTTGATACATGTAATAACTTGGGTAGATCTCAAGGGAATTGTGCTGAGTAAAAAAATGGTATTTAAAAGGTTATATGTTGTATCATCCCTTCTATACAACATTCTTAAAATGACAAAATTATAGAGAGGGAAAACAGGAATTAGGGAGGGGGAGGGAAGAAGGGAGCTGTGGCTACAAAAAGGTAGTCTGAGGGACCCTTGTAATGGAAATGTTCTTTTCTAGTGGTGGTCACATAAATCTACATGTGATAAAGTTGAATAGAATTAAACATGAGCACATGCATACACACACACAAACACACACACATACACACATACACACACACACACTCCAATACCTGCAAAACATGAAAGCTGGGTAGGATAGATTGATTTTATCCATGCCAATTTCCTGTGAGAAAATACTAAAGTTATGCAAGATGTAGCCAAGCATGGTAGTACATGTCTATAATCTCAGCACTAGAGAGGCTGAGGCAGGAGGACCTTGAGTTTGTGGCCAGCCTGAGATACATACGGAGACTTTGTCTCTAAAAGTTTTGTAAGATGTTACCACTGGGGAGAAACTGATATACAAGATATCTCTGTATTATTGTTATTATTATAATTGTTATTATTATTGCAGTACTGAGAATGGAAAAACAGAGGTTTGCACATGCTAGGCAAGTGCTCTACCACTGAGCTATATCCTGGGTTACAATTATATGTGACTCTACAATGATCTCAAAATTAAAAGTTTAAAAAAGATATTAAGGACTAAGTGATATTTATTATATTAGAAGTTAAAATAGAGACATTTTAGAAGTCAATAATTATTAATTTAAAAAAACAATAATAAACCCATTATCTATTAATTTAAATAAAATATTTTTATGAAATATAATTATATCTTTCCCCCAACAGTGAGAAGAGTGGTATTGTTCTATATTTCTGCAAGTCTCTTTTTTTGTACTGGGTTTGAACTCAGGTCCTCCCACTTGCTACACAAGTGCTCTACCACTTGAGCCACACCCCCAGGCTTTTTGCTTTCAGTTATTTTTCAAATAGGGCATCAGGGTTTTGCCCCAGGTCCAGCCTTGGACAATAATCCCGCCTATGTCTCCAGCATAGCTGAGATTATAGGAATGTACCACTGCACCCAACCTGCAAAGCTACTTAGTGTCTTACTTCATAGCCAACTTTATTCATTTATCTGTCTCTGCTTATAATACTGTGATATTGCATCATGTAGACTCTGGAGGGTTCTCTAGAGATACATATGGAGAACACACAATTGTGGGATGGAACCAAAGGTTAATAATATCTTAATGTTATTATGAAAATAGTCGCTACCTCACAAATCCCCTCAAAGAGTCACAGACTGCCCCCCACCCCACCCAGTATCTCCAGACCACACTTCGGAAACTCTTGTATTATTTTCACCATTTGTCTACACCCGCTCCTGTCCTGATGGTGCATGAGGGAGAGTGTTATTTTTCATCTTTGTATTACAAGTGCCTTGCTCAGTGCCTACCACAGAGCTGATAGCCAATACATATTTGATGAACCAATGAAATATTAATGACCTGTTTGCCAAGAGAGGAAGGGAGGAGAGAGAGAGAGAGGAGTGACTGAGGGGCAGAGAGAGAGGTGGTCAGTCTGGATATATTGACAGTGTATCACTGTAGACTTTGCTCTGAGTCAGAATAAAGGTCAGAATGTTCTGATCTGGCTTGGTCCAAGGGAACAAACATTGTTTTCAGAAATCAGGAGGCTCCTGGGGCATGAAACCTGGGTGTGCAGTGACTGAGTGGCCTTTCGAGAAAGGTCCCTGTGTTACAATTTCTCAAAGTCTTGCCCTTGAGGCCTCCGACCTCCATTAGGACTCAGCACAGAGAGAAAGGGGCTTAGCAGGTTCTATAGAGTTGTAATGAATTGTTTTCTCCTGATTTATCTCCCTTATACTCCTGCCTCCCTGGGCTGCCCCTGAAGAACACATTAGTGGCCAGTCTCGGTCCACTTGGTCCACAGCAGCTCTGGGAAGAGGAAAAAAATTTCTGGACACCACTTCTGGTTATGAATTGGTTCTCAAACTCATCCAAAGTATTTCTGAAAGCAGAATTTGGCTGGAAGCATAGAAAAATGAAGGATCTGTCTTAAAATTGTCACTGAAAAATATTTGCTGGTATCAAGGCTATGTCAGACCTGTGAGTCAGGCAATGACAGAGTCAGACAGTGAGCCAGACCTGGTGTATGGGGAGAGACTCCATGATGACCAAATACAACCTGTGCCTCAATAAGTCCCCGGACTCCTGGGAAATGAATGAATTCTATGCTGGCTAGAGAAGGGAATTCGAAAGGTAACAAACACCCAAGGAATGGAATCAACTCCTCTAGGATTGGGGAACAGAGGTACACTTGACTTTGTCCTTGAAAGGAGAAGAGGGTTGTTGCCAGGTACATAGGACAGCGTGCACGAAGGTGCTGTGTTAGGGAAGGTGTGCAGTCAATTATTTTAACACAGTTCTAAAGTAACAGTAGTCAATATGAAATGGAAGTGTCTCTTTTATTATGGTCCAGGCTTACCTATTCTATGGCTTGTGTGGTGACCCTGAAGCATCAGGACCCAGATTCCTTCCTGCCAGATGCTCTGTTATACCTAAGGCACAGCCCATGTCAGTTTGCACATGGTGTCTGTGTACCAGCCAGTGGAAGTGCGAAGGGGGGAGAGCACAATTCAGAAGTTGCACACTTCACTTCTTCTCACATCCCATGGACCAGATCATAGCCACAAGGGAGGCTGGGAAATGCAATTTTAAAATGAAACTAGAGATTTGTGCCCCAAGCCCAGAGGTGAGAAAGTAGAGGGCTGTTTTAGAAGACAGGAGGCAGGTGTATGTGCGGAAGTTGTGAAGCAGGGAAGGAAATAGGGTGGCAAGCGTGGGCTGGGGCACATGGTAAAGGAGGGTCACAAATGCTAAAGTTACAGCCTTTACTCTGGAAGCCAGTTGTTTCTCATCAGCAGGCCCCGGAGGGTCTGTTAAAACCCAGACTACTAGGCCCATCCCCAGAGTCTGAATCCTTGTCTTCTCTGGGGTCAGAAATCTGATTGCTAACCAGTTCCCAGGTGCTGCTGCTGCTCTGCTGCAGAAACTTTAAGACATGCTCAGCTGCAGAAAGTTCTGGAGTGGGAGATGTCAGTAATTAAGAAAGCGGAGTCCATAGCAGTAATAGAAAATGCGCGGTACAGAAGCTTCCAGACACTGGAGCTTCACGCCCTCTTGATCCTCATGTTCCTGAGAAATGGAGCTCAAGGAAAACAGGGCTGATAAAGAGTCTGCAAAGCCAGGGCGCAGAATTTCAGAGTCGATTATCTCTCCCCACTTCCTGCAGGGCTCGTGGGGCTAGCCTCCATCTGGATGGGTAATTTCTTTGCTTTGTGTACAGAAGCCTGGATCTGGGTAATGATGAGCAAGTTCCTACCCTCACTGCTGCTGGGTTTCCCCATCAATAACAAAGATAGGCATCAGTTACCTGTCCAAGGTGCCAGGGACTATCTGATGCCACGGATCAAAAAGTTGAACAATACCCCGAGGCTAGGAAGACTCAGATGCTCACTATGCCACTGGTTGGAGAGTAATTTGAAACAACCCCGAGAAGGGAGCCTGACAATCAAGTCAGAATTTAAAATGCCCAGGTCCTTTGACTTAATAGTTCCATGTCCAGGAATCAAGACTATGGAAATATTCATGTCTGTGTGCAAAGGACAAGGTTAGTCAATGCCTGTGTTAGCCTCCCATCGCTATAACAAAACTCTAGAGATAATTAGCTTATAAAAAGAAAAGGGCTATTTTGGCACAGTTCAGAGATTCCAATCCACGACTGTAGGGCCACTGTGTGGAGCTTCCAGTGAGGCAGCAGTGTGTGGCAGAGTGTGTGGCAGAGCAAACTGCTAACCTCCCTAAGGTTCTATAGTCCCCTGACAGCACCGCTCTGGAGATCAAGCCAACACATGGGTCTTTAGGGGACATTTAAGGTGAGATAATAGCAATGCCCACTGTTTGTGCTCTCTTAATGTCACCCACAGAGGGCTGGTTAAATAAATCACGGTGCATCTGAAAATGAAATTGTGAGCAGTCCTTAAAAATGAATTAGATCTATATCTAGAATAATCTGAAATTATATGTGTATATAGTCCTTGAGATTATATATGCAATGTAATAACATATTTTACTTATTTGTTGTTTGCGGCAGAGTCTCACTATATAGCTCATCCTGTCCTCAAACTCAGTTTCCTATGTCAACCTCCTTTGTGCTGGGATTACAGGAGTGCACCACCTTGCTAGCATAAACTAAATAGATGAGTATACACAGCCAACCACTGTTGTGGCATGCTACCATTTAAAGTATATGACATATATGCACAAGAAGACAGGCAGGGCACATCTCTGGAAGGATGTAGAGAAACATTCTGTCTTTCAGGATAGGACTATGAATGGTCCAGATTGAGAAGAAAACACTTTTCATTGTAACCTTTTGCTTGTTTGCTATTTTTTGACATTGAGTATGCATTATGTATTTAAATACATAAACACACAAGCAGTGTGTTCACTCACTAAACCTTCAGAATAATCTAGAAAGGAAGTATTCTTATATTCCCAATATAAGAGGGACTCATCGGGGGCAAGGAAGTGAGTACAGGGTGATAGAAGGAGCCTTCATTTGTAGGGTTGCCAATTTCCATTGTGTAAATACTCCCAACATGGCGATTTCAAGCTTCCAGCATGAGGTTTCCAAGCAGAGCTGGGACAAGAGGCACGCAGTCAGCTCTCATGATCCAGGAGGAGCCAGCCCCAGCCCACCACAGGAAGGGACTTAGCACTCCCAAGATGGCACCATGGACTCTTCCCATTCCATTCCTGAAAGTCTGTTTTCAAGAACAAAATAAACATGAGCACACACAACACTTCAGGACCAAAGCCCAGCTTCCAGGGTTCTTGTAAATGGATACTGGGGAGTTTGTTTACTTGTAATTTTCCAGTGGATTTGAAACAGAAACCCAGAAATTAAAATTAAGCATCTGTGTCTTATATTTGCAAATTTTTCTGCCATTTTCTTTATGAAATATTGCACAGTGATTCAACCATAAGGCGATAAAAGAGTAATAAATTAATCAGCGTTAGCACTGTGTCAACACAGCCCTGCGTACTTATGGAGGGCCAGCCATCTCAATTAGGGAGGTGGTTTAGAACTTTCTGGGTGGTGTGGGGTCAAGAGAATTAGATAGACTTGGATTTGAGTTGTGCTTGGACTCTGGCACTTGCTAGGGACTCACCTTCTACTGGCCCATGTGTTAAAGGGCACAGTAGTCACCAAACAGATCTGTACAGGCAAGTGTGCAATATTTAGTACCTGAGGTTAACGTGTGGTGTGTACCTGGATAGAAGGCATAATGTCCCCCCACTCAGATTACTTAGGTTCTCACAAAGGCTCACGGAACATTTCATATTCCCTACACTCTCCCAGTACCCTAATTCTCAACGAGAAAGTACTGTTTGGAGAAGACCAGTGTATAGAAGTCACCTGGAGAAAGGAGCTTAAAAAAAATAAAAGTGAGCAATTTTTGACACAGATGTAAGTCATTATACCAGCCACTGACCTCACGCGCCTAGTATAATAAGTCTGCAAGTTTTATGAAAGAGAGCTTTAAAAAGATTAAGGAGAAAGAAAAGCAATATGTTGAATGTCAGGATGTTGTGATGGTGAATATAAAAGTATAGAACAAGGGGGGAAACAATTTTTCCCAAGATTAAGGGGATGTAGGGTGAAATATTTCAGCAGCAGCATAATATGAAGACTGAAAAAGTGCTGGTTGCAATGGAAGCAGGAGGGGAAATTATGCAACCTAGAAAGTGTCCTGAGTCATGAACCCATTCCCAGTGAGAATAAAGACACTGAGATCCCAGGTGCTCAGGAAGAGATGGAATAATATCTTTGAGAAATGGGAGCATGGAAAAGCTCCAGTATTCCTAAATGATCTTCAAAGTGTGTGCCCAATTACAATGAATACCATACATAGACATTTGACTATTTCATCTAGAGCCTTGAGAATTTATACATTTCAGTTGACCCCCCCAAAATGTTTTCTTGCAGTTTTCTCATTGTGAAAAGTGGAAGTGTGCTAACCCTTGTGTTAGCCTCATGTATTAAACCCAGCAAATCTGCCTGTACCTGTCCATGTGGTGAGCACTATCTCCATTTTTCATGAGTCAGTTGAGACTCAGAAAAACATCTTATGTTTAGGACCAGCCAACACCAAAACATATGAAAGCGCTTAAAACCCTACAAAGTTCTGTGTGATTTGTAACAGTTGTGTGACTGTGATAGCTGTAAACATTGTTATGATGACGATTGTTCTACATAAGCCGGGCTCTTGGGTTGGACTCTCTGAACCTATTCCTTAGATTGGAGTCCCCTAACCTTTCACCTACTACCTGTGCTGTCTTAGACATATTGCCAAACTTCTCTCTACCTCAGTTTCCCCATCTGTAAAACAGAGGTAATAGTAGAATCTCACAGGGCTAATGATTCAATAAATTAGTATATGGTAGAAGTGTTTGGACCAGTGCCTGGTGTATGCTTTTTAAATGTTGGTATTACCATTGCTTTCACCAAGGGAAAATATTGTTAATAATATACATATTACATATTATTATATATGCATATATACATACACATATATATTTACACATACATACATGTTTGAACTCAGGACCTCATGCTTGCCAGACAGGAGCTCTTACCACTTGAGTCACTTCATCAGCCCTAACAATGTATTTTTATTTTGGCTGAGGATATAGCTCAGTGGTAGAGTACATGCTTAGCATGTGTGAGGTCCTGTATACAATCCCTAGTATAAACAAATAAAATATTTAATTTTTAATTGACACATAGTAATTCTACATATTTATGGGATGCAGTGTGACATTTCAATACATCCATACAATGCATCATGATAAATGATTTGTTTGTGTTGGGAACATTCAAAATCCTCTTTATTAGCTACTTGAAATGTTCAATTAATTGGTGTCAACCATAGTTATCCTGTGCTGCTAGACTTTAGAAGTGGCACCAGAGGAGACTTTTTGCTCACTGTGAGCACATCTGTTTTTCCCAGAATCAGCAGGGACCCTGGCTTAGGCATCTCAGCAGCCCCATCTCACACCGAGGGCCTAACCCCCAGTCCTATGAGTGTTTGTTGAAACAACAATAATTTCTACAGAGAAAGCAAGCTAGTGTGGAATGTCCAGGGTCAAGCACAGTTCCTGGTTCCATTGGTTGAGAGAAACACACTCAGAGTGCCAGTGCCCTGGGGCTCAGACTCCTTTCTCACAGGCAACCCAAAATCTAAAGCAAAACCTCAGTGCTGCAGAGCTGCAAAACAGTTGAGCAAATGAATGATGGAGGCATTGTACAACATTTGTTTATAACTGAATTTTATTTTTCACACTTACAAAAAGTAGTTAAAATTAATACACACATAAAAAGTTCAAATCATACAGCTTATATTGAGTGTGAAAGAATCACCTAAAAAGAATTCTCCTTGACTTTAAGGGCATTGTTTATCTAAATGTTTCCTTTATGTATGCAAAATCAACATGCAAAACAAAGCCTGCACCATGTAATATATCAAGATCCTGAGCTTGGAATTGGATTTGCCTGAGTTTGTATCCAATCTTGTCACTTTTTGGTGCTATGGCCTTGAGAATGTTACTTAACCTCTTTGTGCCTCCGTTTCCATGGGAAACAGAGATAATAATAACATCTACCCTAAGACTTATTGGGGTTATAAATTAGTTGGTACACAGAAGCATTTAAGATGGCCTCAAAAACAGAGACATAACTCAGAGAAGGTTAGCGATTATGTACACATATTTAAATAAAATATGAGATCATACTATACATCCTCGTTTATATTTGTTTTTCTGTGTAAAAAAATATTGTATTTGTTTGTGGTAGCTCACACAGAGCAATTCTTCTGTTTGATAGCTATTTTGTATAAATGTATAGCTCTCGGTAACCAACACCCTGTTGGTACTTGAATGTTTCTAATATTTTATTACAGTAAATAGCCACAATAAAAACCCTGGTTGCACATATATTTTTCCACCCTTGGCTAAGTATTTCTATAAGAAAATTCCTAGAAATGAAATTGCTGGATCAAAGTGTATACTTTTAAAATATTTTAATAAGTAATAACTTGTCAAATTGCCTTCCTAAAAGGCTGCATCACTTTACACTTTGATCAATGAGTATACTTTGTTGCCTTATGGTTGTGCAACATTTTCACCAGATTCCCCAATAATTTATTTCAAATGTCCCAGTATTACAGAATTAAGTACTTGACACTGCTACTTCTTTATCTTCCCCCAAATTGTAAACAACTCCTAGGAAGTTAGCAACCAATTTTCTGCAGTAAATGTATTCACACAGCCTGGCAAAAAATTTTTATGCCATTCACAGATGGGAGAGGAAAAAATGTTGGAGTTTTGTGGCCTTTTCCGCAGCCAATAAGGAAGAACATTTGAAATGAAAACCATCCACCAAAGTTTCGGAGGCAAGGTGGCTGTCTCTGCATCAGTCTTGTCTTCTGTATACTTGAGACTGTTGTCTAATGGACAAAAACCTCTCTGCAGTGAGTCTTATCGAGTACGTGTTTCTAATCCAGGGCGCCCCACCTGAGTGATGCTGGTGCACCCACTGCTCTCCAGGCCCAGGTAGGAACACAAGGACAACAGGTACACCCTGGCCAGAAGCTGAACAGCGCCACCAAGCTGGCGGGCTGCTTCATTGATGGCTGCAGCCTGTACCATCAATTCAATATCAATTTTAACCCAAGTAATAAATATACATAATGTTTAAGAGATACTACCACAAGCAAGATAGTGCGACAGGCTTATAACAGAAATCCCCCATGCCACCCCAATCCCATCCAGAGGCAGTAACTTTAATTTTGTAGGACTGCTGCAGACCTGATTATAGTGTCACTTTCCTTTTCTTCTCTTTTCTTTCTTTTTTTATGAGACAGTGTCTTGCTGTGTAGCCCAAGCTGCCCTTAAACTCTCCATCCTCCTGCCTCAGCATCCCAAGTGTTGACATTTCAGGCATGCTTGACCATACCTGGCAGGTGTCACTTCTTGATTTTGAAATTAGACCCTTCTATTAACTCTATGCTATGTAAGATAAGGATATAGACACACTCTCTCTCCCTCCCTGCCTTCCTCTCTCTTCCCTTCCCCCATGATTTTCACCTGAATAATTATATCATAATTTTTGTTAAGTCAATGCACTGTTTTACACTGTAACAACGTCACATTATTTCCAGCTGTGCCCTGAAGTTTATGATCGTCACAATTTTTTTTAATAAATTGTATTTGTTTCTTGACTCTAATAATCACCTCATGTCTTATTTGCTTCCTTTCAGACCTAACAGCTCTAATTTCTCTCCAAATTCTTTGCCAGGACTCAACTTCTCTGCAGTGGACTCAGCTTCATGCTTCCCCTAGGGGGCAGGCTAGAGCAAGGCCCTCTGGGGACTAGCAAGTCAACATTTGTATCACCTGGGGCCTTTCCAGGAATGCAAATTATCATCTCCTTGCCCAGACTTATTGAATGAGCCTGGGGGTGGGGCCTGGGAATTGGATTTAACCAGCCTTCCACGTGATGCTAATGGACGCTTAAGTTTGAGATCCCCTGGTAGAAAGGTTAAGAGTTTGGATGCCCAACCAAACTTAAGGTTGTCTTGTAGCAACTTGCAAGCCTCAGTCTTCCCATGCATCAAATGGGGACACAAACAGTCTCTCCCACAAAGTTTTTGTGAGCGAGATGGAGTTAGGCATCAGGAGAAGCTTGGTGCCCTGGAAATCCAGCTCCTCTGGTGGGGGAGGGGGTGTTCTCCAAGTGGCTGTATAGTTGGCCCAGGCCTTTCCAGTGTCCCCTACCCAGACCATTGCCTCCACTGAGGCGGTCAACTCAAGCTTCTTTCTTCAGCACCCCTGCACCTCTGAAGTCCTCCTGCACCCCTGATTTATTCTCTTTCTTAGCCCCACCCCCACCCCTCATTCCACATGATTGATGCTTGGCTCCAAACCCCATCCCTCCCTGCCCCTGACCTCGCCCAGTCCCTAGAGCCATCAACCCCCTCTCACATCACTTCCTCACTTCCCCCAACCTTTCCCTCCCAGACCAGAGTCTCCCTACCCCCCTCCCCTTTCCCATGGAACCAACTCCAGGGCTGGCTGCCTTTTGGGTGTTCTTAGCTCTCTGAAGAGTGGGGATGAGGATGCAGGCTGGGTTACTAGACCCAGCCTCGCCTTCTACCTTCTTACTCACTCCAGGCACTTCTTTTTTGTTTCTTCTTCTTCTAATTTTTATTTTTTATTTTGAGGCACTTCTTAATTAATATAACAACCTATCTGAGCGGCAGCTCTCTCATCTGTGAAAAGGTGAAATAGTATGTAGCCACACCACTGACCATGGCTCTTGGTACACAGCAAGCTCTCAGTAAGTCCCAAGTCCCAATGCCTTATTATGGCACTCCACCACATCTCTCTGTCCTCTTCCCCACAGCTCCTCCCTTCCCCCACTCACTGAGGCCCATCTCCATTGGCCCCCTTGCATGTTCCATCCCACCTCAGGGTCTTTGCACATGCTCTTCCCTCGCCATGGAATGCTCTTCAAGAAGATTTATGCATTTGGCTATTCTTTTGCTAAAATCAAGTCTCTCCCTAGAGGGACCTTTCAAACCATTAATTTTAAAATAACACCCAGTTCCCAGCTAACCCTTTTGTCTTCTTTATTGTCATTCACAGGCGAATATTATGTGGGGTCACACAACTGTCTCACTTTCTATTTCTGCCTCTCAGTCAGTGAACTGACTTTGGTCTTGTTCACCCCCATGCAGCAGCTCTAAAATTGCCTAGCACGTAGGAAGGGCTTTTTAAAAAGTCAGTTGAATGTTTTAGGTTTGGTGTAGTCATTGCCTTCTTCGACCAATATCCTGTGTGGAGAGGACATTGCGTGCAGTCCCTGGTGTACAGCATGTGAAGGAATTCCAGTCTGTATCCCAGGCCTCTTTCCTGAGCTCTACTCGTGCCTGGCACTGCCTGAGGTTCCAGGGACATTGAGGCAGGCATGATTGTGGACAGAGAAAATGTAGAAGAGGGATGGCTGGCTACCTTGGAAGCTGGAGGATAAAGAGCCAACCCCAGCTAAGCCACTTCCACCCTCCCGCAGTCTCACCTGTAAAATGAGAACAATGACAGTAACTACATCTCAGATTGTCATGAGAATGCTCTGATAATCCCTGTGCCTGGCAGATAAAAAAACATTCGTAGATGTTGGTTCTTTGTCATAATACTAACTACATACTTCTTCTGTGATTTAAGCAAAATAAAGAATAAAAATTTGGTTGAGCTGCTGCCGGTGGTTCAAGTTTGTAATCCTAACTACTCAGGAGGATCCAGGTTCGAAGTCAGCTGAGGCAAATACTTGTTGAGACCCTATCTCAAAAAAAAAAAAAAACCCATCTCTTGCTCTCTCACACACACACACACACACACACACACACACACACAAAAGGCTGGTGGAGTGGTTCAAGACATAGGCCCTCTGTTCAAACCTCAGTACTGCCAAAAAAATATTTCTTTTTGGTTGACTCATTAATGATTATCAAGTAGTTTTGCCCTTCTAATAGCATACAAAAGGACTCACACTTGCTCCAAGAACTTCATATCCAACTCCCTCAAAATTTAGGTGGGGAAAGTAGCCAGGAGGAGAGACACCACCATTCTTGTTCATCCTGTTGAGCCAGGGGTGTCAGGAGTGGGCTGGGCTACACAGGGCAGCTTCTCATTAAGAAACACTAGGTAAAGCACAGCTACAGGGTTTTGGGTTGCTTTTCACCTTTCATTCAAACTTTTTTTTTTTTTTTTTTTTTTGCGGTACTGGGGCTTGAACTCAGGGCCTATACCTTGAGCCACTCCACCAGCCCTTTTTTTATGAGGAGTGTTTTTGAGAGAGGGTCTCGCAAACTATTTGCCTGGGGCTGGTTTTGAACCATGATCCTCCTGGTCTCTGTCTCCTGAGTAGCTAGGATTCCAGGTGTGACCCACTGGAGCCTGGCTTAATCAAGCTTTTTTGTGAATATAATTTACATACAATAAAATTCTATCACCCAGAACACTCTCTTGTGCTCCTTAGCAGTCAATTTTCTCCTGAAAGACACCACTGATGTGATTTCTGTCACCAAAGGCCATCGTCACTAGACTATATTAATGGGCTCATATAGTAGGTAATCTTCCCCCATTCGCTGATGTGAAGCTGAAATACTGATGTAAACCTATTAAAAGATACAATTTGACTTGTTTTAGTAACTCTCCCTGGAAATGATCACCAGTCAAGATACTGAACATAACCAACACCCCCAAAAGTTTTGTACCCTTGTTTTCTGTTGCTCCTCCCCACCCTTCTGCTGATCTGCTTTCTCTCACTATAAATTGGCTTGCATTTGCAAGAACTGTATCGAGAATCATCCAGTGTGTATTCTGGCCTGACTTCTTTCACTCAGCATAATTATTTTGATCCATCCACACATTGATACTCCATGCTGTTAAGTATCAATACTTAATTCCTCTTTTTTCCTGGTATGGGAATACCACAATTTGTGGGTATTCAGTTATTGATGAACAATGGGAGTGTCTTCCAGTTTTGGACTCTTATGGAAAAAAAACACTATGAACATAACTACAGAAATGTATTTGTGGTTGGAGGTATGGCTTGAGCAGAGTGCCTGCTTTCCAAGTATAAAGCCCTGAGTTCAAATTCCATTCCCACCAAAAACAAAAAAAAAATTGTTAGTGAGCATAAGTTTTCATTTATCTCAGGTAAAATACCTAGACATGGGATTGCTGGGCTACGGGTAGATGAACTTTATATGAAATTGCCAAGTTGTTTTTTCCAAAGTGGTTGTACTATTTTATATGCTTACTAGCTGGCTAAAGTTCGACATCAATCCATCCTATCTCATGTTTTCATGCTTGCTGTTCCCTTTTCCTGCAAAGACCTTTCATTGGCTTTGGCATGACTGACCTCTTGACATTCGTGCTGTAGTCAATGTCATATTCCAAAGAGATTATTAGGAAGCGAATGATGTTCCCTTCCAGTACTTTATGATCCAGTACTGAATTTCGGAGACTAGGTCTTTAGAAAGAGGTATGAGGCTATGAAGGCCCTAATCCAACATGACTGGTGACTGATACACTGGACCAGAAAAGGAAGAGACACCAGAGATGCCCCTGCCTCACAGAGAAAAGACCATGTAAGGACATTTCAAGAAACCAACCGTCTATAAACCAAGGAGGGAGAAGCTAAACTAAACTTGTCCATACCTAGGTCTTAGATTTCTAGGCTCCAGAACCATGACAAAATACATTTATGTTGTTTAAGCCACCTAGTCTGGGATATTTTGTTAGGCATTACTAGCAGACTAATATAAAGACCTTCCAATCACCATGTTGAAACAATTATGATAAAACTTGTTTCAAACAATGTTTGTTTCAAGCATTCATAAATGAATGCTCAAACCAGTGGATGAGAATCTAGAGAAGAGGATAGTTGTCTCAAAATATCTTCCTATAAGATACTTTAGTTACAAAGGGGAAAATGTAACTTTACAGTACTGGCAGACATCACCTTAACTATGATCAAGGTTAATATCACCAATATTGAGACGAGCCCATGTCATATGGGCTTTCTTGATGTGAGACACTGAGGACATAACTTTCTTTCAGTAGCATTCTTGTCCAAAAAAAAAAAAAAAAACAAAAGAAAACACACACACACACACACACACACACACACACACTGAGCCTAATCAGAAGAAAATATCAGACAAATCTAGCATTAGTGACATTCTACAAAATAACTTCCCAGCACGCTCCAAAAATGTCAAGGTTAGGAAGGACAAAGAAAGGCTGAATGACTAAACTGCCTTCCCAGATTAGAGGCAACAAGTGATCCTGAATTGAATCCTGGAAAAATAGGGGTGAAGAACATTAATGGGATAATTAGCAAAACTTAAATATGAATGGTATATCAAATAAAATATTAATTTTATTTTGATCTTTGTACTGAGATTGTACAGCAGAATGTCCTTGTTCTCAGGAAACACACACATAACAAATATAAAATGTATAACGTCTGAAACTCTAAAATGACTTTTAAAGACGGACATATAAATCAGGAGTGATTAGGAGGATACAGGTTCAAGGCCAGTCCAGACAAAAAGTTTGCAAGACCCTGTCTGAACAGAAAAATCTGGATGCGGCTAGTAGAGTGGTTCAAGTGTTAAGAGCGCCTGCCTCGTAAGGGTAAGACCCAGAGTTTAAACTCCAGTGCTTCCCAAAAAAAAAAGAAAAAACTGGGTGCAGTAGTGTTCACCTGTCATCTCAGTTAAGGCAGGAAGCATAAACAGGACCATTGAAGTCCAGGCCCACTCAGGCATAAATGCAAGACCCTATCTAAAAAATAACCAGAGCAAAAAGCGTTGGAGGTTTAAGCAGTAGAGCACCTGCCTAGAAAGCATGAAACCCTGAGTTCAAATCCCAATACCACACAAAAAAGGATATATACATATTATATAAACACAATCTGTAGGCATCTGTATGTACACATACACAGGAAAGAATATGCAAGTGAAGCAAAACATAACAATTTGTTACTTTGGTTGAAAAAGTATCTGAAGCTGGGTATAACACACACTTGTTATCCCAGCGTAGTTAGAGGCCACCCTAGGTTACATGGCAAGACAGTCTCAAAAGAAAACAGAGAGAGGTAAGTGTATGAGAATTCTTCACTATTCTTCTAACTCATGTGTACATAAAAATGTTTAGCAGGGTGCAGTGGCTCACGCCTAAGATCCTAGCTACTCAGGAGGCAGAGCAGTAGGATCGCGGCTCAAAGACAGCCCTGGCAATTAGTTCGAGAGACCCTATCTGGAAAAAATCCATCACACACACACAAAAGGGCTGCTGGAGTGGCTCAAGGTGTAGGCCCTGAGTTCAAATACCTGTACTGCAAAAAAAAAAAAAAAAGTTAAGCTGGGCATGGAGGTATACACCTGTAATCCTAGCAGAGGTAAGAGTAGCAAGGTCTGAGGCTTGCTTGGGTAAACATACAGACCCTATCTGAAAAACTAAAGCAAAAGAGCTGGGGGACATGGCTTAAGTAAGTGGTAGAGCCAATCTTGAGTTCAAACCTCAGGACCACAAAAAAAAAAAAAAAAAAAAGAAAAAGAAAAAGAAAAAGGTATAGAGGCTTTTAGTGACCACACTGTCAGAAGTGGTCGGTCTCCAACCACAAGGACCTCTTTAATTCATTCTTTTTTTCTCCTTCACACTTAAATCACTGGCAAAAATTATCCTGTGCATCTGTTTGATAATAATATCTAATGTATTTTGTGTGCAAGACCTGCAAGACTGACTCTTATGTTTTAGGGTAGTTTAACTGTGAAATCACTATGAAAGAAAACAAGGTTGGTTAACTTGACCAAGGTCACCCATATGGTTTGTCTCAGTTACAAAGAACCCTCAACTAAAACAGACATTCTCAGGTCCTCTGCTTTTTCGTGCCTAGCCCATTATAGGCATTCATAAATATTAGTACGCTCAAATAACAACATTGGGCACCTAGCAGACACTGGGGTGCAAAGCAGTGACTATAAAAAACCCATGCCTAAAAGGTGCTTAGGCTGAGCCTTGTCAGCCCACACCCAATTAAGCACCAGAATTCTTTTGGCTGGGAGGTACGGCCCGCTCCTCTGCAGGGGAGGAAACTGAGGATTAGGGTGGGGCAACGATCAGCCCCAAATCACTAATTAGGTGGAGTGAGCACTGGGTTGGAAAACCCAGTCCGCGAGTTCCCAGGCAAGAGGTGTAAATCAATCTGACAAATCCAATCGCCCAATCAGTGTTTATTAGGAGCGGGCAGCGAGCGGCTAGTCTTCACGCAAGTCAGGAGAGAAGAGGAGGCTGGAGTGGTGCGTGGGCGACTGCGGAGACCCGGAGGCTGCCCGAATCGCGGAATTTTGGCGCGTATTTTTTGTTGGTTGATGTTCTCGCTGGTGATTGGGTCCTTGCGCGGCGTCCCGGGTGCGCCGGGTCGCGGCTGCTCTGTCGACCTTGGCACAGCCTGAGTGGCGCAGTAGTCGGCTGCCCTCCCGGGGGATGGGCCACCAGGAGTCTCCGCTGACCCGAGCAGCTACGAGGGGTGCAGCTTATATAAAGACGTTATGTAAAGGGCTCAGCTGGCGCGAACACGTGGAGAGCCACGGGAACCTGGAAGCCTGGGCCTCCCCCGTGGGCGCCGCCGCCACCACCGGGGCAGCACCAAGATCAGTCGCACGCCTGGCCCGGGCCAACGCCTCCCGCGCTACTCGGTCGCGGGGACTGCCCCGGCCCGGAACGGACCATCCCCAGGCGCGGGCTCCCAGGGGGAGACGGGCCGCCCGGAAGTGGAAGCGCACCGGCCAGGTAAAGTGGAGCCCTCGGAGTAAAGGCCAGTGCCGGAGCTGGAGCTACTCCCCGCTGCCGCCGCGCTTGGGGGCGGCCACAGGGCCCTCGGTTTGTCGCTTTCTAAGAGCCCGAACTTTTAGCCAATCGCCTCCACCCGCTGTCCTTGGGGACGTGGGTCGATCCGTTGGGCTCAGCTAGGGCTTAATTCAATGGACTGTTTACACCCGGGAGAACTCAAGACAGGATGCGGTAAGGGGAGGGTCTCAGAGGCGACCCAACAGGGGAAAACACTTAGAACAGTCCAAATCTCTCCTCTTTGCGATTTGCATAAATTTTGAAGGCTTTTATGTCTTGTTTTTCCTGTTTCTTCCCGATAAGTTACCGGAGAGAGCCGATAGCTCGTGCTTTTCTTTCCGGTTCCCCCTCTCAACTGTTGCTCAGTGGTTCCGGCTTTCCCGCTTTCCCCCTCCCTTCCCCAGTTCAACCCGCGGCTGTGGCTTCCGTCTTAAAGGGGCCGCGGCCGCCGGAGTTGGAGGGGGTGGGACGCTCCGCGGCCTGCGTTCCTTGCCTCCCAGCCACGGCCTGGTAGTTTAACCGACCGATTCTTTCGCCGGCAGGTCACAGCCCAAGGCCTCGCTCCTCCGCGTCTCGGGACCGGACGGAGGGATGAGGCAGGGGGGACCCGGGCAGCGCCGTTGCTGCTCCCCCCGCCGCCCGCAGCCATGGAAACGGGGAAGGAGGACGGCGCCCGCAGAGGTACACAAAGCCCGGAACGGAAAAGGCGAAGCCCAGTGCCGCGGACGCCCAGCGCGAAGCTGAGGCCCGCGGCGGCGGCGGCCCAGGCCATGGATCCGGTGGCGGCCGAGGCCCCGGGCGAGGCCTTCCTGGCGCGGCGGCGGCCGGAGGGCGGTGGCGGGTCCGCGCGGCCGCGCTACAGCCTGTTGGCCGAGATCGGGCGCGGCAGCTACGGCGTTGTGTACGAGGCAGTGGCCGGGCGCAGTGGGGCCCGGGTGGCGGTCAAGAAGATCCGCTGCGACGCCCCCGAGAACGTGGAGTTGGCGCTGGCTGAATTCTGGGCCCTGACCAGCCTCAAGCGGCGCCACCAGAACGTCGTGCAGTTTGAGGAGTGCGTCCTGCAACGCAACGGGTTAGCCCAGCGCATGAGTCACGGCAACAAGAACTCGCAGCTGTACCTGCGTCTGGTGGAGACCTCGCTCAAAGGTAGGAGTCCGCAGGCCGCCCTGCCCACGCAGGGCCCGGAGCCCCAGCTGCCTGGACCGCTGGGCCCTAACTGTCCCCGGCGCGCTCTAGGCCCTGGTCCTCTTTCGTTACCCTGGGCCCAGACACACCCTCCTAGGCCAGGAGTGGGGCGCTCTGTTTTCTACTGACTCAAGTCCCAGCCCCAAACGTTAGCTGACATTTTCATAACAAGAGATTGCTTAAGTGCTAACCATTATCTTAGTAATTACTCAGTAAGTGTGACCCGTTATTAAACCTAGGACTTTTAAAATCGATGGTGAGCAGAAGCAGGGGGATTCAGAGTTGTTGGCAGAACTGAAGAGCTCCACCACCCCACTTAGCTTCTCTTCTTTCTCTCCTAAAACAAAAAAAAAAAAAAAACCTTACCCATGAGCCCACTCCCTTTCCCTTTCTGGTTCCAAGTTTTCTGACATTCTCGGTCTCCACCCCCAAAACTTTTGCATCCTAGTCTGATTTCCTCTGAGGCCCCACTGGCCCCTCATCCCAGGGCAGTCAAGCAAACCCGGTCGGTTTTCTGGCTTAGTCCTCTGGGGCACACTAATAACCCACACAGGTGGGCCCAGAGCTGTCAATAACAAAACGTCTAACATCTTTCCCACTGTTTCACGTTTTTAATCTCTGAGGTTGAATGAGATTAGGTTTTACTTCTAAAGAAAATGGGCTCCTTAAGGCCCAGGGGCTTGCAGTCCTGGGGAAGAGAGCTACAGGTACCAGAGAATTTGTTTGGAGAGGAGAGGGACAGTGGACTAGAAAAGTCCGAGGAGGCTTCCTCAGGTCAGAGAATCCATAGGGAAAATTATTAATCAGAGTCCCGGCTTTGGTCTGAGCACTGAAGTGATTTTAGGCAGTAAGTTTTGTCCTCCACCAATAGAGAAATTAAGGTGAGCAAAAGTACAAATCTGTCTTAAGGTTAATCAACCTGAAAGAGAAGTAGGATTCAACTCCTGGTTTCCATGATAGCTTAAATGAGGAACCCATACCCTCATTCTTCAAGTCCGGATCCTTTCCTCCTAAGAATGGACTTTTAAGAAGTTAGGATTTAGGGTTGGGTTGGGTGGTTTCCTAAAATCTTTTTGGAGCTTTTGCTCAACTTTTCTATAAGATCCCACAAGTTTCCATAGATTTCAAGTCAGTTGTCTGACAACGGATTGGGTGGTGTTTTCTGTATATATCTCACAGTAGACTTTTTCCTTTATGCCCATCATTCTGCAAGGCTGGCCATCCCTCCAGGGTGAAAGCTTTTGTTTTGAAAAGATTCCCCAAGGAGATTATTTTACTTTCCTATTCCAGGAGCTCATCACTTAGCCTTTCTGTTCTGGGACACCTCTGTGGGTAATGAACGGGATGGACTTCATATTTCAGGATTGTTTAGGAATTTTTTTGCCAAACATTCCCTTCTAACCTCAGTTCATTGATGCTGGTCTTGAAATTTGAACTGCAGTTTACAGCTCTTGTTGACCCCAGCAGCATGTACTTTTAAACTTTCTTCAGATAGAAGTTTTACCAATTCCACCATAAAGTAGCAGCGTAGCATAGTAGACTTTGGCTTGTCCCAAAGTGAGTGATACAGGACATGGCACAAATGGAAAATCTGTGAGGATCATGCCTTTATAGGGCGGGATGGGCTAGAGATACGGGTACCTGTGTTGTAGTGATGCTGCGCACACTGGGTCAATAGATATGTCAGGATAAGGGGGAATTCACTGTCTGTCAGTTCAGGCTGCATCCTGAATCTTCTTCCACCTTCATCCTCTTTAGATTTAAGTTATTCTTGAAGTTTCCTCGTTTGACCATGGAACACATTGTATGTGTTGTCAGCAGTACCAAGTTGACAGCAACATTAGTATTTTCATCCTTGATTTGCAAAGTAAAACCAGAGAAATATTTCCCTTTAGGCCACATACTTAATATTGTCCCTTCTAGTTCTTTGGAGTCTTCAAAATATTTGAGCCTCCACAATGTCCTAAGACTGTGCAATGAAGAAAATGTACATTGTCTCTGCTTATGACAGTGACTGCTAAGGGACAGTCTTGCATGTCCTGTGTTAATTTAGTATCAACAACCTATTTACTATGTGCTAAAGTGGAGTACAAAGACCCAGATTTCCCTAGTTTAAGTTGTCCTGACTCCAGCTTCCAGCACTTACCAGTCTTGATCTGATCCAGTAATGTCAGAGCTGGAAGGAATCCTACAGGTAACCTAGTCCTGCCCTTAAACAGAAAAGTCCTTTGCAGTCACCCTTTGCCCCATGTCCTCCAATTTAGAACAATTTAAAATAGATCATAGTGATCGTGTGCCTTAAAGTCTCATCCACACACTTGGTACTGAGTCCCTACAGTGGTGTTTAAAAGGAGAAAACAAAAACAAACCCCGATCTGCCCGAAAGGAACTTATGCTGATAATATAAAATATCAGGGGTCATTGTGGTCACTGAAGGAAATGGAAGCTTAGCTCCTTAACAGGGCTTTCTCGAGTATGCAGAATTAAGAGAAAAGAGAATCAGGAGGTAGCACAGGACATGGCTCAAAAGAAGGATGCACAGCTATGGATTGGCAGAGACGAGACAAGTGGAATCTATTTCACAGAACAATGGAATATTTTTTTTTTCCTCCCCTGACTTTCAACTCCCTAGTGAGTATACAAAAGACATTTTTGTAGTCTCAAGAAATTACCTGATGTATAAATAATGCAGTATCAGAAAGAAACTTGGAACCCATTTAATAGACTTACATTCATCCTATCTTTCCTTTCTGTGTGAGCGTAGACCAAACAAATCCTACCCAGAGCATATTATAGATCCAGAAGAGGTCTTAGAGGTCTGACCTGGGCTCTATTTCATAAGGAAGGAAACAGGAGTTCAGAAAAGTGACAGGACTTGCCAGAAATGTGTTAGTGGCACAACTCACACCAACTCCCTGATTTTTGAAAACCAAATTTGGTTGATGGGTGAATGCTTTGTGTCTTGAACTTTTATGTGAAATTTTCATAAAAAGAGGAATTAGGGCATCAACAGTTGCTTTTGGCCCCTTTTTTTCCATTGCTAAAGGACTCTGTCCTGAATGCACCTAAAACAAAGCGCAAGATCGCTGCCACTTAGGAGACAGCAGGCCAGCCTGACTCATTTTCAAACTTAGAAATGTGTTGCTTTAAATCGTTTCTCACACACACTGGTTGGGCACCCACCAAGGAAAAAAATCAGAATGGACTCTCAAGGCACTAGATAGAAGATTGGAAGAGCTGGGAGCCTAGCTTGTCCCCAACTTGGTAAGACACTGCTGTTTTACCAGTTTGGAATTTACTGTACTCAGTGCCTTTGATAGTGCAAGAAGTTTGGAGCCTAGTTCCTTGGGCGGCATTCTTGCCTGTGCATCGATGCTGAGTGTCTGCTGTGAGCCAGGCTTCACATATGGCTTCTTTGTGAGGGATACACGAACCCAAATGAACATAGTATGGGGTCATAAGTGGTGCCACCCTAAAAAACAGGTTTCGCTCTTCACTGGGAGTTTAGAGGCAGGGAGAGAGAAGCAGAGAACAAAAGTAGCTGAGAGAACAAGCGTAGGGGAGACCAGGGAGTTGGCAGTGAATTAGTTGTCAACCTAAAAGGTCTCCAGGCTGTTGAGGGCTGAGGGAAGCCTTGGCTCAGTGCAGGACAGGGCCACCCCTTACCTAGGCTTTTAGAAAGCAACTCTGAGTTCTCTGCCATAGCGTGGGCTTCAGATAGACAGAGGTAGATTGGTGATCTTTGGCTGCCTTGACAGAGATAAAAGTGGCAAGTAGAACTCAGGACTTGGAGTCAAAACTTTAGTTCCAGTTTCACCATTAATGAGACCTAAACCTTGCTGACTACTATGTGTCGGATGCTGCTCTGCAGACTTGGTGCCTAGTAAATCATTCAGCCCTCAAAACCATCTCTCCAGGTCAATAGTGTGAGTATCTCTTACAGGTGAGATAACTGAGGCACTGAGGCCAATGAGATTGCCCAGTGTTACTGAGCAAGTAACCAAGCTAGGATTCAAGCCTAGGCATTCCATCTTGAGTCTGCTTTCCTGACCACTGTGGGGTATATTGGGCAGCAGTGGCTTCAGATCAGGGTTCTGGGATTTTTGGTACTTTACTCAGAAATTAATGGCTGTTAGTGTTTAATTATACATTAATTCCTGCTGTGGCACTGGTGATATCTGTTGTTGCTGTCTATGTATCACCACTGTCAGGGACTCCGTACCTGCTTTCTTGTCTGCTCTTGAATGTGTCAGGGACAACTGGTGCTGACTGCTTTCCTTCTGTGAGCATTGGGACTTTAGGTACCAGCCCCAGGAGATACAAACAACCCTGACTTAATTGAGAGCATTGTTTAATTGGGGTTGCATTGGGTAAGGCTTTTTATAGTATAAACTCTCAGGGAGAGCTGAGCTTTCTAGCAGAACATCAGTTCACCTTGAATTTGGCCTTTGGCGATATGCTTAGGGCTAGTAACCCTCTTGAGTGACTCAAATTCTGGATCCTGACCTAGTTGTCTTTAATTTGCATGTTCTGCATGCCCTACTGTTACCCTGTGCAGGCTCATTCTGCTCGCCACACAAGTGAAGCCAATTAGTTGGGAGGCAAGGCAGTGGTAGAGAAAATTATTACGTAACTACTACTGATCCTAAAGTGTCATCTCGCCAGGGAGCTGATTGAGGGACCTTTTGTATAGGAGATGGTGATTGCTGCCTGGTGGGCACCATCTCTCAGGTGGAGGTTTGTGGCCAGATGATACACATCTGGTCGCAATCCCCTAGTCATGAGGTGCTTTTTCAGTTCTTCAAAGCTCAAAAATAAAGATCACTATTTCCCTGGGTGATTGTTGTCACTGATTAGTTTGCCCAAGTGCAGGACATATTACACAATGAATGAGCTGGTGGGGCGGGGGCAGGTGCCTTCAGGGCCTCTTGCTGATCACCAAACTCAAGGTAATGAAAGATAACGTACCTTACCCAATTATTGTGGATGACAAAGGTCAGGTGAAGCTAACTAGGGAGTCAGGCAGAGATCTGGTCTCATTGTTCAGCTTCAGTTTTTCTACTTTTGCCCTTTTCTCTTTAAGCCTCTGCAGCTCATGATTCCTATCTAGGCTTATTTCGCCGATTTTTTAATGCCTGCTATGTTCATTCGAAGTAACGTGGGGAACCTTGACTTGATTTTTGTTGCACTACAAGTGCCCGGGCTAATGGAGGAGATGGTTTTAATAAGCAGATTGACTTTGCAGCCTGTGACAGGTGCTCTAGGAAACCAGCTGCCAGAAACGGGGACTAGTTGAGGGGAAGGAAGGGTGGATTGTAAAAGAAATTACCATGACCCACTAAGCTGAGGCTTGGGTGTTGGACAAGGCCCATTGCACATGGAGAGATAGTTGAGCCCAGACTGCCATGGGTTATTCCTACTCTGCTTGGCTTGTAGAATCCATGTTTTAACTGGATCCCTGGGAATGTTCCAAGTAGTGATAGCTTACTTCTTGGTATTTTCATATTCATTCTCATTTAATCCCCTCTGCTGTGACTTTGTAGTTTGATGTTACGGATGAGAAACACCAAGATCCATCAAGGTCAAGCACATTGTCAAATGTGTCACTAGTGAAGGATGGAGCTCTAGATTTCCATCCAGATGGTCATTCCGGTTTCCGTGTTCTTGGCACTCTGTCCTTGGTCCAGTTACCATTGGCCTGCTGCCAGTGGTGTCCAGACACTGAACATAATCAACAAGTTGTGTTAATCCATGTGTGCTCTGGTGTCCAGGTGCATGAGGGTGTGAAGGTGCTTTAACTGTCACAGTTGAGCCATATAACAGCCCAGTGGTATAGGGATTTCTTCCCAGTTTATGGAAGTGAAACATGTTATTTGCTTTTAAGGGCCTTGGATCATAACTGTCTAAGTGGAGAGGGTAGAGGGAGAATGTTGATACCAAGTTTGGCTGGCTCTATAGTCCTTGTCCTTTTTTTTTTTTTTTTTTTTTCCTGGACCTGAGGGTTCATTCTTGGCCTCTGGAGAACACCATATCTTGTCTGGCAGCCATTGTAACAGATCTATTTGACTAATCTTGGAACGTACTTTGGGCACACCCCATGGTGTTGACATAGCACTCTGCCTCTTCAGTGACATGACACAAATCTTTCAGACTGGGACAAGGGATTGATATGTACGTTCTTCTTTCTTGGGAAGACATGCTGCCGTTGGACCCTTCAGCCCATCAGGACTGGCCTTTAACTGAGCCAGTTCTTTTAAGTTCTTAACTAATCAAAAATGGGTAGTCATAACTTCATTTTTATGAGTAATCTTTTTTCTTTAGCGTAACTTGATACTATCTCATCGTTATTTCCCCTTCACATTAAACTTTGCTTATGAAGTGTTACATTAACTACTTCTTTGACTTTTAAGTCAGTTTGTTAAAGTATAACATGACTCTTTAAGGCATTTAACCAAGTAACAAATACCATAATGAACTGTTGCTATTCTTAGACAATTTTTTCTAGGGCCTTCACTTTTACTATGCTATATAGAAAATCATATCCAAGTTTTTTTGATGTTTAGTGTATCTTTGTTTTTTTTCTCTTTTTTGGGTACTTTTAGAATAAATTCTTAGAGTGGGAATTGTATGTCAAATGGATTAAGCATTTTATTTTATTTTTTGCAGTGTTATGAGTTGAATCCAGGGCCTCATGCATGCTAGGCAAACACTACCACTGAGCTACATCCCCAGCCCTAGATTAAGCACTTTAAAAACTTGTACATACTATCGAATTGCTATCATCTGAGCACATTGAATTGAAAATCCTACTGACAAATGAGTCTGCATCTTATGCAGTTGGACAGTGGACTCAGGGACTTGGGTGAACATTGAACTCCTCGAGGTGCACATAAAATCTCCCCTAAGCAACTTGTGCCAGCAGAGGAAATAAAAACTGCTGCTGGACCCAGCAGGCAACAGAAGAGCAGTGGAAATACTGTGTCCCCAGCTAGCTGTGAGATCATAGGCACCTTGGTTAATCTGTTGAGCCTCAGTCTCCTCACCTGAGATTACTGTAATCAGGGTAGGAGTTTGGAGTAAAGACGATTGGATAGAATACTCTTAATTCTTCTGTCACATTACACAAAATGAGTTACTAACTTCTATTAATACTAAACTGCCAGACCTTTTTCCCATCCCTTTCTAGCCTCCTCCCTTACCCATCCTCACTCCTGGTTTCAGAACCTCTTGATAAACTCTCAGTACTCATCTGTCATTCGTCTCCAGCCCCTCAGCCTCCTCAGGGAATTTGTCCCATCCAGTGTCCCAAGACATACTGTTTCACATGTTAACATCTGTAAAATCAGAAGTGGGATTAGTGATGTGTCATAGTGTTGTCAGTAGCCTGTAAGCCTTACATAAAAGGTAGGACAAATTGAGGACTTCATAGATTCAGTAAGCAGAATAGCTTTCTAAAATAGATGGAGACCTTTGAGTTGCTTTCTGTTGCTGTACTCTGCCCACCTGCTGCATCTCTGTGACTCCCCTGGGCTCTTCGGGTCCCTTGTTGTACCTCACATCATCCTCCTGGGAGATGCAGCTGAAGGGCCTCTTGCAGTTGTGCTCAGCCTGTCTTTTTCTTCTGTCTCCACTCCTCAGGCAGAACTGGGCACTCTTAGCTCTCCTATCTGTAGTCATTATGCTTCCAAGTACTAGAAGCCTTTGCAAGGGCGAAGACTTCTTAACTTACCTTTGCTCTCTGGAGTCTGACAAGCCATGTATGCTCAGGAACTGTTTGGATGGAGTTAACTAGAAGCTGGACAGCTAACTTCTAGAAAAAGCTTTGGAATAGGTTTTTAAAATGCAGAGTATTTTGTATCTCTTTCCAGAAGATGACTGCCTTTCCAGAGCTCATACTGTTCACTACTGTTAGGTAGAGCCTGCTGGCCTTGGTTCTTCATAAAGCAGGCTACTCCTCCCCACCCCCAGGTACTGGAAATTAAACCTAGGCCTCATGCATGCTAGACAAGTGCTATAACACTGAGCTACATCTCCAGCTCTTTTTATTTTGAGACAGGGTCTCTGTAAGTCTCCTAGCTTGGTCTTGAACTTGCCATCACCCTGCATCAGGCCACTTCGTTTGTTGTGGTATTGGGGTTTGAACTCAGGGCCTCACATTTGCTAGGAAGGCTCTCTACCACTTGAGCCACTCCGTCAGGTCAGCAGGCCACATTTTATTGGAAGACTTATTTCCATGAGATGGTTCACATCACCTGCTGGTTTGGGGATTGTTACAGTATTTCGTCTCCCTGCAGAGAATACATTTTGAAGTACAGAATTTATTTTGTGGTCAGCTGCTTTATCAGACTTGAGGGAAAGGTAGCAAAACTCCCCAAAGGCAGGCCTGCCTCTTTAATCACAGTGTGTCTTTTCAGCTCCCGGTGAACTGGGAGACAGTATTGTCTGCTAGAAGGATGTGGCTGTGGAGGCTCACATCCCACCTAACCACTCATGGCAGTGCTCTTGGGCAGGTGACTTGCCCCTCCTTACAAGTGTCTACAGTGTCCAGTGAGATGAGACTGAGCTTCTAAAATAAGTCCTGAAACCCAGTGAGCTCCTAAGGGTTCATCTCCCCAAGTCCTTACCACTTCCAAATCATACTCAGTGTTTTCTCCCTTCATGGAAAGGAAGCTAAATTTTTAACTCTTAATATAACCCTTACAGTGTCAGGTTATACCAGATAAGGAAATTATAAAAACCAAGTAAGAATTATTTGTTTCTACCAGCTTAAAAAACTAAATTTCACATGGGGATTAGCAGCTGCCACATGTCTATTCCAGTTATACATCCCAAAAGTGGGGAAATAACCAAGGATGGGATTGGGGACCTTCTGTACTCTCTGCAAGATTGGCCAGAGCTAAAACTCATCAACCACCTGACTTCTATCCACTCCTACTCTGTCTGGTGGAGCATGGTGTATTTTGGGCCTTAGAAATTAGCATCATTTCAGAACCACGGTTCCATAATCCCCAGTACTTTAGCCATTTTCTCTTCCCCAGTGACACTTAGTGATGACTACGGTTCCTCTGAGGAGGCTGGAAGTCTAACCCCCATCTCAACATTTGCAAAATGTGCTAGCATTTCTCATGGTAATACAGAAGAATTAACCCATGGGTTGCTAACCAGAATATCTGGTATACTTTAACAAAAACTAAAATAAGGTTTTGAGGCCAGGGTCTTACCTGGTCAGAAGAGAGAAGTTACCTGGAAAACCAGGCAAGTGTAGATTGGCCTTCAAATATACATTCATTTGCACCTTAAGGACTTGGCTGTGAAGGTTCATTGAGGGGCCACAGTTACCATCTCTGGCAGAGATTGGTGGAGATGCTTTTTCAGTAGCGCTATCACCCTAAACGAAACAGCGGCCTGGTGTAACCCAAGGTCCTCCTCGCCTGCTCAGAGTAGTTCTGTCTCTGGGACTGGTGGCTGTGCTCCGTTGTTCAATTCTGTCCTGGTCACTGATGCTGAGTTCGTTCTAAGGGCGTTTCTTCCTCCTGGTACTTTCCTCAGCACTAGCCCCCTGTAGCTCCTCCTGACTTAGGGCGCTCTTTACTCTTGTTTTCTTTCTCTGGGTTGTTATAACCTGGACCAATATTAGAGCCTGTTTGGCAGACTTGTTTTCTTATTTCCCTCAGTTGCCATAGTTACCAGCTTTGTATATAAAATAATCCTCATTCTCCATCCTGTATCCCCTCTGCCCCAAGCTCTCACTGTTTTCTGATGTGGCCTTGCAGAAGGAATTTTAATTTTCCTTTCTGGCTCTGCCACCAGGAAACACTTCTTGCTTTCCTCTTGCTCTCTCAAGTCTAGTTGGGGTGGATGTAGTGTTTTTAGTTAGCCTCACTGATTGCCAGTGACCTAGAAAGAGGATTATGAGAGGGGAAATAACTGTTCTGAAGAAAAAGCCATCTGCCCTTAACTGGTTCTACCTGTATTACTTTGATTTTGAGTAATATAAACAGATAAATTATATGATTGCAGGGAAAGCAAAGTCTGTCTGATTGTGGTCAAAACCTTAAGTCTTTGTCAAGTCATCTTGGCTCATACAGAACTAGAACTCCCAGACCTCTAGTGTCTTGGTAATTTCAAGGCCATTTGGGGTAGTGGGGAATTATCTGGATCACAGATCATCTTTACAAGAGGTACTGTAAATAAACGGCTAGTAAAAAGAACCCTGTGGCAGAGGCTGAGGAAGTGCAGTCCTTACCTTTGGTAAGGTGGTTGTACCATGCTGGAGCCAGAGGGCTTCTTAGGTCTTGGCTCTGTTACAAATGACCCATGTGATCATCTGGGGCAAGTTCCATCACCTGCAGGCCTAGCCTTTTCATTAGCAAGCTAAGATTTCTGCCTACTTAGACTTAGCTTGTGGGGTATCTGTCATCAAATAACCTTCAGGTGAGGGCTCAATGCATCCTTAGTTGCTTTGTAAAGAATGTTGGGTTGACTTGGAGAAGCTGGTCACCAGCCCACATGACTCAGTTCTACCTTATACATCTACTTCAGAGTCCACTGTTCCCACAAGACTTCGTATATACACCTTCCTGATCCATTTGTCCTTGTGGCATGTTGTCTATGTCCCATCTCCACCTAGACTCCCTTCTTGTGTCCCCCTGCTGATTGTTGCTGTCTGTTCTTTATGAAGGATACCTTGGGTCCTGCCCCTTCTGACTTCCTCACAGCTGGTGAGTCCTGCCCACTCTTCGTTGTGGTAGGAGTTGACTTGCTGCCCGTGATAATTACTGTCATAGGTACCTGTGAAACTAAGCTCTGTAGAGCTGGGGCTAGCAGAAGACATTGATGGATTTGAGTATGTTTCTGAAATGCACAAACTTGTAATGCTGTTCTGCATGCATTAATTAGAATCCTTCTGCAAGTCAGGGAAGAAGAGATGGAAGGTAATCTGCCTGGCACGGAGTAACAGTGACAGTGGAAGCAGCACATACTTGACAGCCTTCGTACACTGTACTTCTCTCGTCTTTCCAGCAGCTCTAGGGCTTTGGGGTGGAATGATGCTCCCAGTCTAAGGCAGTGTAAACAAACAAGTGGCTTCAGCCAGCCAGATAGCATCGGATCAACCCAGTCTCTTAATTTCCATCCCCTTGTCGCTGGTGCCTATGTTGTATCTCAGCTTGTGCTGTATGGGTAGAAATGGGCTTGTGTATATAGAGTTGTTCAGATCCTTTTGGAGCAGTTGTGTGTCACCACTGCCATTCTTTAATATAGTACATTCCTTTGGTCCAAAGTTAATGTGAATGTGTCCATTTCACCAAGCTCTTTCCTGTCCTCCTTTGATATAGGAGAAAGGATCCTGGGCTATGCTGAGGAACCCTGTTATCTCTGGTTTGTCATGGAGTTCTGTGAAGGTGGAGACCTCAATCAGTATGTCCTGTCTCGGAGGCCAGACCCAGCCACCAACAAAAGCTTCATGCTACAGCTCACGAGCGCTATTGCCTTCTTACACAAAAACCACATCGTGCACAGGGACCTAAAGCCAGACAACATCCTCATCACTGAACGGTCTGGGACCCCCATCCTCAAGGTGGCAGACTTCGGACTGAGTAAGGTCTGTGCTGGGCTGGCACCTCGAGGCAAAGAGGGCAATCAAGACAACAAAAATGTGAATGTGAATAAATACTGGCTGTCCTCAGCCTGTGGCTCAGATTTCTACATGGCTCCTGAAGTCTGGGAGGGACACTACACAGCCAAGGCAGACATCTTTGCCCTGGGCATTATCATCTGGGCAATGATAGAAAGAATCACTTTCATTGACTCTGAGACCAAGAAGGAGCTCCTGGGGACCTACATTAAACAGGGGACTGAGATCGTCCCTGTTGGTGAGGCGCTGCTAGAAAACCCAAAGATGGAGTTGCACATCCCCCAGAAACGTAGGACTTCCATGTCTGAGGGGATCAAGCAGCTCTTGAAAGATATGTTAGCTGCTAACCCACAGGACCGGCCTGATGCCTTTGAACTTGAAACCAGAATGGACCGGGTCACATGTGCTGCTTAAATTCAGGGCTGAACATCTTGGGTGTTTTTAAACAAGGTGAGTGCTCTCATCTTCTGCCTGCATATCTTTGTCTTGCACCATGGGGTGGGTAGGCCTTGTGGAGTCAGGGAGGTTATCAAAGATTCTTCCCACCCCCAAGTATTGCTGGGGAGATAGGTGAAATTATTTGAATATAAGTTGAGACATGTAGAGAAGTCTTTTGAGAGGAGGTTGTTTGGGCTGAATCCCATAAGTTCTTTAGAAATACTTTTTCCCATTGTCAAGTAGTAAATGCTCACTATAGAAAATGCACAGAAGAGGTGCAGCTTTTCAGAGAAGAAACAATTGCTAATTGTATTCCTCCTGTTGACACATCCAGTTCTATGTGTTTTAGGTCTTACTATAACAAGGCTGTTTCCTGTTCTTCCACTCAGGGCTGATCTCAGCACCCCATCACACTTGGAAAAGATGGCTTTTGGTTATTATATGACATCATCATATGTAGCATAATTTAACCATCCTACTTTAGATACCAGATTGTTTCTCCATTTTAGAGTTTATGTAGAATATATTAGTGATAATATTCTATGGAAACCTTTGCTGGTTTAACAGAATAATTATGGGTTTTCATTTGTCAAGTATACTACTAGGCTCTGGGGTAACATGATAAGCAAAAGTTTCCTCACCCATATGAATTCTGCAGCTTAATTAGGTAGAGAAACATTCATCAGTATTTATCATAGTTGTTTTACAGTGCAGAAGAATACTGAAGGAAATTGATATCTTGGGATGGTATCCAGAGGCAAAGAGTAAAGAATTGGGAGTAGTGGGGAAAATCTGAGTCTCTGTAAAGGACCTGGTACTAGGGGGAGTCTAGCATATTGGAGAGACTAGACTAATGTGGGTTGGTGAGGAGTATAGACATGTGGAGATTGAGGACAGGGATCTGCAAGATGGGACAGTGTGTACAGAGGTTGGGTGGAAAATCCAAAGATGTGGACCTAGAACAGCAGTGGCAGTTCCATTAGACTAGATTGAAATCTGAGTTGTGGACAAGACAAAAATGAGAAATTGGCCACCATACATGCTAGGTCTTTTTACACATACCGTAAGTGATTTATCCAAGATGCTGTTAAGAGCAGGAGTATAATACTTAGCCCCCTTACGTGTTGTTTCCTTAACATCACAATGGAAATAAACTGTTCTTAGGTTTTGCTGAAGCCTTGTTAAGAAGGTGGGGGTGATGCTGTCTCAGTGGTCACAGGAAGGAACATTAGGCACAGGGCCTCCATTACTTAAGTCACTTAGTCCCTTCCTCTCCCTTGGTTACCCTTGGATTTCTGGGTGGAGTTTGTTCATACTGAGTCAAGGAGATTTACATCTGTTGTGTTTTCAGTGACCACATTTCTGAGTGAGTCACTAGCCTTAACTCTGTCGTTCCACAAACATTTATGCGTACCTTCCAGGTGCCAGGCCAATTTGTCTACCACCCATTGAGTAAGACAGTAGCATTTCCCAAAGCCAGCCTGGGGTAGTGCTATGTTATAAACCCAGAAAGGTTGGCTAGCCAGCATATTAATTGTATTTCATGCTATCACTTTCCATTTCCAGCTTGGCCTTTCGGCTTTTGAAAGACCTCCTAGAATTCAAGTTTGCCCCTGTGTAGGAGGAAGGTTATCATTTTGGAAGAGGAACCTGAATTTGGATTAAGATTATGGGGTTGTCACAACTAGTTGTGAGCTCCCATTTGAACATCCACATTTTTAAGATTTGCACTGCTTTACAGGGCATAGTTTTAGCAAAATGGGAGTGATTCCTTCATCTATGAGAAATAGGTGCTCTTGAGGAGTTTGGAACTTGTTTACAGGTAAGTATCCCAGGCTATTTGGTCAGTTCACTAGTACCCTGCTGGTGGTGCCATTTTGACTCTGGCCTGTCTTGCCCTGTCCTAGGTGTGCATTTAGAATTGTGAGACTGGGCCCAGGTTTGTGTGACTAGAACGGGACCTTAGGGTGCCAAAAATGTCAGATAAGTCGGAACTGGTTGGTTAGAGAATCCAAAGCTTAAGTTGAGAAGAACATTGAGTCAGGTTCTCTTCCCCCTGCCAAAGTTTAGAGATGGTTAAAGCTAATTCCATTTATTCATTTAACTTATTTATTGGGACACTGTTTGCCATGTACCATTTTAGGCACGGATGATACATTAGTGTACAAAATACATAAGTTTCTATAGTTGTGGAATTTAGACTCTACTGAGAAGACAGTGAACACAGGTCTCCTATTAGAAAGGGCTAAGTACTGAGAGTGTTCTAGCAGAGCAGGGTAAGGGATCAGAATGCTGGGAGCTAGTGGTATTGTTTTAAGTGGAAGAGATCAGGGTGGGTCTCCCGGAGACAGTAACCTAAGCACAGGTTAGGAGCTGAGGTAGTAAGTCTTGGATTTCTGGGGAAAAGCATCTCAGATATGAGGCAGTGTAATGGCCTCAAAGCTGGCAGTGAGCTAGGAGGAGGGCATAGAAAAAGAGCAGCAAGTAGGATAGGAGTTGAGTAGAGTAGGCCTTGTAGGCCATTGCAAAGATTTTGGCTTTTATTTGGGTGTGAGATGAAATGCCATTGGAGTGTTTTGAGTTGTGTGGTGTCTCATCCTTTGAAAGGATTGCTTTGTCTGCTGTGATAAAAATAAACTGTTGGGGAGCAAGTGAGGAGATAAGATGGGAGCTAACAGGATTTCCTGTGGATTGGATATGAGGCATGAAAAGGTGTTAAAGATGACTCCAAGTCTCTGGCCTAAGTGATTGAAAGAATGGAGTTACTGTGATGGCACAGGGAAGACGCTGGGAGGAATGGGTTTGGCTGAGGAAAGTTAGGCCTAGTCTTCTGAAACTTTGGCATAACCTACTTAGAGTACAGATGTAGAGTAGGTAGTTGGTGCATCTGGAGTTAAGGGGAGGGGTCCAGCATAGACATACAAATTTAGAGATTACCAAGACACTGGAGTGGGTATAGGTAAGGTCAGAGGACTAAGCTGTGGGTTTCTCTCAATATTGACCATTGGATTTAGCAAATGGGAATTCATTAGTGCTCTTAAGCCACTTTTGGTGAAATAATACACACCATCTAGAGTGGATTTTTTTTTTTTTTTGTGATGGTGGTGGTATTGGGGGTTTGAACTCCAGGCTCTCTCACTTGAGCAACTCCTGCAGCCTAGAGTGGATTTAAGAAAGAATAACAGGAAAGGGTTTGGAGACAATGAGTGAATAAACTAGTGGTTTTCAAAAGTTTTGGGTGTAAAAGCCCCTTTACACTACTGAAATAGAAGACTGCAGTGCTTTTGTTTTCAGTTATATGGGGATATTTGTAGTATTAAAAATTAAAGCAAGTTTTGTTTTTTTTTTTCCTTTTTTTTCCGGTGCTGGGGACCGAACTCGGGGCCAAAGCAAGTGTTTTTAATGTTTTCAATAAATAACTACATACCAGTTACATGTTGTCATAAATACCATATTTAGGCGGGTAATCATAGCTACCTGGGAGGCAGAGATCAAGGTTCAAGGCCATCCTGGGCAAAAAAATTAGATTCCATCTTAATAAGGTAGGCATGGTGGCTCATGCCTGTGGTAGGCATAGATGGGATAAATCAATACAAGATCCTGTTCAAAACAATGAAGCAGAAAGGGGCACTGGGTATGGCTGAAGTGATAGTGCTTGCCTAGAAAGAATCCTAAGTTCAAACTCCAATACCACCAAAAATAATGTGTGCATCTGTATAATATTTTCCATATTTAATGAAAAATAACTTCAATAAGTAAAATTTCCTAAGTAGAATAGCATTGTTTTGTGTTTGCAAATTTATTTAATGTCTGCCTTAATAATTAGCTAGATTCTCACTGGCTTCTGTATTATTGTTTGGTGCCATATCAGTCATCATGTAACTTCTGAAAACTCCATTGTACATTTAGGAGACCAAGTGAAAAAGGTAAGTAATGCCCTGTTGTTTTTATGAAAAGGTTTGGCTTTTCCAAACCAGAGTGCACAGTAAGAGCCATTGGTACATACAGCTCTTTCTGAGGAATTTTGCTGTAAAGAGGAGCTGAGAAATGGGAATTAACTAGAAACCTAGAGAGAAAGGAATTTGGGTTTCCAAATGAAGGGATAGAACTTGCATGGCCTGATCCTCCACAACTTTACAGTTTGACTTGTCATGGCTCAAACTTGTGGCAGATAAAGCACATCTGACCACAGCACTAACTTGAAGAAACACCTCATAATCTAAGATCGTAGATTTCAGAGTAACATTTAGGTCAAGCTTTTTTTTTCTTTTTCCAAAAACGAAAGGAAGTACACTCTGGGTTGCAACTTGGGATTCCTCTGAAAGGATTTAGACTAGTGACAGTGCAGCGATTGAGGCCCACTTCGGTGGTTTACTGGCTGCGTGACCTCAGACAGGTTATTTCACTTCTCCCAGCCTTGTTTTTGTTATCCATAAAATGGAGTCCATTATATTTATCTTAGGTTGTTGGAGGAATCACAGGAGGTTATGGAAGCGCCCTAAGTGAGCTGTGTAAATGAAGTGCTGCACAGACAGTTTGGACATGCCTGTTACCCTGAAATGGAGGCATTCGGGGCCTCTCTGCAAACAGGGATCTCTAGTAGCCTTGCTTCTAAAGATTGCCGAAGAGCTTTTCCTTTAAAACACAGTGATATCCAAGGCCACCTTGTCTAATTGCTTATTCCAGAAAAATGTATCTATTTTTAACAATACAGTGATGGGCTCTAGCTCTACCTTATTTGTCACTAAATAACTCCTAATGAGTCCTCCCAGCCAGCCACAGCTTTACCCCCACACAGAAAGCCATCCAAGCTGATGTTCCCTGTTGCACCACATGCACATTACCAGGGAGGGCATGGTGCACTCATGGGCCAACTCTGCCATCCAGTACACAAACCTGTTACGAGGGCCTTTTGGAGCCAAGACCTTGAGTGATGTCTGTTTGGAGTGAGCAGTTAAGGCCCGCTGAGGGAAATCAGATGTTGATGTGACCTGACGGGCATCTCTGCTCCGTATGAGATTTTCTAATGGCCTACTGTCACTGAAACAAACCTCAGGCCTGGTTTCTTGTTGAAGTCACAGCTAATAAGAAGCAAAGCATAGATTTGAGCACAAGTATATTGTGAATGGTTTTGACCAGTGTGGTGTATTACCTCATTGAATCACTCATAAATTTCAGATATTCTTTGATTGGATTAAGCAAACAGTTGAGCATCAACTAGATTAAATTTGCTGTCCATCTAGCCTTGGGCATTCTCAGATGAGTGATGGACATGAGGCACTTAGTAGGCTTCCCATGGGAAGTAGTTTCATCTACTCTTGAGAAAGTTAGAGTATGCTGGTAGGAAATGAGGTAGTCCAAAAAGTGTGAGCAAGAGAGCTTCACATGACAGTAGTGCTGCCAAGGGCCAAGGTCCGTGGTAGATTCTGCCCCTCAGAAACTGATCTCAACTTAATTTCTGGTAAAGCCTTGAATTGCCCAGCTGGATGGTGGGAAGAGGGATATGCTACCTGTGCAGTCTAGTGGATTACTGAATACTTAAGAATGGGGGCCTAATGTAAAGTAGACCATTTGAAGGTAGGGGACTTTGTATCCATTTGATCAGTTTTTTGTTATTGTTCTAGTCAGGTCTAGAACCTCTGAGCCTTCTTCCCCTAATCTTTTGACTCCATCTATACAGTGGGATCACTGCCCTGCCATACAGAGCACTTCACAGAGCTGTGTCAGAGGGGAGGGGCTATGAGGGAAGATGTTTAGATCTCTTGCCCTAGGAAACTTAAGCCCAGCCTTCAACTGTGAAGACCCTGGTGGCTCTAAGTACCACTACACAAAGAGAAGTGTCCCTTGGGGTATTGTTTCTACTGGTGTTTTTCTGAGGCCTAGGCCGCTCCCTTGTAGCCCGATGTTGGCATCTCTTGGTTTCCCCTGCTGTGTTAGCAGGAGGAGGCTGTCAGTTATGTAATGGGGCTCTAGCCCCCAGGGATCATCTGTGCCTGAAGCTTTGTAGGACATGTGAGCATCTGGGAAGGGACAGGCTTGCTCCTGGGCTGTGGAGGGCATGACCTAGAAGCTGCTCATGTTCTCTCTTAATGCTATCCTTGGCTGCACTCAGGTGGGGCAGCATCCCTTTGGGCAAAACTGGAAGTGCTCTGATGATTGTCTCCTTGTAGGCAAAGCTGCTTGAAGCTTCTGGGCTCTTCATCTCCCTTTGCCTCTGACCCAGGGACACAAAGGCACTGGTACTGACAAAGTAGCTCTGGTTACCAAAGCCTGTTTTGAGGGGCTTTTGGCCCTGCTGTTTTTCTCCTCTATCTCTGAATAAGCACCATCCTTACTGTCATTACGCATCACCAGCCTAACTCTTCTGTTTTTGGCTCTCATTCTACAGAGGAGGAGCAATCACTTTGGTAGGGTTTTGAGAGTCGGAACTTGACACAAGATGTGTCTGAGTGGTGGTTCTGCTGTTCCTTCTGCCTCCTGTAGCATCTTTTGGTGGGTTTATACTTTTGAGGCAGATGGTGGGTTCCCCCTCCACCAAACACTACACCAATGGCCCAGTAGTCTCAAATGTCCAGGGAGACAACTGATTTTGGCCAGGCACACTGTAGCGGGCCACCAGCCACTCCTCAGGTGAGATCAGCCTACATACATATTCTTCTCGGGTCACCCTGACACAGCTCCACACATGGGTAGGGGAAGCAAGGCTGGGATGAGGCACTCACGTAACCAAGGGTCCTGCAGCAAAAGAGGCTGGAACAGGCTAAAAGGTTAGAGTGCGAGATCCAAGCACACCCCTACCCCAACAACTAGGAGAGCTTTGGGCACAGAGAAGGGGCTGAGAGTCGAAGAGCGCAGCACTAGGCAGGAGGAGAGGGCCTTGGTAGCAGATAGCATCATGTTGTCTCTGGGTCCTGGTACTCTAAAAGTCTGTTCCCAGCAAAAGGGCAAATCTTCCAGTTCCTTCATTAAAACCTACAGAAGCAAGGGTGCAGTCATCCTTGCCAGCTCTGATTGGAGCTGCCTGCAGCCCTGGGTTGAAAAATTCTAGGGTCAAGTCAGCTTTGGTGGGCAGCCTTCCTTCCTAGCATTTGGCAGGTACTTCCGGTGCTGGTATTGGTCATTTAGAGCCCAGTGTTGTCCCCTAGGAGATTAGTTTAGTAGTGGACAAGACTTGAACACTTAGTTGTGGTGAGCTACAGTTCCAAAGAGATATGGGAAGACTGGAGAGCAGAAGGAAGGCCTTGTGAAGGTGTGGTATTTGGGGGTGGTTCTTGAAGGAGCCTTAGGGGTCCAATGGAACAGCCAGGTGAGATGTGAGGAAATCACATGTCTGGGTGCATACTGAGGCTTTGTTTGACATAGTACTGGAAGCTGTGAGTGGAAGGGGCTGTTGTAGTGAAATTCCCAAGTGGAGATAATGCGGACCCAGGCCTGGGGAGATTGCCCAAGGTTTTGTCTTGATAAACTAGAACAGACAAGCTTCCAGCCCTTCTTTTTCATTTCCACTAGTAAGTCCTTTGTGGTATTATAAAATCAGAGAAAATGGAGACCTCCTTCAGCACTTCTAGGACTCTGAGGCATGGCAGGTCTTAAAACTGCCAACCAAGTTTAAAATAAATCAATACCTTAAAACACTGCAATGAATTTCCCAACTTTAAAGGAATTTCACTTTCAATAAGAGGTGCCAGGGGAAAGCTATAACTCAGCCTGCATCATACAGGTCAGAAAAGAATTCTGTATTTTGTTTCTTTGTTAAAGAAAGTGATGTCTAGGGACTTAGGAGTGGATTGGAGCCACCCAGGCACCTCACGAGGCATAGTGAGAAAAACTAAATTCTCCTGTTTTCCCAGACTACCTAGAGGGTTTTGAAGTGGGGCCAGGGAAATAATCTTGTGAACAATGGGTGTGTTTTTTTCTGAATTCAGAAGCATAGTACTGCAGCAGCGATGAGAAACAGGCCGACTTTGGTATATCATGTTGGGTTTTAGTATTGATCATTTCTTCCAATGAGAAAATTACCAAGATGATGTGAGCCAGTTGACTCATTCTACATCTACTTCCATCCTTTAAGAAAAGGGCCACTCTTAAAAACTAGGTGCATACGCCTTTGTTTTTCCCTTTCTGCTCTTTTTCAGACATGCCTAAGACATGCCCTTCTTGAAAGCTGAAGTCTTAGGGCAAATCTAAATTCTCTCAGTGGCAGTGTAGTGCTGTGGGAATTTGGCAGATTGCACGGCCCAGCCCCTTGTACCAGACATAGAGAGAACTAGAAGTCACAAGCAAAGGCTCCATTGTTGTTAGTAACCAGATTGCATACTTGGATCTGGTGAATGTTTGGAAGGAGCCCTAGGTTTGCATGGGGCAGCAGAAGTGAAGTGGATGTACACACCCCAGACGGACAAAACAACAGAGTGTTTTTTTACCTTTAATAAAACTTGTTCTGGGGCTTAGACCAAGTGCCTAAACTGAAGTCCAGATGTCATTGCTGACAGTCCAGAGGTTCTCTTGCCTCCCCTCCCACGCATCTTATGGCCTGAGCACCCATTGGGTGTGGCAGGAGAAGCCCTTGGGAGCAGTAGCTCCCTTTCACTGCTGCTGACAGCCTGCAGCAGTGCAGCAGCTACTGCTGGAACTGTGGGTGCCCGCCTGCTCCTGGAAGCCAGGGTTGATCCCCTAAGCAGACTAAACGAGAGCCTTGTGGAGCCTCTCCTTGCCCCTGGCTAAGTGTAGCTGTGGTGGAAGGGCTACTTTGACTTCAACAGTGTCAGAAACCCAACACTGGCATGAGCCAAGATTTCCTATTAGACTAACATGGGTCTGTCCCATGATCTTAAGGTAGCATCAAGTCATGTGTGCCCTACTCCTGGGTCCTTCTCACTAGATTCCATCAACAGTGCACACAGGATCTGCCAGAAGGCTTTGCGGTCGTGGTTCTCAGTGTGGTCTGTAGACCTGCAGCACCATCTGGGGACTTGTTAAAAGGCCTATGTGGGGCTTCCCTCAAGTCCACCATGGGAAGCTGGGTTGGGGCATTTTCCAGCCCTCTAGCAGTGCTGACATACAGTTAGAGAACTGCCCTTTCAGATGAGGGCAGATGTACAGGTGCCAAGCCACCCTGCTATCTCAAACACAGCCACTGTTGTCTCATCTTTTACCCCTCTATCCTCAACCTGGGTCATGCCTATGAATCTGGGGTACCTACAGGGCTCTAATCCTGGCTTCTGTAACTTTGTAGGTGATTCTTTGATGACCTAGTGCTATGATTTTGGCTAAGTCAGTTTCCCTTCCCAGTCTTGGATTTCTTATCCAGAGAACCAGGAACCTGAAGAACTACTCTTGTCCCCTTCCTCTAGTCCCCAGCCCTGGTATGTTCATCATTCGGTGGTGATCTGGTTCTAGGTTGTGGTTATCGCTGTGTGTCTCTTAGTGTATTTTGTGTTTTGAATGAAGCTAGGCCCTCCTAGGAGGGGAAGAGAAGGAAATAATTTAACTTCTCCATGGGCTTCCCTGGCCCTGGGGAAGTGAACTTCCAAGCCATACTAATGATGACAGTTTCAGGATAATCTCAGGTGAGTGCCTGCAGGGTAATAACAGGATCCTTGCAAAGCCTTCTGGTATGGAGATCATTCCCAGGGAAAGGGAAAAGTAAGATTTGGTGAGGCATGTGGAATGACTAAACACTGGTGATGCACAGGTAGGACTTATTAGACATGGCTTCGAGGTGGTTTTGTTGGTTTTTTTTTTTGCGGGGGGGGGGGGGGTTGTTTGCAGTACTGGTGATTGAACACCTGCCCTGACTTTGAGTCTTGACTAGGAAACTACATATGCCAGGTTTGGGTCCTGGAGATTAGGATAATCTCTGACCTCAGTCCATCTATACCCCAGGCATCTCTGGGTCTTATGGCCTCATTTGTAAACTGAGGTTGCCAGCACTTACTGTGGGATTGCCATGAGGATGAAATGGAACAATAATGTGAGGCTAGCATAGGGATGCCAGGCACTCAGCAGGCAGGCACTCCCCAGGCGTTGAGACTGGCTGTTCTTTCATTGCCAGTTCTTAGCCCACCTTGGTGATATCGGGTGATGTATGTGGGTTTATGGGCTTCCTCTCATTTCACACACTCCAGGGGGGACCCATTAACTTTTTATGGATTTCCTGCTGCATCCCAGGCACTGGATAGGTGCTTGTGATACATTGGTGAAAAAAACCAGAAATGGTCCTCATTCTGGAGGCACTTAGACTTCAGTTTGAGAGACAAAAGAATACTGTAGATGAAATTTCACTCGGGTATGGACAGAAGAAATTAGGGGACCTGGGCAAAGTAGGTCAGAGAGTTTCTCTAAAGAGGTAACACTGAAACAGACCTAAAGAATGAGGCCTCTGCACAGCAGAAGGAGCTGGCTAAAGCTCTTGAGATGGACTCAGTGGAGGAAAGGAGATCCTGCGTGTCTGGATCAGGCCAAGCATTGAACTGCTTTTTTGAGACAGTCTTGCTATGTAGCCCAGGCTGGTCTGGAACATTCGATCATTCTTCATAAGCCTCACGATTACCAGAATGAACTACAGCTTCAACCACCAATATGCATGTTTGAAGGACTACTCTGGTTGTTGCTGGGCCGATAGGATTGGAGAGAGGCAAGTGTGCTGGAAGCTCTGATAGGGAACTCTAACTGTGCAGGTTATGGGAGATGGCAAAGAAGTGCATTTGGAGGGATTTCTTTTTCTTTTTTTTTTTTAAGATATGGAACACTTCATGGATCTCTGTGTTATCCTTGTGCAGTGATCGTGGTAATCTTTCAATATCTCTTCCACCAGAGTGAGTAGTGTTGGGACTTCTAAAGGGCTCTCAAGGATTACTGTCTGTGGCTTAGTAACTGGCGGGACACAACCCATGTGAGAGATGGCAACTTCTGCAGGAAAGGGATTGGGGAGCTATGCAAATGCATGGGCACAAGAAAAGCCATCCTCTCTCCTTCCTGGGCATTTATGGTCTTTATGGAGTTTAGTGTTGAATGGAAGGCACCTTCACTCGAGTGGGACTCAGTGCTACACTCGGGGCCTTTATTTGGGCGCTGGGTCTTGCTGTGTTTTGTGCTTCCCTCTGTAATCAACTTTTCATTATGTGACTTCTGGCTCTTGTCTTTATTTGCATATGCACTCTGCTGTAATTATGTCTTGAACATAGTATTTTGTTGTTTTTGTATTGTTTGTTTTTTTAGAGCTATAAACCTGTGCAGGGTCACATGGGCAGCCTGTAGTTGTGCCATGGAGCAGCTTTGTAACACCTATGTCTGTTTATTTTTATTTTTTTGAACTTAGGGCCTACACATTGAGTCACTCCACCAGCCCTTTTTTTGTGATGGTTTTTTTTTTGGGTTTTTTTGGTTTTTTTTTGAAGTAGGGTCTCACAAACTATTCCCTGTGCCAACTTTGAATCTTGATCCTACTGATCTCTGCCGCCTGAGTAACTAGGATTATGGGTGTGAGCCACTGGCGCCTGGGGTCTTTTTTGTTTTTTAATGGTTATATAACACCAGGACGTTCTTGCTGGCTAAAATTGATCTTGAGAGTCACTTTAATTTGCAAATTGGGAAATTACTTCCTATTTTGAGGTAAGGAAAGGAGAACAGGGAGAGAGGTGGAGAAAGTCTATGCTCTCAGTTTCTAGGTGCAAGTACCAGGAACTGAAGAGTGGCCCTACTACTTTAACTTGACCTCCAGCTAGTGAGGAGGGCTTCAGGGTCACTCTTTCAATATTCTGTCACATCTTGATTTGAGTGATACATGGAAGAGGCAGGTCCCCCTTCCCTAGAGCTCCAGGGTTGGTCTTCACACAGTTGAGAAATGCACACTGGGAACTTTAGGAGCACACAGATAGCACTGCTGTCACCTAGTTTGGTTCCTCATAGGGATCAGCCTGGGGCAAGCTGGAGACTTCATCATGCCAGGCATAAGCTGGGAGGTAAGAAATCCTTTCCCCATCCTACAGTTGAACTTGTTAGAACTTGCTCCTTGCCTGACTTACTTCTTTCCACTCTGTATTGTTAAATTCTCACCTGCACCCTTCGCCCCACTCCAGAGAGAGAGAGAGAGAGCTGTCAAGTGCCAGCTCAGGGGTAGAGCTGCAGCCCAGGCTCTTCTCCATCGAGCTTCCAAATGGGAATTCTGGACAAGTCTGTGTGGCCCCACACCATCTCAGGGCTACCAGCCTAGAGTACATGCTGGCCTTTGTACAAGAAGTGAGGGCAACATGTGGGACGTGTGAGTCTAGGTGGACCTTGAAGAAAGAACAGGTGAGGACATTCTGGGCTGGGGACTCGCCTGAGCACAGGTAGAACACTGGGACTATGTGGCAAGAGTAGAGCTCTGGGGTGGCTCACATGAGGACCAAGATGGAGAGCTGAGAAACTCCAGTTGCCAGGAGCCTTGAATGTCAGCCTAAAGAGGAGGAACTTCATCTTGCAAGCAAGGTGGGCCAGGTGGTGCAGGCTGTGAGTTAGGAGAACAAGTCAGTCCAGTGAGGGGAGTGCTGTCAGTCCCCAGGCAAGATGAGGCATCGTAGCTATCAGTGCACAGTCCAGAAAGGCAACACAGCAGCACGATGGAAGCGCTGTGCTTCCACAGTGGCGTCAGGACATTCTGGAACTCAATGTTGAGCCTGGTGGACTGGTAATCCTGTGTTTAAACTGTGCCCTGCCGCATGTTGGTGGAGAGACTTTGTGCAAGTCATCTGCCTTCTCTGAGCCCTGTTTCCAGGTCTGAAATGTAGGGTGGTGCCCACGGTGTACTGCTCACATTGCAGTCCCCAACATGCACGTAGCGGGAGTTCAGCAGTGGTCCTCAGTGTGGTGCCCTCATCCTGCTGTTTTGTTTTTGCCAAATCCTCATAGGGTAATCATGTATTTCACTTCGCCTCTCCCTAACAATTTGTGGAAGCCTTCTTTCCCCTAAGACCACTTTGAACCCCTTAGCAAGTGCCTGGTGAGTACCTCTTGGCTTGTTGGGGTTTGGACTGTTTGCTGTAACCACGAGTCCATATGGTTTTTTGTTTTGTTTTGTTTTTTTTTAACTTAGACCACTCTGGTCACTACCTTGTTTGAATCTTTCCTTTTATAACCACAAATTGTCCTGTCACCGTATGGAAGAGTGACCTCTTCTTTAGCTAGTAATAGGGACTTGGACATCTTCCTCCTGGCAAAGGGCCCTTAGGGGAACTCCCAAAATCCCAACCTTTCCCTTGAGCCCTTTTTCTGCTAATCACATAGAACACAGCTGAACCTGGCTCTGTGGGGACCAATTGTGGCTGTTGGCAGCTTTTATTTCAACCCTACACTTAATAAGTTGAGGAAGGGAATTCGTTAGGGTATCCACATAGCTAACTGCCAATTACCAGGGCTGTTTCTAGGGACAAAAAGTTCCCCTTAGTTGGTCTTGAGTTCCACCCCAGGACCTGTTTATCAGCTAAGGTGCTTAAGGGAAACCACCAGCCTTAGTGCCCTAAGGCCTCTTTGAGTTTGCAAGGCCAGAAAGAGCAGGTTTCAATGGGTCCTGGTTCTCAGACCCAGACATGATGACTCAGCCAGCAGCCCTGCCTACTGCTGGTCACCACACAGCACTCCAAATCTAGAATCTTTTGTCTTGCCCAGTGATTCTTCTTTTTGTTCATTTGGCAGGCTTTCTAATGCTAGAATTTTTTGGCAGCGCACACTAAGGAATCAAAGGTTTAAAATAATAAGAAGTCAGCATTGCAGACGTGATCACTGCTATAATGTGACCAAGGCTCCATGTCTAAGAGTTTCCAGTCACTGCTTGCTGCAATTGGCATAGACCCACTTACTGTCCAGACTGAGCTTTCTGGCTCTGTCTTGAGGTAAGGCTGACTTCTGTTTGTAGCAGCCCTTCTTGGCTTTAAGCTGTGCTCAGATTCTTTCTCTCAGTAAGCACCCTGCCATTCACTGGGCCTGACAGCTGTGCCAAAAGAGTATGTGTCCTCAAGTGTAGTAAGTGGGCTGTGGACTGAGCTTCAGCTGACAGGATACAGAGCCTAACCACCCCTGTGGATGGTGTTTGTCCCCTTCAAGAAGGGTCACAGTCACAGATTCTGATTGAAACCTTCGGGGAGAAGGGCCCCACTGCCCCCCCCGCCCAAACACACACACACACACACACACACACACACACACACACACTCACTCACTCACTCACTCACTCACTCTTAGGACTGGCTCTGGTGCTTTGAGTTGAAATTGGCCCTAAACACTCATTGACCTGGTCGTCCCCCCCCCCCCCGCTCTAGTCACACAGGTTATTCTACTGTCCCATGCCTGGGAGCTGTGTGCCCCTCTTCTAACTTCTATTTAATTTTTGCCTACATAGTTCAGGCGTCTACAAAGGTCCTATTAGTTCTTTGTGTCATCGACCCTTGAATCTTAAGTGGTGGGATGTTTCACAGAAAAATGCATGTGGCTTACCTTGAGATTTCATGGCCCTTTAGAGGGCTTTCAGAACCTGGTCCACTTCTCTGGAATGAGAATGACCTCTGTGCCAGTCCAGTGTTCTTCGTGGGGCATGTGAGGAGCAGGAAGAGAATAGTAGGACTGGAAGCCAGGTCTCCCGACTCTACTCTTGCCACCAAGGAGCCCATGTCTGAGATTGTCACTAGGGCTATAATAGCAAAAATACGGACTCCCATTTTAACTCTACAACCCCTGTAATGACTGACTTAGACTTGGGGAGTCTGATCTGAAGCCAGGTCAGCTCCAGCTATACCAAGATTTCAGGGCCCTCTCCACATAAACAGAAGGTGTTTGCAGACAGTTGAGTCTTATTCCTCTTCGAAGGAAAAGGCCTGCTGAAAAGCTGGTTAGAAAAGGGGGAGTGAGAGCTGGAATCCAGCCAGGAACTTCCTGCTTCTGTAACTGATGGGCTGTCTAATGTTAGGAAAATCTGTGGTCCCCACATGCCTCATTTCTCTCCAGCTCTTAACGGTGTGAGAGGGGTATGGCACAGTGTAGCATGGTAGAAAAGTCATATAGGCTTCAGGGTTGGACCCGTCTGAGCTCTGTCCCTTAGCACCGGTAGGAGCATGGAGAAGTGGCTTTCCAAAGTGAGGATGAGCATCCTCTGCACCTTGTTGCTTGGGTGTTCAGTGGGAATGTGTGCAGAGCATTTGATGAAGTAGGAGCTATGAATTTTATAACTATTTTGATGTGAAAACATGTTTTTTGAATAAATGATTCTGGGAAGTTTACAGATTAATTTTCTATTGCCATATACTAACTCATGGTACTTAAGCTCCTTCTAAACACCCCACTCTGCTTGATAACCAGGGTGTTTAAGGGAAGCAGCAGATTGTCCCTTTCCTTAAGGAGGCATGCAGTCTAAGGGGTGGTGAGATTAGGGTATACAGCATGGTTAGTGGGGGCCGAGGTAGACAGTGCTGCTCATTAGAGGACAAAGTCCCTGCAGACACTATTTTGTACATGCTTCCTGGGAGGAGGTACGACAGGTTGCAGGGAACCTGGAGGACTGAGGGACATCTAGGGGAGGAAAGAGTGGGGAATAACTAGATCAGCAGGAGCTGAGGCCCAAAGCAGAAGGGTCACTCCAAGAGAAGGCGGATTGTAGGCAGAGTCTTCTTGTCTGGAATTTTTGCCTGAGCAAAATGACTGTGAAGTTTTTGTTGGTTTTATACCCTTTGAATATGATTTAAAGCTACCATCATAATTTACTAAGTTCCTTTTGCCACACTATACCTGTTACATATGCTGTCACCGGTCTTCATACTGGATATTTCTTTATCAACTTAAGTTGAGAAAACTGAGGCATGGGGGACCCTGACTTGTTAAAGGTCAGAGCTAGTGAGTGGGAGAACTGGGGGATAAATTTTGGATCTTTCTACTCTGAGGCCTATGCCCTCGATGGACATCCCTTTGCCACTCTGTAGAATATTCATTGAGTAACCTGATCCTCAGGATGTACCTGTGATCTAGCTATCTTGCTCTCTGGTCTCTCAATTGGGGCTCAGAGACCATAAGGTATTGACCTTTGATCTTCCAGATTGTTGCAGACCGCTGTGGAATTCCTGCCATGAGTTTTTGTAATTGCTGGCCTCCCTTTCCCCTCTTCTGATGCCATGCCCCTCCTGTAGATCTGAAGACTGAAGATGGCATGCCCCATTCGTCATTTGTACCCTTAATCTTTCACCCTGACCGAAGGAGTGCCCGTGGGCTGTGCTGTGGGCTGCTTACAGTACATGTGTCCCTGGCTTTGCCCTGCTGTAATCATTATGGCCTCTAACTCAGCCTCAGGAATTGTGCCTCAGAAAGTTCAGCTCCTTGGCCTCATTTCCCTCGCTGATCAGAAATAGATCATAGTGCTGGGGCCCTGAAGCCCAGTGCCGGCATATTGCTGTCTGAGTATGAGTTGCCAGGTGCTTTCATTAAGAAACTAGTAAAAAAAAAAAAAAAAAGACCCCTGACAGATGACCTTGCTTCTGTGCACCTCTGATGCCTACTTGCTCCACAGCGTGCTAGGCTGAGAATTAATAACCCAAGTCTCAGTTTGCTTGTCCATGAAGTGAACTTCTGTCTGGACAAAGGAATATTGCATATTCAGTCTCACATGGGATCTAGAACATCAGAGGTATTGTTATCTACAGTGACTATCCCACTGTAAAGGACTGGGGAGCATGTAGAGAAGAGTCCATTCCTGATTGCCTACCCTGGAATACCAAACCTTGCATTCAACGCTGAGCCTTGGTCTGAGTGTTGTCAACCCGATGACTTCCTTTCTGGTAAATAGATGAGAGGCAGTGTAGAATGGAGGAAACTCGGCTTTAGGTTTAAGTCCCAGTCATCCTTTACTAGCCATTTACTTGGCTGTTTACACGCTTACTAGCCTTTCATAAGCTGCTGTATGACCTGCGTGACTGAGATACCTCATTTGTGGAGAGAACTCTTTCATAGACGTGAATGTAGAGCAGGAGTAGATACGAGGACCTACACCTGGCATCACAGATGCTCAGTGTCCCGTCTACCTTAGCAACAGGGAGGTTGATGTGCTGTGCCACTCTGAGCCTGCAGACTGGTTTGTGAGCTGCCTTCTGACTAGTGTCAGTAGTCCCCTGAGGTATTTGTTGATCTGCCTTTTTGTGGGTATCTGGGACACTTGTATAGTTCTACAGCATATAGATCCTACAAACAACCAGGTTGTGGGTTTTGTTTGGTTTGGTTTGAACTCAGGGCCTCAAGTTTGCTAGGCAAGTGTTATACTACTTGAGCCACACCCCCACCCCAGCCAGGTTGTGTTTCAGACTTCTGGATCTCTGGACTCCTTCACCTGGGCTTTAAACAATCCATCCTTAGGTGCAAGTAGTTCAGAAGGTGCTGAAAATACTTCTGTCACCATCTGGCCATCCCTGGGGCCATTATGTCTGTGGATGACAGAGGTTTACATCTCTCCATGTAGAGACCAGAGGGCTGTCCTCCACCACCTCCACTGCTTTCATTCTTTCACCTCCATATGGGAGACTTAGGACAGTTCTGAATTAAACCTTTTTGACTCCAGATAAGGCCTAGATAGTCCATTCTGTGACATCTGAGAACCAGAATGACCGTGAGCACAGATCACAGTAAGGCAGCTCTGATTGAGACCCACTCTGGGCCAGGTGGTGAAATAGACAGTTTACTTAACCCCAAAGGGCAAATAGCACCATCTACATTTTTTAGTAGAGAAAGGGGGGCTCAGCTTATGAAGTGGCTAGTAAGTGGCAGAGCTTAGATTTGAACCCTCTAGTGTCTGCTACAAAGCCTTGCTGTTTCCCTGATGGAGAACCAGAGTGGGGATTGCGTGTCAGATGTGGTTGTTGCATAGATTTTTAAATACTGTGGTTACCAGGCTTATGCACTTTGTAAAACTGGGGTCCAGGAGATGGAGCTAGTTTTTGAACATTCCTACTTATTTTTTACCATCTATTTAAGGAAATGACACTTTGACATTGAAGGAGAAAGGCAATCCTGTAAGAGTAGGGTAATCCTTTGCTCACTGAGATGTTTCATGTCTGTAGGTTGAGGAGTAGAGACAAGAGATGGACTTGAGCCTGATCTGTCCCCAGCTCCATCTTCCTGTCGCTTGCTCACCTCAGCTTTCTAGCTTCTGTGCACCAAGCTGTTAATGGCCCAATGGGAACATTTGGTTCTCCTGATTCCTTGGACAGACCAGACAGCTGGCCAGCTTGCTAGAATGCTGCTCACTGTCTAGTTGGCACCACATTCCGTCTTGTGCCCTGGGCACCAGACCTGTGCAGGAGGCATCTAAGCCAAGCCTTCTACAAGTCCTTTTCTTCTGAGAGATTCTGTTTATAAACCTAGGGCTTAAAGTGGGTTTAAGCTTTCTTGTCTCTCTAAGAAGGGATTTTACATTACAAACTTGCATGTTAAAAGCAGGGAGGTGCTTTGGAGGGAGACTGACCTGGGTTAAAACCCTTTTCTCTACCTCTTACCCACTGGGCCTCAGCTTCCTTGTCTCCAAGACTGGAGTGACAAGAACTTTCATTATGTGGTCCCTTTTGAGATACAGCGGAAAGCAGCATACAAGGGTTGAAAGTTGCCTTGCTGGGCTCTTCTATACAGTGCTTGGACCTTGCCTGGCACAATGGATGAAGTGTTCAGTACCTGATTTCATGATAGTTACAGAAAATAACTATCATGAAACTGAGGGAACTCAGTCCCAGAGCTTGAGGGTTTGCCAACAAACCTTCCCCCCTCAGAACATCTCAATTGAATGTTTCTAGGACCAGTGGCTGTCCCAGCTTTGAAGTACACAGTGAAGCCTATCCTAGTGGGAAGGCTTTGGGCAGTGAAGCTGGAGAAGTTCAGATTAAGTACTGGGCCCACTACCCAGCAGCTCTGTAATGTGGTCCCAGCTCCTCCATTTCTCTTGGCTTTTTGCCTTTCCAGAGGGCTCTGATCAGCAGTAGGGGTTCCACTAAGCAGGGCAAGGCCACCTCCACTCCTGGCTGAGCCTGGAAACCAGGCACTCCAGCCACACCCTAGACAGCCAAGGAGGCAGGATTTGTTATCTGCTAGGATGAAAAAGCATGAGAGGTCCCACTGAGGCTGGTACACTGTTCCATTTATGGTATCAACAAGTGTCAAGGAGGGTTGACTGCTTTAGCCTAGACTTGTGTGATCCTTGCTATTTTGTTCAGCCTGTAGAAAGGACCTCTTCTGTCTCCAGTGAGCTTTTTCTTCCTTTTTTTTTTTTTTTTTTTTTTTTTAATGTACTAGGGATTGAACTCAGGACCTCTATATCCCCAACCCTTTTGTATTTTTTACTGGTATATTAATTATACATAGTAAGGGGTTTCATTATGACATTTTCGTACATACATGCAATGTACTTATGATCATGTTTGCCTCCCCATTGCTCTTATCCCTTTGCCCCTTTTCCCTTTCACCTAATAGTTACTCCTGTATTTTCATGACCTTATTTTTGTTTTTCCCCAACTTTCCCCAAATGAGATGTGACACTTGTCTTTATGGGACTGGCTTATTTCATTCTTCTTAATGGCTGAAACTCCATTGGGTATATATATGAACACATTTTCTATATATAGAATCAGACAGGAACCTAGTCTGATTCTGTAATTTGGCTATTGTGAGCATTGCTATAAAGAATATAGGTGTATGTCATTATTTGTGTAGTATGCTGATTTTGAATCTTTGATTTGTATTTTGTGTTTGAAACAGGGTTTTTTGTCAAGGATACCTTGACAAAGATAGCTTCAAACTCTTGATCCTCCTGACTCCACCTCCCTAGAGGTAGTACTGACTGCCAAATCATTAGGGAGTGTGTGTGCATTACAATTTACCTCCCCGGGTCAGAAACTGGGACCAAGACCACAAAGGAATTTTTGTTGAGGGGAGTAAGTGGGCAAAGGAACAGCAGCACAGATTGGAAGGCTGGGCCTGAGAAATCTGTGCATCCTTTCCAGATCCATACTTCTTGAGGGCATGTCAGCCACCCCTACTTCAAATGTAAGCACTAGGTTCCCTACCCTGGGCAGTGGAGCAGGAGTCACATCAGCCTTGTTTGACAGGTGTGGAAAATTTACTGGCCACTGTGTAGAAGAGCCCAGATGACAGCCTGCGTCTGGACCTTTCAGTTGCAACTGCCCGTTTTTCTTGTTCATTAAAGTTTATTGTTTTCCCCATTAAAAAGTCAAGTACTACAATGTGACGTGTGTGCAATATTAAAAGTCAGGTGGGGGAAGAGGAAATTTTACTGTATTTCTTGCCAGATTTTCCTACAGCTGTGAAGGGGGGTTTGCATAGTCACAAAATATTAGTCTGTTTTCTGCCACAAACTGGGCCAATTATAAAGAAAAGAGGGTTTTTTGGCTCATGATTCTGGTCCCAAGTCAGAGGTCCACATCTGGTGATGGCCTTTCCTGCTGGCAGAGTTTTGTGGTGGCATAGGATAGCATTTGGCAAGAGACTGGAACCTTTACAAAGCTAACAGAATTCAGTCATGGGAACACCATCCTAATTCTTTATCTAATCCTGAGCACGTCCCAAAGGCCTCACCCAGCCAAACACCATAGTCAGGGCTTAAACTCCAGCCTGAGCTGGTGAAACAAACCATGTTCCAGCTTCATGCCATACAGGTTTGTAACTTGCTGCTGTCCACTTGACCCAGAGACGGGCTCCTGGTTAATGTTTAAACACCACACATCCCTCATTTCCTGTGTAATATATCACTGAGTTGCTGGATTATTTGCTCAATAATCTCTTATTTTTGGACTTGTGAGTTATTGTCTCGTAATTTAAGGCAATGAGCATCTTTATTCAAAAGTCCTTTCCATATTTTGGGTTCTCAGTGAAGCTGGACTTCTAGGAATGGTGTCTAGGCACATTTAAAAGTACTGAAAGCACACTGCCAGGCTGCCTTCCAGAAGGCTGTTCATACTCCTCCAGCACTGTGGGAAATGACCTCCCTGTAGTACCCTTAGTCAGAAGAGGTTGTGATTGCTCTAAGGTTGTAGCCTTGAATCTAGCACCTTCAGAGTCTCTAGGGATAATGGACAAAGAGGGGTGGGCTCATCAAATATGTTTATACCTGCTGTAGGCCCAGTACTTCAGTCATTATTCCACACACAGCTCAAAAAAGGGCTCTCAGTTTACAGAGGAAAAGACAGGCAGGAAATTGTGCCATATCACCCCACAACCCTCCTTTTTCTGAGGACTAGCCAGGCTCCTCTGGGCACTGAGGATGGTGGGCCAGTGTTGTCAGGCTCCCCCAGCATCAAGTTATGAGGGCTCAGGGCTGTGAGGGCACGCCTCAGCTACAAAGAGCAAGGTGGGTCTGCCCACCAAGCAAGGAAGCCACTGGGGTTTATATACACACAGGAGAAGACTCATCTGACTCATTCAGAGTAAAACCAGGCACTTTAAAAACTTAGATGATTAGTGCAGGGAGAATGGAGCATTGCTGTCTGAGTACAGGCTATACTTAGTTCTGATTACTATGTGGCTGCCGAAGTCCTTGAGAGACCCCTCTCATCTTTTTCCTGAGGCCTGACACCAAGGTGATTCCCATGTAACAGCCAACTCTAACAGGGTCAGGTACTCTTCTCAGTTTTCTGTGCTCAGTCACATACTGCAAAATGATGGCTCGGTCCATGACGGACCACATGTACATTGGTGGTCCCATTATATCACCTTGTGACATTGTAGCCATCTTGGTTAAGTATGCTCAGACATTAGAACCACAATGCATTTCTTACACCATCCTGTCATTAAGCTATGCATGACTATTTATGTAATCCTCATAATAGCATGTGATGTAGGTGTGGATGACAAGACCAAGGAACAGAGGATGTAAATTAGCCCCAAATCAAGTGGCAGAGCCTGTTCACTGAGCCATAGTTCTGGCTATAGAGCCTTCAACCTTAACTCCAGCAGTATGCTGCAGCAGGCCGAATGCGGCCAAGCGGTAGACTCTGGGAAACCTGTGATCTACCTCTGACCTTGGTGGAACTCTGGTTCCTTTACAGACCCTGGTGGGTAGCCTAATTGTTTCTCAGAGGCTGAGCCTCATTTTTCTCACATCTAAAATGAGACAGCAAAAGCTTAAGATGGCGGCTCTTAAGCTTACGACAGACACTTAGTCATGAGGGATGGGTGGAAAGGCTCAGTGGAACCAGGGCTGGCAGGATAGGCCCATCCAGAATGGGTCCTATGGAGTTCATCTCTTAATGGTACTGGGGAAGGAATGAGGCATGGATTAATGATTGGATCAGTAGCCGGAGGCAGCAAGCCTCCATTCCTTCTACTCTTATCGTTCTGACCTTGGACACTTGGGTTTCCTTGCCCAAGAAATAAGAATCTGTATCTATAGACAGCAGGGTAGTTGTGACAATTTACTCCATATGGAGTATTTAGAGGACTCATCTCTCAGCACACACACAGGTTTCAGAGTTGGTCTGGGTTGGGTGCTGGTGCCCCACACCCACTGATTCAATGTCCACCCCTTGCTTGCCTTCTGTCTTCCAGGTCGATCCTTCGGGACCCACAGTCTCATCATGTCTCGGACAGGACGGCAGAGGGTACAGGTGGTGGCTTGGCTGGTGGCGATCTCCCGACAGCTGGACCTCCGGCAATGTGAAGCTTTTGTTTGGGTTTCCCCTCCTTTTAGTTGAGCTTTTGTTTTTGGGTTTTTTTCCTCTTTTTTTTTTTTTAATTTAAACCATCGAGACTTCAGAAAAACAGAAAGCTATGCTATGGACAAACACCATTTCTTTAAAGAAATTCAATGTGGACAAAGCATATGTGTAAATTTCATTGTTGATTTGTGTAAGGGGTTAGGGAGCGATTTCAGTTTTGTCCTTTGTTTTCCCTCTGTTTTCTTTCTTTACATGTCTCTCAGTTCTTCTTGTTGTATCTTACTTCCTGGAGAAGGCCCGTCTCCCCAGAAAGAGTTCAGGGTTTCTCCTGGAATGGGACATGAAGACAAAGGAGGCCTCTGGGCCAACTCCCCCACCAGATTCGGGACTGCTGGACTCCTTGGTGGGATGGTCCTGGCCAGCCACCCCTGGGCTTCATACAGGACCACAGGTGAAGAGCCACCTGGAAGAGGAAGACCAGGGCTTGGCCAGGAGAACTCCAGAAAGGAGACCTAACCTGCAAGTTTAGTCCTTTTAAAGATGTTGGGAGCCCCAGGCCACACCAAGATTCACAGTGGTTGGGATTGGTTCCATGTCTGCCCTTTATAACTGTGAGCTCCCAGGGAGGAGGCCAGGGGTGACCATCCCCACTGCTGCGATAGACAGCCTCCCACCCCAGCTCCACTGGCCTACCATCTGTTAGGACTGTTGTGCCAAACCTCTGCCCAAGACATAGTGGGTCTTCCCACAGACACCATCCCTACTGTGAGGTTAGCACCTCTCACCTGCTGCCTCCTGGATCATAGTCTTCCCAGGTGTGCTGCAAGTGTCCAGGCTGTCAGAGAGTCTGCCTGGGCCCTAAGGTCCAATTATGACTATTGCCATAATAACAGGGTGTTCTGAACTGGGTGCTGGGGTCCACTGTGTCACATCTAGTGACACACACTGTCAAGCGCCATCTCCCTCATTTCCAGGGACTTCATGTTAGGTGCCTGCGCTCTGCATAAATATGTCTGATGGGAAGAGAATGGGCCTTTCCTGAATAGGGAGGTGTCAGCCCATTTAGGGGCTTGCCACCTTAAGCACCCCAACTGTGACCCCCCACCGCCATCCACATAGCCACCCTCCCCGAGGATGCTCTTGCGGCCTCCAAGAAAGGCCCCTTCCTTCCAGGCTGCTGTTCAGAGCCCACCAGGCCCTTCTCTCCCATGTTGCACTCTTGTCTGGACACACCTTTGGCTATCCCAAAGTTTTTCCAGGCTCTTCACCTGTTAGAGCCAAATGGGATGAGGCCTCTGGGGAAGGGGAAAGGGAGTCATTTGCTCTTGTTTTTTTTTTTTTGTTTTTCTTAAAACAGCATAGGACTGGTGGGGAGATAGTTGGAGGGCATTTCAGTTAGTGTGTGACCAAGTGGGGTGTGTAGTTTCCCAGACAAGCAGCAGTCCCATGGCCCTGCAGTGTGGGACAGACCAGCACAACACCTAGCCCCACTTGGCCACATGTCTGCTCACATTCATCCAGTCTTGTCCTAAGTCCCTCAGCTTTTGCAAAGTTTCTTCCTCCTCTTAGCAGATGGCTGGCTGCTGTTCATAAGATCCCACAGGGCTACTGGTGGCAACCAGACCTGTCTTTTTTCCCTTCCTGGACTGAAACCCATTTTGATCACCCACCTCTGACTTCTTAAGCAGCCTTCCGAGTGTACTCTGAGTGACAGCTGGGAAGGTGGGGAAAGCGTCAACCCTGGTTGCAGAGCACATTCCTTCTCTGCCCCACCACCCTGCCTTCCCAGGCTTCTGTTTCTGCATATATAAGCAAGTGGGAAAAACAGTCCCTGGACTCAGTGCCCCCAATTCTCCCTGGTTGTAGCCATGCTCTGAAATACCTGGAGAGTGCACAGGCCTATTGTTTTCTCCTCGCTCCAGTCTCTTGTCTAAGTAAGGTCTTGGGGCTGTGGTGCTTCCCCTCCGTACTGTGTCGGAGTATCCCCTGTAGGTCACAGGTGGGTAACTTGCTTCCCTGCATCCTATCTTCCACGACTCCCAGCCAGTTATGGCTTGGTGGTAGGGTCTTCTACCATAGCTCAAATGAGAGACAGCCCTTGAGCCCCAAGTGCCTTTCCCTGCCCCTTCTTTCTTCCTTCTGTCCCTTCCTTCCCTTTGCTGTCTGTTTTTGTCCTCCACAGGCACCCCACCAGCCAGGTGGAAGCTGGCCGGCTCTGCTGTGGTCAGTGGGACAGCCCCAGGTGGCCCCTGCAGTCTCTGCAGAGCCATTCTCCCTGTCCCCTACCAGCATCAGCTCCTTCCTTCTGTTACCTCTTCCTGCCTCTGCTCAGGTCTCAGGCTTGCCAGCTCTGTGGGGCATCAATTCAGTTATCCCAAGTTTGTTAGACCTGTCCAAGTTCTGGGACTTTCCAGACCGTAGGACTGCAGTCTGCAGTGGATCTCTTCAACTTGTAGAAAGGATAGGCTGTTGAGGGACCATCCTGCTCTCAGCCTTCCTAGGTCCAAGTTCAGATCCCCATCAGTGAGAGGAGTCAGCAGGACAGATTATAGTGCCTTATTCCACTGTCTTCCCTGGCCAGACCTCCTGGCTCAGCTGGAAGTGCATGGCTGTCTTCTCCCCTCTGTGTCCATCTGTCACTTGCACTCACACTTTGCCACCTGCAGATTGTCACAGGGGAAGAAAGACCCTCAACCCTTCCCCCCACCCCCACATCCCCTTCCTGTGAGCTGTAGCCAAGTATTTCCCACTGACCTCCTGGGCCCTCACAAGCGGCTTTAGCTCAGGACAAGGGAATTTGCTGCTCACAGGTGCACACTGCCTCGTGTCCCTCTAGCAGGTCTCTCCCTGCTCTTACCTCTAGCCAGGAGGATTCCTTCTGCTGGCTCCATCTCACCCCAGGGGCATTTGGAAAGGTAATGGAAACTATCGTCCCACCCCGATGGGGTTTGCCCACATGGCTGCCTTTCTGAGGGAGTGTGTTAAATGTTTACTTAGAAGTACCCTGTTTACAGCTGGAGAAAAAACATCCACAGTGGGTGGAGATTTCACTCTGGACAGGGCCTGGCCTCCCTAATGGCACTGCCGGTGGTGGCCCCAGAGCAAATGAAGGCAGAGAAGCCTGGGGTAGGGTGGGGGCCTTTCACTTCCTCTGCTCCCTGACCCTGTGGTGCTAAGACCACTCCCTACCTTCCTCATGGCCTTCTTGCCCCCGGACATTCCCCACCTCCGTCATTCCCTTCCTCCATAATTCTCAGCTCCTTAACATATCACTTGTCTCCTATCCTAGAAACCCAGTGTTTGGAGCAATAAGATTATTTTTGGGCTTGAATCTTTTTCTAAGAAAAGGAGAAAAGCTGGCATCGTGGGACTCTTCTTAGGCTGTTGGCTGTTTACCATTTTAGAAAATAGAACTTAAAAGAATGTTTAACCTTGGGGTATCTTTTGGAAACTTGGAAAAGCAAGAGTCAGTCTGCCATCCCCAAGGAGGGAACCCTAACTGCCCTTGCCTTGCTCCCCATTGCCCCTTACCGCCCTGCCCCCAAGAGCACCTCCCATCCATTCTGGTCATATGCCCCTCCTCCCATCTGGGACGCTGGTGGCTCTTGCTCTAGGTGGGTCTGTCGTTTATCCCTCCCTTTGACTAGTTTCTTCCCAGACCTGTCTGGCAGCCCCAGACATAGCTGATGGGAGGCTGAGGTCTGGCAACCTCTGAACGGCCAAGCTTCCTTACGCATCTCTCCAGGCCAGCAGTTTGGAAGCTGAAGCCCAGAGGTACTGCCTCTGTGTCTTCCCCTGCTGAGCTGTAGTCAAGACCCTGCCCTACCTAGGCTTTGAGGGCAGGGGCTTCTGCCTGGAGACATGCTCTTGGAGGAACCAGGAGGTACCACATAGGATTGGGCTACTTTGGCATCTACAGCCACCATCAAGGGATGCCCCAGGGCCCCCTAGGATTGCAGAGGTACCAGCAGGAGGCCCCCACATGTTTTTTCCCCAAGGTGAGGCCACAGGAGGAAGGGAACCTATTTAGGGGCATTTTAAATCTTGTGCCTCGAGGGTTCTTGCCATTAGAGCAGGTGAAGATATTTCAGTGGCTTCTTAACATCCACGTAGGACACACTTGGTTGTGAGGGAAGTTTTAAAGCCAGGCACAAGGTTAGTTTCAAATACTAGTTTAATAAATCTATTTTTCTTTATTTTCTTTTTTGCACAGAAGCTGGTAATCTAGGACCTACGTGTGAACAACTTTATATGAATATTTTTTGTACTTGGTTTATTTGGGTTGGTATGATACATTATATTTAAGTTCCTTGAACACTGTGGATCCCCCTAATGTGTATGAATGACTGAGGCTTTGTAAATTAAGGGACGTTTGTGTGAATAAAGTTATTTGATGGGGTCAGAGAAGCCATATGTGATTTAAAAATGTGTGTTGTGGTTTTGTTGCCACCGCTTGGGAGGGTGAAGAAACAAGCCCATGGCATAGCACTGTAGCCCCAGTTGGTGTGTGGACACTCTGCCTCTGTTCCCATGCTGGAGAAAACTGCCTTGTGGTCCTCAGCTGGTCTTCCCATGTCACCCATGAGAAACAGGCACCAAGAAGTGAAGGAAGCTGTCTGAAATGGTGCCAGTAGTACTTGGGGGGCAGTCAGGGATACAGACCAAGCCTGCTCTACTCTTCTGAGGGGTCCAGGGCCTAGGCAAACATGGGTAACCTTGTCAGACAGCTCAAAGGCCCTCTCGACCCCAGTCTTGCAGGTCTACTGGTTTTACCCCTGAGGAGTTCTTACTGTACAGATGAGCTGGGTCTCTGCGAACACAAGTTCTGGGGAAGCTTGGGCTCTTTCAGAGAAGGGCAGAACAACTCAGTGGGCTGAGGTGGTAGTGTCCATGCCAGGAGAGACCCCCTTGCTCTGGCCAAGCCAGGTCATTGTGGTTGGATAAGGAATAGGAAAAAGAGCACACAGCCCATCTTTCTCTTGTCTGGGGCCAGCAGAAGACATGTTCTGCTAGGAACCAGAATTTGTTAAAAGCAAGGTGCTTCTGGTACCTCCACACTGTCTAGTGGCTGTGATTGTGCACCCCTCTGCTGATGAGAGACCCAAAGCATGGAGAAATCAGGACAGCAGGTGAGTAACTGTGGACTGGCAAGAACAGGGACTTACGCTGCTTGCCAGCTGGGATCAGGAATAGCCTCACTGGACCTCTGTCTCCTTGCGTGATGTGTAGGTGGTGATGACTCCCTTCAGAGCAGGCGAAGGCTAAGTAAGAGTCCAGCATGTGGTAGGCTTCCAGTAAATACATCTGAGTTCCTTTTCCCAGAGTCAAGTTCAAGATTCTACTGGAATCTGGAATGCTCAGTCCTGGTGAAGTTTGCCATCTGATTTGATGTGGAGCCCACTATTTTGGGCCCTTCCCAAGGAGACTAGTGAGCCTAGGAGAAAAAAGCTACGAGGACAGCGTCAGAGCATTGCAATGTGAGTTAGAGGAAAAGATACAACCGGCTTACCCACTTGAGAGGAGAGGAACTGGAACTACATTCCAGTTCCAGGGTTTGTCTCCAGTGGCTGCTGGAGACAAATGTTCCTGCAAAGACGGATTCTTCTGTCCTTGGCCTGGTCAGTGAGCTGGATGGAGCTTGAAGAAGACAACCAAGAAGTTTAGTTTTTGACTAACAGGTTTATTGAGATAATTCACCTTTGGTTTTTTAGTATATTGATGGAGTTCACCCATTAGCATTAATTCAAGAATGTTTTTATTACCTCCAAAAGAAACCCCATGCCCATTAGCAGTCACTTCCCAAGCGCCCCAACCCATTTGCAGCCCCTGGCAGTCACTGATCTACTTTTGTGCCTCTGGATTTGCCAGTTCTGGACATTGTATATAAATGAACTCGCACAATATGTGGCCTTTTGTGACTGGCTGCTTTCACTTCATTCTTTCATTCTTAGTATTCCACTGTGTGGATAATACCACATTTTATCCATTCACCAGCTGAAGGACATTTGGGTTTTCAGTTTGGGGCTACTATAAATAATGTTGCTACAAATATTTGCATGCAAGTTTAGTGTGGACTTAAGTGTTTAACTTCCTTGGGTATATGCCAAGCAATAGAATTGCTGAGTTTTATGGTCACTTTTTTTTTTTTTTGGCCAAACTTTTTCAAAGAAGCCACACATTCCCACCAACCATGTATTTTTGCCTTACCCTCTTTTGTTATAATCTAGAGGTGTAAAGTAGTCATAGGTTGTAGCTCTCTATACCCATTGTATTGGTAATGGTGAGTAAGGGAGACTAGCCAACCGCTTTGGGTTCTTGGCTCAATCACTGACCCAGCAAGTAGGTGCGTAGCCTATGCCAAGCAGTTAAAGAGACAAGGACCGGCAGCATGTTTTACTGCCTCTAACCTTGAGGCAGATCACCTTTCTGACTTCATTTTCTCATCCACAAAGTAGTATATATCCACCCCATAGATTGGGTAGCAGGACTGATGCATTCTCATGGAAGATACATACTGGGCCTTCTTTCTGTGAGCATCCCCTCCCAGCCCTATGTGTGACGGGCACTGTGAAATGAGCACAAGGTTCAAAAGAGAAGGAGTGTCGCAGAGCTCGCTGTGTGTTGTATTTGGGCATGGCTGACTAAGACACATCTCTGTAATGGGGCCTATTGAGCACCAGGCTCTGTGGATGAAAGGTGTGTCATTCAGACCCTGGAGGAAAGGATCTAGAATACTGGACTAGGCCAGTGGTCACACCAATGGGAGGAATGAGACATCTGGGCCCTCACTAATTTAACCTCCCCAACCCACTCCCAGCTGTTTTTCTGGCTCCACCTCCTGGTGCAGTGGTTTGCTAAGTACCTGCTCCCAGCCACCTACTCAGCACTAGCCTGAGAGAAAGGGGAGCTCAGGGGCCATGGCACCAAGAGAAGGCACCAGGGCAACCAGGGGGTGGGGGGATGTAGAGGAGACTTCCTGGAGGAGACGAGGCCTGAGGGACCACCATGCTCAGTCTGCCCTACTGTCTGACCTGAGCCCCGCCCCTCTAGGCTGCATTCTGTGCAGGCTCTTGATGCATGCTCACCACCTAGGGTTCTGAATTGTAGCAAGCACAGCCCCCTTAGCCTTCTCTGGCTTTCCAACATCTGGCATTGCAGCCTCTGTACCCCCCAGAGGTCTTTACCCCCCAACTTCATGACTTCATATAGGTCTCTGCTCATAACTCCTGAGAGATGCTTCCTGGTCCCCATATTTAAAGAAGTACCTCCCCACCATCATTACCTCTTTAACATGCTTTATTTTTCTTAAGACACTTAGCACTAACAGTTTTATACATTGTGTACACATAAATACTTATCTAATGTTATATATAAGTGTATATATTATAAAACACTTCTATATAAACATGAGTGTCTTTACTCAGTGCCTGACATGGCACATAGTCGGCATCCAGCATGTAGGAAGTAGATGGATGAGAGCCTGCCTCATCAGACAGGGCGTGTTATTCCCCCGCCCCAGTGGAAGGAACTTGCTTAGGGGCCCAGAGGGCAGAGAATAGATGCAAGACAGGAACCCAGAGCCCCTGAGCCCAGCCCGCTCCTGCCTGGCCTGTGTCTCCTCTCCATTCCTGAGACTTAGTCATAGTGGCTATGTTTTGGCCAACTCCTGAGCAGTAGGAACAAAACCAGCTACTTGAAGGAAATCACCAGATGTGAATTATGATATTACTGGGGTTTGGTTTCTTTCATCTGGATCAAGGATCAACAGCCTTCTTGTCAAGAGCCAAAAAGTAAATGTTGTAGGCTTTGCAGGCAGAGAGCCTGTTGCAGCTGTGCAACTCCAGCTGCAATGTGCAGAGAATATGAGAACAAATGACACACTGTGTGCCAACCAAACTTCATGGACACTGAAATTTGGATATCATATAATTTTTACCAGAATGTCAAAAACTAATCATTTTTCTTCAGCCATTTGAAACTACACACTTAGAGCAGCCCAGGGCTGGTTTGGTGAGCAGAGCCTGTGTTGGCCAGTGGGTCGGGCTCAGGGACTCACCCACGTGTCAGGTCCATAGGGGTGAAAGGAAGGCCTTGTAAGTGTTAGCGTTGGCAAGAGGTTCTCCCTCATTTCCAGCTGGTCCCTTGGCCACGGCTCTGGACGTGGGAGAGAGAAGTGCAGAGTAGAGAGGTTGATGTCACCCACCATCTGACATGGTCATGAGGCTAAAAGCAGCAGAGTATGAAAAAGCAACTGGAAGAGAAATCAAGATTTCCAAATCCAGATCCATCATGGCCTCCCATGAGCTGTGTGGGATGCAGCAAGCTCCTTCCTCTCTCTGTGCCTAATAGTGGGGTGGATTGGGGAATCAGAAGGGTCTGGATTACCATTTTTCACTTCTTACAGTCTTGTGGCCTTTGGCATGTTAATCTGAGCCTCAGTTACATCATCTATAAAATGACAACAATGCCATACAATAGGTTTTTCTGATAATGACCGAGATAGTGCATATATAATTCCTGACATAGAACTTGGCAGGCAGTAAATTACCCATACATGACTTCTGCTGGTATTTTTAAAGCACAAAGATATGCTGTGAGAGGCTCCTCAAATAAAAGAGGTTCCAAGTTCAAATAATGATGCTATTTAGTTCATGTCCCCCTTGAAATGTCCCGGTGCCTGCTCAGTGCTCTGAGAAGTCCTGTAATATGTGTTGTTTGTCAGATTCTTGGCTCACTAATGCTGCCATATTGAACACCACCTACTAATATCCAATACTAGCGTTGTGGGAGCAGTGCTTCAGAGCCCACTTTCAGGAGATGCTACACAAGGTCAACTCTGCAGCTCTCAGATTCTAATTCCCTTTCAGGGGACTTTAGCTGTCCCATCCTGTTTCAGGTAAGGCAGTGATCACTTCCCTCTTGCAAAAGCCTCCAATAATTACCTCTGCTTGGACTCCCAGTTCCTTGAGGGCAGAACAGAATATGAGGAATTTAATAACCATGATCTGAGGCCCCTTCCAAAATGCTGTAGGGCCCAGACTCAGACAACTTGAGTGTGGTGAGACTACAACAGCAGTTGCCCCGGCCAGCAGGCTAAAGACAATGTCAAACCCTCACATTCCTGGGTCCCACACTGGCAGGCCAGGCACCCTCCAGCTAGTACTTACCATTGCCCAACACGTGCAATTAGCCTGCTGCTGGGAGGCACCTGTAGTTAGTGGTTCTGTACACAGGCCCTGCCGTGGAACTGCCTGGGTTCAAGTCAAGTTGCTGTGCCTCTGGAGGACTCAGTTTCCTCATACATAAAATGAGGATAATAACTGTGCCTGTGACTATGAGGATTAAGTACTGCTAGGCAAACAGGAAACCCCAAACAGCAGCAGCTGAAATGAAACAGAGCCTGGCTTCTCTCTCCCACAAAACAAGGTGCCATCCAGGGCTATTTCATCTTCAGCAAGTGCTTCCATCTTCAAGGTCACCTCCCAGTTCAGGAGCTGCTACAGCTTCAGGCATTTCATCCTCATCCCACCCAAATAGCAAAAAGAAAGGGAAGAAGGAGCCTGTCCCCTCTTTTAAAGGAATCCTCTCTGAAGATACACCTTATTTCCACATGCATCTCACTGGCTAAAACTTAGTTACCTGGCCAACTCTAGTGCCAAGGAGGCTGAGAAGCAAAGAGGGTGATGGTCTCATTACTAAGGTTGAGGGGAGACCATGGGGTAGGGCAGCTCGCTGCTCTGACACATCAGGGGTACCTCTGGTTCATTCTAATAAGGTTAGGTGTTATCATTATTAACTAGCTCTGCAGACCTATTTTCAAAAAAAGGAGGAGGGGAAAGAGGAGGAAGAAAGAAACTAAATGAGCTCTTTCATAGCCAGAGAGGATCCACAGCATGTTTATCAGAGCTGGGACAACACATAGGGTAAAGTCTCAGGTCTGCTACTTCTGGTATGACCCGCTGGCTTCTTTGTCTTCTATAAGATCTAGAAGATGATAATGAGGGTTAAAGGAATTAGTACAAATAAGGTGCTTTGAACACTGCATGGGGCTGGGGAGTGGGGTTGCAGGGCTTGATCTCTTCAGTGGACGCTGAGGGCTTTGCTTTCTTCCTGCCTACCTTGAGCAGTCACTGAACACCTCCTCTGCTGGGTCCTGGGGTTCCAAGAGGAAGTACGCGTAGACCTGCCTTCCCTAATCATACAGATGTTCCTTAAGCCCTCACTGTATGCCAATTCTGGCCTCAACATGACAACACTTAAGTTAAGGGGGAGTCATCCACGGAGCGAGGTGTGGCATATATAGACGACAGATCCTGAGGACTTTCATTTCAGGGAACATGTATCTGAGGGGTGAAGAGATGTGGGGTGTGGCCCCAGTTCTGTGGGTGGCATGCAGCCTGTAGGTATCTGTCCATAATTCTGGGCAGGCAACTCAGTCAGACCTGTAGACGTAGGATGGAGCCTGGGAGAGGAGGTCATCCAATTCCAGCACAGAAAAGCAGTGCTGTAGTTCCTGTGTCATCAAATGAGCAGTAATCTGGGAACAAAAGATGATTAGGCATGGATGCCTGCAGAGCTGAGCCAGTTGCCTGCTCCCCGGAACCCAGCCAGTTCTCTGCTCCCAGATCCCTGAACCTACCTCCTTAGGACTGTTCCTTTGAGACCTTCATTACCAACCCCCACCACCGCTGCCTCCAGCACAGTAGTTAAGATGGGAAGCCTGCCCATCTGGATCAGTTATTAATTTATTTCATCTTCAATGTGTGTTCTGTGATAAGTAACAAAATGTCTTTAAGCATTTCTCCTTTAAAGGGAGCATGATCTTAAGCTTTCCCTAGAGGATGCTGGAAGGGCATTGGAGGAGGAAAAGGTGAGGCTTCTTAGTCAGTGGCAAGCCCAGAATGATCTGTCTGCAGTCTTGCAGGCTCAGCCTGGTAGTGTCCTCCATGTGACCCTACTGAAATCAAAGTCCCTGTGTGACGTGTACACAGTTGTCTGTGGACTGGTGGGTCTTGGATATTGGTAGTGCTTCCTCTGCAAGCCCATGTGTGGCCTGAGCAATTTGAAGACCATCTGTTCGACACCACCAGGGCTCATACTTCATGACACTGCATGCCTGTGGCACTGGTTGCTGAAGGCCTGATCCGCCGTCTACACACTGGAGGGCTGCCCTGCAGCTCCGGACCAGCTCCACCTTGACTAAACCAACTCTGCTATCCAGCAGTTGAACTTCACATTTTCAGTAAGTTCTGAATCCCTTCTAAGTTTGCTCTTCCTTGGGCACTTAGGAAAAAACTGCAGCTAACATCACACTTAATGATAAAAGACAGTGTTTTTCCCCCCACTAACTTCAGGAACAAGATAGAATGTCCACTTTTACTATTCAACATTGTACTCAAGTTGCTAACCAGTGCAATCAGGCAAGAAATAAAATTAAATGAATAAAAGTCATGAAATTAGAAATAAGTCAAACTGCCTTTATTTGCAGAGAGCAGAATTATGTAGGAAGCCCCTTGTAATCTACAAAGTCACTAGAAATGAGGTTGGCAAGTTGCTGGATGCAAGATCAATATGCAACAATCAACTGTATGTCTACATATGCACAATGACTAACTGGGACTTGAAATACTAGCAAAAACAATGTCACTTACAATATTACGGAAAATATGAACTACTTCAGGATAAAGCTGGCAAATGATATTACTACTTGTGTAGTAAACACTATAAATCACTATAAAAGGAGAGCTGTAAACCAACTCTTATTACTTATAGATTCGGTATTTGTGAATTCATCTACTCACTAAAATTTATTTTTAACCCCAAAATCAATACTTGTGACCCAGTGTGTTCATTCATAGACATGTGCAGGACAGCAAAAGAAATCTGAGTAGCCCTATGCACACATTCTCAGCTAATGTCAAACAAAGCAGATCCCTTGTTTTAGTTCTCACGTTGTAAACAAGTGTCCTTTTCACAGTCTATTTGCTGCCACATTTTTCACAGTAGTGCTTTTTATCCACTTTTAAATGGTCCCCAAGTTTAGTTCTGAAGTGCTGCCTGATGTTCCTGTGTGCAAGAAGGTTGAAATTATTCTTATAGAGAAAATACATGTGCTAGACAAGCTTTGTTCAGGCATGCATTTCGGTGCTGTTGGGTGTGAATTCAATGTGGATGAATTAGCAATAGATATTACATAAGGTGCCTTCAAACAGAAGAATGGAGTATTGTATTGATACATTCATGAGAATGTCACGATCAGAGTCTTATTTTTTTTTTTTTTGATAGCACTGGGGTTTGAACTCAGGGCAGGTGCAATTACCACTTCATCCGCTCCATAAAACCTTTCTTGCATTGGGTTTTTTTGAGATAGGATATCACTAAGTATTTGCTTGGGTCTGGCTTTGAACCCCGATCCTCCTGATTTCTGCCTTCTAAGTAGCTAAGATTGCAGGCGTGAGCCACTGGCGTGACCAGAAATTTTTAGGAACCTAATCCTGTATTTTTCCCTAAGAGCAATGGTTCAGTATTTGCTAATTTAGTGATCATGGAGACTACAGAACACGACTCCTACAAATAATGAGAATCAACTGACCTCTGGTCAGAGGTCAGAAAGCTCAACATTGTTACAATGGCAGTTCTTACCAAATTGATTCATAGATTCAATGTGATACCAATCAAATCTTATCAGGTTTTTTGTAGAAATTGCCAAGCTGATTTTAAAATTCATATGGCAGAGCTGGGGGCATGGCTCAAGAGGTAAAGTGTCTACCTAGCAAGCCAAAGGCCGTGAGTTTAAACCCCAGTACTGCCAAAAACCATATAAATAAAACTAAATAAAATTCATATGGAAATATAAAAACCCTAAAATGGCCAAAGCAACTCTGAAAAAGACCAAAGGTAGAGGACTAACACTGAAGTCTTATGCTGCAACATTAATCAGAACAGTATGGTATTGGTATAAAGATAGGCATAAGAGCGGTAGAACAGAATCAAGCATCCAAAACCAGACCACATGTATTTGAATGATTGAGTTTTGCTTATGCATGTGTGGCACTAGGGACTGACCCCAGGGTCCCACGCTACACTGAGCTAACATCCAAGTCCTTTTCACTTTGTTTTGAGACAAGATCTCACCAAGATGCAAAGGCTAGCCTCAAGCTTGTGATTCTCCTGCCTCAGCTTCCTGAATAGCTAGGATTACAGGCTCAAGCCACCATGCCCAGACGGATGACTCTGTGTGTGTGTGTGTGTGTGTGTGTGTGTGTGTGTGTGTGTGTGTGTGTGTGTGGTGCTGGAGGGTAGGGAAACACTTCAGTCTACCCCTCACATTGTATGCAAAATTAAAATGAACTATAGACCTAAATATAAAAAATTTATAGGGGAAAATCTTTGTGGTCTGGGGTTAAGTAATTTTCTCTTAGATATGACACCAAAAGCATAATTCACAAAAAGAACAAATGCATTAATTGAACCACATCAAAATTTAAAATTTCCGCACCTTAACAGAGACTAAGAGAATGAAAAGACAAAACACGGAAAAAAAATCCTTATAAAGAGAAAGTTAGTAACAAAAATTGTATGTTCTCCCTCATATGCAGACTTTAGATCAAGGGCAAACACAAGGGGATTGGACTTTGATCACACGATGAGGCGAGAGCACACAAGGGAGGTTTGAGGATAGGCAAGAAACCCCCCAAAAAAACCAAGATAGTATTTGATGTCCTCAATGCAAAGGAACTAATGCAGAAACTTTAAAGTGACAGAGACCAATGGGAGAAGGGGACCAGGAACTAGAGAAAAGTTTAGTTCGAGAAGAATTAACTTAGAAGGTAACACACATGCACAGGAAATCAACGCGAATCAACTCCCTGTATAGCTATCCTTATCTCAACTAGCAAAAACCCTTGTTCCTTCCTATTATTGCTTATACTCTCTCTTCAACAAAATTAGAGATAAGGGCAAAATAGTTTCTGCCGGATAGCGAGGAGGTGGCGGGGAGAGGGAGAGGTAGGGGGGGAAGGGAGGGGGCGGGGGGGAAGTGGGGAGAAATGACCCAAACATTCTATGCACATATGAATAAAATAAATAATAATAATAAAAAAGATCAAGTCAGAAAAAAAAAAAAAAGAATTTGAATCCGGAAAATAAAGATCTTTCAAGTCGGCACTGGTGGCGTAGGCCTGTAATCCTAGCTACTCGGGAGTCAGAGATCAGGAGAACTGAGGTTCGAAATCAGCCCCAGGCAAACAGCTCCCAAGACCCTATCTCGAAAAAACCTGTCACCAAAAAGAGCTGGTGGAGAGCTCAAGTGGTAGAGCCCCTGCCTTGCAAGCATGAGGCCCTGAGTTCAAACCACCCCCACCCCTAAAAAAAAGAAAAAGAAAAGAATTCTCAAAATTAAAGAATAAAAAAATAAGCCCCCAAATTGGCAAAATACTTGAATAAATGTGTTACAGAGAAAATAAACACATGACAAAGGTGGTAAACACCATTTGCCAGTAAAGAAAATTAAATTTTAGATTTTTACATTTAAATTTTAAAATTAAATTAAAATCCCAATGAGATACTACTACACCTCTAATTGAGTGGCTAAAAGAAAAAAGCCTAACTGAGCCAATGTTGGGAAGTACATGGAAGAGCCAGAACTCTTATACCCGGCCAACAGGAATGGAAAATACCATTTTCCATTACCATTTGGGAACACTTGGTCAATTTCTTAAAAATTAATCCAATCATTCCACTTGTAGGTATTTACCCAGGACAAAAGGAAATCTATGTCCATAAAAAGACTTACACAAATGTTCATATAAACTTTCTTTTTTTGGGGGGGTGGTAATAGCCCCACACTGGCAACAACCAACCCATCTGTCAGCCTTTCAGCTCATGACTTAACATGGTACCCCCATGCCATGGAGGGCTACTCAGCAATGAAAGAAAGTATTTGTTAAACACAATGACATGGAATAATTTCAGAGTAATTATGCTTAGTGAAAGGAAGTATACTCAGAAAGTACTCACTGTATGATTCTCTTTCTATAGAACTATACATGCAAACTAACATATAGTGACGGAAGGCAGATGGGTGGAGGCTTGAGGACGTACGGGGCTGGAGGGAGGATTACATGGATGCAGGAGGAGACTTTGGGATGATAGATATGTTCTCTATCTTGAACGAGTGATGGCTTCATGAATGTACACATCTCAAAACTTACTAAGTTATACATTTCAAATATATGCAATTTATTGTGTGTTAACTATGCCTCAAAAATTGCTTTGAAAAAGGGAAGGGGGCACCTAAGTCAGTTTGAAGGGACTCATTTCCTAAGATCACACTTGGAACAATTTGAACATCAAAAAAGAACAATGATAATGGATTCTTAACACATTGCATAATAATAATTTTTAAACATCCGTAAGTGAGTGGTAATACTACAAAAGGAGGAAGGAAGTACGAAGAGGGGGCAAACTTTCAGAAGTACGTAGAAAGAATAATAGAATTAGGAAAAACTCTCTATTTTTCAGCCACCAGTGCAATAATTGATTCAGGCAAGACATCAAAGCTGCTAAAACCACTTTGTGAAAATGTATGAGGGAACAGGAGAGTCACATGTCTCAAATATGGTAACACAGATGAATTGTCGGTTACAAAAGGAATCAACTTTATAATGGAAGCACTTTAATCAAATGATCACATTTAGCATCACCAATGGTAGGAAAACTGGCGTGGTGCCCTTCTTATATAATGCAATGGGGAGGACTTAACCTCATCTCTTTGGGGTTACTGCTCAAAATGTTTAGCTAGAATCCGGTCACGAGGAAACAATTAGGTACACCCAAATTGAGGAACATTCTACAAGACAGCTGGGTTGTCTCTTTTTAAACTGTCAATGTCATGAAAGAAACAAAATGAGGGCAGTCCAGGAGGGCCTGGGCACTCTAGCACATTCACTGAAGAAATACAACACCAAAATGAAGAATCTGTTCCTTGATAGAAAAAGTAAAAATCAATCCTGATTGAAAACATTACAAATAAAACAGCTATAAGCTGGGTGCCAATGGCTAGCGCCTATAATCCTGACAACTCCGGAGGCAGAGATCAGGAGGACCCGAGGTTCAAAGCCAGCCCTGGGCAAATAGTTCATGAGACCTATCTTGAAAAAACCCATCACAAAAAGTCATCACTGGTAGAGTGGTTCAAAGTGTAGACCCTGAGTTCAAAACCCAATACCACAAAATCAATTAAAAAAAAAAAACACCTACAAAGTATGTTATTGAGACATTTGGGGACCTTAGAATCTGGGCCGTTTGATGATAGTAAACATTTTGCTAATGTTGATATTTTGTCTTTTCGTTGGATAGAGGAATGCCCTTTGGATGATACACATTGTGTTTTGGGATACAATGTGGGGATAAGCATGCATCTACCTCCATTATGTATCTAGCTAGCTAGCTAACTAGCTAGCTATCTGTCTGTCTATCCATTGAGGAGGAGAGAAGGAAACACAAATATGACAGAACATCTGGGGAGCCCAGGTAGATGGTTCTTTATCGTATGATTCGTTTAACTTCTCTGTCAGTATGAAAATATCCAAATGAGAAGTTGGAGGGGAACAGGAAGGAGTAGCTGGCCCAGAGGGACCTTTCCAGCCCCCACTTAGGACTCTGACCTTTGGCCTCCAGGCAGTACCTGCTCCTCCCTCCCAGCCCATCAGCTTCTTCCTCCTTGCCTGGTCTTGGGGCCCAGCCTGCTGATAACAGGAGGGGATTTTCTTGCCTCTTCCCTCTTGAGCATCCTGGAGTAGAGGCTTGGGTAAGGTGCAGGGGAGTGAGCACAGAAGGCAGCAATTTGATGGCTAGACTAATGTGTCATTTAGCTCCCTGTAATGGCCTCAAGAGGTGCAGGAGCCCTCAGCTCTGCCTGTCGAGAAGGCACAGTCACTTCACTGTGTGCACAGACAAAGCCACATCGCTCTCCCATCTGTTAGCCATGGCAGCCCTCTCACCATGGTGGCCCTGGAGAAACCAAAGTCTTGACTGGGAAAGCAGGGCCCGTCATCCTATTCTGCGCATCTACTGTCCCCTCCCTCACTCACGCCGGCCCAGCCCCACCAGCTTTCTGTTGCCTTGAGACCACACGCTCCTTCCTCTGGGCTTCTGTACTTACTCACGCTCCTGAGATGTGTCTCCTGCCCTGACTTCTGCCCTACCCATGCCCCCTCCTCTTGTTCTCCTGGCTGGCTTTTTTTCTATCTTTTTCCAGAGCACCCATCACCATCTAAGGACATACCACCCACATGTCACATGTCTGTTCATCCTCTCCCTCTAGCTGCCAGTGCTTGAAGGACACTCATTTCTGTCTTATTCTCAGCTGTTCCCAGCTGGACATCTCTCTACCTACTACATAGTGAGTGCTCAATAAAGAGTTCTTTTTTTTTTTTTAACGTCAGAAGGGTAATGTGCCCACGTCGTAACAAGGTTTGAGGGCGGCACATGTCACGCAGAGGCATGAACACCCAATCATCATGCTTATGAGCCAAAAAAGGATTAATAAAGAGTTGTTGATTGAATGACAGGTATGTGGTTTTGTTTGGACAGTGGTGTGTGTGCATGCGTGCTTGAGCCTGGCATGTGTGTGTGTGTGCGTCATGCCTGCCTGGGGAGGGGGAGCAGGCTGAGAGATGTCCAGCCATCTGGGTCATCCTCTCAAAACTCATTTCCTGGGGTATAGACAGAACTCTCAGAGAACTGGGTGGATGCCACTGGCCTCATCAACACATTACATAACCTGGCACTGGGCAGGGGTGAGAGGGGCAGGCAGGGCCTTTATTTTCTGTTTGCTCAGAGAAACTTCCCCAGGCCACATCCCAGGCTGCCAGCCCTTCAGCTTTGTGCTCCCTAATTGCACTGACAGGGCCCACCACCCATTCAGCCGGCCCACTGGCTCTGAAAGGTGTCTGTCTGCATGGATGGGCACTCAGGGCCTGGGAGGAGCCCGGACCCTGGTATGTCTCTGACACTATTGCCTGGGGCCTCAGCCTCACCCAGACATCAGCGACCCTGGGAAGCCAAGCCTCACCTGTCTACCTGCTAGCTAGCACATGCTCAGGGTTCCAGGTGCTGCCTTGGGCTACCACCTGAATGCCCACGGACCTCCCTGCACTGGACTTACAGCCTGAACTGCCTCAATGGTCAATGCCAGGCCTCCTGTTACCCACAGTGACTCAGGGTGGCCGTACTCTCTACCAACTGACTTCATAGAGTGATGAAGAAGCAATGTTGGGACCCCAGCTCCTTCTCAAAGGTCAGCAGTAAGAGCAATTTTTACAGTCAAAGTCACCAAGGGTCCACTCTGAGCCACAACCAAGCCAGCTACTGGGGACTCAGAGTTACTCATTGCTTCAGTTTGCTGCATTGGCCTCTAGCACTCCCTATCTGCAGGGAGATGGACATAAATAAACAAATATATCCCGCAGGCAGTGAGACTGACAACAGTCATGGGGTAAACTGAGTCAGGGCACCATCCCTGAAGAGGTGATGTTTGAGGAGGGGCCTGACTAAGTGGGCAAGCCAGCGAGAGCAAGTGTAAAGGCCCTGAGTAGAAGGTGTGTCTGGGGGTGCCGAAGTCACCCCAGAAGCAGAGCTTTGTCCTAGAGACACACAGCACCTCTTTGAGCAAATGGGCTGTCGAACAATTTCCCCATCCACTGCAGGGCCAGTGAAGCCTCCGTGTCTTTCACCCACATGCACCTCACCCCCTCACCCAAATATGTCTTCTCTCATCCATCCAAGTGCATCTTAAACGCAGCAGGGGGAAGGGGAGCTAACCACCCTCCTCCCCTCACCCTCCTTCCTACTTTTCTTCCCATTGTCCAGCCTCAGGGACTCTGTGACCCTCTCAGCACTTGACAGAGCATAGCCTACTCACTCCTGGCATCTACTCTAGGAGGGAGGCACCATGGACAACCCCATTGTACAGATGAGAAAAACAAGGCACAAAGAGGGAAGTGACTTGCCCAAAGGCAAGCCAGCTTGTGTGAATGGTGGAGCTGGGATTTGAACCTAGGCTGTCATACTCCAGAGCCTAACCCTTCACTTGGCTGCCAACCATGTATGACTGTGGGGAGGCTAGAGTTCAAGGTACATAGAAAGCACTCAAAAATATCAGCTTTCTTATCCTCACCTTTAGTACTGCCATCTTCAACAACTCGTTACAACACTGTCACACACACCCCAACTCTGATATATTGCTATTGTTCTTGTGCTACAGGTGACAAAACCAAGGCCAAGAGCTATTGAGTCATTAGTGAATTTTGCACATGAGAAAGTGGCAGAACACAGGGATGTACCTCAACTATAGAGCAGCGCACTTGCCTAGCATGTGCAAGGCCCTGGGTTCAATCCCCATTACTACAAGAAAACAGAAAATAAGCAAAAAGTAGCAGAACAAAGACTGAGTTTGGGTCTGTCTGATGCCAAAGCTTGGGGGGAGGGGTAAGACATAGAGGAAGAGAGTTTCTTCTGTGCTCTTTTATGAGACACTGTGCATTTGGGCTGGGGGTGGTGAGGGAAAGTCAGGAAGTCCAGGTTGATGGCAGAGCAGGCATGGGGAGGGGGAACTAAATTTGAGGCTTATTTACACTTCTCTTTTTCTTCTGGATGAAACACAGCAGTTCATTATTAAGACGGCCACTGTGATGGGCCTCCTAAAAACATCGATAGCCGAGGTAATTGTGAGCCCTTTTCTGGCCTCTCAGTCCCCAAAAGGAATTTTCAGGTAGATTTCAGCTGGGAGCACTGAATTCTACTTAGAATGTAAAATGCATCTGTGAAGTGCTTCCTCTGAAGTGGGAATAGGTAATTGATTTTTTAAAGAAGGCAACCTTTCTGGGCACTGGAAAATGCTTTCAGGTTCCTCTCTTATTTTTCTGTGCATAAAGGCAATTATCCCAGGTCAGCACTCCGTGCAGGAAATGGGACTCACTAATTTTGCACAACAAATGTTTCGCTGTTGCATTTTCCTTATTGCAGGAGAGATTATTGAATCAGGTTGTTTTACATCAGGGAGAGAAAAACGGAGCCCTGCCTTAAACAGTGGACTGAGGTCAGAGATTCTGCAGGGTTTGCAAAATCCTCCTTCTATCTCTAATTCACAGCTGCTCAGAATCACTTTCCTACTTCGTGCCTCAGTTTCCCCACCTTGCATGATAGTGATCATTGCAGTCCTCACCTCTAATAAACCCTGCCAGTGGTAAGTGGTGACAATGGCCACTCCTCATTCTCCATCTGGGCCCTTTGTGTCTCCCCACCCTGATTATGGTCATGGCCATGTGACCTGCTTTGGCCAGTGGTGACAATGAAAAACATAAAGCCAACAGAGACTTAGAAAACATGGTTGCTGAGATCTCTGTGAAGGAGCCTGAGCTAGCCTGTGGGAGGATGAGAGGCCATGAGACAGGTGAGGCATCCAGTCCTGCCAAACAGGCAGGTGATGCCATCCTAGACCAGCTAGTCCCAGGCAAGATGGCCCAGACAAGACTTCCCAGCAGAGCCCCAGAATTATTGGAAATAATTGTATGATGTTTTAATGCACCAAGGCTTGGGGGTGTCTTGTTCCACAGCAGCAGCTAACTGATATATGGCCTCTTGTTCTTCCACCTATTAGGTTTTTGGGTAGTTGGGTAAAAGGATAACTTATTGGAAGATGACGGGGGTCCCAGAATTGAGGCAAAGGCTGGAGGTTCAGATTGAGAATCAGGAAGACATCAGTCACAGCTACCAGATTTGTCAGCACCCCACCTATGGAATGAGCACCTCCACCAAGTCTTCCACCCTGGCATTGCTCCCCTCAGGAGTGAAAGCCCCATGTGGCTAATGCGGTTGCCTATCCAGCCTTGGTCCATGAGTGTGGTGAGAAGCTGGGCCTGAGGAAAGGATACCCACTGGGTAGTGATAAAGTGTGAAGCCTCCAGGGCCCATCTCAGGTCAAATCCCACCCTGCTGCTAACTAGCAAACTTCTCTGTCTCTGAACCTCGATTTTGTCATCTGTAACAGGCTGGAGCCGCACTGGAGTTCCTGAAGGCCCAAGTTAAATGAATGTGTGCAGCACTTAGAAGGGGACCTCGCACTCCAAAAACACTCCATAACTGCTGGTCGGCATTATTGTTATCATTATTTTCTGCACTGGGGGAGGAGATCTACAGGATTTAAATCAGGGGATTTTACCAAGTCACGGAGACTCTACACAGTGTGATTTTCTCAGGACACTGGTAGGAAGGGGAGGATGGCTACTGGGCGACTAAGAGTGACAAATGTACCCATGAGGGGTGTCCTGTTGAGTGACAAGCATGTAGGAGAAGATAATGTCAACAAGATGGATCTGACCCCTGTTCCTCCATTGCTAATCTTCTGGTTGGGGAGACAGAGAATGAATAGTCAATCAAGAATCCTGCACTCATTTCTGAGAGGCACTGAGGATGGAGATGAACAATGGGAGAGGAAGGGACAGGAGGCTATTCAGGTAGTGTGACCCTGCTGTGTGAACTTGGATCAGTCCATTGTCCTCTCTGAGCCATCTGCGTCATCTCTCCATGGGAATGGGAACTAGGAAACTAGAATGGGAACTCTGGGTTCCAGAGCCTACACTCCACCAATGACTTGCTCTGTCTTGGACAATCCCTACCCTTCTCTGGGTACCAAACCTGGTGACAGATTAGGAGCCCTCATTCCAGTCTCTGCTGGGTCTGCTTCTTCAGGGATGTGACAACATATGGAGTCCCCAAAGCACATCCCTCCTCCCACCAGGCTTAATCAAGGCAAGATATCTAGGTAGCCACCGGCAGCACCCACATCCCAAAAATAGCTGGCCAGTTGTTGGGCAGCTGACCTTGGGGCTCAGGGTCTGAGCTGAGGCCTGTTGCCTGGCAACAGCCACCATCACATATGGTGAGTGGGCCAGGCTCCTGGGGTGGTTATACCACAAGCCTGGCCAGACCTGCCTGGGTACTAGCGAGCTGGCATTGTTCTTGAGGCTTGGAAGCAAAGCTTCCATCTTCAGGGACATTTGCGTGTACCTCTCCTCCTCCAGCCCTGTAATACCTATTAGAAGAGCCAGCTACTGTGTAAGTAGTGGATCCAATCTTGACAGAACCCTGGCAACAGGGCTGATGGTCCCTCTTTTCAGGAAGGGAAGCTGAGACAAAGCCTGGAGGAGGAAGGTTCCTGCCAGGGTCCGGTGGTGGCTCAGAAGCACAGCCTTTGGCTGGAAGAGAGGTGGGGAGGGGGGTTCAGAGGTCATGGGTGAGGCTCCAAGGGGCTCGGGGTTTGGAGGAAGCTGAGGAGAAGGTAAAAAGAGATGTTGTGTGTGGACCTGATACCTTCCAAGTCTTAGTGGTGTGCGGTCCAGGGTTCCACAACACTTGAGGTGGCTGTCCTGAGGGAAAGCGGTTAGGACCCTGAGCGACTTGGGGTGGGGTCTGGACCATGGCTCCGGCAGCGACCCTTGGGGGACACCTCAGGATCAGGCTTCGGGAAGCACTGAACCTCTGGGTGTTGGATATTTCTTCAGATCTCACCTCGTCTCTTCTGCAGTCAGCCCAGCGTGGACTCTAGTTCAGAGTACCAGGCACGTCCTCTGGACCAACCATTGCATGAACCTCAGGCTTGGGTTTCCATACCTCTGCTTCCTGTCTATGGGGCTCTGAACGAGCAAGTCCCCCTTTCTGGTGTTACGCATATTTCTCATGTGGCTGCTTATCTCTATTCTGTGGTTATCCTCTTCCACAGTAGATGACACTGACACTCAGAGAGGTTGATGAACTTACTCAAGCTTGCACAGCTGGTAAGGACAAGACTGATGTTCTAGTTCCATTCCAGTTACCTGCTTTGCATACATAACAAACCACCCCTCACATAATGACTTAACACAGAAGTGTTTATCATTTGCATATCATTTGCATGGAAGTACAGTTTGGGCAGGGTATGGTGGGGACAGCTCATCTCTGCTCCTGTCAGCATGAGCTGGGTCTGGAATCTTCCAAAGGCACATTCACCCATGATAGGTGGCTGGGGCTGGCTGTTTGTTGAAAGCTCAGCTGAGTGGCTTTCCATGATCTGAGCTTCCTTGAAATATGGTGCCTGGTGCCAAGAGCAGAAGTCCTGTTCCAAAGCCTGTGTGCCTCCTCCTGTGGAGGCTGAATGAGTGAAGAGCACAGCATCAGGGGGAGGGAGATGCCGGGAACTGAAAACTCTCCATGGAGAATCCAAGCAGAATGTTCTGTTCCTGAACCACACAGGGCCCTGGTTAGCCTGGAAGGCAGGGAGGAAGCAGCTGTTTGCACAGCTCTCCCAAAAGAGGAGGCGGCAGAAGGGACGGGCATTAGAGACTTGAGTTGGTCAGATGAGACAGAGAGTCCAGCCAGAGAGGCCCCAGGCAGACACAGGCATTAAAAATGCCAGATGCCCCTGACATGGCTATCACCCTTAGAAGTCCAGCCCTGCTTAGGCCGAGAAGCAAGGAGTTGCCCCTGTTTCTGCCTCTGGCCCCCGGCTCCAAAATACACTGAGTGCAGACCCTTCCTCAGCTACCAGGTCATATCCTGGGCCAGCCACATCAACTCTTGCTGGACTATTGCAGTAGCGCCTCTCTGTCACCGATTTCCACTCAGCAGCCAGAGATATTTTTAAAAGTGTCAATCAAGCATCACATCATTTTAGATCTGTTTAGACACATCCGAGGATTTCCTATCCTTTGAATTAAATTCACACTTTTCAGACTCAAGCTCCTATAAGACATCACTCATCACTGCACCAAGCTTTGCTCTCCTTGCTCCCTCTGCCCAGCAGGGTCTCTCACATCTTTGCTTGGTTAATTCCTTCTACTTCTGGGCTCAGCCACCTTAGAGAAGGCTCTAAACCCATCCCTAACCCCACCTCCCCGTATCTTCATCATCCTGTGATGTCACTTTATTTATTTATTTGCTTTCTTTTCTTTATTCTTTATTAGTTATGCACCATTTGTGTACATGCTTACATTGTACCTTGGTTAGGTCACCCCCACCATCCCTCTCCCTCATCTCCCCTCACACCCCGACCGCTTTAAACCATTGCCAAAGTTTTCATTGTTTTATTTTATATAAGTGTATAAAGTGCAACGACCATATTCACCCTCCTTTATCCCCTCCATTCACCCTCCCCCCTCCCACAAGTACCCTCCAGAACCTATTTTACAATCTCTGTCCTTCATTTGCAATTTCATATTCATTGTTCAAATGGGTTTCTTTCTTGTCTCCACTCAACCCAGCCTGGGTCTCATGAGAGCTGGGGCCACACCTGTGTGGCTCATTGCTGTACCCTACGACACTGCATACACTGCATGCACTGAGTTGAGTGAATACATCCTGGGCACACACTCTCTCACTCAGCACTCTCACCCATGTGCACTCAATCACAAGCTGGCTCTTCCACACTGACAAACACTCAGACACCAGGGAGATCCAAATGCATAGCTGCCTGTAACCAGGGACGCTGTCGCCCCCTGCTGGGAAGATTGGGACTTTGCCAGGAAACCACTGACACCAACCTCAGTCTAAGCCTATCTCACCTTTGCAAACACCAGAGTGATTCTTGCCCACTGTGCCCTCCCAGGCAGGGTCTCCTCTCTGTACCCTGGTATTTAGCCTAGGTCCTGGACCTCAGGATGTTCTTACCAGGCGTGAAAAATGAAGGATGGAAGAAGTGGGAAAATGTGTGACATAAGCTAGTAAGATCTCCAAGTCTTGGTTTCAGGATCAGTGTCAAGGCCTGGCACTATTTATGTGCAGTAATTGTACACTCAAATGTTAGGATTAAGATATGAAAGGCCTTGAGTGCCAGAAAGAAGCCCTGGATTTTATCCTGCAGTTCACAGGGAGGGACAGGATTAGAACAGTGCTTTAGAAAGATCAACCAGACATGCACATTCACTCATTCATCTGTTTATTCACTCAGTCATTCATACCACAAGTAGTGCTTTACACATCTTGGCAGGCTCTGGGAATGCAGTAGTGGCAAGGTGGAGGTGGAGCTCATGGCCTGAAGTACTGATATGCATGGGATGGGATTGGGGTCACAGAGGGAGCATCACTCAGGTCTAGACAAGGTGAGTCCTTGGTGGTGTGAAGTTCACAAAAGAGCCTCAGCCCTGTAGGCACAGCAGGGGTGACTTGGCTCAGCCCTGATTTAAGTATAGACCTCAGGGCAGACACCAGCTTGGCTGTCCTCAGTCCCCTTTCCATGTAATGAAAAGACGATTTGACCCACTCGGGAGCTGCATCTGTTGATGTTTGCCCAGACCCAATCAAATAGATGCAAATAACATGCAAATGTATGCAAGAGGTCCTAACTCAAGATATGTTAAATAAATGTATTATGGTGTGCCTGCTGCAATTATAGTCAAGCTCAGCATTTAGGATGTGACCAACATGAAATACTGAACTGATGCTAGTATCAGACAGCATAATCACTTTGGAGATGAGACAAGGCAAAGGCACAGGGACTTCGACAAGCCATCTGGGGAGATCTACACTCGGGTAGGTGTTTGAGGGAGATTCACTGTGCTGGGGAGGTAGGACAAGGGAAGCGATGGATTTCACTCACAGCCAGAGCTGGAGTTTCAGTGCTTCCTCTGAAGGCACAAGGATGGAGAGTTAGATGTTCCAGGTACTAGTCCCCACCTGGGCCACTTGGTGGCTGTGTAAATTTCATCTAGTCACTTCTGCAGTCTGTTTTCCCATCTGTACAATGGGCTTGATGACAGGGAAGATGGAGACCATGGAGGTGTCCTAGGTTGGGCCCTCCATAATTTGGCTTTGAGACAGAGATTCCTGTGCAAGTGACTTACTGCCACACATTCCCAGGAAAAGCTGGTGAAGGATGGGGAAAAAGGTCCGGGAAAGGAGGTTAGCTGAACAAAGATGTGTTATCCCCAAATCCCACTTTGGGTCAGTGCTGCAAGGAGGAGATTGTGTGGGTCAGACCTTAAAGTCATCCCATCTGGGAGTCAAGGGAGCTGGGTAATCACACTCCTGTTTTCATCAGTGATCAGAAGGAATAAATTCCCCAGTGGAGACCTACACTACCAAGCCCTTCTGGCTCTCCATCCGTGCAGGCAAAGCTGAATCCAGGAGACTAAGACCCGTCCTCTGAAAGACACAGGTGATGGCTGCTGGGAGTTACAGCATACTGGGAACTGTACACAATATGGGATCCAAAAGGTCATCTACTCCATGAGGGGAGTGCTTTGTAAACTGTGAAGTGCTGTCCCAGCACCTGGAGGGGCCTCATCTAGGAACTTGCTGGAGCTGGAGCTCTCATCTCTCCACCGCCCCCACCCCCACAGGCAAGTTGTCTTGCTTGCCTGGGTCTTTTTCTTTCTGGCAGATGAGCGCAATGATCCACATGCATTATCATGAAGGTAGAGGCCTTGAAAAATGGCACCTACCGTAGATGTGGGGCCCTAGGGAGGTGGACACCTTCCAACACTGCTGGTGGGAGTGTAAATTGCACATGCGCAAATCATTCAACTCCACAACTAATTGGTAGGATTCTCTCTCTCTCCCTCTCTCTCTCTCTCTCTCTTTCACACACACACACACACACACACACACACACACAAAACAACATATCTACAAGTTTATCCTTTGCATTGCTGTTTGAAGAAATTAAGACAACCTAATTGTTAAATAAGTTATGAACATAACTTACAAAATGAAACAATAATAACAAAAAAAGGAGAATGGAAAAGTACTGTCTATACTGTTATTGAATTCCCTCTGAGCCCTATGTTTAAGTTTTAAAATAAATCAAAGAAGTGTGTGCATCTTTCAATAGCCAAGTCTTGCCTTAGGTGCTTTACAAATATGCGTTCACTGGGTCCTGCTAGCAACCTGAAGTAGGTGCTATTATTATGCCTATTTGACAGATGAGCAAAATTGAAGCACATAGGTTAAGTAACTTGACCAAGGCCAAGGATTTGAAGGGGGAGGGACTCAGATTCTGTGCTTTTTATCATAAGGCTCTCTGGAGCTGGCTTACTCCTAACCAACCCTATTGCTTTTTCTATTCGTGATTGGCTTGAGAAGAGCACATGACCTAATTTTGGCCAATGACATGTGTGAGGAACTTAAGGGCAAGGTTTTTTGCATGATTAAAAGAGATGTCTGGAGGAGGCTGCTGTCTCCTCTTCTGGGAGTTGTGGTGAAACTGTCCACACTGCAGCCACATGTAACTTGGAGTAGGGGGTGAGCCTGAAGGCAGAGTCCACGCACTAGGATGGAGGAGTTGAAGACAGATGTAACTTGGGTCCTTATTCAGTCATAGAACCACAGAAGTAAACAACCCTGGGCCTCTTGTTTCATGAGGTCACTAACATCTTTCTTGTTACATAAGGCAGTGAGTCTCTTGAACAGGCATCAGCAATCCCTGTTTAAATACCAATGGCCAGACCCCACTCCCACAGGTTCTGATTGGGTAGACAAAGCCAAGAATTGGCATTTCTAACAAGTTTGTGGGTGATGATGATGCTGGCTGGTCCATGAAACACATTTTGAAACGTTTTGAGTTAAGGTCTTTGTTCCTTAAAGCATCCTGTGACCCTGTGCCATGTGCCTCTCAAATTCTCTGGGGAAGGTGAGGCCAGGGATCATGAGTCAGAACACCAGGACAAGGTTCAGTAGCCCAGGATTCTCCATCCACTCTTCCTTGTGACCTTGAGTTTGTTTCTTCCCTGCAGGGTCTACGTCCTGGGAAGGAGGTCAGATGGGACCAATCTGTCTGTCCTTCTACCTCTGACACTCCACCTCCCAGGACTCACTGGGATGGAAGAGTCTGACCTTGGGGATACTGGCAGTGCCATGTCAGGTCCCCTAAATCATCCTCATTCACTCTCCCAGACCCTGGAGAGATTTCAGCTCCTGCAGCATCAGACACTGGGAGGCAGAGTCTGGCTCCACAGCCATTTTTACATATTAAAGTTCCAGCAGAAAGCTCACTTGGAGCCTGTGTTTTGGAAAAGCAGGGCCAAGGCCAAGCCTCTCCAGCAGGGGTTCAGCTCTCCCCAATGAGGCTGGGAAGCAGACAAGCCAGTATGTGAGGGGAGCCATGCCCGGGTCTGGGAGCCGCTCCCAGGGTTCTCAGTATGATAGAGCTAGGTAAACACAGACGGTGGCACAATTTGCCTCCCCACCCCCCAGTATTCAATCACTCACCGAATATTCCACCTCCTGAGTGTCATCCCATCTGCCAGGGTTTCCCTGTCTTTTTGCCCTGGATTCTTGGAACAGGCTCTAATGGGTCTCTCTGCCACCATTCTTGTTCCCTGTCCCCTCCTGCTCAACTATTAACACTTGCTGTGGCCTTTGAATATACTAAATTTCTGAGCATGGAAAATTCACAAGGCATTTCACAGTCTGGCTCCTGCCACCTTCTCTGGCATCCCCATACCCTCCACACTCCAACTACAGTTCCTGGAACATTCTGGGCTGTAAGTCTTTGCATATACTGTGTTCCCTGCTTGGAATCCAGTACTTTGGCAACCTCCCCTCCACCCCCAATCCATGCAACCTCTCAGGGCTCAGGACCAGATCCATGATTTGTAGGGTCCAGAGCAAAATAAAAGTATGGAGCACTCATTCCAAATTCATAAAGAATTCCCAGACAGTAACAGCAAAGCATTTAACCATTGTGTATATGTGTAGATTACAAGCCCTTGAAGCCAAACCCACTCCAGGCTGTTACCCTAATGTCTGCACTCAGGGTCTCCTCTGTGCCCCAACAGTCCTCTGTGTATTCCTGTCTCAGTGCTGATTGCTTGCAGAGGGCTGTCTGTTTTTTTCCTCCTGCTAGACTGAGCACCAGGAGACAGAACTCCCATCTGCCTTGTTCCATCCAGTGATGTCCTAGATTGCTGGCATAGAGCTTGGCAGTTTAGGCACTCCATAAATATTTGTTGAATTGTCATTCAATACATAAACAATCTGTCCAACAAATATTTTCCCAGAGCCTCTGATGGCCCAGGCAGGATTGTAGATAATTGGGCTACATTCATGAATGAAAGACCTTGTTCTCCTAGCATTTACATTCTAGTGAGGAAGACACACAGTAAAGGTTTAGGTTTGGTTCTGGCAGTTGAATACCCTAAGACCAGGATTTGGGTAGAAGTAAGTTGTTTGGGAGGAACAAGGAACACTGGCAGGGTTTCCTAACATGGAAAAGGGAAAGAGGCCACACAGGAGTGTGAAGTGGAGCAGGTTATCACTTGGGCTTAATGCCAAGGGGGTTCTGAAGGATAGTGATGTTTAGTTTTATGTGTCAACTTGACTGGACTAAGGGATGCCCGGACAGCTATAACATGTTACAGCTGGGTGTGTCTGTGAGGGTGTTTCTGGAAGAGACTAGCATTTGAATTAGCAGACTGAGTAAAGATGGCTCTTACCAGTGTGGTGAGGGACCAACAGAACAAAAAGACAGAAGAAGGCTGATTTTCAGTCTCTGCTTGAGCCCTTGGTCTTGGACTGTGCATTAGTCCATTTTCTTTTACTTTAACTAAATACCTAAGGCAGGTTACCTTATAAAGAAAAGGAGTTTATTTAGCTCACAGTTTTGGAGGCTGAAAGTCCAACATCAGTGGTCCCATCAGTTTGGCCTCTGGTGAGGGCCCAATGGCAGGTGGGATCATGGTGGTAGTGTTTGTGGGAGCAAGAGATCATATCTCAGAACTGGAAGCCAGAGAGCAATTCAGAGGTCAGGCTCAGGCTTCTGTAACAATTCCTGCCAGTGATCTAATGACGTCTCACAAAGCCCCACCTCTCCAAGGTCCTGTGATCACACAGAGGACCATGTGTTCAACACATGACCTTTGAAAGACTAACCACATCCAAACCATGGTGGACTGCAACCTCACTACTGGCTTTCTTAGGCCTCCAGCTTGTAGAGGATAGATGGTGACACTTCTCATCCTCCACATCACAAGTCAATTCCTCTTAATAAATCCTTTGACTTAATCTGTCCATTGGCTTCACTTCTCTGGAGAGCACTGCTGTAAGTGTTGGTGTCCCACCTGGGTGGCAAGGAAGATGGTCCACCACTCCCATTCTTCAGTGGCTCATAGCTGCTCTCCTGGACACTTGGGTCTGGCTGCAGACTGAGCTGCTTCTGTACCAAATGAAGTCCTCACGCAGAGTTACCAGCTCTGCAGGGAGGGGCAGAGGGCAGTTGGGATTCAGGTATAGACACTAAACATGGCCACAAGGAATGAGGGGAGCCTGTGGTTAGTGAGGGCTGTACATAGAGCAGAAAAAAAGGGGCTGGGTGAGCAGGGGCAGAGATGGGATGCAAGGCCACTTGACCTGGAACTGACCTCCCACATCTCAGGCCACCATTAGCCCTGTAGGCAGCAGCTGGGCCCCTGCTCCTCCACCCCTGCCTGCCTCAGCCCCTTGGTCTCACACTATAGTGTTTTTCTTTTATCCTTTAATTCTGGCCATAAATTATAATTTCACAATCACCAATAGCATGAGAGATGGAGACCCAAATTGCCAGAGGCTTTTAATTTGGTTTCTAACAAGCCCCCCACTGGCCCTGCCAATCCGGGTGAGCTCCATCTACCCTTATCTGAGCCAGAGCAGGATTTTGATTGCTCCCCCAAGTAGCAGCTGCCCATCTTCCAGACACTTGCTGTCTGTTTGCGTTGTCCTCGGGGTATATAATATCTGTGGTGACGTCAGCAGACCAGTCAGCAGGCAAGGAGCACAGCCGCCTGGGATGCATGACTGTTTGTCCCAGGAAACCACATTTGTCTTGATTTTGCCTTGATTTGCAGCCCTTGAAGGACCAGGATTCTGAGGTTCAGCACAGCTGACGCACAAGACCAGTTTCTAATTCACTTCAGAAAGGAACTGAGTCATTGATTCCTTTCTGAGCCAGCACCTGCCTCCTCCTCCTGCCCAGCACAATGATTCCTAAAGCGGGAGTTGTGAGCCCTTGTCTGGACACATGCATCATACCTGCTGATGGCTGTCTAAACCCCTACACTTTCATGGCATCATCTGCCCTCTTAAACTGGACTACAGGTTGGGCAAAAGAAGCATTAATATTCCTTTTTCAGAAGTAAGGAAGTGCAGCATTCAGTGGGTAAGATAAGGTTACCCAACTGGTAAGGGGCTGGTCTAGAACCCCAATTTTCTGAGCTTTGTACCTTACATCAAGACATATCTGCCTCCATGTGTCCTCTTGTGGGGCTCATGACATTTTTAATTGAAATACAGATTTAAAAACAAATACAAGTTGGGCACCAGTGGCTCACACCTATAATCTTAGCTACTAAGGAGGCAGAGATCAGGAGGATTGCAGTTCAAAGCCAGCCCATGCAAACAGTTTGCAAGACCCTATCTTGAAAAATCTCATCACAAAAATAGGAGTGGTGAAGTGGCTCAAGGTGTAGGTCCTGAGTTCAAGCCTCAGTACCACACACACACACACATAAATAATATGCGTATGGCTCAGTTAAACACAACCATATATCCAGTATCCAGTCCAAAAACCAGAATATTTCTCCCAAAACCTTGGTGCCACCAATTTTGGTACCACCACCCTGATTCTGTCTGTGTGGGAGGTATTTTACTTTCAGTTGTACAATCCCGCCACACACAAATTGTCATTTTGAGAGGTAAAAACCAGTTTCCAGGTGGAGCTATTTTAATAATAGTACTAAGTAGGAAGTGAGCAGATTGGGTTCTAGTCTTGGCTTGGTTCCAAACTCCTGGACCTCAATTTGCCCATCTAATTTCCTAGCAGTGATTTTCTTAGGCCTCTCTGCTTGCAACTGGAACTTGAATCCATCTCTGTGAAACCCCAGGTCTCTATAGCACTCAGTGGCCCAGTCACAGTCCTTACTTACACCTAGGAACTAGACAGTGTTGTCCCTGTGGGACCCAGGCTCAGCATATTTATGTGGCCTTTGGAGGTTGCTAACGGAAGTCCACCAGGGCTGTGGCTTATGTTTAGCATGAGAACTTCTAAGGCTTTGGGGGAATGAGCCAGTCCCCCACAGTTACCAAAACTTGCTCATTTTAACTGGGTGCTCACTGAGTTATGGAAGCTCTGCTAAGTGCTTTATGTGCATATTTTATCTCAACTCTCAACAGTCTCATGGATAGGTTATTCTTATCTCTAGTACAGACACCACGGGTCCCTTTGTCTGCAAGTAAATGATCACCTTCTTTATGATAGAAAATGTAGCTATATCACAAAGGATACGGAGGAGGGCAGTTCTACATTGTTGCAGTAGTTCAAGTCAAGGGGTCCTCTGTAATCAGACTTTTTCCGTTTTTCTATTTAGCTGACTTTGGGTTTTGTAGTCCATTGCAAATGGTCTCTTCGTGAAATGGGATCTATTTCCCCACCTCCTGAATCTACCCTGGCCATGTGACTGTTGGTTGGTAGAATGCTGCATTTGTCAGCTTTCCATTTTCCATTACAAGATACTCAAGATAATCAACTTAAAGGAGGGGAGGCTTATTTTGGCTCACAGTTTCAGAGGTTTCAGTCCATGGTCACTTGGTCCTTTTGCTTTGGGCCTATCATGGCACAGTACAGCATGGCAGCAATGCATGGTAGAGGAGGCTGAAAGCAAAGAGACAGAAGAAAGGGGACAGGGTCTCAATATCCCCTTCAAGGGTGTGTTCCCAATGACCTAACTTCCTCCCACTAGGCCCCACCTCCTAAAGGTTCCACTACTTCCCAATAGTGCCACAGGACGGTGACCAAGCCTTTAACACTTGAGCCTTTGGTGGGGAGGGCATCCAAAATCCAAACTGTAGCAAATGCAATAGTGTGAGAGTTTCATGCCTAGATCTCAAGAGACCTTGGGCTTCCATTCTTTGTCCTCTTGAAATGTTGCTGCATATGAACAAAACTGGGCTACCTACACCAAAAGAGAAAAAAGAAAAAGAAAAAAAAGCAAAGCAAGAGACTCCCAACATAAATGATCACAGGCAATCCTTTGTGGAACATATGAGCCTCCCAGCCGAGCCCAGCCCCAACTTTTGACTTGTAGAGTCCTGAGCAATAAGTGATTGAGATTTTAAGCCACCACATTTGGGGATATTTTATTAGTCAGCAAAATCTACTTGATACAGCTGTATCAGCTCTTTGTCCTTAGACTTGCCATTTGTATTATAATTGCAAAATAGTGACTAGTTTCAAAAAGCCAAACAAGAGGATGGGTCAAAGGGATTATTTTCTTGCAATGCTCTTCTGTTGCATCAGGATGAAAATCTTACTCAATGACCCTCAAGCTTCCCAGATATTCATTAGAACTGAGTTTTAAGCTCACTCCTCACCAGTCACTGCCCAAGGGACACAGCACCATGGTAAATACATACCACCACCCACACCTTGCCACAAGGTGGGCTCCAGCCCTCCAGCATATTGCTCTCTGGCCACAACCCATTGAGGAGTAAGAGGGTGAAGTTGGTGACTAAGTGTGTACCACACCCATTTTATAGGTGGAGGACACGGATACTCTAATAGATGTTGTCACTTAAAGGAGGTCACACTGTGCATAACAGGGTCAGATACCCAAGACTTCCTGGCTCTAATCAATTTCTTAATCACCAATTGGAGAATGACAGTTCCAAAAGGATCCTCCACCAGACCTTCTGTTTCTGAGTGGCTCATGATGTTCTCCATGGTACCCAGGATTTGCGAAGGCAACTTAGGACCACTAAGAACAGATCTGCTCCAATCTGTTGTCCAATCTGTGGAATAATTGTTTGGAAAAGAGACTCCAGGCGTAAAAGGAGATTGAGCTCCAAGACTGGAGCTGGACGTTTGTGTCTATGTTGGTCAGTTTCAGAGTGCGGAATGACTTGCTAACTTACCCAGAGGGTTTAACCTTGAGTACTAAGTGGCTCCCAAGACTGCTAGAAAGGTAGAAGAAGCAACCCTGAGGCTCAGCTTCCAGGAACAACTTCCAAAAACCACACTGCAGAATCAGGTGGCCAAGAGAGTTCTTACTGTCCCTGCCACAATTGTGAGGCCACCAGCTGAGGAAGCAACTGCTCCACTTGCTGGCTCCAGAACCACTTGGTGTGACCCACATGGACAGCATGAATGCCTCATGACTGTCCCCTCTTTTCTCTTTCCTCAGTTCTATGCATGTCTTGCACAAATGCATCAATTAGTCAGTTGACAATTATATCCCCATCCCTGACTGCACAAAAGGCTGGAAAATATAGTTTCAGTTCTATGTTCTCTGCTGTACACATTGGGGGGTACACATTGGAAGGAGGTGCAATGTAAGATTGGCAGAATTCACCCATGAATTCAGTTAGGTCTGTTAGATTCTTTGTATGAAGATTTGTAATAACAAATTCAATGTTTCTAACAGAGAGCATGCTATGCAGATTTTCTGTTTCATCTTCTGTCAGTTTTGGTAACCTGAATTTTCCAAAGAATTGTTTTATTCCATCTCTACTGTTCAATTGTGAGTGAGTCTAGATTATAACAAAGCCAATCTGCTGTGCCACAATGCACAAGTAAATTTTGTTCTCAGAGCTGGGAGATACTGGCATAATTTCTACATGTTTAGGCCAGCTTCTTAGACAGTGAGAGGTACAGAGAAATAAGGGGACATACAAGGGATCTCTGTGCTCAGGCCAGCACCAGCACCTTCCTGAGGAAGGGGTGAAAGGTCCCATGTCAAACCAACCCCAAATACAGAAGCTGACATGTCTGATATGTATGGAAGCTTAAGTATTTCATGAGTATGGTGGACATCTTTGTGGGTGCCTTAACTAACTTTCTTGGGAAACAGATGAGTTACCATAGGTTAGGACTTAGACTATCTTGTTTAAGCAATGTGACCTCATCCTGCCCTCTATAGCTCATTGAACCAAAGGTAGATCCTTGACCCTGGCTAAGTCAATCTCTTTTCTGGGAACACTGATTTAGTACTAAGCACTTAGTATGGGCTTGTCTGTAAAAGCATTTCAGCTCTTGGTGACCATAGCAGAGAGGCTGAGAATGCCAGTTTCCACTGAGGAAAGCCAATAGCAGAATGCAGCAGGGAAAAGAGTGTCTTCTGAAGGCCATCTGGGCTCCACCTTTGTCCTTGGAGCTTCAGGAGAAACGCATGTGTGTGCATGTGTGTGTGTGTGTGTGTGTGTGTGTGTGTGTGTGTGTGTGCGTATGTCCCTTCAGCCACTTTTGGATGGTGGCATGTGACGGCAGGGGGACACCTCTGTTACTTGCAACTGAGTATCCTAACTATTGTGATGGGATTTTCTAAGACCGGGAGTTGGGATGAAAAGGCATATGAGCCAAAGTCAGGCAGGTACACATGCAGGGGGGGCATTTTCCTACCTGTCTCAGGACAGGGAAATCCAGTTAGATGGTGTGTGGCATGGATCTGGAGTGTCCCCCTTAATCTCATGCGTTAGAGGCTTGGTCCCCAGCCCGTGGCACTATTTGGAGGTGATGGAACCGTTAGGAGGTGGCCAAGAGGAAGTTAGGTCATTGAGTGTGAGCCCTTGAAGGGGATACTGGGACCTTGGCCTTTCCTCTCTTTTGCTTCCTGGCTGTCATGATGTGAGCAGCTTTGCTTTACTATGTACTCCTGCCTCGACACAGGCTCAAAGTGATAGGGTCAACCAAGCAGGGATTGAAACCACATATCAAAATAAATCTTTCTTCCTTTTAAGTTGTTTTCTCGGGTATTTTGACACAACAATGGGAAGCTGGCAAACATGGAAGGCTGTGTGAGGTTCTACAAATACTAACCCCATTCATACATGTTCATTGCATGTAAGGAAAAAGAAGATGCAGCCTACATGATCTCATGATGAATGACCATACACATATGGAAGGTTTGATGAGGGGAGACACGATAAGAATTTTATGGTTGGTCAAATTTTGTCTCAAATATCAAAGCAGAGTCTCTAGTGAGTAATGTGAACTGTGGTGAGTGACTCCTCTCTCAAGATAATCAGAACTAAAGAGCTTCAAGCTGGTGTGTGTTGATCTATCCTCACCCCACTCTCTATCAACTGCCCAAACTCAAGAGTAAATTGAAGTCTACAGGAAAGGTAGGATATGCCTGTAATCCCAGCTACTCAGGAGATGGAGGTAGGAGGATCATGACCTGATACCAGCCTGGACAAAAGTATGAGACCCTATTTGAAAACCAAATGAAAATAAAAAGGTCTGGAAGCATGGCTCAAGTGGTAGAGAGCTTGCCTAGAAAGCTTGAGGCTGAATTCAAGCTCCACTATTACAAAAAAAAAGAAGAAGTGTAACATGAGACCCAGACCACTCCACAACTCCATGCTCTGAGGTACATTCCACTGCATTAATGTTTGGTGTCAGAATTTCTCTGACGAGGAGTAGGGTGGAGAACTCTGGGAAGATACCTTGAAAAATCACTACAGGAAGAAAGACTCAAGCATGAGCAAGGGTCAGAGCACCAAAGAAAACAGCAAACTGCTCTGCTGAGACCCTTGCTCTGGAAAAGAAGCAGGAAAGAGGGTGCCCTGGGTGGGTTTGAAGACCTGGGTGACACAACCTTATGCTGTGTTCAAAATGGTGCACAATGTACCTTCTCCCCATGACTCCAGTGCTTTATTGAAGTCCATCATTTTTGAAAGTGTTCAGGGTGGATTTGTTCTCTTTTCTTTAGCCAAGGGTGGTGGTGATGGGTAGAGGGGAGGAGCATGAGGGAACTCAGTATGGAACAGAGACACAGTTTAGGAAAACAGGTGCCCAAATGTGGAACTGACATGGAGGGTATCAGCCACGCCCCGTCCCCAGCCCCAGAAATACACAGATTCCTTAAGGAAATTTTATCAGAGCTTGGAGTCAAGAGTTCTAGAGTATATTTAGCTCTCAAAAGTCACAGACACCCCAGCCAACACCAGGGTTGGATAAAAAAAGGAAGTTTGCAGCTTTACCACTAATTAATCCCAAGCTCAGCTTCTGAAAAAGATTGGGGCAAAATACCCACCAAGACTGGGGTCCAGATCCACGGCATGAACCTCAAGCATAAGCCCTTCTCGACAGTCTTCCTCCCGTGCTGCAAGTTAAGGGCGACCTCGTGCATTTCTGGTGAAGGAGACCTAAGCAAAAGCCTGCAAGGTTGAGTGCAGGGTAATTGTGAGGGTTCTGGAAACTTGTTTTTCCCTTCTTCCTTGAACGTTGACCTGATGTTTGGGGTCATAGCAGCCATCTTATTGCCCCAAAGAAAGGTCAAGAGAACTAGACTCATGTGTCCTGTCATAGTTAAGCTGCAAAATCCACTCAGCAGCCATCTTCCCCTAGCCTTGTTATACCAGCTAAACAAAGCCCTACTGGTTTATAGCTCCTAGAGCCAGGCTTTCTGTTTCTTATCCTGAACACATTTCTAACTGGTACAGTGGTGGCCAATGGAAACTGCTCCCCAAATGATTTGGTTTTATTCATGTTTGAGAATTAAAGAAATTCTTAGGACCATTCACTCAGATGCCTGGAACCACAGGTTCAGCTCCAGCCCCAGTAGAGAACAGAAAGGAACTGCCAAATCTCATTATCAGCAGCCCAGAACAGCCCTCCAGTGAAGCATTGGAGTTAATGGTGTGCCTCAATCTCACCACCAGCCAAGCCAAGGCAGCAAAATGAAGCCACTGATGGATGCCACCACATCAGCTGTGAGCTTGCTATGATTTTAACCCCAGTCGCCCACAGTCCAGGTCCCACTGGCGAAATGGGTGATCAAAGGCATTTCTGGGCAAGAAAAATTAACCAACACCCTATAACCGTTGTGTGAGAAGACAGATGAGCGTTTTAAGGGCTTTCTTTGTGTTTAAATTAATGGATTCATTTATTCATCGAACATTCGTTAAGTGCCTGTTGTCTACTAGGTCCTATGCTGGGTGTCAGTGAGATGTTGTGACTCTAGTGAGAACAATAAGCCATGGATACAAATAACTATAACATGAGCCAAAGGAATTCTGGGCGTCTTGCTAGAGGAAATGCACTGAGTCTTGGGGAGGGAATGATGTTAACTGCACTGCTAGTGGATGGGAGGAAGGGACTCCATTTGGCTCCTTCACTTCTGTGGCATGCAAAGATCAACAGAAAAAGAGGTACGGGGATGCATATGTCCTTGAGGACAGGGACTCTGTTTCACTTAGCACCTGAAGCATGCAAAGTGAACATATTTATTTGGTACCAATAGCGTTTGAGAAGCACCTTGCTAGCTACCATGGGAATATGTCTGGAGGAGTTGCCATATTTTTCAGAACACACCAGAGAGAAGAAACATTGCCTAATGTCTTGCAGCCATGGCAGGATTTGAACTCATTTGTGTCTCAGTCCAAATCCAGGCTCAACCCACTGCTCTCCAGCCACTCCTTCCACCAATCAGGACCTGTTCAAGGAATCCAATGAAAGCCAGACTGACAGGGGATTTATAGGGCCACGTCACCACAGAGTCTAGAGGGAGATCAGGTAAGGGTTGACTCCAGCCCCTTAAATGAGGTCACGACGACCTACAGTCATGGTCTTTTGGTCCCACGGTTCAGAGTTGTACGGCTTCTTCCTCTGCCTCCATATTTGCCCCATCACAAAACAGGTCTGGGTTCTCCCGTGCGCACCATGGGGGTCATTGTTCTAGACCTCAGAGCGTCTCCACTGCGACAGGGAAGACAGGAGAGTGTGGTATGGGACTCCTGGTAAGAGAAAGAGAAACCCGTCACCTTCCTGGAAGTCTGGCAAACATTTCTACCTCTCTCATGATGTATCGTGTAAACCCTTGACAATGACTTCCCTGCAGGACAGACTATGCTTTGTTACTCTAGATGTTAAATTTAATATCAAATGCATTAAGGTTAGAAATTTTAAGCTTAGTTCTTTCAACTTTTAAGTTCAAATTATAAATTTTACTATTCTACCTCTAGGTCTAGCAAACCTTAACAATCAAGGTGAAGAAGGCCTTGGCCATTACTTGCAACATTTTAAGATGCAGTAATAAATTTGACAAGTTGGTTTCCTTTTTTAGGTACTTTAATTACTTATTTAACCAACGAAACGTTGGTTTCTTAAACTTTTTTTTTTTAAAACATGCAATATGGTGACTGTAAGCCTTCTTATACGTCCCAATCGTTTTACAAATATAAAAATAATTTGTAATCTTTAATGTAAAATCATAAATCTAAACGAATTACTCAATTATACATTTTAATTGGGATCATAAGTTAATCTCTTAGATACTCCAGTGTGTCAGATAATCTTGAACACTACACAGACTTAAAAAAAATACCAGCTGGATACACACTGTTCCTTTGCCAAACACACAGAATTTCAATTTGTGGCGGGATCTGGTCATTTTGTCTATGAACCATGCGAAAGCTTTCTGGAGTTAAAAGCCTTCCACTCCGGAAGCACAGTGTCATGGTTGTGCTCTGGTGGACTTGTGAAAGGTTGGACTAGACCTCAAACCCCATTCCTCCCTGAGCTTCTGAGGAGGCAAGCGAACTCTGTTTGCTGTGTTAGACCCCATAAATTCTAGAGGGGTGTGGCAGAGCTGTAGTGTGGGGAAGGAGCAGTGCTACAATCACATGGGGTAGTGTGGGCCAGCCTATGGACTTTGGCCCTGAGTAAGAAGGGAAACCCTTGGATGGTATTTGAGCAGAAAAGTGATCTTATTTTCAGGGTGGACATGCAACTCAGTTCTCACCAATGCATTGCAAGAGGAAGCCTGCCTGAGGAACCTGTTGAGGAAGGTTTCTTTGATCTTAAAACAAATTAGGAGAAACACCTGCCAAGCATACACCTTTTTATTTTATTCTAGATATTGTCCCACGAAGATATGACACATTGAGCCATGGCGATCACTTTGTGACTATGAGGAAACTAGGTGAAAACAATATGACACTGAATATGGCAAAGATGGAAAAAATTTTAAACTGCTTCTAAGTCACATACCATAAAATTCACCCACTTAAATTCAGTGGTGTTAAGTGTAGTCATGAGTGGTTCAACCATTATCCCCAGTAAATTTTAGAACATTTTCACCACCACAGAAATGAAAACTTTACCCATCAGCAGTCACTCATCATTTCTTCTCACCCCCACCGCTGGCAGCCATTGCCTCTTCTGGGCCCTTCATATAATGGAATCATAGTATAGGTGGCCTTCGATGGCTTTGGTGGTAGGTTTCAAGGCTTATCCATGTTGCAGCCTGTATCATTATTGTATTACCTTTTATTGCTGAATAATATTCCATTGTATTGCATACCACATTGATCTGTTTATTAATTAAAGGCCACTTAGGTTGTTTCTAGTTTGGAGCTGTGCTGAACATCTGTGCACCGTGGGGTTTTTTTTTAGGTGGGGGGGTGGACATATATCTTCATTTCCCTTGGGTATTTATTTACCTACAAGCAGAAATACTATGTCATCAAATATCTTTGTGTGTCACGTTTTGAGGAAGTGCCAGACTGTTTTCCAAAGTGACTGCCCCATTTCACACTCCCAGCGGCAATGTATGAGAGCTGGAATTTCACCAATCCTTGACAATACGTATGTCTATCTTTTTCATCATTGCCATCCCCGTGTGTAACGTGATGTTGCATGACTTTTATTTGCGTTTTCCTAGTACCTAGCAATGTTTAGCATCTTCTAATGTGTTATTGGCCATTTTTCTGTCTTCTTTGGAGAAACTGTTCTGCTAGGGAAGGGCATACATAATAAATGGATAAGTAGGTTGCACAATGTCAGGTGGAAGAAAACTAAAAGAGGGTGAGAAGAATGAGGTGGGGCTGCATGACTCTTTTAGCCAGAGTGACCAGGGAGGCTTCTCTGATGTGGTGGCATCAGAGCAGAGATCCACATCAAGTGACAGAGTAGGCCCCTACTAGGGAAGCCTCTTGGAAAGAGCACTGGAGGCGGGAGAGCAAGTGCCCTGTGGAAGAGCAGGAAGGCCATGGCTGGAGCAGTGAGTCGGGGGACCAGCTAAGGCATGAAGGCAATGCTGGGGGAGATCCAGGAAGTGACAGCTGACACTTTTGATGCTATACTTGAAACGGTGTAGACTCATCCCTTTGAAGCCCTGCCGGAAGCCCATACTCAGAGACAATAAGGTGGAAATGAGTCTGTTTCAGAGGCCACTTGTGCCCACTCTCCACCACTCTCAGGTGGGTCAAGCAGGCCCACGGTGTCAGACTCACTCAGGAAGTGCTTCTGGCTTCAGACTTAATTGTTTTCCAAACAGAAGTACTCTTTGAATCCAGCCTTCTTCCTCCTCCACTCCCTCTGCTAACCTATTGATTATCTGTGGAATGAACTGGAGACATCAATGAGGGGATTAAGAGCAATTTCCAGTAACCCAGGCCAAAAGGATGTGGTGGAGACTGACCTGGGAGTGCAGGGTGTCTACACCCATTTGGATTCTCATACCGACAGGTCTGGGTGGGACACAGAGAATGTACATGTCTTACAAGTTCCATGTGACAGGGACATTGCTGGTCAGGGACCATGCTCTGAGAACCACCAATGAAGACCAAGATTTCCTCCTGCAGCAATCCCTCTTGAGCTCGTAGCTGGAGTGAGGAGCCTGCGTGCTGCATGGCATGTTGTGTGGACAGCTTTCAGGAACTTCTCACTTTCTTCCTGGCTTAAACCAGAGGATGAGAGGACAGAGTCAAGCGTCTGGTTCAAGGCTGGGCTCAGTCATGGTTAATTCCCTCTCTCCCTTGTTTCATGGGTGCGAAGGACTGGCCTGGGAGAAGCAGGCTGGATCCTCTTTCTCTGCTCCTGACCGGTGGTGTGAGCTCAGATGAGCCTCTATTCTCCAGGCCTTAGCTTAGAGTGCTCATGGGAAAAATGAGGTAACCAGGCTGGCTTTTCCACTTGGGTCCCCTCTCAGAGAATCCATGAGCTCAAATGCCATATGTGGTTGTCATAACTCAGCCCTGGCTCTCTCTCTCTCACACACATATGTCCCTGAAGTTCATTTGTGATCAGTTTAATCTCCAATGCAAACCTTAAGAGGTGATTAGATCATGAAGGTTCTGCCCACATAAAGGGACCAATGTCATTGTCCAAAGAGTAGATTAGTCATTGCCCCAGCAGATGTGTTGTAAAAGTGAGTTCATCTCACTCCCTCTCTCTCCCTTTTGCGTTTCTACTTTCCACCATGGGATGATGCATCAGGAAGGCCCTCACCAATGCTAGTGCCGTACTGGACTTCCCAGCCTCCAGAACCATAAGACAAATAAATCTCTGTTCATTATAAATTACCGAATCTCAAGCATTAGTTATAGCAGCAGACGACAGACTAAAATACTCCCCATGGGCCATACTCCTCCCACTCTGCCTACCCAGGCTTCACAGGTGCTACTAGAGTGATTTCAGTTTGTCGTGCCCTTTCCCACCTTCTCTGTGGGATGGCTTTCTGCTCTTGGGAATCCTGGCCTTCCCAAAGGACCCCCAGCCAGCCTCTTCTCTCTCCAGCCAACATTCCAGGTAGCATCACAACTACCACCCTCCATCTTTCCCTCACTTCTTTACCATTTGGAGAGGCTGTTTAGCATGGTGCTTCAGAGGCCTGGGTCCAGATGTCCTGAACCAGGCCTGGCCATTAAAATGCCTTGAGCAAGTAATATGTCCTCAGAAGGGTCTTCTCTGATCTCAAATTACATTGCTCCCTTTCTTGATTTATAAAACTTAATTCTAAAACAGCAGATCAGATATAAGATAAAAGATGAGATGAGTTGGGAGGGGGTTGCGGCAGCAGCTCCATCCCATGGATTTGCTAGGAAGATTCCATGATGTAACTGCCCACAGAAGAGTGTGGTGGATGATGAGGCAATCTTGGTTCTGGTTGTTTTGGGGTCCATTCTGGTGAGTGCTCAGGAGTGTCACAGCCTCCTTACTTGTACCTGAGGTAGAGTGTACAGCCATTTTTAGAATCACGTGAGTACTTACCAAAATGAGAATTTCTGGCCAGGCATGGCAATTCATGCCTGTCATCCCAGGTACTTAGGAGACAGAGATAGGATGATCACAGTCTGAGGCAGCTGGGGCAAAAGCAGGAGACCCTAACTGAAAAACAAGCAAAAAAGCAAAAGGGCTGGAGGTATGGTCAAGTGGTAGAACATTTGCCCTCAGTACAAACTCCATTATTGCCAGTGATGATAATTTTTGCTCCTCGCCTCAGACCTCTCAGATCATAACTGAAGGGGAAAGTGAGGTCTGGAGTCTGCTTTTTTTTTTTTAACCATGCAGAGTGAGCTAGAGAAGAAGAGCTTTGTCGTTGAGTGAGTCTAGGTTTGAATCCACCCACCACACTCAGCTAGGGTAGGGAGAGATGAGCAAAACTCTTCCTGGGAGCCAGGGAGCCTCATGCAGTAAAGTGGGGTGAAGGGTGCAGGCCCCAGATGCCACTCAGTGAGCATATAGAGTGCTCAGCCCCATCCTTGGCACACTGCCAGCATTCCTCCTCGCACCTGTGGGCCTCCCACCTGCTCTGCCTCCTCCAGAAGACTCACCTGCTCAGCACACTCACAGCCAGTCTCTAGGAGGTCACCACCACCAGTCCCCACCTGCCATCCATGACCCCGTTTCTTCTCTTCCATCCTTCAGCCCCTGTGTGTGAGGCCGCAGGGGAAGAGCCAAGCAAGATGAGGGAAAAGAATTGTGAAGTTGAAAAAACAGAATTACAGAGACATTTTGACACAGGTAACTTCCTGTTCTAAGTTCCTTTTCAGAAAAAAGTATGTTTTCTTTCTTGCTTGAACATTAATTACCCTTTTGACATCATTTGTAGACTCAATATCAAATGCTGGGTATAAGATAAATGATATGGGTGAATGAATGAATGAAGTCATGGATGATGAACTGATGAGTGAACAGGTGCCAGTCCATCAGTAGAAAAAAGAAAAAAAGCAGCTCTATTAAGCAAGGGGGATGCTGTGCTTTGTGGAGGGCAGATTGTTCTTTAGTTTCCTGTTTGAAAACTTCCAACCAAGTCTTAGGCAACTCTAAGAAAAGGAACTTTCTCAACATTTTAGTGAGATCATATTATTCACTTCATATAATTTATGTTTGTGTGGTACTTTACAGACTACAAAATACCTGCATGCTAGCCACTCCCCCACCACCATGCACAAGTGTGAAACCGTCTGCTTCCTCCATGCCCAGCACTGAGGCACACCTGGGGAGGCAAGAGCACCAGCAATGATGCTGATTGGGCCGTGTCTTATTTGAGTTCATCACAGTAACTCTTGTCCTTCTTCTATCACTGGACACTGAGAATCAGAGGGGTCTATGTATGGCTACCCAGCCTACACCAGAACCAGGAAGTGGAAGTCATATCTCTGATGATCTGTCCTGGGAAAGGGCATGGGGAATGGGCTGGCACTGGCAACACAGAATGGGAATTCACAGGAGAATGAATGAGATGACATCAGTTAGTCAGTCAGTCAGGTGAATCCAGCCTGTGGATCCTGGCTAAGTCATGTGACCTGTAAAGCTCTCATTCCCCATCTGTAAAATGGGAGGCCAGAAGACTATAGCCACTTAGCAGGGCTGTTTAGAGTATATGGGACCACATATAAAAGCAGTTGGCCCACAGGTAGGTACCAGCCAATGTTTATGACTCTCTGTTGCCCCATCCCAAAAGCGACCTTCATGCCTCACCTTCTTCCATCCCTGCCCTCCCCAAGCTCACATGGGCTAGGAGTGACAAACATATTCTCCACATGTGGAAAGGTGTGCCGTGTGTCAAAGGGCACAGTGCAGCTTCTTTGCTCCCAGATGCTGTAAGAAAGTGACCGCTCAGGTTCCCAGCTGCAGTCTTCCTGGCGTACTCTGGCTGGCTTTCTGAAGAGTAAATGACAGCACTGATTGCTGCTTCACAGAGGGGAGGTGGAAGAGAAAAATGGAGTGCATAATTTGTTAAAGAAAAAGCTTTCAAATGTCAGCAACTGAGCACCAGGGAGCGGCAGGCTAAGAGGCCTGTGGGATTCTGCTTCTGGAAGCTTCTATACCATTGTTTTGTTTGCTTCACTTCTGCATTTCAACCCCCCATGTCTATCGATCTGCTTCTGTGTGACACTCCTACTCCAAGTAGCTCGAATTGGCTCAGATGGTGGCTCCAAGCATGACACACTCGGAGGACATCTATCGACATTAACCAAGGAAAGCAGGAAGAGCACAGCTTTGGAGACAGACAGGTAAGGGTCGTCCTCTGCATGACCTTGGGAAATACTGGGCCACTCTGAACCTCACTTTCCCTGGCTGTAAATTACACTCGTGACTTCCTAAACTCAACTTGAGAATAAATGAGGTCTGATGGGGTGTGATGACTGGCACAAGAAGGCAGGCATTTTTGACAATAAGCCACTACATTCTTGCAAAAAATTTTATTGTGCCAAAGAAGATGTAGACACTGTGAAATGGCAGGTAGTGCTGATGGCTCTGTGAGCAATGTGGCACAAGTGACATCTGTTGTCAAATTTCAGAGATCCACGACTTCCTCCAGGTCATTACAAATCCAGCTCCTGTTCCTGCAGGCTGCAGTGTAAATTGAGAAAATAAAATATGAACATGGTGTCTGGAAAACGGCGTTGTATTTAGGCACTTTGATTAGAATGTGTATTCAATTCTCCAGCTGTAAATGTTGGTGTTTCTATCAGTTATAACAAATAAACACACAGTGGCAAAGGCTGATCAACCGTTTCATTCCTTTTAAGAAACAAAGAGATGAACAGCCTCCCTAAGTCAGTGTGGCACAGCATTTAATTTGATGATGTTGTTCAGAAACTCTATGTACTGTCTTCCGGGCCAAAACCTATCACTCATTTACAAGAAGAAAATCAAAAGACAAACTACCAACTCCTAGTAAGGAGAAGAACCATGACGGTGGGTGATTGAGAGTATGGATCCAATCCCAGGAGGAGGGGTGAGGGCTATTGTGTGACTAAAAAAACAATACAGAGGCCAGGTGAGGTGGCTGAAGCCTGTAATCCTAGCTACTTGGTAATCAGAGATCCGGAGGATTGAGGTTCAAGGCCAGGTGGAGCATAAAGTTCACAAGACCCCATCTCAACCAATGGCTGAGCATGGTGGTGCTAACCTGTCATCCCAGCTATGTGGGGAAGGAAAAATAGGAGGGTCACGAGCCAGGTCAGCCTGGGCATAAAGGGAGACCCTATCTCAACAATAACCAGCACAGAAAGTGCTGGCGGAGCAACTCAAGTGTTAGAGGACCTGCAAAGCAAGCGTGAGGAGGCCCTCAGTTCAACTTCCAGTACTGAAAAAGAAGGAGGAGGAGGAGGAGGAAAAAGAGGAAGAGGAGGAAGAGGGGGAGAAGGAGGAAAAGAAAACAATGAGGAAAAGGTGTTATTCCCCAGTGCTGAGCGTGGAGTCAGAATTCCTGGAAGTAGACACCTCTACTCCCGGGTTGTGTAACCTCGGGCAGGTCATCTCCCCTAACTAGCCCGTCTCATCCTGTGTTAGGCAAGCAGCATTCGTATTCAGTGAGGTTGGCCAGAACTGACACTTAAACCTCAGATTTTGCTGAATTTTCCCAACACCCGGTGTTGTTTGTGACTTGCCTAAGGTCACAAAGAAACCAAGCCAGGATTTGCACTGTCGTCTACATGTTGCTGCGATGACCCATAAAGTAAGGAAATGAGAGTAATTATAAGTATTGTGGCCGTAAGGGCCACCATGAGGCTGCAGTAAAGATGGGAAAATACTCCTTCATTAACAAATACTTGCTGTGTGATGTGAGCTGGGCACCGTTCTGGGCCCGGATGACGGTGGTATGGGAGCATGGGGGCAGACGGACATTCGATGAGCCAGTGAGTAAGCTAATTTCAGCTCAGGCAATTACTAGGAAGAAAGGCAACACGGATTGTCAGCAGTTACGAGTAAGGGGAGCAAATTCTTCCTGAGGAAGTGGGAGTGAGCCACATAGGGTCCCCAGCAAGGTCAAGGTCCTGGGACTAGCAAGAGAATAGCCCTCCAAAGGAACTACGCTCACCATGTGAGAGTCAAGAGGAGGTCAGTGCAGCTGGAACTCAAGGAGAAAGTGCTGGAAGATGAAAGCAGAGGTGGGGTATGCTGGGTTGTGAGGCCTTGTAGGTGAGAATAGATTTTTTGCTAAGTGAGAAGGGAAGTGAGGTAAGAGTTAATTATTTCACCTATGTAAATCTTTTATTTATTGTTAAACAGATAACTTTTCCTCTCCAGCTACTCTCCCTGGATACCATTTTGCTATCAGTTTCTTGTGTTTCCTTTTTTGTTTTGAGTTTTATTTATTATTGTTTGCTATTGTCTTTTTGAGGCAGGGTCTCTCTATGTAGCCTAGGCTGGCCTTGAACTTGTGATCTTCCTGCCTCAGCCTACTAAATTGCTGGGATTATAGACATGCACCACCATGCCTGGCTTGTGTTTTCTTACAGACAATAAAACACACATACACATTCTTCTCCTCCCCTTTTCTTTTACAAATGGTGGCATGATAGTCACACTTGGCTTTTTTCACTTCCTATCTTGGAGACCATCTGTATCCAGTGTTCTCATTATTATTTTTTCCCCTGCATGTCTGCATGGCATTCAAGGCATAGGAGTACTGCTGTTTATTTAGCTAGTTCCTCTTGATAATCATTTAACCTATTTCACTGGAGAGTTTTAAGGCAACATTCTGATTTATATTTTATAAGGATCCCTCTAGCTTCTGTCAGAAGGATGGGAAGTAGGAGAGTGAGCATGAAGACAGGTAACTTACCCTCCTGTTCGGGAGCCACCAACTTTGTCTAGGAAAGAGAAGATAGTGGTTTTGAGAGATGACCTCACTCTCCCCAAAAGTATTTGGTTGAAAGTGAAGCACTGTGTAATTAACAGTAAATACTGTTAATGAACTGTTAATGATAGGACTTTATTGTAAACATCCCTTTTAACATTTATTTTTTTATCTTTCAAATAAGCTAAGATGTTGGGGTCCAGGGCCATTTGACTAAAATCCCTTTTCTAGTGCCCCAGCTACCTTGAGCGAAGGACAAGCAACCAGCTGGACTACTGTCAGGGCAGCCCAACTACTTTGACCATTCCACAGGTGGCAACCACAAATGCTTGCTGCTCCAGAAAGCACTGTCCAACCACAACTGTTTCAAACAGCTTGTGCCAGACATTTTGCCATCACAAGCCTCCGTGCAGCCATTTTCACCCAGGCCAGAGGGGGAGCACTTCCCCTGGTGGTCCAGCAGAAGGCCTGTGATTGGTGCAAATACTTCTTGCTACTCCCCCATTCGGACTATATAGGCAAACAGTTAGGTTCACTTTCTGAATCATTCAGGAGACACCCTCCTATGCTGCCCCTGGGTGTTGCAACATTGGGCACAATAAAAGGCTTTTCTGGCTGGATGTGATACAGCCTATAATCCTAGATAACTTGGGAGACAGAGTCAGTAGGACTGTGGTTTGAAACCAGCCCAGTAAAAAGTTTGTGAAGACCCCATCTCAACCAGGGACAAGGGTGGCACATGCTGGCCATCCCAGCTACATGGGGAAGCACAAATAAGGTCATGGTTCAGGCTGGCCCCTCCATAAAGCAGGACCCTATGTCAAAAATAACCAGCACAAAAACTTCTAGGGCATGGCTCAAGTGTTAGCACCTACCTGGCAAGTGTGAGGCCCTGAGTTCTACCACAGGTGCTGCCAAAAAAGAAAAAAAGAGGCTTTTTTCAAGTGGTCTTTTCTTGCCTTCTTTTGACTGTGATCATTTGTAGAGTGGGCTGAGCTGGTAAGATGAAGAGAAGATGGTGGTAGTGGAGCGGTAGTAGCCGCAAAGGCAGCAGCAGTGGCAGCAGTACTGATGGAAAGTGGCCATGGCAGAAAGGTCAGGGAGCAAAAGCAGTAGCAATAATGAGGGATGGTAGAAGTTAAGAAGAAGGTGAGAGAGGATGGAGAGCCAAGGCTGAAGAAAAACAGAAGGCTCGGGAGGGTGGGGGGTACAGAGAGAGAGAGGAGAATCTGTGACTCTCTTCTGTGTCACTAGAAGAGTTCCAGGGAGCTGCCAAGCCTTAGGGACCAAGAGTCCTAGGCCTAGGAGCTATCACACTTGCCACTCTAGGAGCTGAGGTGCCCAGCATCCTAGGCCTGTTTGGAAGCTCTAACACTAGCAGGCACTGCCTGCTGCTCCCACCACTGCTGCTGAAAGCTGACAATACAATAGTTGACCATGGCCCCATCATTAAAACCCTTAAAGCGTCTACAGCCATAAGTCCATGGCTTCAAAAGCCTGGAGCAACAGGCTCCCAGCTCTCTGGGACTGGAGCTGAAAGCTTCTTGGTCTTCCAGCCCAGTCTCTAAGCTTTGGGCACTGAAGTCCCTGGGACTGCCAAAACCAGAGGAGCGTCTCACCTACTCACTGTTTCTATCTGGGTAGAGCAGAAGGACCTCAGCCAGATGACCAGTGACAGTTTGGGGCAGGATGGTAGCAGTGAGAGCATGAGAAGGGGATGGAGTGGGATGTTTAGAAGACAGAAATGGTAAATACTAGTACCAGCAGAGGTGGAATATGCAAAGTAAATAAAATGGATCAAAGACCGCTTGTGGGCTTTGGCAGTTGGGGGAACAGTGAGGCTCCCCTATTCTCACAAGAGCATTTTGTGTCAGACCTCTGTAAACAGTAGGTAGTAAAGGCTCAAGAACAGGCAGAAAAAGATGGATCCTCTGCCTGAGACCCCTCTTTTATGTGACAAAAAAATATATTTTGTGCATTAAAGGTAACATAATGCTTAGTTGGACATCTCTATGCAGTTTGAGTGGAGTTGATCCCCAGGAATTTCCTCTGGTCTCAGTAGGTTCTTTCTCGGTCTCCTTTGCGGGAGGAGGGGACAGTCTTCTACAGGTTGCCTAAACACTGGCCTTCGTCAGGGGTCAGCGCTGAATCCCTTGTCCTTCCTGCATCATCTCCCTGGGTGATTGCATTCTACCCTGCAGTTTTGCATGCTTTTGCGTGCTGAGTCATGTATTCCTGTGTTCAGCTCTGGCCTCTTCCCTGAGGTCTGCTGGAGATCCATGTACTCCACTGCTTGCTCACATCACCACCTGGTGTTTAACAGGCATCTCACCCTTATGCTCCAAACAGAACTCTTGACTTTCCACTCAGAATGCTGTCCTTCCCAGGGATCAGTAAAGGTCCCCATCCACCGTCCATTCAGATGCACAAGTTACCATCCTAGGTGTCAGGTTTGATCTATTTTCTCTTCGGTAAACCCTGCTGGTTTGGCCCACATTGGCCTACTTCCCTTCAGCCTGTCACCTTCCTCGCCTCTTATTGGATTATGCTACCCCTAGGAGTGGCTTAGCTACCTTCCTAACTTCACTTTTGCCTTTTTGGAGCTATTCTTCACAAGTCAGTCAAAGGGTCTTTCCAAAAGTCAGTTATTCATTCCATATCCTTGCTGAAAATTTCAATGTTTTTTCCATTACAGCTCAAATAATAGTAAAAATTGTTCCTGTGGGTCCTGACTACCTCCTAATTTTATTGATACCTCTCTGCCAGACTCTGTACTCTAGTCCCTTAATCACCTAGACCATGTCTTTTGTCCCCAGTGTCCCTCTGCCTGGAATGTCTTGGCCCCCCAAGTTGCTGGCTCCCTTTTCACCATCAGGCAGTCCTCACTTGAAAGTCCCATCCTCAACATGATCTAAAGCTCACCTCCAACACATCCATACTCTCTGTCAAGTTACTGGAATGTGCTGTCTGTATGGTAGCGGGGCCAAGAAAGGTTTGGCACCTCTGAAGGAATCCTGTGTGAACTTGTCAGGTAACTGGCATCTATTCCCCACCTGTTCCCTTGACATCTCAGTGCTGCTGATGGAGTAGTGTTTTGGGCAGCTGTACAGATAATTCACCATCTGATGGGCCTCTGCCTGGCCCACAGCACAATAAACACCATGATAAACGTCATCCAGTGTTACAATGCTGCCTCACCCTCCCTAGCACAGAGGGCTTCAATAAAGGCTGCTCGATTAAGTTTTTCTAATCCAGTGCCATTTGATCATTTCCCTACTTTAAAAGCACTGTGGAGTTCATTTTGATAAACGAAATAATTTTCCAAAGTGTACACAATCACTTTGGTGCCGTTCGATCTTCATTTCTCTACTCAGTTAAGTGTTTACCATTCAGCTTAGGCTCCTTTCCAGAAACTCTGCCTCCAGCAGAAGTAGTTCAAAATCTAAAAAACAGTATTTTGCTTTATTATGAGGGGATATTTATTAAATTCAAGTTTTTGTAAACAGACCATCTTCAATGTGTCCTAACTACCCAGAATCACACTAAATGGCTTTAAATGCCTTCCTTCCAAAGACTGTAGGATATCACACTGTTGAATGGTCACCCTGGGTACAATTCCCTCCCAGGACACCACTTTCTTCCACAACAGCCACTTCAACTGCTTCATCAATAGCTGAGAGAGATCCAGGAGTTTCAGAAGTCAGTGGGAAGCCACCTGAGAGATCATCACAGTTCACATCCTCCTTTCTCAGACAAGAAGACAAAGAGCTCACAGTGTTGGAGCCTCTCATAACAGCCATGTTCCCCGAATCAAACACACTGGATGTTTTTATGTTTATCCAGTTGCACAAAAACACCATGCTAATGAGTCACCTCCACTTCATTTGAGAGTACTCTATCTGTATGTTTATGTAAACATCACATACTCTTGAGTAAGGTATATGGAGCATACAAGATCCATTCAGGTGGGAGAATATTAGGATTTGTGCTTTTGGTTGTGCTTATTTTAAATAAGGACAGACGTCAAGTTTTACTGGTATTTACTATGACCCCTGAAGGTCCTACTGTGTCATGATCATGGTTAGTATGCATGGGAATGCCAGAATAGTGGACTGTGTCTCTCTTACTCCTCTGTTATCCTTCAGCATTTTACCATGTATTACAGTTTCCCTGCTTCAGGAAATCATCAACAGGATTCATTTAAATCTTTAAATGGCAGAATTTCACAATACTTTGAAAGTTGGCTATACATGCTTCCAGATTTTCTAACAAGTGGTTACTTTAAGACAAAAAATAGGTTCATATCTACATATGCATCTTTCTTGTTCATTTAACCATATGCTTGGACATTTTTTCATGTTTGTATATATAGTCTTACTTCATTTCTCCTAACTTAACTTTTCAGCATTTGCATAGAATAGTTTTCCCTCTCATTACAAGGTCAAATGGTTTGTAAAAACAATCATTGTATGAATTTTTGTAGGTGGAAAAGATAGTTACTATTTTAAGTGATAGTACAAATTATTGCAAATAACATGTATGATTCTCAAAGTTATGAAATTGAAAATAATCCAGAATAACAGAGACAAAGAAGCACTGAAAAAAATTGCCTGGGGTTGCCATAATTGGGTACTCACTGTACTACTGCAGAGTGATGCTGTGGTGACTGTTCCTGAGGCTCAACCTTGGTCTTTGTAAAAGCAGTGAGATTCCTCACAAGCCAAAGAGAGGATATGAAGTGAGACTGTTAGTGAAGGTGAAATCTTAGGCTTGTATGGGCATACCTACAAGAATATTTTCCATGAAATGGATGCACCATAGTTTATTTCCCAACTACCCTATTGTGTGGACATTTAGGTTTGTAACAGTCTGACAGGTTTGCCACAACAAAATACCACTGACTGAGTGGCTTAAACAGCAGACATTTATTTTCTCATGATTCTGGAGGCTGGAAGTCCAAGACCAAGGTGCCACCAGGTTTAGTTTCTCTGGAGACCCCTCTACTTGGCTTGCAGGTGGCCACCTTCTACTCTGTCCTTCAATGGTCTTCCTTCTGCACAAGTGCAGCCCTAGTCCCTAGGGCCTCTCTCTCTCTTTCCCTTTCCCTCTCTCATTTACTTTCTCTCTCTCTCTCTCCCTTTCTCCCTCCTCCCTTCTCCTCCTCCTCCTCCTCTCCCTCACCCCATCCTTACGTTAGTTTAGGTCAGTACTCTGCTTTATCTAACTTTAATACCCCTTTAAAGGCCTAGCTCCAAATATATTCAATGTGTGAAAACTGTTGGAAAGTAAACCCCAGAATTTTGTGGGTGCCTGGGACCATGGTGACCTGACAAGTGGGGGTCAAGGAGGGCTTCTTTGAGAATGATATTTTTAACCTGAGATGTGAAGGATGAGTTGGAGTTTGCCAAACAAATGGGAGCACTGAAAGTTAAGACTTCAACACATGAATTGTATGTGTGTGAGTTAGGGGTGGGGGAGAGGGACACGATTTAGTCTATAACGGGGTTGTTTCTCATAGTTGTCACTAGATAGTTACTTGCCTCACATACCCCTCAGTCTATCCCAATCCCATTTCCACCTCCAGCATTCCACTGGATTCTTCCCTCCTATGAATGCCACCTGGCCCAATTATGATTGTTGTTCCTATGGACAGCTGTAATGGTCTCTTTCAAAGTGGTTTGGTGACATCGCCCCCCCCCCATCTATATGGATATTGTACAATGTATTTCTAATCTAATCAAGCTACTCCCTATCTTGATACTCTCCTCTAGTGTGTTGCCTTTAAATTAAAACACCTTTGGTGATGGACAAGGTCTTGTCTACCTCCATCACCCTCCCCCAGCCCACTTCATTCCAGTCACACTGCCTGCCTCCATCCCCTCAAAAGAGCCAAGACTTTTCTCACTTTAGGGCATGGGTTGTTTCCTTTGCCAGGAACAACCTACTCTTGGGTGAGTACCAACTCCTCCTTCATATCTCAAATTAAAAGTCAGTCTCAAAAAGAAGCCCTTCTTGACACCATTTGTCAGGTCATGATTACCCTGGGCACCCACAGAACCCTGGAGTTTATTTTTCAATGGTTTTCACATGTTGTAGTCATTGGTGTGATTATTTAATAAGCATTTCTCACAGGATCCAGCTCGTGGGAGGGCAGAGACCACATGGATCATGTCCATTCCCAAAGCCCCAGTGCCCACCCCAATTTCTGGCACAAAATAGGCTCTCAATAAATATTTACTGAATGAATAAGCACCTTGCATTTGGCTGTTCCCTTCATCTGGAAAGCCTTTTTCATTCTCATCCATCTGGCAAATTGAGGCCAGCCAACTCCTTTAGCTCTCTGATTAGACGATGAGTTACTTCCTAGCAGTGCCCAGTCAATGGCATGGTAGCATACAGCAAGCCTGCCAATTAAAACAGAACCATTTTACTTTGTTTTGTATCCACATCCCACATCATTGCCCTACTGAAGGTTCTTGAGTCAAGAAGTAAATTAAAAAATTATCAACCTTCTGTCTGTTTTACAGTGACTATCACTGGTTAAAAAAAAACATAATTTAAAATCAAACTGACAATGGTTAAGATTGCATCTGCTAAAATTTTTATTTAAAAAACATCTTTAGGGTAACATTGGAAATTACAAAAACTGGGGGAAATCAGTCAATACAAACTAAAATAGACCACCCATTTAAATTTGTTCTTTATCAAACAATTATATAGGACTGCCACTGAGAAAATTTTATCAAGGAAAATAGAACTTGCCAGTGCCAATCCTTTTATCCAAAGATCATCAGGAACACACCTATAGTTGAACAAATTGGGTTTATTACCTTGTATTGAGGGAAAGTACACACCAAGGGGGCACTGTGACATCTCGATTTAAGGTAATCAAACTATTACTGGCTTTGAGCTTGGGTTGGGTGAGTTGTCTATGAAAGCTGGGCTTGGTCTAGATTGGATATTGTCAAGATGCAGGCACAATTTCAAGGATGTGAATCTCAGTAAATCTAATCTATAGGAAAAGCAGACTAGAAAAAAGGTAAAATTGTCATTGGTAAGAAGTAGCAGTCATTTTCACCCTGGGGGTGTGTTTGTCCTCATGGGTGGCAAATTGACCATGTTTTTTATCTGTGGTTAGACAACATTGCAAAGCAGACTTGCTGTGTTTCATCTTATCATGCTTTCAGTGTCACCTTGTCTGAGGCTGGAATTCTGTGATGGTCTAGGTGTCCCAAAGAAGAATAAGGTGGCCAAGTGGTGGCAGGCCAGCTTCAGAATATCAGGGTGTTCTTTTTCATTTTCTTAATAAAATGAACGTGAAATAAGAAACCTCACAATGACAGAAACCAAAGTAAAATTCGACATACAAATTAAGAAGTAAAATCTTTATTGTGAAATAAATGGGATTGGATAGTTTAACAATGTTGGATAAAAGCGAATCAAAGAATTAAATTGGCTTAATGACATTAGCTCTGGAAAATTCTTTCCAAGTAGTAGCTCATCGTTGTTGATATAATCCTAATTAAAATTATTGGATTTCAGTTTTGGTGGAGATGTAAATTTGCTAGTGTCTTTGGAGAGCAATTTGGCCATATTCATGAACATTAAAATGGCATTTGTCTTTTGACACAGTAATTTTAGTTTTGGAATTTATTCTACAGAGAAAATTGCAAATGTATACATAGGTGATATTACTATATTACACTAGTACGGCTTGTACTAACAGAGATTGGGAAAAATTAATGTCCTTCAGTAACAGGCCTGTTAAATACGTTATGGCATATCTGTGCTACCGAAACCTAGAGGCCTCGACAAGGTCAGATAATCCCCAGCGACAGGACTCAGCCCACCCTACTGCGCACCCACAAACCGGCAAGGTGGGGCCAGCAGGGTGAAGTTACAGGACCCAGGAGGTAGCTCCCCACCCTACTGTCCTGTCTTAGTAGGGCCCCTGGTATCTTAGCAGCGATCCTCCGTAGTGCCTGTAGTGCCTTCTACAACGCACAGCGCGGGGAAGGCGGGGAGAAGGTAAAGGGGACTAGAGCTGACCCCACAAGACTGGCATCCCAGTCCTCCTCTGCGGCCCTCGTCACCATGGCAACCTGAGCTACCCCTCACTGGTGGGGGGAAGATGAGGGCCAGAGCGGGCAATGAATTCGATGCGCCCAGAGAGAGTCTCTGCACCTCGGAGCCCCCATTTCTTTCGCTGGTCGGCAGTTAGGGTTGGGGTAAAGCAAGGAGCTTTCCTCCGACTCCTAAAAGACCAAAGGCGCCTGGGAGGGGAAAGCGCCTGGGGGCACTCTCCGCCCCTGCTCCTTCCCGCTCCACTCTGGGTGTCCGCGTTACCGTGGCAACCGGCGACCTGGACCTTCTTTCCCCACCCTCCGCGCGGACCCCGCCCTTCCGACACTTCTTGGAGGCCCGGCGTCACCATGGCAACCGGGAGGCTTTTGACCAGCTACAAGCACCTTCAGCGCGCGTTCGCGGTCACAGGACTCCGCCCCTTCCGGCGCGCCTCGCGCATCCTTCACCATGGCAACCCGATGCCAGCTGTGGAGCCCCTACATCCTTGACTGGTAGCTCGCGGCCCCAGGGGAAGGGACGCAGGCGGGTGGGGAAGGACGTGAGGGCCGAGAGAAGAGTACAGACAGTGCCGATGGCCAGGCGCGCATCTCTTTCGGAGGAGGGCGGTGATGAGCTGGGCCCCTGCTCCGGTCCCGCCGGCAGCAGGGGGCAGTAATGGCTCATAGGCACGGAGGATCCTGGCGCGGGATCTAGGGATGGGAAAGTAGAGGGCTTGCTCACACCCAGTTCCCTGCCCACTTCGGGTCCACTCGCTGCAGCCTGTATCTGCTTCCTTGCGTTTAGCGATGTAATGTGTGATCAAGAGCACGAGCTCTGGACTCAAGCTGTTTGGGCACGTCGCCCTTTCAGAGCCCCGCTGGCTTCATTTGAAAATGGCAATAATGATAGTAATTATCTTAAGGTTGATTTGAGTATTAACCGAGCTAAAGGGACTTAGCATACTTTCTGGACCTAGTTTCTGGTACATGCCAGGTGCTCAATAAACATTAGTTGCTATTAGAGGGCCTTAGGCAAGTTATGTAACCCCCTATACTTAAGGTTAAACTCACGGAAAATTTGAGGTAATAAAAGTACCCCACCACCACCACCACCCACACACAGTTGTGATGACTATGAGTTAGTATTGCAAAGTCCCCAGAATGGTACTGGGCACATAGTGCCTGCTATATACATGCTCTATTATTACCAAAATCATACTGTTGTCACTTTTATCTATTGGCCTTGTAAAGGTGGAAAGAACTGCTTTTGTCTTGCTACACAAGAACTTTTAGCTTCTTGTTGGGTTACAGAAATATTTGCCTACATATTTCCCTTTACCTCTCAAAGTTTTTCACCCTTTTAATGGTTAAAAGAGGCTGTGTAGTGTCTTTAAAAGGTGGATTTTGGACTTAGTTATGCTATTGGTTTTTGTGTGAAGTAGGGCAGATCACTTACTGTTTCCTCATCTATATCTGGAGTTCTTTCAACAAAGAGATAAATAAATTATCTGTTTATGTATGTTTAGCCTTTTCTGGCAAGGTAATACATTCAGTAAAATCAGCAACTAGCCTAAAACAATAGTGAGAAAAAGTGACAAGTGCTTTGAGGAAGTTATACGTGAGGCGCTATGGGGGTCCTGAGAAAAAGGAGTAAGTTTCTTAATGTGTACTTTCTAATAAATAGAAATGACAAGCAATTTGAAGATAAAAATGAGAATGGTTCCACCCCAATGAAAAGTCAGGGAAAAATGAATTCCCCTCTGAAGCCACCTTATTTCTCAGTTGGCAGTAATGCAGCTAAGTTCATTGTTGCCTGCTAACCTGGGCCTGCTAAGGACTCCTGGACTGACCTCTTCCACTAGCTGTTGCAGGAGCAACTGGTAATAGTTTTCTCCTTTTGTTTTCAGAAGCTCTCCCTTAACTCACCAGGAGGTGAGGTCCCTATTAATCCTTGCGTTAATACTAATCCACTAGGTTAAAGGATAAGCAGTGTTTCCTGCAAGTTGTGGACATAATCTTTAACAGAGGGAATTTTAGACTTGAGGTGACCTCAGATGTGTCTGAGCCTCTGCTTCTTTCCTCATCTCTGAAACAAGGATAGTAACATCCAGTGCTGTAGTGATGACTAAATGAGATATAGTACTTGAAGGATCCAGCAATACCTGGGGCAGAGCAATTTTCTCAAAAAAAATTACAGCTCTTTTTATCACCATTATCATGAGTATTGTATTACTAGCTTACAAAAGACAATAATCTTTTGTAGTCTTTTTATTCTCATTATTGCCAACACATCACAGAGACCCGGCAAATATTGTTGAATAAACAAGGATGTTCAGCGCGGGAGCTCTGATGACATTGACTTTCACTTTGCAGCTAACATTTATTGAACACTTGTGCTAGAGATCATGTTAGGTCCTGTTACCTCCTTTTAATACTCCAGTTTGATGACATTGTCTAGCCTTCTGATTTGACTCCTAAAGTATTGGTGTCATGATTCCCAGAATCTAAGAGTCCAGAAGCTGAGGGTGACATCAGCAGTAGGTTTCTGTATGATTTCCATAATGAAGCTGACAGGGGAATGATTCCCACAGCCTCCTGCTAAGATAGGAGACTGGTGTCATGCTGACATCCGGCACTGTGCTGTCATCTCCCCAAGGATGAGCTGGCTTCTTGGACGCAATTTCCTCACCTCTTATTAGTGGATTGCTTGAGATTACACTCCTGGAGCAGCAGAGCTCAATCAGAGCTCGGAAGGAGCCCATTTATCCCGGCCATAATGTCACATTGCATGGGAATCCAGTTCCTCTTCTGCCCCTCTGAGGCTGCTGTCAGAGGCCATAGAGGAAAGAGAGACTAGGTCTTTGTGTGACTCAGATCCCCTCACTGTGTTTGAGTTTGTAGTAAGAGAAGCCTTGAAGCCCCATCCAATCTGGTGCTTTTTATACTCTTCTGAGGGTTTTAAGGTTCATAGGTTCATCCATCCCCTGCTAGGAACTGCTTTGGGAGATAAGAACCACCTGAGCTTGGAACATCCTATCTCTGGTACAACCAGAGTGAGCTATGTGAAGTTTGCAGGATACTGGGGAACCTGTTTCTTTTTATTCCTGAATAGAAACTTTGAAAGCAAGTTAGCACTGGTGTCAGACAGAAGCTTTGAGCAGGGTACTTAACACTTTTATTTGTTCTCTCATTCATTCATTCAGCACACTCCTAGACACTATTCTAGGGTGCTGGAGATACAGCATTAAGCAAAATGAAGATCCTGCCATCAATTCTAGTAGGAGGAGATAGACAATACAGCACGGGCCAGGTATTGCCTCTCTGCAGAGGTAAAGGAAGAAAGGGTGGGTAAATGATTCCAAACAGAGGGAAGAGCCATATGCAGTCTCTTAGGTAGGAGGTCAGAGCAGCTGAAGGATGGATGATGGAGCCAGTGGAAAGAGAGAGGTTGGGGGCTAGATTACTAGGACCTTAGAGACAATGGAAAGGAATTCAGATTTTTTTCTGAGGGAGATGGGAGGACATTGGAGAAGTGACAGGGCCTGACTAATAAGACCATTCTAGCTAATGGGAGGAGAATAGAATTGAGGGATCAAAAGTGGAGTCAGAGACCAATACCAATTAGGAGGCTCTTAAGAGAGTGCAGGTGGGAGGTGCAAGAGCTTAGACTGGAGTGGCAAAGAAAGGTGAGAGGTGCTTGGGTTTGGGGTGACTTGAAGTTGGAGTTAATGAGTTCCATGTTGGGTGGGAAAGAGAGAAATGAAGCATGACTCCAAGGCTTGGTGCCTGAGTACTGGCTGAAAGATGCCACTTACTGCAATGACAAAGGTGGGAGAGGTGACAGCAGACATTAGTCATGGTTTGCCAATTCACCTGTTTTTCATGATGGAGGAGGCATTGCTGCTAGATGGGATGTCAGAAGGTCTGAGATCAGAGGGTGTTTTAGCTGAGGTTTTCCCATAACAGTGGTTTGCTGAAGGTTGCACAAGCTGGATCTAGAAGCTAGATCAACTGGTCCTCACAGTGCCTATGAGCACCCAAAGAATCCCATTTCTCTTGGCCCTACTTCTGGTTCAGGAAGCTGTGCTCAGAGGCACTGGGCTGCTGCTGGTGTGTTTTGGTGCCTGGGTGGTTCTGTAAGTGAGACGAGCTCAGGTCATGGAGCTTAGCAAGTGGACCAGCCTTTTCTGTTCTCCCAGTAGGACAGGAGAAGGAGGGAGAGGATGCTTACAATGGCTTGGGCACTAAGCTCCCACCCTGACCAGGGACAGCCAAGAGACTGGGATGCTTACCTGGAGAAGCTTAGGTGGGACTTGAATGTGTCCTCTGATGACTGACGGGCTCTACAGGGAGCATCCTGCCTGCTACTGTGCTGGCTTGTTCTGGTAATATATAATTTCCTGCAGCTCTTTATGGGATTGACTACTTCCCTTTGAAGAGGGAGGCAGATGGCCTGAGATTGAGGTCAATATTCACTGTCACACCATTTTGCCATCATCTAGTATGTGTTCCTTAGACTGAAAACTGAATAGCCTAGAGAGTCTTGGAAGTTTTTCTTTTCTCTTTTGATACTGGGTTTTTTGGTGCTGGGGATCTCATATATGCTAAGCATACCCTGTACTACTGAGCTATACTCCTAGGCCCTCAGAAACTGGGGCTTTTAGGTATCAGACTGCTGGGAGATGAGATTGTTCCCATGGGAGCATGAACTAAGATGGGTCCCTTGCAGGCTGAAGAGGAGTCAAGGGGGAGAAAATAGGAGGTGCTGCAGTGGCTTGTGGCAGCTGGGGAAGTGCTGTGCTCATGGAAGTTGGGCCTGTGGTCTGCCCTTTGGAAACTTGACTGTTCTGTCAGTTAGGAGTATTGACATGGCAAATAACAGAATGCCACCTCAGGTGCCTTTGAAGAAGCAGGGGTTTATTTTTCTCACATGATAAGAGATCTGAATGGGCCGTTGTCAGTATTGGTTTTGGAAGTCAGGCCTTTAGATCTGCCCTCCGCTTGACAGGATGGCTTTTGTTCTCATGGCCACCAATTGTCTGTCTTAGCTCTGGGCTTTAAACCTTTATTCAGGGCAAAAAGAAATAAAGAAGGGGACAGGAGTCAGTGTTGGCTGAGTCTCTCCCTCTCAATTAGTTTTTTTTTTTGGAGCAAATTTAGATTTACAGCAACATTGAGCAAAGGTTTCCCTTACAGTCCTGACCTCCACATACATATGAAGGATCAACCCCCGTTATCAACCTCTGCAGTGATATATTTAATATAATTGATGTACCTACATTAATACATCATTGTCACCCAAAATCTTAATCTACATCAGGGTGTACTCTTGGTGTTGTACATTCTATAAGTCTGGACAAAAGTATGACTTCTATTATTCTGGTATCATTCAGAATATCTGAAAAATCCCCTGAGCTGGGTGCGGTAGCCTGCACCTGTGGTTCTAGCTATTTGGGTAGGCTGAGGCAGAAGGATCATTTGAGTCCAGGAGTTTGATACCAGCCTAGCAACATGGTGAAACTCTGTCTAAAAACAAAATCCTCTATGCTCCATTTGTTTATCCCTCTGTGTCTGTTAACCCCTGGCACCACTGGTCTCTTTCCTGTCTCCATAGTTCTGGCTTCTTCCAGAATATCATATTGTTGGAATCATAAGTACAGAGCCTTTTCATTAACTTCTTTCATTAGTAGTACATTTAAGGTTCTTCTATATCTTTTCATGACTTGATAGCTCATTTCTTTTTGCTTTTTTTTGGGTGCTAGTGGGGTTTGAACTCAGGGCCTCACACTTGCTAGGCAGGCGCCACTCTGCCAGCCCTGCTCATTTCTTTTTAGTACAGAATAACATTTCATTGTACCACAGTTTATTAAATCCATTCACCTCTAGAAGGACATATTGGTTGCTTCCAAGTTTTGCCAATTATGAATAAAATTGCTATAAACATCTGTGTGTAGGTCTTTGTGTGGACTTTAGTTTTTGACTCCTTTAGATAAATACCAAAGTGTGTGATTCCAAGGACATGTTTAGTTTTCAGGCTGAGAATGTAGCTCAGTGGTAGAGGGCCTACCTAGCACACATGGGCCTATGGTTTGATCTCCAGAAATGCAATAAAAAAGGTTTACATTTTGAAAAGTCATTAAAATGACTGTCATTTTCTACTCCCACAATCAGTGAATGAGAGTGCCACTCCTCATCAGCATTTGTTGTCATCATTTCTTTATTAGGAAGGCAAAAGCTTTCACAGAACACAGCACCATCCTCACCCAAGCCACTTCCCAGTGGCCAGAGGTACGTCACAGAACCACTCTTACATGAAAGAGCCTGAAAGATGGGTAACTGTATACCAAATTTAACTTTGTAGTCTCTCTGGTAGAGGCAGTGAAGGGAGGAAGGGGTAGGACAGGACAGTCCAGTGGAAATATAAAATGACACACATATAATCTTAAATGTTTCAGTAGTTACATTTTTTGGCGGGACTGAGATTTGAACTCAGGGCTTCACACTTGCAAAGCAGACTCTCTACCACTCGAACCACACCTCCAGCCCATTTTGCCCTGACTGTTTTGGAGATGGGGTCTCTTGAACTATTTATCTGGGTTGGCCTGAAACCACAATCTTCCCAATCTCAACCTCTCAGGAAGCTAGGATTACAGGCATGAGCCACTGGCACCTAGCTGGTTACGTATTTTAAAGGGGTTTTATTAAAAAAAAAAAAAAAGAAAACCCAAGTTAATAATGCTTAAAATGTTTTAACCCAATATACCCAAAAGCATTTCATCATGTAATTAATATAGCATTAATGACACATTTTATACTCTTTTTGTGTGAAGCCTTGAAATCTGATCTGTGTCCCACACATACAGCATGTGTTAATTTGGACCAGCCCCATTTCAAGTGCTTAGCAGCCACCTTTTTTTTTTAATTTTTATTGTTTTATTATTCATATGTGCATACAATGCTTGGGTCATTTCTCCCCCCTGCCCCCACCCCCTCCCTTACCACCCACTCTGCCCCCTCCCTCTCCCCTCCACCCCCTCAATGCCTGGCAGAAACTATTTTGCCCTCATCTCTAATTTTGTTGTAGAGAGAGTATAAGCAATAATAGGAAGGAACAAGGGTTTTTCCTGGTTGAGATAAGGATAGCTATGCAGGGAGTTGACTCATTAATTTCCTGTGCGTGTGTGTTACCTTCTAGGTTAATTCTTCTTGATCTAACCTTTTCTCTAGTTCCTGGTCCCCCTTCTCCTATTGGCCTCAGTTGCTTTTAAAGTATCTGCTTTAGTTTCTCTGCGTTGAGGGCAACAAACGCTAACTAATTTTTTAGGTGTCTTACCTATCCTCACACCTCCCTTGTGTGCTCTCGCTTTATCATGTCAGCAGGCACCTTTTAAACAGCACTGGACAAACAGCATGCATGGTGAGCAAAATGGCATCCTGCCACAATTGTTTTGTTGCTACTAGTATTGTCTGTAAATTTCCCTTTTTATTCTCCCCTTCAACTTGGAAATGCCGCCTTGTCTCAGACTACAAAGAGAAAGAAGAAAAAAGAATATGGGTTTCTGTTAGGGTTAAAGCAATAAAGAGCAGACAGGAACATCTTGGGTCTAGGCAAGGTGAGCGCAATGGGATGCAAACTGAGAACCCCAAGGGAAGAATGGCAAGATGGAGGAAAGGGAGGGAAGGGACAGCAAGAGGCAAGATGATTCTGTAGTAATGAAGAGTAAAATTCTTTTTTTTAATTATTCATATGTGCATACAATGTTTAGGTCATTTCTCCCTCCTTCCCCCAACCCCCTCCCCACCACCCCCTCGATACCCAGCAGAAACTATTCTGCCCTTATATCTAATTTTGTTGAAGAGAGAGTATAAGCAATAATAGGAAGGAACAAGGCTTTTTGCTAGTTGAGATAAGGATAGCTATACAGGGAGTTGATTCGCATTGATTTCCTGTGCATGTGTGTTACCTTCTAAGTTAATTCTTCTTGAACTAACCTTTTCTCTAGTTCCTGGTCCCCTTCTCCTATTGGCCTCAGTTGCTTTAAAGTATCTGCTTTAGTTTCTCTGCATTGTGGGCAACAAATGCTAGCTAATTTTTTAGGTGTCTTACCTATCCTCACCCCTCCCTTGTGTGCTCTCGCTTTATCATGTGATCAAAATCCAATCCCCTTGTTGTGTTTGCCCTTGATCTAATGTCCACATATGAGGGAGAACATATGATTTTGGTCTTTTGGGCCAGGCTAACCTCACTCACAATGATGTTCTCCAATTCCATCCACTTATCAGCAAATGATAACATTTCATTCTTCTTCATGGCTGCATAAAGTTCCATTGTGTATAAATACCACATTTTCTTAATCCATTCGTCAGTGGTGGGGCATCTTGGCTGTTTCCATAACTTGGCTATTGTGAATAGTGCTGCAATAAACATGGGTGTGTAGGTGCCTCTGGAGTAACCTGTGTCACATTCTTTTGGGTATATCCCCAAGAGTGATATTGCTGGATCATATGGTAGGTCAATGTTTAGCTTTTTAAGTAATCTCCAATTTTTTTTCCAGAGTGGTTGTACTAGTTTACATTCCCACCAACAGTGTAAGAGGGTTCCTTTTTCCCCGCATCCTCACCAACACCTGTTGTTGCTAATGATGGCTATTCTAACAGGGGTGAGGTGGAATCTTAGTGTGGTTTTAATTTGCATTTCCTTTATTGCTAGAGATGGTGAGCATTTTTTTCATGTGTTTTTTGGCCATTTGAATTTCTTCTTTTGAGAAAGTTCTGTTTAGTTCACTTGCCCATTTCTTTATTGGTTCATTAATTTTGGGAGAATTTAGTTTTTAAAGTTCTCTATATATTCTGGTTATCAGTCCTCTGTCTGATGTGTAGCTGGCAAATATTCTCCCACTCTGTGGGTGTTCTCTTCAGTTTAGAGACCATTTCTTTTGATGAGCAGAAGCTTTTTAGTTTTACAAAGTCCCATTTATCTATGCTATCTCTTAGTTGCTGTGCTGCTGGTGTTCCATTGAGAAAGTTCTTACCTATACCTATTAATTCCAGAGTATTTCCTACTCTTTCCTGTACCAAGTTTAGAGTTTGTGGTCTGATATTAAGATCCTTGATCCATTTTGAGTTAATATTGGTATAGGGTGATATACATGGATCTAGTTTCAGTTTTTTGCAGACTGCTAACCAGTTTTCCCAGCAGTTTTTGTTGAAGAGGCTGCTATTTCTCCATTGCATATTTTTAGCTCCTTTGTCAAAGACAAGTTGGTTATAGTTGTGTGGCTTCATATCTGGGTCCTCTATTCTGTTCCACTGGTCTTCATGTCTGTTTTTGTGCCAGTACCATGCTGTTTTTATTGTTACTGCTTTGTAATATAGTTTGAAGTCGGGTATCGTGATACCTCCTGCATTGTTCTTTTGACTGAGTATTGCCTTGGCTATTCATGTCCTCTTGTGTTTCCATATAAATTTAACGGTAGATTTTTCAATCTCTTTGATGAATGTCATTGGAATTTTGATGGGAATTGCATTAAACATGTAGATTACTTTTGGGAGTATAGACATTTTTACTATGTTGATTCTACCAATCCATGAGCATGGGAGATCTCTCCACTTTCTATATTCTTCCTCAATTTTGAAGAGTAAAATTTAAGTCAAATAAAATCTCAATGGTTTCCTGATTTTATGGAAGAAAAATTTTTGTAGAATATGAGAAAAGCAAACAAACTGAAACAAATTTAAATCTGCATAATGCTGGAAATAGCCCCTCTCCATAGTATATTTTATTAACATTTGTATACTTGTATATGCATACACACTTTGCATACATATTTTGAAATAAATATAAATATATATTTTTTTATCTTTTTTTTTCATTTTTCTTTTTTTATTCATATGTGCATACAAGGCTTGGTTCATTTCTCCCCCCTGCCCCCACCCCCTCCCTTACCACCCACTCCTCCCCCTCCCTCTCTCCCCCTCAATACCCAGCAGAAACTATTTTGCCCTTATTTCTAATTTTGTTGTAGAGAGAGTATAAGCAATAACAGGAAGGAACAAGGGTTTTTGCTGGTTGAGATAAGGATAGCTATACAGGGCATTGACTCACATTGATTTCCTGTGCGTGGGTGTTGCCTTCTAGGTTAATTCTTTTTGATCTAACCTTTTCTCTAGTACCTGAAATATATTTTGAAATAAATATAAATAAACCTTTCCTTGTGTCATTAAATGCTATCTTAAAATAAGATTTTTAATCATTGTGATTTGTAACATTTCATATATTGGATATACCATAATCTAATTGACCCAGTTCTGTCTTATTGGATTCAAGATTTGCCTATAATAGACATGCTTGCTATAAACACCTGTTTGTAAATCTCCGTGCACCTTTCTGATCTGCTAGTTGAAGAGGTATAAATATTTTAGGGCAATTCATACATATTTTCATCTTTTCAAGACTTTGTAGTAATTGTCAGTACTAAAAACATTGTAGGAGAGTGCTCACTTTATGAGAAAGAACACTAACAGCTGCCAATGAATGAAGAGGAGGTAGCAAGCTTGTGGTCATAAGGGTTGTTGGAGCATAGGTTAGAGCTGTGGCCTCAGCCCTTTCTTCCTTACTAGCATAGAATCCGTTTTGATGGCTTATAAGGGGGTGAGTTGCTTTCTCTTGCTGCCTAGTTGAACACAGCAGAGTTAGATTTGTGGAGGAAATGCTGTAAGAGAAACATCGCACTTGGGCCAGGAGTGGGGAAAGTTAGCTTTAAGGTTTCTTCCAACCTTACAAACCTATTGCAATGCTTATATTTTGCTGACAGGTATCCACATGAAGCTTCTGTGCTCTCAGGAGGCAGGAACATGGTGATTTCTCAGGAATCGTTTTCCTGAGGAATTCATTCTTCTGAGGAAGATTAGTTTCTCCCAAAAGATGGAAAGTACATCCTAAAACCAGCATCTTGTTACAACAATTCCATATCCTTACTGATCTATCTAGTAGTTCCATTAGTTTCTGACAAAGGAATGCCATCCCCAACTAACTGTGGCTTTGTCTTTTTCTCCTTTCAGCATTATCAGTTTTTGCTTCTTATATTTTGAGGCCCTGTTGTTCAATGAATACTCATTTAGAATTGTTATGTCTTCCTTGTAGACTGATTCCTTTGTAATTAAGAAATGTTCCTCTTTGTCTCTAGTAATTTTCTTTATTTTGAAGTCTATGTTATCATACATGCACATATAATAGATACTCCTGCTTTTTTTGTGGTACTGGAACTTGAACTCAGGGCCTCATGCTTGCTAGGCAGGTGCTCTACTGCTTCAGCCACTCCATCAGCCATATTCTTGCTTTTTAAATTAATGTTTACATAATGTATCTTTTTACATCCTTACACTTTCATCCTATGTCTGTTGAATTTGATGTAAGTTTCCTCTAAGCTGCACATATTTGTATCTTTTTTGGAAGGGAATAGTAGTGGGATTTGAACTCAGGACTTTGCACTTGGAAGACAGGCACTCTACTACTTAAGCCACACCTCCTAGATAATTTTTATTAATCCCATCAATTTCTGTTTTTTTGATTTATGGCAGTTATTAATATGTTAGCAATTAGGTCTGTTATTTTATTATTTGTTTTCTGTTTCTTCTGGTTCTCTCGTTCCTTTGTTTCTCTTTTGTTCTTTCTCTGTTTTTTTTTTACCATATTTTAAGATTCTGTCTTGCTTTAATTATGCTTTTAATTGAGTAATTATGTAATGTCACAAAGAAAAGCATGTTATGAAGCAAAGCTAGTTATCAGGGATAGGTAGAAAATGACTTTGTTTTTGCTTTAAACAATTAAAAAGTATATACACACAAACAAAACCCTAAAATGTTACATACCAAAAATCAACTTTGTCAATGATTAAACATTCTTCCCTTTGCTTTTGTGTATTTTTTAAAACACAGTTATTTCTGAAACAAGCAAGCAAACAAACAGTCCTAAGAGAGACAGTTATCCAATGCCAGGAGTTAGGAACCCAAGAAACCAAGCCAGGTGCCCAGCAAAGTCAGAAACCCAGAAGTCTGCTCAGTTCTAGAGGTGAGACACGGTTCTTTTCTTCTTCCCCCCCCCCCCCGCCAACCCAGAATGGCTTATCCAGTCGTTTCCTCTATATTTGATGTTCTCTGTGTAATTACATTTAATGGCATTCTATAAATATTAACAGCACAATAGCAAAATGCTGCTATCAAACTTTGTTTTGAATCACTATAAAATGTAACTATTTTGTAGTTATGTAGCACACAAAACACACTAGAAATCAAGGGTGCTACAACAAAAAAAATCATCTGACTAAATCACTGACTGCTGTTTTTTTCTGACCTCTGTTCATTTTCAACTGTCATTTATTACAAATGTTTTTGTTTCATGGATCTGGAATATGTCGCTTTTTTCTCACACAGAAACTAACATTAATGTGCACATCATGGCTTGATTTTAACTGTGCTGATAATTGGCCTTGGCTTCTAAGTACTCTGCAGAATTGGAAGGGCTCCCAAAATCCAAACTGCCTTGCAGTAAATCTAAGTGTCACCATTCTTTATTTTTCAAAAGGTCTTCGCTCAGTTACCCAATGGAAACAGAATGTTACACCTGGATTACTGTGAGGCCCAGCAATCTCAATCCTGTCCCTTCTTCCACGATGTGAAGACTAGAGGCACTTTATTCACATGCAACATCATTTGGACTTCTTGCTCTTAAAAAAAAAAATTTAAAAACTGAGAAAGGCTCATTGTTTTATAAATCAGGAATACATAAAACTGATGCTTTTACCTGAAGTAGCATCTTAGATATTTCCCAAAGTCCTTTGCTCTTTCATACTGTTGCATTTTCAAGGAGCTACAGACTACAGTTAAGGACCAAGAAACAAACCCTCAAAATAAATCAAGACTATTTTTTGCATTACCACCACCTGTCTAATATACCACATCACTTTATATAGCAATCCATGCCACAGAACGCTTCACTTACCAGAAACCAAAGTCTCAAAAAATATTGAAACAATGACATAACTTTTTTTACAGGAAGTATTTAAAATTAGAATTTTGTATTACCACAGCAAAGACAAAAATGTTCTGAAGGCTATAAAAATTCCTTTGTAGAAAAAGGAATCATTTCAGGGCAAAGTTACTCAGGTAGAAGAAAAGCATGTCTTCAGTGAGAACCGCCTACTGCTCAAAGACTTCTTGCTAATGTGTCTAAAGATTTTACACTTCTCAACTCTCTTGGTTCTCTGGTAGCCAAATCCACCACTGCCTACTCTCCTTTTACACTTGCCTTACAGCTGTTCATGTTCAGTTAACAAAAGGAGGCACCTGGAAACCAAATGACAGAGCAACCTGAGGCAAATTTAAGTTTTAACATCAAAGATCTGTTTGAGAGAATGGGAATCACAGGCTCATTTGTATGACTTGGTATGCTTCCTGGGCTGACTCTGGAACAAAGTTTTCAGATTTTCAAGCTGAGATTTAACGTCAGAAATTTTTGACCAGGAAAAATTAAATTCATTTAATTGGAACCTTGGATTGCTGCAAGGAAAGAAGGAAAAGCCAATGCTTCCTGGCACAAAATGAACAAGGTCATTTATGCCTCTGGCTGTTCTACCTACATGATGAATATATTTCTTACAGACTTCTGGAGGGTCAAACAGACCAATCCAGTCAACTTCAGGAATGGCCAGCCCACTCACGGGCATGTCTGTACCCTACAATACCCCTGAAACCTACATTGCACAACTATGAGCATGTGGGTGTGTTTTTAGGTTGCTTCTGCCTTCCATGAATGGTCAACACAGGCAAATCTGAAAATATCACGGTGATATTTCGTGGTTTTAGGATGAAAAGAAGACCATCAGTTTCTTCTTCCTGTTCTTTCTCAGGAATGTGAATAAAAGAAGGAATCTTTTTTCAGAGGGACAAGCCACATATCCCTGCTCAAGACCATCCATGCTGGACGACATTAGCTTTATCATCAACACCAACACACAATGCTCCTTTTTCAGAAAGATCCTTGGCAAGACTTCACCTTTTCAAGTTTGTGTGGCAGAAAAGAGCATAGTCTGTCTGTGTGTTGGCAGAAGTTTAATAATTTGCTTTAATTCTTCTTCAAAGTCAACATCCAAGATATGATATCCTTCATCGATAACCAGACACTGCAGATTTTTACACATAAGCCGTGGGGTAGTCTGCAGATGGTTCAGAGGACGGCCTGGTGTGGCCACAATGGTATGAATCGTGATCCCAATTTCTGTGCTTCAACAGATCTGTTACTCCCACCCGTGATCAGCCATATGTGTAAACGTGGTGAGTCACCAGTTCCTTAAGAACACTGAGTGTCTTCGTGATCAGTTCTAGTAGGTGTGAGAAGAGGACTCCTGTGTGAGAAGAGGACTCCCGTTCCACTCTTGGGCATAAACTTTAACTTCACAAAGAGTTCGGTCACAGGAATGAAAAATACAAGGGTTTGGCCACTGCCATGTTTTGAAGCTGCCAGCAGATCCCTGCCTTCCAGGAGTGGTCTAATACTTTAAAGTTGAATCATGACCATGCAGCCCATTTCTTTTGTGGCCTTCAGAGTGTTGCACCTGTCAATCCAAGGGGCAGGCAGGGTGCCTGTCACCTTCCTCATTGTCTGGCTTCTCCACACTGGTTTCAGGAGCTTCTTGCCTTTTTCAATTTTTCCTTTTTTTTTTTTAGAATCAGCAACACTCACCATTTTTCTCTTTTCTTTTTTGATTCTGAATTAGGAAACTGCATTTCTGCTTTTTCATTGGTTAATATGGTAGATTTCTGGGGAGTTTTTTTTTTAAGTTTGTTTTTGTCTGTTTTGTTTTGAGTCATGCCCCCAATCCCTTGGGCTTTTTTTTTTTTCTAACTTTTACATTTTCCACTGTGTTTTCAGAGACCTTCCCATATTGTGCTTTTCACATGCCCACATTCACAGAAGGTTTGGGCATTTTGTTTTGTTTTGTTTTAAACTTTTCAGTTTCTTCAGGCACACCTCCATTTCAAGTTTCTGGCAGGTCACATCTGATATCTCATAGCCTTAGGTTTTACTGCCTCAGTAGGAGGTCCCGCTCCTCCATCTCCTAGCACGGGAGCTGCTCCTGAAGGCCCGACCTCCTGCAGGAGAAATGCCTTCACCTGCCTGCTACGCTGCGCTGCCCAGTGCTCAGGCCTGAGGTCACTTCCTCCTATAATATTTCTGCCTCTTTGTATTGTTTTCTTAGTGGCTGCTGTCAGTATTGTTAACAGCACAGTGCAGTCTGTGATCAGGAGACTTCCAAATTTTTTGTCCCATGTGGAAGAATCCATGGCAGGACACATGGGTGTAAAAGGAGTTTATTAAAAGTTAGGGAAGGAAAATACAAAAGGGAGCGTTGGTGGGGCCCAGGTGGAATCTGGAGGCTGAGAGAAAAATGCTTCTCTTCCCCAGGTGCTTTTAAAACCTAAACTAACCTAAGGGGGGATCCAGGTGATTCCCATCCAATAGTCAATGAGGGGGCGGGGCATGGGCGGTTCCAGCCAGGTGAGGGTGCTTCCCGAGACAGAGCATGGGTACTCTGAGTTGTGTTATTTTTCTGTGAGTCCTGAACTTTCCCTAATTTTAGCCTGCCTCAGTACTACATTATACATATGTGACTTTCATTAAGTGAAACATGGAAACTTCACTTTCATTTAGTAAGTATCAAATAGTATTTGACTTTGTCTCCATCATCAAATGGGATTTGCAAAGCTTATGATGAAAACAGTGTATCATGTGTATCATATTTCTGTTTTTTCCTTTGTTCCTTCTTCCTTCCTGATGCCCCAAGTCCCTTATCTTATCATTTCCTTTCTATTCGAAGAACTTCCTTAAGTCAACCTTTTTTAAGGATGTATCTGCTAGTATCCAATTCTTTTAGCTTTCATTTGTCTGAGAAAAGGCTTTATTTCTCCTTTATTCACAAAGGATAATTTCGCTGGATAAGGAATCCATGACTGACAGTTCTTTTCTCAAAGCATTTGAAAAATGTCATGCTGTTTCTGACCGGCCTCCCTCTGTGGTTTCAGATGACATATCTACTGTCATTCAAGTTGGTGTTCCTCATAGGTAATATGTAGTCCCCCCTGGCTGCTTTTAAAACTCTTTGGTTTATTTTTAGTTTTTAGAAGTTTAATTATTTATATGTCTTGGCATGGGTTTCTTTGGGGTTAGCTCAGCTTCTTATAAGTTTGTATCTTTGCCAATCTTGGAAGATGTTCAACCATTATATATTTGGATATTTTTTTTGCTCCCCCACTTCTCTTCTCTTTCTGTGACTCCAGTGATAACAACTGCTGGCTTTTTTGTTATTGTCCCACAAGCCCCAGAAGCTCTATTCTTTTATTTCCCAGTGTATTTAATTCTCTTGTTCACACTGACTGAATTCTACTGATCTGTCCTCAAGTGCACTCACTCTATCCTGTTATCTCCTCTGTAACAATCAGACCATCCAAAGAGATTTTTATTTCTGTTACTGTATTTTTAGTTCTGTCATTTTCATTGGTTCTTTTTATATATATAACTTCTATTTCCTGCGGAAAATTTTCTATTTTTTCATTTACCTGAGAGTTTGTAATTGATTCTTGTAACATTGTTAAGACAAGCACTTTAACATCCTCATCAGATCATATTACTCTTTCTTTGCCTGGGTGTCTCTCAGCTGGAGATCGGAGTCCTGGGCCCAGGAGGATAAAGAGTCTTCTTAGGCCAGGCATTTGTTGCAAGAGAATCCCTTTCGTCCATGCTACATTGCTATGCTGTATCTCTGGGTGGGAGGAGTGGGCTTTTTGGCCCATGGGACAAAGATTTCTGGACTGGGCAGATTGTTGTGACCAGACCCTCATTCAGCCCCATCCCACAGCCTCAGTGTCTCTTGGTGGAGATGGAAATCAGGCCCAGCAGGAAGGAACTCACCTCCTTTGGCTGCTGTGTTTTAAAGCAGAGCTCCCAGTCTATCCCTCTTGCTTGTGTTGCCAGGCCGGCCTGGTGGTGTTGGAAGGACTGGTGTTAGCTCTGGGTCGGGAAGAGCCTACCTGGGCTGCTTTCCCTTGCTAGGTTGAGGCCAACACTGCTCGACCTATGTTGCCTTGTGTTTGTGCGAGGACCTGAAACAAGAATTCTTCAGGTACTTGGTCACCACCCTAGCATCCTCCCCACTTCGCTTCCTCCCTGTGCAATAATTATTGAGTGGCCCTCACTGCTGACTTGACATTCCCGGCAATTTATCTGTTGCTGGAGTACTGTACTGTGATATTCTTTTGTAGTGACATGGGGAGCCACGCCCCACTTGCTCTAGAGAACACACAGCTGATGGAGGTGGAGTTGTCCATTGAAACCCAGCATTGAATGACTAGCCAGCCTCATTCAGAAGCACACCAAGAAAGCAGGGGGGAAAAGCAATTGAAAACACTTGCTCATTGAGTCATAGGTTCACGAAAGCCCAAAAGTTCTGAGCAGTTCTCTGAATGGGGTTTCCTTTTCCTCTAGTGTGGATAGTTCTTACACTCAAAGTTCTTGTGGGAGCAAATCAGACAACATTTGACAATTTCCTGCTATCATTTTTTTTTACATATTCTTAGCTGAATAAAAGGTCTAGTTATCCATTACCACATAGAACACAGAGCTTTATTCATTTAAAATATGCACTTCGAAGGGTCAGCTTTGGTATGATTTAGTTAAAGGGCTATGGCTCATCTGTCTGTCAGTGAGGACCTACTGACCTTCACATCCGCCTTGCATTTTACTGCCTCCAGGGAGCTTTCCTAATTGCAGCCACCTAGAGTCCTAGTCTTCCTCTCAAGTCCTCAGGGCCACACTGGAGCCACTCCAGTGTCCTGCCTTGCTGTCCATCCTGAAAGGGCTTTTAACTTTTTTTTTTAATGTGATACTGGGAATTGAATTCAGGGTATTGTGCTTGCTAGACGAGCACAATACCACACTTCTGAGACAGGCTAGAAGTAGAAAAGGTCTGGGGCTCATGCAGGTTGCCCAGGGATGGCGCAGACCACCCTCACCTGGCTGGGAACGCCCATGCCACTCCCCACTCACTGATTATTGGATGAGAATCTCTTGAATCTGCCCTCCCCATGGGTTAGTGAGGTTGTAAAAGCACCTGAAGAAGAAAAGCATGATCTCTTTGCTGGCAGACTCCACCTGCACCCCACCATGCTCCCTTTGTATTCCCCTTTCCCCAACATTTAATAAACCCCATCCACACTCACGTGTCTGCCTGGATTCTTCCACGCCAGAACACAAGAACCAAGGTCTCTGGAAACACCATTTGTGGGTAACGCCTCCAGCCCTTTTGCTTTTAGTTTGTTAAGGAGGATTTTTTGCTATCTTTGCTCAGGCCAGCCCCAAACTGAGATCTTCCTACCTCTGCCTCCCAAGTAGCTGGGATTACAGGTATGCACCGCCATGACAGGATAGGCATTTAACTTTTCTTAGCATTTTACTTAATCCCATTTGGAATAAAGTCCAAGATCTTTTCATGCTCTATGACAGCCTATGGGATCTTGTTACCCTCCAGTCTCATCCCTCCCTCTGCCTCAGCCACATGGTCCTTCCTGATCCTTGAGATGTCAAATATACTCTCTGTTGTATCCCCAGTGCCCAGAACCATACCTGGTACAAGAGACACTCAGTAAGTAGCTATTCTATTAATAAATGAATGAGTTTAAGTAAGATTATCTTGCCATCATAAATGTAATCTATGTTTATTTTAGAATTTTAGGAAATATTTTAAAAAGTAGAGGGAAAGTCCTATATAATTTCAACTTGAGGCACAAAAAATAATTTACACTTCAAATATATTTCTTTCTAGTCCCTTTGTAATGTATGGTACTTTGGTAGATTTGTTTAAATATGGTTATATCCATAATATATTTTATGTAGAATATGATCTTCCTATATTTGTGTGCCTTATTTTTCCTAATGTTAGGTTGTGCTGTTTGTTTATGCTGCTGCTGCTTCTAAAATGGATTGTAATCCCTATCCAAGGGCAGTATTTCCCCGTTCCTACTGAGATCTCACAGAGTGAATGGGGCGGGCCTGGGAAGATTGCTTTCCAGTGGAGGGGGGCTGGATACCCAGCTGTGTCCCTGGCATAGTAGCTTTGGAACTGAATGCTATGTTTGTACCCATCTATATTTGTGTCTTTTTTCTGGAAGGGAACCTGTTTGAAGGCCTTGGTTACAGGAGTGGACTCCCTCTAGACCAGCTCAGACTCATTCCATCCCGTAGAAATTTGCATCCAGAGCTACTATTTGCATGCAAGGAATGCAAAGTAAGCCCCAACCCAGCAACTGGAATGTGTGTGCTCCTTCTTTCCTCTCATCCCCTAGGGGCCTGGGCTCCCAAAGTGCCCAACCCTCCACACTCCCTGGTCCTCTGGTTGGGAGGTTGCAAATGGGATGGCATGGATAGGTTTCTCAGAAGCCAGGGTCCTAAAATGGTGCTGTAGTAAGTGGCATGGCATAAGTGATTATACCACACTCTCTACTCACAGAGTCATTGTGCAAGCTGTTCCCTTCCCCAGCCCTCTCTCCCTCTCTCTCCACTTCAGATCTCAGTTCTGATAGTGCTTCCTCAGGAAACCTTCCTCTAACCCTGAATTTCATGTGTGACCTACTTAAGGTCTCCTAGAAAGCACTGCTTTCCTCCCTTGCATTCGTCACAGTTTGTGGTTCTGCATTTTGTGTTTGTCTTCCCATTAGGCTATAGACCAATGAGGGGAGGGACTCTGTCCACTTCTGTTCAGCGTGTCTTCAATGTTCCACACAGGGCCTAAGTACGATAGTGCTCAAAAAATACTGTTTGAATGAACGAACAAATGCATGAATAAATGAATGAATGAATGAATGATGGGCATTTAGGTTGAGGTAGTAAAAAGTATTGGTTAAGAGCTTGGGAGGCAGACATCCAGAGTTCAAACCCAGCTATGAGACTTGGGATAGTAACATAACCTCTGCCACTATTTCCCTGTCTGTAAAACAGAAACATCACCACCTATCTCATCGGGTTGTTGCAAAGATCAAATGAGACACTCTGTAAAGAGCTTTAATCAGAGCCAGACTCATAAAAGTCCTCGACATGTAGTAGCTATTATCTTGGCTACTATCTTCTGCTCGTTGGGCCAATAGAAATATAGCTAAAATGAACATTATTTTATATGTATCTTGATATAATTTTTATGAGTATTTCAGTAGGTGAGATTCCTAGAAGCCGAATTATTGCATCAGATTAATCTAACTGGAATTACCTTTTATGTATAGAGTGAGAGAGAGAGAATTTTGTATTTTTCCAAATGAAAGTCGTAGGAGGCCAACACCTCTGCTGGGCTCTGAGTCAGCAGAAGTCAGACACTCAGCATGTAGTGGGTGGTAAGCACTTACTCAAGTAAAGGATGCCTTGATGCCTTAATGCAATACCTTCCAGCCCTGCCTTATGTGATCATCTATTCTGTAGCTGCCATGTCATCTAGACTTGACATCTAAATGTCTTCATATTTAGATTCTTATTATCCGATTTTTACTGTGCCATAGAGCCAGGGCTTAACAAATTAACCTAAGCGATTTCCATGAAATGGAGATACTAACAAGCCTGGGGCCTCCATAGCAGCAGGTCAGGCTGTGGCCTCTCATACTGGACAGTGGTTCTAACACTAGTTACAAATTTTCTATAAATTTGGGATACTATTTCTGTGGAAGACATCCTTTTGTTCCACTCCCACTGTCCTCGTTTTTTGATAATCCTGGGACAGTCTTATCCAAGAAAACTTGAGTATCAACTTGTCCTAACTATGACCCTAACCCTGCTTTCATGCTAGTCTACACATGTGCACACTGGTCCCCAGATGTAACACACACACACCCACATGCACGCATGCACGCACACTTACACTGGCATTTTTCTTGGAATTACATTGAATTCATGGAATATAATTTGGAGAGGATTCATGTCTTGTCAATACTGACTCTTCCCATCCTGAACATGAATACTATTCATTTTATTTGGGCCTTCTCTTTTATGTTGTTCAATAAAAATTTTATAGTTCCTATATATAGGTCTCACACATTTGGTATTCCACTGTCAGTAGGGCCTTACTTATTAGATGTTGTCAGTTGGTTGTTACTGACTATAGAAACACCATCTTTTACTGTTGCTATTCACTCCTGGTAAGAGGTGAAGTGAGAACATTTGAGACAGATGGCTAAGCTGATTTTAGTTGTCATGTTACAGGCAGAAGTCTACATCAGACATTATAAGCATCTCTGAAGCAGTGGCTGGCATGACCTGTGGGTTGTTCATAGGACAGGGGATACACAAAGATATGCCAATAACACCTTTACTTGGTTTGTTGCTAGGTAGAATTGGATTCAGGTTTATCTTTTACCTAATAAATATTCTTTCTAAACAACCCAGATTGGCTTACAGAATAATTTAAGGCAGCTTAGGTGAGGTAGTATTGAAGTATCTTTTTAGATGGCTGAAGGTTTGGGTTTTCCTAGCATGACTTTGCTACAGCAGATATTACTAGGTTCACATTCATAAGAAGATTCATTCAGAGATTTGCAGTTATTCAAACTATCTTTGACCTTTAGTCTTTCTTCTCAAGATAAGATTATGTACTGCTTCTTTTTTTGTATGTGTTTTTTTTTTTCTTTTTTGAGACAGGGTCTCACTATGTAGTTCAGGCTGGCCTCAAACTTGTCTCAGCCTCCCAAGTGCTAGGATTACAGGCTTGGCCACCACCCCATTTGGCTTCTTTTCATCCTTAATATCATAGTTTTATAGAGATATAATTCACATACCAACAACTCACCCAATTAAAGTGTACAAGTCAATGTTTTTTTAGGATGGTCAGCAATCATCACCCCAGTTGATTTTAGAACATTTTTATCACTTAAAAAGGAAAACTATTCTGACCACCTGTTTCTCCCCAGTCCTCATCAGCCCTAGGTAACCACTAATCTACTTTTTGTCTCTACAAATTTGCCATTCTGCACATTTCATATGAAAGGAACAATATAATATATGGTCCTCTGTGACTGGCTTCTTTCACTTAGCATAATGTTTTCAAGGTTCATCCATGTTTTAGCTTCTATTAGTTCTTTATTCCCTTTTATTGCCAAATAATATCCCTCTATGTGACTGTATCACATTTTACTTATCCCCTTATTGGTTTATGGTCATCTGTTTTATTTCTACTTTTTAACTATTTCAAATAATGCTAATATGAATATTCACATATAAATTTTGTGTAATGTGAGCAAACTACATCGGAAACATAGATGGACACACTTATGTCTTTCTACAATGTGCGAATTTATTGAATAACAATTAACTCACAAGATACACTAATTTTAGCTGGGTGCCAGTAGCTCATGCCTGTAATCCTAGCTACTTAGGAATCAGAGATCAGGAAGATCGCAGTTCAAAACCAATCCAGGCAAATAGTTCCTGAGACCCTATCTCGAAAAAACCTTTGCAAGAAAGGGTGGTGGAGTGGCTCAAGGTATAGGCTGGCAAAAAAAAAAAAAAAGTATGATAATTTTGTTGGCTTAGTTAGCCAAGTACTATGATTTCACTTGATAGCAAGGGCCACTTACAATCACAAGACTCTTTTTATCCCAATTTTAATTACTAATATTAACTCTCAGATTACACATTACACTTCACACACACCCACAAACATACATGTATGTGTAACAGAATGGATAAGAAAGGATTAAAGTGGTTCAAATGGGACCTTGCTGAAAGCAAGAGCAGAGAGCTGATGCAGATGCAGAGTCACTGCAGGTGGTTAGCTGGGATAGCAACACAGCAAAGCAGCTTTAAGCAGCTGAAGCCCCAGGGACAGCGTTTATGACCTGTCAATCCCATGACATATGCTCCAGATGGTCTGATGATGGGTGTGTGGGAAGTTTCCACCACAACCTGGAGTTAAGTGTCCCTCCTTTTATATGATCCAGGCAAGTGAGTTGCATCATTCGTTGGTCTGGTGTGTTTGATAAATTTACAGGTCTGGTTTTTCTGATATGGTTTTGATATGCTCATGTGCCATCGTGTTCATGATTTGATTTGATAATTTCATAGGTGGTAATTTTTTTGTAAATAAATTATTTATCAGTATGTGCCTCATGGTACGGTGGCAAATGATGGTGGTTTACTTATATAAACAAGATGTAGAGTCATTCTATCTTGGCATTTATAGTCAAAGTGAAGCTGCTCAGGTCAAAACTGTTGCTTTGTAAATGGGGTAACTCAAGGTGAGTCACAGCCTGAAAGCTGTTGTTCTATACAATGTAGAGTAACCCAAAGCAGACTCAGCCTTTTCTCCTCATGTGAACATTTTTATTTCTCTTGGGTATATACCTAAGAGTGAAATTACTGGATAATGTGGTAACACTATGTGTAGCCTTTTGAGAAACTACTAGACTGTTTTCCAAAGTGACTGCACCATTTTATATTCCCACCAGCAATTGCTCTACAACATTGTCAGCTCTTTTTGTGATCACCATCCTAGTGGGTATGAAGTGATATCTCCTTATAGTTTTGATTTATGTCTACCAGTTACTGGACCTTACAGCTTTTGGAATCTAACATTTAAGAGCCCTCCTTTGCATTACCTTGGAGTTATCCAGGCTAGGTTTATGATAGTGGTTTCACACTTATTTTTCCCTGCAGATCCCAGAAACCCACATATATGAACAGTGTGCCATATGGCCATTGTTATTCTGGCAGAAGAAGTAGAACCCGAAGAGAAAGAACCTGGAGAGAGACATCTAGAATGCATGAGGCTTATGACCAAAAAAGAAAAACTGTCCATACAGATATCTCAGTCAATTATATACCTTTGTCACAGGTATTACAAAACTCAGAACTAAATCAGAAAACCAACTTTTTCCTGGGATCCTTTGTTAATCATGAATTCCCAGTGACTCATATAAAAAAAAATGTGTCTTATGTGACATGAAAATGTTGCCTGTGGTGTGTAAATTTCTCTGTGAACACGTGCTGATGGACTGAAGAGGAAGTGTGAAGAATGGGTAAGTGAGAAGGAATTATAGAGAATAAAGGTCAGGCAAGAGTGCCTCCAGGACTCGGGTATCTTGGTGGATAAATCACAAGGAGATGAGAAAAAAAAGTCACAAGTTAATAAAATATAAGACAAAGAAATGGAAGAAAAAGGCAATACTTTTGTCAGTGTGGGAGCCTCTCCTTTCAGAAATCAGGAGAACCAAATCCTAAAAAGCCTCAAGAATGGCAAGTAATGTCATAGAAACTACTGTGAGTCAGTGCCTGTGGCAGGCTTAAAACTTGAGTGGCACATGAACAACTGCATTTCCTCACAGGGCCCCTATTTTACAGGTGAGGAAAGGGAAGCTCAGGAGATTATGCAACTGATTTGCCTAAAGTTGTATGGAAATAAAAATCAAGATGGCCACAGTTTGGCTAAGAGTGAGAGCAGAGAAAACATGCTTCTAAGACCCTTGATTGTGACCATTTCCAGTCATAGGACTTCTGCTGCCTTATTAGGTGTCTTGAAAGACACCCTCACCGAGGCCCCAGCAGCTAGTCACATGTAGTTTAAATATGAACAGACCCTCAGCACCAGTCTAAGCTCATAATAGCTTGGGTAACTAAGGAGGCCAAGTAAAAATTGTCCAAAACAAGTTACTTTACCTCATTCCATTGTCCCCTTTTTTTCTTTAAAAACCCGGTCTTCCTTCCCCTTGATGGACTACCTCTCTGTTTTCTAACTAAACCTGTATCTCCTGATTTGTAAATCTATTCTATACCCAAATAAAAACTTCCTTTGCTTTTATTTTAACCTCATTTATGATGTTTTGGGTTATAGCTGATAGATAAGATTTGAAGTGAAGCCTTCTGGATCTTAACCATTCAGAACTATGGTTATTCAATAAATCAATGAAATATAGACAGACTATTATAGCTTGGATAGAAATAGAATTTGGGTAAGACTAAGAAGAAAATAGAAATTTCTCAGTAAACTGCCAAGATAAGAACCCAGATTCTAGGCCAGATTAAACTCAGATAACTGTATCAAAGAATGAAGATTAAGAATTCTCTTTTTAAAAAAGATTAAGTCTTATGAAGGCTTAGACAGTTTCTAGAATTACAGGAAAACAATGACCAACTTTCACATATAGGGATGAAGCTGTATCCCTATCAATCCCATTCATAGCTGTGTAGGATGATTACTTTTGATACTGGTGATATTAGGTTTCCCTGGGAGGAGTATTCTAGAAAGAATAAAAGAAAAAGCAGTGCAGCCAAGTTAAAGCTGGAGGAAGGAGGTCAGTCCTTGAATGATGGGCTCAACAATGAAGGGCTCGCCAGGTCTTGTTCTCTACCCAGCTCATGATAATGTCTTTTAAGGTGTGGCAGCAAAAAAAAAAAAAAAAAAACACTTGTGACTTAGAACGTAAAAAGTCCTCATGCTCCACTCCTATACTTAGGAAAGTGTCTTTGCCAGTTTCCAGAGTAGAGCCAACACAGGAACCATTGCTTGTCCTAGCAGCTCCTCCCTGCCACACCTTTATGACTGAGACCCCCTGGAGCCAGGGCCTGGCTGGGAGAAGATTCTTGAACTGGACAGCGTGGGGACAATGCAGAACAAAAGCTCTCGGTGGCTCACTCTGCACTCATCCCATGTTAATTGGGGCTTCTCTGGAGTCTAGCCAGTGATAGAAGAGTTTGCCCTGTACCTCTATTTTTGTGGCCTTTGTCTCCTCTGTTGGAATTTGTCTTGGGAAAATCCCAAACCATTCAAACATGGGACAATCACAGAGTGACAAACTGTCAGAATTACAAGACATGCAGTCATCAACCAAACATCATGTTCGAGCTCCAGAGATGAGCGGCTCAGGTTGAGGCATGCAGCAGAACTCCCAGGACATAGTATCGAGGTGTGGGGGTTACACTTCTCTTGCAATACCCCCTCTTTATGAGAAGCTCCAAGGCTTTTCTTAACATTTGAAAGTTATATCTTCATTGGAACTATGACAGAGATGTGCAGACAGTGAGGAGAGGCCTCAGGCCAGGCACAATCAAAGTTTATAGCTTCTATCTCACCTCCATCTGAGAGAAGGAGTGTTGGGGATCCCACATCCAGCCCAGGTTTGGATATTAGCTAGAAAGAATCACAAGAATCAGCATTAGTTGTACTCATGGCTAAGATTTATTACAAGGAAAGAATCCAAAATGAAGGCCCCAAAATAGGGGAAGGATGTGAGGTAAAATCCAGAGGAAAGCAGGAGTCAGTCTCAGGGTCCTCTCCCAGTAGACTCACACAGGATGGGTCTAAGTCCTCCACCAATGACTTGTGACAACTCATATTAGATGTTGCCTACCAAGAGACACTCATTCAAGACTCAGGGCTGATCACATTGGCACTTTTTGCCAGGTGTGTTCCAAACTTCTGGAATTCTAGAAGGAAACTCAGCATAAGCTGTACTGTTGGCACGAACAGTCTATGCTCTTCCATTCCCCCTCGTTTAGGGCAAGTTTCATATCTGTAGGGAGCTGTTTACAGGGCAGGTTCCCAAGGGACAACCTTACAGAATAGCCTTTGTATGGCCAAAAGGCTCAGGCCTGCTTTGTTAACGCTGTACTACACAGAAAGGCTTTCAGACTTTATTCTATTAGAAAGAAGATAAGGTAAAAGTGATCGCCTGTCATCACAAATCTTAGACTCATATATTTCTAGGAGACCATCTTTATCTGAATGTCCTAGGATCCCTCAAACCAAGTGTGTCTAAAAATGAATTCATGATCCCTTTGCATCCCTTCCACCCTTACCCCTTTTTACCTGTATTCTGTTATGCTCGCCACTGCTGCTGGCAGCCCCATCCTGCTTAAATGTCTCTAGTCTTCTTCCTTTTTCCCACTACTGTTTCCTTACCTCAATTTTTGTCATCTTGCTTTGGGACAGTAAGGCTTTCTAATAGGTATTTTTCTATAATGGCTGTCTGTCCTTTTGTCCCCATGTACTATTCATGTTGACTGCTGTCAGAATTATTTTTAATTTTTCTTTTTACTAAAATCTTTTTAACTCTGTAGAAATAGTTTAAGATTCGCTACACTGTTTCTTTCATTTGAAAAAGTGGCACATGCACATGGCAGAAATTCCAATAGTATGAAAGGATATACTTACTTCCTGTGCTGGCCAGGGGTTTGCATCTGCACAAGGCCCTGGTTTCTGTCCCCAGCACCAGCAAAAACAAAACATATTCCCAGTGCCCTTTCCCACAGGTATTCACTAATCTGTTGCATACCCTTCCATTTTTTCTCTGTGTATACAGCGTGCGTAGGTAGAGAAACCCTAAAAACACAAACAGGAATACACTGTATACTCTCCACATTTTGCTCTTCATTTACCTGATCTATCTTCCTCTCTCTCTCTCTCTCTCTCTCTCTCTCTCTCTCTCTCTCTCTCTCTCTCTCTCTCTCTCTCAGTGTAGGGCATTGCTAGGCAAGTACACTACCACTAAGCTACATCCCCAGCCCTCACCTTTTCAAAGATCATAATATTCTATTGTCTGTTGTCTGAATGCAAATTTACTCTAACCGGTACTCTCTTTATGGATACCTAAGTTCTTTGTAGAATCTTGCTCTTCCAAGAATTATCTTTTGAAAACCTGAATGTGCTCATCTCTACCCCTGACTCAGACATCCTAAATGACTTCCACCATTTACAGCTCTGCATCCAACTGGGAACTGGAGATGCAAAGGCAGGTTGCCAGGGATACCTGGGGCCACAAAGAAACAATGGCATAGCTTCCTGGAGTTCCATGTAAAAATGTTAACTGAATTGGTAAGTAGTTAAAGTTTTCTTATTAAATCAACACAATTCTATTATAGTATAAAAAGTGGGATTCTTATGAATTTTTCAGATGGCAGTAGGAGACTTCAGAAGAAATTCATGGAGATAACTCAAGCTGCCTTTCCAGACTCACATAAAGGCCCATGTTTTCCTTTCTTGCCTGAAGGACTTTAGTGGAAAAGTCTGAGAACACAGTCCACAGGATACATCAGAACTTGCTAGCACAGCTTTGGGAGTCCTCACAATTAGTGACTCTTGTCCCAATCTCTGTATCCACTCTTACCTGCTGTGACTCCCCCATGGAGTCTGTGTTTCTATACACACAGAATTCCTTGCTGTTTTCTCTTTTCCCCTTGCCTGGGGGGGTTTCTGTTCTTCTCCATCTAGTACTGGTCATCCTTGGAGAGACAGTACAGCCTAGACCTGAAAAACATAGACCCTGGAATCAGATCACCTGAGTTTGAATACTGACTGTGCCTATTTCTGGCTGTGTGACCTTGGGCAAGTTCCTTAGCCTCTCTGAGCCTCACTGATCTCATTCATAAAATGCAAGTATTGAAGGTACACGGTTAAGACTGCTGCGAGGTTTGGGTAGGGTAATATATGTAAAATGTTTGCAACAGTGTGATACATGGCATGAACTATATGAAGGCTTCATCATTAATGCTATTATTTTTACTGTTCAAGGTCTAGTTTTCAGGTATCTTCTTCTGGCTTCTATAGCATCTGCTTATACTTAGCCCGTGATTCCATACTTACTTTCTCTTCCCCATTAGGTAGTGCTCTTGTGGTGAAACCTGTCTTATTTATCTTTCCAGCTGTCATGTTTGACACAATAGATAATCAACTGATGTCAAGTACATGTTAATTGAATGAAATGATTATAATAATAATGGCCTGAACTGTTACATGGGTGAGAAGATAGTGTTTTCTATTAAAGTTGCCATTTTGATTGTGTTTCCACAGCAGTCAAGCAAATCCTACGCATAGGCCAAGGTAAGAAGTACCATTGGGTGGCGAAGTATTCCTTGGTGACAGGATGCGGGTGGTGGGGGTGTGTCTTAGAGGTTGCGTGAGAGTGAATGAGACGATCTAAGACACAGAGTGAATGCAGAGTTGTGATTCACAGTTCCGTAGGTATCCAGGTGGCTACATACAGCTTTCTGGCCAACCACAAGGTCCTAGTCGGGGATTTATACCGACCAGCCTTATCGTCCTAGTCCCACAAGGGAATGAGTCAGAAAGGAGCCAAGTGGGGTAGGTGTGAGACACCTCCAGGGAATTAGAGAGGTTAAGCACCTGCTGGGTTTTCTCACCAGTAAGATAGACCAGGATGGGAAACAATAAAGTAAAAAGAGCTCTGGGGAAAATGGATCCACAAATAAAATCCCTTCAGACAGCTCCTTTAGGACAGATGTTAGGATACTGGTCCAATAACCTGAGGACCAAAGGCAAAAAGAAGCAACAGATGATTAAATATTGCTGTCATATCTGGATTCAAGGACCTATCCTCAAACTAGCATTTTTCTGGCCAAGATTTGGGTCAGCTGAGGACTGGGTTTGTCAATTACTGAATTGAAGAAAGAAGAAATTGAATATGTTCTCTGTTGGAGACAGAGACCTATAGTCCATTCCCTCTAAAATCAGGGAAAGATAATAAAACAGAGAACAAAACACAACCAAAGGAAAAGCCCTCCAGATGGGACCCTCTTTCCCATTTGTCCCCCTCTACCTCCCCATCTTATAAAGCCTCTTGAGTCCTCAAGTGACTCCCAACCAGTCTTGGACCCACCTTCGGGTCACTGATCATCCCTTTCAGGGCTCAGAATGGAGCTTCAACAATGTCAGAGGGACATTCAAATCCTCCCCTTTCCCTCATCTCCCAAGATGCCATCACTCAGAGAGGGCCCAACTGGAGGCAGAAACTTCAGTTTTGTTGATGTTCTTCTGACTATCTCTGAGGTCCGGAATTTTTTTTTTTTTTTCAGATTTCCTTTATTTTATTTTATTTATTTATTTTTTTTTTTGAGGTCTGGAATTTTAAGAGAGAATTAAAGTCCCTTTTAGAAGATCCACATAAGGTTGCTGACCAGCTCGACCAATTTCTGGGCCCACAAATTCACACCTGGGTGGAACTTATGCCAATTCTGGGAATCTTATTCTCTGGGGAGGAAAGAATTATGATAAGGAGGGTCACCATGGCCATATGGGAGAGAGAGCACCCCCTGGCCCTGGAGTTGACTGAGCTGACAGAAAATTTCCTCTTGAGGATCCTCATCAGAGTAACAATTATCCCAAAGACAGGGGGAAAATGAGGGTCTTGAGGAACCTGATCGTTAAAGGGATTAGGGAATCTGTTCCATGGTCCCAGAACATAACCAAGGCCTTTGATGTGCAGCAGGGAAAAATGAAGGATCTGCTGACTTCCTTCATAGACTGAAAGACCAGATGAGAAGGTATTCAGAGCTAAATACAGATGATCTCCTGGGACAGGGAATCCTTAAGCTTCATTTTATAAGTAATAGTTGGCCAGACATTGCTAAGAAATTACAGAAAATAGAAAACTGGAAGGACAAAAGTTTGGATGATTTATTGAGGGAAGCCCAAAAGGTTTACGTGAGATGGGATGAAGAAAAACAAAAACAGAAGCCTAAAATTATGCTGTCCACCCTGGGGCAGAAAGTGAAGAAAAAAGCACTTCTCAAAGAGCTGGATATAAACCTCCTCCAAAACCTGGGAAAGGAAGGCAGGATTCACAGACCCCAGGCAGAAAGAAAGAAAACAAATATACAATGTGGGAAACTGGGACATTTCAAATGAGAATGTCCTGAAGGGAAAAAGGAAGAGAGGATTACCTAACAACTGGTTGGCCCAGACCTGTGAATTGTTTGCATTAAATCAGGCCCTGAAGTTACTTAAGGATAAGGAAGGAACCATCTATACAGATTCTAAGTATGTATTTGGGGTAGTACACACTTGTGGGAAGATATGGGTGGAAAGGGGATTAATTAACAGTAGAGGACAAGATCTAATCCACAAAGAATTGATTATTAAACTGCTAGAGAGTCTCACGCTTCCTGAAGAAACTGCAATGGTCCACATCCCAGGACATCAGTGGGGTAACTCCCCAGAGGCTCAGGGAAACAATTTGGCTGATATGGCTGAGCTGCCCCCGATCTGGAACTCAAATGTTACATCTCACCCCCATTATCCAGGCACCATCCATGAAACCCGTTTTCACTCCCTTGAAGAGGGTCCAACTAGAGAAGCTGGGTGCTTCCCAAACCCCAGAAGGGAAATGGCTTCTTCCAGATGGGAGAGAAGTACTTTCTAAGCCCCTTATGAGAGAAGTAATGACTCAGTTGCACTGGGGAAGTTATTGGGGAATTTAAGCCATGTGTGATGCTATTCTCAGGGCTTATGTGTGCCCAGGAACTTATACCTTAGCAAAGCAGGTTATTCAAAGTTGTTTAACTTGCTGAAAAGTTAACAAGCAGGCTCTGAGAGGACAACTCCCAGGAGGAAGAAGTCCAGGATTAAGGCCCTTCTGGAGTATTCAAGTGGGTTACATGGAGTTACCTTGGGGGTTGGGGACATTTGAAATATTTACTGGTTATGGTTGACCATCTAACCAATTGGGTTGAGGCTATGCCTCCATCAAGTGCCACTGCAAAAGGAGTGGTTAAAGTACTTTTGGGTAACATAATCCCTCAATTTGGACTTGTTAAAATAATGGAAACCACTTCACAGCCAATGTAATTAAGGAATTCATGAAAGCACTAAGCCTCAGATGGGCATGTCATACCCCATGGCACCCCTCTTCCTCAGGAAGAGTTGAAAGGATGAACCAGACCTAAAAAGATAATTAACTAAGTTAGTTCTTGAGACCAGACTACCCTGGACTACGTGCCTATCGCTTGCCTTGCTTTCAGATCAGAACAGCTCTCCGAAAGGATGTATCTCACAGGAGTTTTTCCTCATGAGATGTTATATGGGTTACCTTACTTAGGCCAGCCCTTGGGCCTTCTCTCCTTTATAACCAAAGACCAGTTCCTCTCAAACTATGTACTTGGTCTCTCTTCAGTCTTGTCATCCCTTAGGCACCAAGGACTTCTGGCTCAGGCCCCACCACTTGAGTTCCCAACACACCAACATCAGCCTAGAGATTACAGGTCAGAACCTGGAGCAAACAGAAGTGTGAGCCATCCTGGGAGGGACCATACCAGGTGCTACTCACTACTGAGATAGCAGTATGTATTGCTGAAAGAAAATAGATCCATTACGCTCAAATAAAGTTAGCACCCCAGGGAGAGCACTGGGCTGTGTCCTCAAAACAGGGTGATACAAAAGTAACTTTGAAAAGACACTAATGGGACTGTTGTTTCTTCTTTATCTAGGGAATTACATAACTACTATTAGTGTTCTCCAAGCTTCCTCTCCTATAACCATCAAGTTTGATACATGTCTTGCTATACCCTGTGGTTATCTTAAAAACCAACATTATATCCAGGGCTTAGAAATATATATATGCATGTGGCGCTCTGCCCCCTACCCCCATTCCTATCGAGATAATGGTACTAGCCAATGTAACAATCCTCCATGTGCTAGTTGGAGTGCTGAGTGGTGGACAGCACTCAAAGGGGAGTGCTGCACAGGCGGCTTCATGGTTCTCTGACTGTATGAATCATCCTTTTTGGAAACATATACTGCCAAAAATGCAAATCCATAGGGCCACGCCCCCTCCCAACTGTCAGCATCTTCAATGAAACCCCCTTATACTGATTATCGATGACCCTTCCTCTATGTCCACCGAGCCATCTGTCTTCAGAAAAATATGGTCTAGGAGCTCATAATGCTTATAGAAACCCAATAGGTAAGTTTCTTTTCGAATTGCTCCCAGAACCTACTACCCTAACACCCCCTAATGCTCTGCTCTCAGTGTTGTCTCCCAAACTCCACCATAATCAGATAGGAGTAACTACAGTAGATGTCAAAGACTTAAGGCAAATTATAGCCATTGAGACATGTTATGGGGAGACAAATGCCTGGCTGGAATGGATTAACTATTCCATCCACACTCTAAACAAAAAAGGTTGCTATGCATGTGTGGCAGGGAGACCAGAACCCCGAGTTGTCCTCTTTCCTTTGGGATGGACCACAGACAATGCTGGAATGGCTTGTATGATTGCTCTCTTCCAAGAAAGGACAGCCTGGGGCAATAGGTCTTGCCAGACCTTGTCACTACTGTTCCCCTCATTTAATGACCTTGGAAGGTCAAGGCCACCTAAGTTGGTGAGACCCCCACTTTGAAACTCTAACTATACCTCATGCCTCTCCAGGTAGGGGGAAGAACTGGAGTTCCTGCATTATTAGAGTGCAGTGAAGGCCAATCCTTTGAAGAGGTAACTAGTAAAACCACTCTAGCTGTTGCCAGGGCACATGTCTGGTAGTATTGTGGTAGACCCTTACTTGAGTTTCTTCTAGTTAAATGGAGTGGGACTTGTACTTTAGTCCAATTGGCTATCCCTTTCACCTTGGCATTTCAAAACCCTAAACCCTCTCTGGCTAGGAGGAGACAAAAAAGTGAGATCTTACTTCCCCCAGAGGGTCATTTGACTCTCATGTTTATATAGATGCTATCAGGGTCCCAGGAGGAGATCCTGATGAATTCAAAGCAAGAAATCAACTAGCTGCAGGCTTTGAATTAGCATTATTTTGATGATCTACTATCAATAAGAATGTAGACAGGATTAATTACAACTATTATAATCAACAGAGGTTTGTTAACTACACCCGAGATGCAATAAAGGGAATTGTGAAACAGCTAAGCCCCACTAGTAAAATGGCATGGGAAAACTGAATAGCTCTGGACATTATTCTAGCAGAGAAAGGGCGGAGTATGTGTGCTAATTGGAGGAGAATATTGCATATACATCCTTATCAATACAGCCCCAGATAGAACTATAACCAAGGCCAAGGCCCTCCAGGGCCTGACAGCCCTGTGGAATAAACTATCAAAAATTCAGGAATAAATGACTCCTTTATAAGCTGGTTAGAACAATGGTTTGGAAAATGGAAGGGAGTGATGGCCTCAATTTTAATAACCCTCATTGTTGTATTTGGGGCCCTAACCTTAATTGGGTGCTCTATTATTCTCTGTATACGAAGATTGACAATTTGGCTCATAGAAACTGCTCTAGCTAAACAAATTTCTGTGTTACGCCAGCTGTTGTTAAGCACAGCTGAAATGGAAAGTCAATTGATATTAAAAGAGTTTGAAGAAAAGAATATGAAATAAAAGAAGAGGGAATTGTGAGAAAATAGTCTTTTCTATCAAAGTCGCCATTTTATTTATTTATTTATTTTTCAAATAAGGTCTTGCTTTATTTTATTTTATTTTCATTTTTCTTTTATTATTCATATGTGCATACAAGGCTTGGTTCATTTCTCCCCCCTGCCCCCACCCCCTCCCTCACCACCCACTCTACCCCCTCCCTCTCCCCCCCCCCAATACCCAGCAGAAACTATTTTGCCCTTATTTCTAATTTTGTTGTAGAGAGAGTATAAGCAATAATAGGAAGGAACAAGGGTTTTTGCTGGTTGAGATAAGGATAGCTATACAGGGCATTGACTCACATTGATTTCCTGTGCGTGGGTGTTACCTTCTAGGTTAATTCTTTTTGATCTAACCTTTTCTCTAGTTCCTGTTCCCCTTTTCCTATTGGCCTCAGTTGCTTTAAGGTATCTGCTTTAGTTTCTCTGCGTTAAGGGCAACAAATGCTAGCTAGTCAAAGTCGCCATTTTAATTGCCTGTGTTTCCACCTGCTTTGTTTTTCCCAGATTCTTGCAGAGCCCCCACTGCCTGCGAGAATTGTCACTACACCTCCCTCAAGTAGGTATAGAATTTCGGCTAGTCGAGAAAATTCTGAACTTTTGATCTGGACCAATCCAGGTCAAGAGGCAGATAATTCGCTCAGGGATATAAGGGGGAACAGACTGCCCACCCCGCTTTGTGCTGGTTTTGCCTATATGCATGCTAGCACCCTTTTGGCCAGAAGTAAAGTTTTGCATTGCTGAGATGATTGTTCCTGTGTCTTCAATTGGCATACTCATTTCTAGCATGTGTATGTCATGGCAGTCATTGCCATGTCTTATCCATTTGTTTATGCAGCAATCAGTCAGTTTTGGTCCTAGAGGGGCTCTTCATATGGGTTTGTAAGTGAAAACATCACTCTAAAAACCATTTACACTAAACCAGCATTTCTTTACCTGTTTTTATGCCTGTAGGTGTTTTCCAAAAACAGGTTTCATGGATAAGTAAGTTGGAGATTTCTAGGTCACACAAAACTGAGCAAATAGCTTTTCTTTTTAGCATTTGCTTATTACTTTATAAAAATAATACATGCTTATTATTTCTTAAAAATACAGGAATTTACAAAAATGCAAGTCAAAATTTACTTTTATTCTTACTACTTATGAGGAACCATTACAAATATGAGATGTTCATTCTTCCAGACAGAATTCTTTTTTTTTCTTTTGTGGTATGGGGTTTGAAATCAGGGCTGACACCTTGAGCCACTCCACTAGCCCTTTTTTGTAATGAGATTTTTCAAGATAGGGTCTCATGAACTATTTGCCCAGACTGATTTCCAGCTGTGATCCTCCTGATCTCTGCCTCCTGAGTAGCTAATATTACAGGCGTGAGCCATCTGCCCCTGACCTCCAGACAGAATTCTTTATCTTATAAACATATGTATGTAGGTAGGTATATAGAAAAAAAAGGTTGGATAGAAGAGTTTTTATAAAATTAAGTCCATACAAAATATACTTTAAAAAAGAAAACTAATTTAACTTTGAGTTGAACAGAAAAAAACAACTAAATATTAATAGAAATATTGAAACTAATAAATATTTCTTGACCACAGGAACCATTAGTTTCTAAATAATTTCTTTGAGATTAAGGGAAAAATAATTTTGCGATTTATGCATATTATATGTGTATGTTATATATATTACAGTGTGCTTCAATTTTAAACAGTGGTTATTGACTTACTGTCTTATTGTTATGAATAATGAAAGAAAGCTAATAACTTTCATTTCTCCCACTTCCCATCTTTCCATTCCTAACTTTCTTAGTTATATTGTTGTTTTTACATTGACATGGTTTGTATCATACTCTTAGAACAATACTTTCATAGTGATATAGCTGTAATTCTATAATCATTCAAATTTCAGTCTTACCACTGAGTTTTGGTGTTGTACGTTCCATTTTGACCCTATATTGGTTGGTTGGATTTTACCCCTGGAATTTTTTTCCAGAAGACTGCAGATATCTTTATATTGTACTTCTGGGGGCCTTTACTAAGCTAATGGGGCCAAGGATGGGAGGCAGGGAGGGTGAGGTTAGAAAATTTCTAAAGTTTTTTGACCAGCACTTGGGAGGCTGAAGAAGAAGGATCACAAGTTTGAGCTTAGCCTGGGCTACAAAGCCAGACTCTGTCTCAAGCAAATGAACAAAAAGAAATAACCAGGGTAGCTCACTGATCTATTCTGTAAAGATTTGCTGACTTTCTGCTGTGTATAGCTACCGTGGACAAAATAGGATTCTTGGCCTGGAGGAACCATGCGGGGACTCAGAACAGATTCAAACCACATAAAATGTGAGACCTGGTATGTGAGGTGTACCTCTGCTATCTGTCCAGGGAGGTTCAGGTCAGCATTCTTAAGGAATTCAAAGTCTCAAGGAGACAGGAGAAATAAGCTTTAGTGAGCCTTAGCACAGAATGGCAACTGTCAGTATTATTGTGTATTTTAAAATTGCTAAAAGAGTAGATTTCCAATATTCTCACCACAAAAAAAAAGGTTATTAATGGGACAATGGATTTGCTAATCAACTTGTTTTAATCACTCCACAATGTAAGCATATATCAAAACATTACAGTGTACTCCATATTATTATTTGTCAATTTAAAAAAAATTTTTAAAGAACACTGATTTGACTTTTGTTTCTCTGGTCCAAACCTCTCAATAGATAAGTGGATAGGTGAGAAGTTTGAAGCCTAAGGAATAGTAGTTTTATTTTTTGGTTGTTTTTGATTTGGTTTTGAGTTTTGAGCTCATATATTGAGTTGGGAGCAGACTGTGAGCAGTAATTTTTCTGCTGCGTCGTCACCCTGCCTCTGAAGGAAGCTCCAGTATCTAAGTCAGAGAAACACATCTAGCCATCCCTCGGCATCCATGGCATGGTTCCAGGGCTCCTGCAAATAACCAAAATCTTTGAGGCTCAGGTCCCTTATATAAAATGATGTAGCTAGGTGCCTGTGATGTGTCTGGGTGCTGGTGTCTCACACCTATAAATCTAGATATTTGGGAGGCTGAGATCAGGAGGATCAAGGTTCAAGCCAGTCAAGTAATTTGTGAGACCACCATCTCCAAAATAACCAGAGCAAAATGGATTGGAGGTATGATTCAAGTGGTAGAGACCCTGTTCTGTAAGTGTAAAGCCCTGAGCTAAAACCCCAGTCTCACTGAAAAATAAATAAATAGATATAAAACAATGTAGAATTTTGTGAATAAACTATGCACATTCTTTTATACATAAATCATCTCTAGAGTATTTATAATGCTCACTATAAAGTAAATCCTATGTAAAAAGTTATCTGTATTGCTAGGGGGTAATGATAAGAAAAAGTCTGTGCATGTTTCGTACAATTTTTTTCTCAAATATGTTCCATCTGAGGTTGGTTGCATCCAGGAATACAGAATGAGCAGACACAGAGAGCCAAAGACACAAAGAAAGGTGAAACCAACTGAGTATTTCTTTCTCATAGCTGCCAGAGTTCTTAAACGCTGTTCAGAGCCACAGCAGGCTGGATGTCTTTTCCACTTCCATTTTCCTATCAATGACCTGAGACCATGTTTTCCTTTTATACACATCTGTCTTATCACTTCCATCCCTGGCCACTCTTGACCACCATGTTTGTGGCCTGCACTGGGCTGCAGCCAAAGCAGGGCACGTGTTAGAAGCCAGAGGGCTGGGTTCAACTGCTGTGGCTTGCCAGCCTGGTAATTGCTGGTGGGTGGAAAGTGACACACTAGGAACAGGGCCTTCGGAACCTGAGCAAGTCTGCGGTATTGTGGTTCGTGGTGCCCCGTGTAAATCCTCAGCCAACAGGAATGTAATATATGCCAACAGATTAGAATGAGTGAGGCCACCCACTCTGGCTCCAGGCTCCCAGCTCCCGCCCTGCCTGCTCACCCAGTCTCCTGGCTCCTCACCCATCCTCCTGGTATTCAGTGCAAAGAAACTAACCTCAGCTCATGGTAACAGCCCACTCACTTCTTGCTACAATTCCGCTCTGCGTAAGTCCTCATAATAAAATTAATAGTTTTCTCTCTTGAGAGAGGTTTAGGCCATTCTCATTCCCTGATTAAAGTTTAAAAAACCAAAGAGCTCATTCTCTCTTTGGACTTTCAGGGAAAATCTGAATAAACCCCATAGCTTCACCTCCATCTAGTTACTCACTTTCATGACTGACTTTAGAACTTGCTTGACCAGTCAATAAAAGTAGCTGTGGATAGCTAGCTTTACTCTAACACCTATGGTGTATAGTCGCTTTAGTAACAATTACTTAACATTTTTCTTTAGGCATTTGCACCTAGCCTTATCTAACTCAAACTGGTCAAAGCCATGAAACCCTTTACTTGGGCCTGCACAAGTGTCCAGTGGGTGACTTTTGACATCAGAGAGCCAGAAACTCTCAGATCATACCAAGGCTGCTGTTTTCTGAACACGCATCCCTTGAAGACCCATGAAGTTTGATTACTACACCTTTCCTTACCTCCAATCGCCTTTCCCCTACCTGAGACCAACCTGTTTCTTTATTCCATAAATATTCCTAAACCCTATCCTGGGGAGACAGATTTGAATCTGGGAAATCTCCCTCCTCACATTGGTCACTTTTTGAATAAACTTTGTGTCATTTGCAAAACTCATCACTTCTGCAATTGGCATACTGCATGGTGGGCAAACAGCCTGGTTTGGTAACATCTGCTTTTAGAATGAAGCCCCCTCTACACTCTACGCCCCCAGCCTTCCATCCCCACCTCCAGCCTGCCTTTCTGGACCTCTCTTCTGTTCTCCCTCTCTGCTCCTTCCTGCTTTGCCAAGAACAAGCCCCGTGCTCTCCCCATCCTGGAATCACCTCTCTACTCCCTCTGCTTGTTGAAATCCCACAGCTTTCATAGGCCAGTGAATTGATCCAGGGTGGGTTCAGCAGCATTTTTTATATAAATTTTTTATTAGGATATATTCATTATACGGGGGGGGGGGGCATTCATAGTGACAATTCCAATCCGACTTATATTGTATGTTATTTACATTGCCGCTTCATCTCTCCCCCTCAGCCTCCTCCCCACCCCACTCAAAACAATTGCAAGAGGTTCCCAGTTCCACTCCACATAGGTGCATGAAGTTCATTAACCATCCACCATCACCTCAATCTCCTTCCTTCACTCTCTTCCCTCCCACCAGCACACACTGTACACACACTGTACCTATCCCACAGTCCTGGTTTTCTCCATCAATATTTAAGTTCAGGTTCAAATGTATGCCCACTGTGGGCATGCTCCACTTTGGTCCATTCAGTCCCACCACCCATCACTCTCCCTTACCCCTTCACCTTCCACCTCCCATTTTTCAACAGCTTTCAGTACATATCCATATATCCTCTACCTTCACATCTTATGGTATGCAATATTACTGATGCTCTATCATTCTCTTTTCCCCTCCCTCTTTCCCCGAGTTCCACAGAGTAGTTCCACTGTTACAAACATGTTCTACATCTGAGTTTGTATATGATCATGCTTATTTTTGTGTATATGTTTATCTTTGGATCGATCTTCCACATGTGAGAGAAAACATGTGGCTTTTGTGTTTCTGATCCTGGCTAACTTCACTTAACATGATGTCCTCCAGTTGCATCCATTTACCTTCAAATAACATGTCATTATTCCTTGTGGCTGAGTACTACTCCATTGTGTATATATACCACAATTTCTTGATCCATTCATTGGTTGTAGGGCACCTGGTTTGTTTCCAGAGTTTAGCTATTGTGAATAGTGCTGGGATGAACATCAGTGTACAGGTGTCTCTATTGTATCCTGATTTACATTCCTTTGGGTAGATGCCCAGGAGGAGTATCACTGGATCATATGGCAGTTCTAGCTCTAGTTTTTTTGGGGAATCTCCATACTGCTTTCCATGGTGGCTGTACTAATTTGCATTCCCACAGCAGTGTATAAGAGTTCCTGTTTTGCCACATCCTCATTGTTATTACCCTTGATTACGGCCATTCTAACTGGGATAAGCTGAAATCTAAGTGTTATTTTGATTTACATTTCTTTTATAACCAGGGAAGTTGAACACTTTTTCATGTATTTACTGGCCATTTATACCTCTTCCTGTGAAAATTCCCTGTTTAATTCATGTGCCCATTTCTTCATCAGAGTGTTGATTCTTTGGGGGCTCAGTTTTCTGTACATTCTGGATATTAGTCCCTTATCGGATGAGTAGCTGGCAAAGATTTCCTCCCATTGTGTGTGCTGTCTCTTGAGCTTGGTGACTGTTTCCTTTGCTGTGCAGAAGCTCTTTAGTTCAACACAGTCCCATATGTCCATTGTTTCTCTCAGATGCTGAGCTGTTCAGTGGCATTTAAGAGAAGTCCTGCAATGTTGGCTGAACCAAATAGGGATTAATTTATCTCGTGTAGGCAGTCTAGGGCTGGTATGGCACCTTAGGGATTCCATCCAGGAACCAGGCTCCTGCCATCTGTGCTCTCCACCTTCTTTAGTAACAGCTGCTGTGGCTCTAGGCGTTATACATGTACCAGGCAAGAAGAAAGAGCTAGAAGCTCTCCTAGAATAAGCCTCTGAATGTCTCATTGGACAGAATGGAGCCACCTAACCACCCCCAGGTCTAAGGGAGTCTGGGAAGGTTTTAAGTTTTCTAGCTTCTAAAGGCCAACTAAAAGGGAGTTGGAACCAGTGTTGAATGATTTAATCTGTTTTAAATGTTACCTCCTCCCAGAAGCCTTTTTTAGGCACACTAAGCTTTCTTTGCTTTAATCTAACATGTGCAATCTTTTTTAAAATCACTTTTATTTTGCCTTGTATTATATACTAGTCTTACACACTTTTTTTTGAGGACAGCGTCTTGCTATGTAGACCAGACAGACCAGACTGGCCTTGAACTTGCTGTGTAGCCCAGCTGCCTTGAACTCATGATCCTCCTACTTGAAAGCCTCCTGAGTGCTGGGATTACAGATGGATTATAAACTTTTAGGGATAACAGATGCATCCTTCACACCCTCGCTTCTCTTGTAGCTTCTTTTGATTCGTGATTTTTGGTTCTTTCTTCTTGCTCTTCCTTCCCCAAAATGGACATGGTAGACAGTCCACAAACCCGTGCTGATTTAAACTGAGTGAATTAAATGAGGGAGATGACAGTGTGGCTAATAGAAAGGGTGCTGGATTTAGAACTAGGAGGCCTGAATTTGAATCATGGTTTTACTCTGTGACTGTATGAATCACATAACCTTCTTGAACTTCAGATTCCTCATCTGCAAAATTAGGGGATTCCACTAAATGATCCCACAGTTTTCTTCCAGCTTTATGATTTTGAGGATTTTGATGAATTAATTGATTAGCTGCCCCTGAGGCACTCCATGACAGTGAAGCCCATTCAGGGGCATCAACAAAAAAGTGACTGGTAAAGCCCAGGAACCTCTTACTCAACTGCACAGTGTATGGGCCCAGGCCAAGTCCTGAGGGCAAAAAAGTAGAAAGGAGACTGGGCTATATCAGAGTGGTTCAGGAGGCTGGAGGTGAGAGGCCAGTCCTGTGGAAGTAGGCAAGGGCAATCCTAGGAGGTCAAGTTTTAGGAAGTGGGAATCCTTCAATTCCCAAATCTTAAAGCCCTCCTGAAATTCACCTCCTAATGAAAAGAGAAGGGCTCTCACTGAAACTTGGTCTTGTTTGGAGAAAGTAGAGCCCCACATCTGTCACCAGACTGTCTCATAGGCCACAAGGGTTAGAGAAGCAAGACCTATGGGTTGGATGTTCAGATCTGGTGTCGTGTTACTTTGAACAAGGTAATGTCTTTCCTGGGCTTTAGATTCCCATCTATAACAAACAATCATCCGTTACATCACTGGTTTTTTGATCTTTATACTGGAACAAAAACAATTAAAAGTTTGAATCTGTTTCTCAAGCAGCAAGTCATCCTCTTGGAAAGAAATGCTTCATGATTTGTGGAGTCCCTAAGGCATCTCTGCAGGATCCATGGCCAAGTGTGAAAATGACTAGACCAGATACCTTAGAGCTCCCTCCCTGCTCTCTAACTGCCTTTTCTGGTTATGGTTACAGTTCTGTTCTATCTAAATATTCTCTGTTTACTAAAGTTTGATCCCAAGTTTCAGTGTTTCTTTAAGAGAGAGTAGAGTTTAGACAGTATCGCCATGCCTGTTGCTGGCAAGCTGATGGGTTTCACCTTCTTCCTGGCTTGCATTCTCATTCTCTCCATTGAAGCTTCTATTGTCCCTTCCCCACCCCAATCCTGGGCTTGGTTCTTAGTCTCCTTTGTCCATGCCACACACTCATTCATAAGATGCTATGACAAATGTGGCCATTCCTATCCCTTGTCCCCAGGTTAGTGAGTCAGCTGATGTTGAAAAGAAACCTCACACCTGGATGAAGTTTATGATTCTACTAAAAGCCTCTTTGCATGGGTGGTAGTTGCTGAGTTAAGTATTTTTTTGTCACTTCTTGGGAAAAGACCTTTTGAGGCTAGTTTCACAAGCCACCTGCCAGACCAGTTCCACTAGGGTTCTCCAAGTGGAAACACAACCCAAATTTATGATTCTTCCTCCTTGTGTTTCAACTTCTTAAGAATAGCAACGTAACCACAAAGACAATGATACTTGGCTATCATTTACAAAGTTTCTATAAGGTGCCAGGCACAGAGCTGGATGATCTACATACATTCTTTAATCTTTTATCTTCATAACCTTAGAAGGTAGGTATTATTGTCCCATTTTGCAGATGAGCAAATCTCACAGAAGTTAAGTCCTTTGCCCCTAAAGTTGTCTGACTAGTAAGAAGCAGAGTCTTGATTCAAACCTAAGTCTGTTTCCAGTGTGCATACTCTTTCATCTCCCCCAAAAGAGTTTTAGAGTTTTGAGGATTTGTCAGAATTTTGACAAGTAAAAGCAAAAAGGAAGATTTTAAAACGATTGCAACTTCACTTGGACATGAAGTGAGAACAGATTATAAAGACAAATCTAATTTCTGAGGAGAAGCCACTGGTGGGCATATGTACCAACAATCTCATGACCTTGAGTTAGTCTGTAAACCTCTCTGAGCCTCTTTCTTTGTCTATAAAGGGAAGAATCAAGGCCTGTGCACAGTACCCATTGCAAGCATTGGGCCATCAGCTCCTTGGAAAACACAGTTGTCTTCTCAAAGGTTTTCTTAAATCAATGTAAAGGATGTATAATTACAATAACTAATTTAGATCTACAAAGTACTTTGCAGTTTACCAAGGTCACTCATATCCATTGGCTCAGTTCATCTAACTGGTGTCCCCTTGAGAAAGGTATCATCTTAACTAGAACCTGTAGCTAACAACAGATCAAAGATATTGACCAAATACCTACTGTGTGCCAGATTATTCTTGAATCTGACTGAGATACAGAGGTGGCTAAAATGAGGATTGCAGATGATTTTCATTTTTCATTATTATTTTCAAATTATTGTCAAGGTCCTGGGTTCGATCCCCACCATGGGTGAAAAAAAATGAAAAGATGATTGTTTCTGACCATGCCCCTCTAAAGAAATAAAAGTCTTAGAAAAGATGTATACCAGAAACCAGAATACATGATGGATCATGGCAAGTGTTATTAAAGAAATATAGGCAGATGGGGCAATGGATTTTGACTCTGGAGCAAGAGGTCTTTGAATGCACTGCAAATTGGGAGTAATAATTCCTTGTCCAGTCTGCCTCTGAGTGCTTGCAACAGGTCAACCAACTAGAAAGAAATCCTGTATATCTGTACAGGGTTATTATCACTTCTGCTCATGCTTAGCAGCAGAGTCACAGTGATGGCTCTTCTGTTTCCCTGGGGAAGTTGTGTTGTGTCAGTGAATGTCAGAGAATTGTCCTATGAACACTTTGTGAGCCCTTGAGTTTACATTGAGTATGGTAGCTACTAACTTCAGTTCTACAACCACATCGACTCTCACACACTTCCTTCCTTTATTCCTACTTTCTTGTCCTGAATTCTACTATCTTCCTTCCCCCTCCCATCCTTTCAGTTCTTTTCTTTTTTTCCCCATTTTTACTGTGTTGGGGTACCCAGGTTTAATGATTTGTTAGGAGGACTCACAGCACTGAGCATGCAGTTGTACCCAAAGTTCTGATTTATTACAGGAACAGGACACAAAGCAAAATCCACAAAGGGAAAAGATTCAAGAAACAAAGTCCCAAGACATCAGGCCCACGCATTTGAGGAAATTTCTCCAGTTGAGTCATACAGGCTATGCTTAATTCTTCCAGCAATAAATTGTGACAAAAGGTGTGACATGTCTACCAGGAAAGCTCACCTGAGCCTAGGTGTCCAGAGTATTTATTGGGATCAGTCATATAGAGACCTCTATCTGACACATACCAAAATTCTAGATGGAATTTTGTATTCAGTATAAACCACATTGCTAGTACAAAAAGTTCAGCACAACGAGGGCACATTCAGGGAGTAATGGGATCCCTCCCCAAATCTGAGTTCCCAAACTCCAGTCATCAACCAAACTTCCAAGCAGCATTTCTAAGAGTGACAGGCTCAGCCTGCTAACTCTTTTCTTTATAGTCACCCCTTTAGCCCTTGGCATCCTTAAGAAAAACTCATGATCACTAAGACCCCATGCAGCAGGTTGAGGCCAACCTGCAGTTCTGATCTCAGTAATGCCATTCTGGAGTCCTGCATCTAGCCAGTTACCAAATCCCATTCACAATAAAGTTCTGGCTTAGAAAGCCAGGAGGCTTTCTTCCTAAATTTCTGTAGGAACCCTTTCCCCTGGCCTAAGACATCAATTGAGGTTGAGGACAGACCTAGCTAAGGCAGTTGTTGCTAACCTGAATGCTTTCCAGGGCTGAGGGAGTGTGGTGATTGGAGGGGATACACAGAAGGTCCATCCCAGAGGGACACCTGACATCACAGAGTTGATGATGGTTGGGGCACTGCAAGTTGGACATGCACGGGGCACAGCGGGTTGACAGAGCTCCCAGTGTGACCTCTCATTTGGGGCCTTCCACCAGAGGCCTCCAGTTCCCTCCAGTTAGCTCAGTACCAGAGTTGGCTGCAGGATGCCCTGAGGTAAACTGCTACAAAATGTTTGCTTGTGGGAGGCACCAGTTCACCAGCCTCACTCGTATGGCCAGTATCTGGAAGTGTTCCATGTGGGAAGTATTGGAGCTGTGCCACCCCTCTGCTGTCCCATAGTCACTGCTGTCAGGTGTGATCACAGGCCTGGCAGTAAGACAAGTTCAGGTGTCTTACCTAATCTCACCCCTCCCTTGTGTGCTCTCGCTTTTATCATGTGCTCAAAGTCCAATCCCATTGTTGTGTTTGCCCTTGATCTAATGTCCACACATGAGGGAGAACATATGATTTTTGGTCCTTTGGGCCAGGCTAACCTCACTCAGAATGATGTTCTCCAATTCCATCCATTTACCAGCGAATGATAATATTTCGTTCTTCTTCATGGCTGCATAAAATTCCATTGTGTATAGATACCACATTTTCTTAATCCATTCGTCAGTGCTGGGGCATCTTGGCTGTTTCCATAACTTGGCTATTGTGAATAGTGCCGCAATAAACATGGGTGTGCCAATAGGGAAAGGGGACCAGGAACTAGAGAAAAGGTTAGATCAAAAAGAATTAACCTAGAAGGTAACACACACGCACCGGAAATTAATGTGAGTCAACTCCCTGTACAGCTATCCTTATCTCAACCAGCAAAAACCCTTGTTCCTTCCTATTATTGCTTATACTCTCTCTTCAACAAAATTAGAGATAAGGGCAAAATAGTTTCTGCCGGGTATTGAGGGGGTGGGGGGAGAGGGAGGGGGTGGAGTGGGTGGTAAGGGAGGGGGTGGGGGCAGGGGGGAGAAATGACCCAAGCTTTGTATGCACATATGAATAATAAAACAATAAAAAAAAAAAAAGTTCAAAGCACTCCCAGCAACTTGGAAAGGCAGCAGGGTAAGTTTTCCTTCAAGAAGAAAGGAAACTTCCAGAAGCAGTTCTGAAAGTCAGAGACCATCAATGCCCTCATCCCTCCCCTGGATCTCCCTCCAAACTTGGGTTTTTGTTTTCTTTCTGTTGTTTCAAAATCAATGCATTCCATCTAGCAATTGGAACTTTGTATTTTCAAAATATCCCTGTCATCCAGAACTTTCAGCTGGAAGGGTTGTATGCATGCAGAAGGGACAAAAGCATTTTCACAGAAAAACATTTTTATGCAACTTAACCAGCAAGATACACTATGTTCAGGAATTGATCCATGATGAAATCTTGAATTTTCAAAAAGTGTCAACACAGGTTTATGTGACCACCCATCCCTTTTATCCTCAGCAGCCTAGAAAAGATCGCTCACATCATGGGCCCAGCCATATTTAATAAGAAACTGCCTCAGGAAGATGTGTGTCCCAGAAGTGAGGGGAGAGGAGTCAGACTTCATTCTGCTGTTGCAAACTTCTGCTAAGCCCGGCAGTGGAACACAGCAGTCAACAGCAGTAAGACATCTCCATCAGGTGGCTGAGAGCCCATCTGTCATGAGTTGGTGACAGGGTCACAGTCCCTGTCATGTACTCCCCACCTGTAGCCTTCAGTAATCAAACCAAGTCAGAATGCAAGTGATCTCTCTATCAGAGACCCACCAGCCACTGATTCTACTTGGCTCCATTAGAATGTAAGTCCTTTCCCCTGGGGACATTTGTGTGTGACCCAGATGATCCAACTAGAATCCACAATGTTCTGATCATTTAGTTTAGCACCCTAAAAGGATGCTGTATTTACAAAGGGCCCCAGGGTCCTGTGCTGGAACCTGTGCTTGCTTTCACTGCAGCTCAGCAGGAGCAGACGCTGAAAGGGATGTGGCAGGTGGTAACAGGTTTCTGCTCAAAGTCAGGTCTGGCAATTAGGATCAATGAGCTCAGGATTGCAAAAAAGGCCGAGGGCATTTCTTTGACAGCAAAAGAAGCATGACACCAGAGAGTCAAATGGCTGGGGTTTCAAGTCCCAATCACAAGCAAAGCTTTTTGAAGTCCTTCACGTCTTGTCATTCTTAGAGTACACTTAAAAATTCTCACAGCAGGCTGGAAAACCATCAGAGAGAGAGTCAGATTTTACAAGATCTGCTATGATTTACAAAAGGTCCTCAGCAACTAAAAGCTGCTTTTCTTTAACCTCTAAAAGAATGTTTTCATGTGGTGAGTGGCTTTCTTTTCATATCGATTACTCTGTCCCACAGGCTCCAATAGGCAAAAGTTTGTACTAAAAACATCAGTGTGGAGATTACTGTGTTTCTAACTGTTAAGAATTTAAATTTTAATTTGTTCATCATGCGAACTTTTTTTAGCTTTCACTGATTTGCGGTGATCACTCTAACATTTATGTAATTTCATAAATTAAAGGTTTTCTAGTTGAAAAGCTAACATTTCATCAGTTCTAACCAATAAATCCGGAGCAATAGCCACAAAATTCAAAGCCATTTAAAAACAACAAACTTTTTTTCTCATCAAATTTTCTTAAATCCCTGCCATTGAATTGAGTATTTACAGAGTTAATATTATAGCTGTTAGGACATCTTGGCTGGGACGCAGGAAAGGGAGAGGAGAAGGAATGGCTGTCTTGTCCCTCCACCTCTTTCCTTTCCTCTCTGGTTTGTCTAAGTTTTGCTTGTAAGACCCAATTTTTCCCCTCCCACTTGGAGGAAATAGTAACACAAATTTTGATCATCTTTGCTCCCCACCCCCCGACTGCCAAGGTTCACCTTTTGGAATGGTCAAACGAAAGGCATCAAGCAGCCTGGTCTACCCCCTAACCACTACCACCACACCACCTCCAGCTTCATCCAACACTGTCAGAGACTCCAGCAAACCAGCTCTTCTGAGTTAAAGCTATGGTCCTCACTTTCCATAAGTAACTTTGACCTTTCCTAACAGCAGTTCAGGCATGGTATATGCTATCCATATCTCCACAGCCATCCTAACACCAAGTGTTCATCTGCTTCCAATGGTTCTTTTACCATAGTTCAAAGTCAGGGTCCTGCTAGTGAAGACTTCTTCTAACGCTCTGTGTTGGGGTCTCTAAAATATCACCTTCAGGTTCATGGTTCTCTAGGACTCACAAGACACAGCCTATCATCTTACTTACAACTGATTTATTATAGTGAGCGGATCCAAAGCAAAATCAGCAAACTTCAGGAGGCTTCACCTGGTGGAGTCATGGAGGGACACACTCAATCCCCCAGTCACAGTTGTGACATCGCATCTACAATGCCATCTGAGGATCACTGTACCCATCTTTGTTTTTAAGATCTTTGGCTGAGTCTAGGAACCAAATTGTCACAAAACAGAACATCAGAAGAAAAGCATACAAGTTTTATCAACTTTTACAAATACATGGGGACCCAAAGAAATGACCAAAACAGAAAACTTTTATATACTTTGTAGACAATGATAAATTTGTGAAGAAATGGTGGGACAAAGGGATCCATCAGGTTGGGAACAGGAAGTTCTAGGAAGTCACTGGGAGCCTCTTGCGGTAAAGGTCACTTTCTCCTGTTGGTACAGGGAAGGGATCTCTGCCACAAGAATTTTTATGGCTTGCTCCCTGTAGGAAAAGGTAGGTGATCCAGCCCACCTTTTTTCTGCCTAGACAGCTTCTCAGGTACATTTAGCAGGAAATAATAAATATGCCAGGTGTTATGTCTTTGACTTCTTCATCTACCAGAGAAACTCAACCTGGACCCAAGGCCTCTTAAGGATTTTGATCGGGGCTGCTAACACAGACATCACTTCCTAACATGTACCAAAATTCTAGAAGAAAAGCAGGTGTTCAGCATAAACCTCTTGTTTATGCAAACAGTTGAGCACAGTGAGCCATTCTTATCACTTCAGGAATAACTTAGGAAATATTAATTTCTCAGACATAAACCAGGAGACAGGCTTTTAGGCAGGTCTTCCTAAGGATAACAGTCTCAGACATGCTTTGTTAACTTTTCTCTATAGAATACCTGAAAAGGAAGGAAAGAAATGGGAAAACAGAGTAGACAAGAGAAATACAATACGAGGAAAGAGTGGGACAAGAAAAGAAAAGAAGAAAGCACTAAGTATGGAGACAGTAAAATGGTACAGAAAACGAGCTTCTATAATAATGTCATAGTGAGTAAAAACTAAATATATAAAACCATAGAGGATCCTCAAACTTTGTACTTTGAGGACATAATTCAGGTCCCAGACTCTGCTTGCAGGACATTTCCAATGACTTATTTATTGATCCTCCTATTTTCAAATATCAGAACTCTTTATCCAAATGAAACCTTACTTAGAAACCCAACTGAGACACAAAACACGAGCTAGTGTGAGCCTGGTGGGTAGGGGGTTGTCACCTTCTCCCTCACGGTTTTGATGTTCCATGAAGCACATTTCTGGAAACCACTGATTTAGTGCAATCTCTCTTACTTTCCACATGATGAAGCCAAGCTGCCTAGCTAAGGTCTTGCAATCTTAGAAATAGAACCCACTGAGCTGGGTCTGGGGTGCACACTTGGGAGGCTGAGGCAGGAGGATCAAGAGTTTAAGGCCAGCCTGAGGTACATAGCAAGACCCTGTCTTTAAAATAAAATAAAAACAAACAGAAAAAAAAAAGGAGCCTATTTATTTGAAGTCCCAGCTCCCTTGGTTACTGTTATTATTTTCAGTAAATTCTAATTGTCCCTAGAATAAAATGAGTTAAAGTTGACATATCCTATATATCTCCAGATAAGTCCATTCATTCCTAAAGCAGATTAAAAGCAAATAAAGGGGTCAATTATAGTGGCACACGCCTGTAACCCCAGCACGAATGTAATCCCAGCTACGTGGCAAGCAGAGGTAGAAGGATCCAGTCCATGGCCAGCCCTGAGCAAAAAGCTTGAAACCCTATCTGAAAAATAAACTAAAATTAAAAAGGGTTGGAGCTGTGGCTCAAGTGGTAGAATGCCTACCTTGAAAGCACATAACCCTGAGTTCAAAACCTAGTACTGCCAAAAATATAAAACAAACAAATGGTCTTGAGTTTTGGAGAATTCTCCCAAGAATGTCATTCTGTTACATCTCATGGTCTGTCAGCCTGTTTTTAGGGGCCAGCATAGACAGTCTGCTCCCCTTCAGTCTTTAGCTTCTCTGGCCAGCATGCCCTCTCCTCTGCTCCATGGGATTCTGCACTTGACCTCCATTGCAGCCAATAAGCTGGCTTTGGACTGAAGTTGTGAACATGCTTATCATGTGTGGAAGGCAGGTGCCATAGTTCATTCATGTCCTGTGCTGTGCTGTGCTTCACTGGGTACCCTGAAGCCCCAGCTAATGTTCCTTGAATGATATTGACCTGGATAGGGTCCACCAAGCCTCATGTGTTGACTGAACAAAGGAGTGAATGCTGAGAAGTTGCCCTGTAAAACATCTCTTTACCTGCTCTTCACTTTCCCAACAGGAGACTGCTTATAAAATTGATGAAGAAAAAACACAGGCTTATGGTCTTCTAATTATAAGTGTTTCACATTTTGTTGCCTTCCAGTAGCTTCTCTCACCTGGAGTTTTGGCCTTGCACAGTACTGGAGATTCTAGTGTTGCTGATAATTGTATGCTTTGACCAGTGTAGTGTTTTTGCTTTATTCTAATTGGTGTCAAAAATGTTTGTGAGCTCAACTATCTACATGGCACAGTAGATTTGCAACAGATATTAGAAGCCATTGGGTAGTTTCCTGCCCAGATCCCCAACTTGACACCTGGATGGTGAGTCATCTTGCCTTCCTATTTATCTGGTCTGGGCAGGGAATTGATTTGCTTTGGGTTAAGCACATTTTCCATATGGCAAAGTCCGGCTTTAGAAGAAATCTCCCTTCCATTAACCTGCAGACAACCCCCTGCACCACTGCCCCCAGTCTTGGCTCTGTCTTCTGGGGCTACATGGGGCACAACTCATCTCTCACATAATCCTTACCTGAGTTAGAATGTGCAGCTTTCTACCAGCTAATTTTACCTTGACATAGAACATTCATGAAGGATCCTGTGAATAAATAGGCACATTTGTTTGACATGTGACACATTCAGTTCAACCTAACCATGAACTACTGTATGTTGTCATGTTTTAAAAAATAATTTAAAAGATAATATCCCATGATTCTATTGATAGGAAATTCTAGAAAAGGAAAAGCTATGGTGAAATTTCCAAAGCAGATGAGTGGTGGCCAGGGGTTAGGGAGGGGACTGGCTGTGGAACTACTCTGTACCATCACAGTAGTGGTAGGTCTACTGCTGTAGAGTTTGCAGAGTTCATTGACTTCTACACCTTTGACTGGTGAAATTATAAGTTATCTGTAAATTATAACTCAATAAATAATAAGACTTATCTCTAAAAAGAGAGAACGAGAGAGCAGGAACATATCACTTCCCTGCCATAAATTGTTTTCCTTTTGTTTGAAATGTAGCTGTAAAGCCAAAGCAAGCTCTGACCTGCCTTTATTTTTTATTGTAGATTATATTAAAGTATAGTACGCATCCAGAAGGTGAAACGTCACTAGTATACAAGTCAGTGAATTATCACAAAGGGAATACACCTGTACAACCACCCTCTACACCAAGAAGAGTTGCCACAATCCCCAAAGCCCCCACAGGTGTCCCGTTCAGTCATTCGTCCATTTCCCCAAGGTGTAACTATTGTGACTTCTAACATTATAGTCCGTTTTGCTTGTCCTTGAACTCCATATGAATGGAATTGTGCAACCTGTTCTCGTTCTGTCTGTCTTCTTTGCTTATCATGGTATATGTGAGATTTTTCCACGGCTGTGTGAAAGTTTGTTCATTCTCCTTGTGTGGTTATTAAACAAATTAAACAGAAACTTGTTTACCCATTCTGATGTTGGGATGGAAATGTGGGTTGTTTGCAGCGTTTGGTACTATGAAGGATATTGCTACGAACACTAGTGCCTGTCTTTTAGTGAACATGTAGTTCTGGCGGGCAATACATCTGGAAGTGGAATTGCAGAGTCATCAGGCAGGCCATTTACTAATGCTGTCAAACAAACATTGTTGCAAGGTGAATGTCCTGTGTTATACACCCACAGCAACGTATGGGAGTTTTAGTTGCCCTGTATCCTTATTAACGTTTGTTATTGTCCCTTGTTTTCTTAGCCATACTGGTGGATGGGTACGGAATCACATTGTGGTTTTAGTTTTCATTTCCTGGTGACTGGTGAAGTTGAGCACCTTTCAAGACATTTATTTGCCATTTGGATATCCTCTCATGAAAGGCTTGTTCAAGTCTTTTCTCCGTTGTTCTGGGTTGTCTGCTTTTTTTTCCCTTTACCCCAGGGCCTATACATGCTAGACAAACACTCTACCACTGAGCTACATCCCCAGCTATGGCTGCCTTTTTTGATCTGCTTTAATAGTAATTTTCCCCAACATGATAGTATAATAGTGGTGTTTGTAAAAAATCTTTTTAGGTACAAGTCCACAACTTCTTTATTATCTCTTTTCCTTTCTTATTTTTCAGAAACAGATACTGGAGTTTTTAGGAGATGCTAGAATGTTAATCCTAGAATGAACCTTGGAGAACTGACAAACTCTTAAGTACAAATTCCATTTAGAATAATCTCGTAGGGCATATACTTGGTCTCCAGCCTTGTGTTGGGTTCTAATGAGGAAAGAAGTCAGGAAGGAGTTACATACATTTATTTAGCATACATTTGACTTAGATCTAACAAACCCAAAGAGATAAGGTCACCCAGCCATGCCAGATCCTTTTTACTAAACTATCCTGAACAGCAGTCAAGACTGGGAACACACTTTACAGAAACCCAAAGAGTTTTTCCAAGTCAAGACAACCCAGCCTTACTCAACAGAACCAATAAAAAAGTCTTGCCATTGACATTCTACTCTTCCTTCTGGGCCTCACTCAGATGTGACTTCTTTTGTAAAAACCTTTCCAATCTTTCTCATTATCTTTGCCTTGGCTTAGGTTATAGCATTTACCCAGTACTGTCTTGGACGGTCTGTATGCATGCCTTGTTTCCTGAGCTAGGTATAAGCTCCTGGGGATGCAGACCTGACTTATTTCTTCTGGTGGATCATGGGAAGGAGACTTATAGAAATTATTTGTTCAATAGAAGTTCATATTGAATTGTCTTGCCTCTAAGGGAAAAGGACCTCAGAACTGTGTGCTTTGTGAAGCAATTAATATGAATATGCATCCATACTGAATTGATAGGTATTTTTATTTTGGAGTAGGTAGTGGCTCCTGCACTTTTGAGAAAGGGATCATGGACCTCAGTCTTTGTATATAAAGAAACTCTAGAATTGACCCTCCTTGGTAGGATGCCCAAAGGTGTGACAACTGCTCTGCAGATTCCTGTCATGGCCAGAGTTAGTGACTTACCACTTTCCTGCTTCTGTGTCATTTTGCAAGTTAATGTATATAGGCTCAAGAGCTGCCACAAAGGCAGGACTGAAGGTAACACAAGCCTTGAAATCCTTAAACTAAGTTGAGATGGGTGATGAAGATGAAGCACCAGTGTGAGGTGCCATGGTGTGGGGAGGCTAAGGTCCTCTCCTAACTCACTCTTCCTCCTCCCTGCCTGAGGACCCCAGGTCCCCAGCTGTCAGGCACAGCAGAATGACAATAGCAGAAAGGGTGTGAACACCACCTTTCTTCAGCTTCCCATACAGTCTCTCCTGCCCTGCCCTCTCCTCCACCCCTCACCTTCCCCACACTTAGAGTGACTACACATGTCGAGACGCAGGGTGTGGGGGTACTTTTCATCACTTAGGCAGGGCTCAGCCTTGGAGCAGGAGGAGCTTGGAGTCCCCAGGGCCAAAGTGCACCGAGATCCAGATGTTCTATCTCATATGCCCATTAAGGGAGCAGACCACACCTCAGAAGAAATGTCTTTGGACTTCAGGGTGCAGGTAGAATGAAATCTTTTCTAATAGCTCCTGAAATGGTCCCTGCAGCAGATTTGTAAAATGGGCCCAGGGAGGATCTTGGACTGTGTTCTTCCATGATTCTCAGTTCTTAGAGGGATAGGTGGTAATTTAGAGGGCAAAGAGTCACCTGACTCCTGATTTTTTTTTTTTTTTAGCTAATTAAGGCCATATAGCCAAATTAATGGGAAGGAAATATGGAGCCAGAAAATCTGCTAAATAACTGATTAGAAGCAAAACTTGGACCAGAACTCAGATCACAGGATATAAAAACCAGAAGGGAAACAAGGATGGGTAAAACAGGTTGTGATCCCTGCTGTAATCTGGAACTAGCAAGGCTGTTGAATCAATGTCACATCATTTTGCAGTATCAGTCATTTTCAAAATTTTTATTTTATTTTTGAATTATTATACATTAATAATACAAGAGATTTCATTGTGATAATTTCATAGACGTGTACAATGTACACAATGATATTCCCATTCCTCGCCTCCTCCCTCCTTCTCCAAACAGTGTTTTGTGGATTAATTATTCTGTCTTCATCCTCTTTACCTCAGTATCAGCCTTTTTTTTTTTTTTTTTTTTTTTTTTTGGTGAGCCTGGAGTTTGAACTCAGGGCTTCACGCTTGCAAAGCAGGTGCTCTACCACTTGAGCCACACCTCCAGTTCATTTTGCTCTGGTTATTTTGGAGATGAGGTCTTGAGAACTATTTGCCTGAGTTGTCCTCTAACCACCATCCTCCTGATCTCAGCCTCTCACGTAGCTAGGATTACAGGCATGAGCCACCAGTGCCCAGCTAGTGTCAGTCATTTTTAAATGAAGCACCTGCCACTTACACAGCACTGAGAGTTGCTGTGGAGGATAGGCAGGTAGAGAGGCCATTATTACACATATAGGAGCTCAGAATGCTGGGGAGCAGTTGAGCAGGTCCTGGCTCAGACCTTTCGGGAACTGGAATGGCCAGAGCATGAGGCATGAGGATGGAGATAGGTGGGTAGGGAAGATGAGAAATGAGGCCAGAGAGGAGGGCCTGGTTTGGATTTCACCTGAGACAGAGGTTCAAGATGGAGACCTTTGAAAGGTTTTGAGTGATGGGATAACATGTCTGTATTTTGTGGGGTGGGGAGGCAGTACTAGGGTTTCAAACTCAGGATCTTGCATTTGCTAGCCAAGCACTCTAGCACTTGAGCCATGCCTCCACCTTTTTTTGCTTTAGTTATTTTTCAGATAATGTTTCACTTTTGCCTGGGGCTGCCCTTGGATGGTGATCCTCCTACCTCCACCTCCCACAGAGCTGGGATTACAGGTGTGTACCACCATGCTCAGTGTGCCACACCCATATTCTAAAGAAGACTTTGGCTTTGGTGTGGAGGGTGAGCTGGAGCGGGCAGGGCTGGATGCAGAGAAGTGAGCAAACAACTATGGCGGGGATTCATGGCAGCATGAATTGTAGCTTGAACTGAAAGAGCCATCAGGAAATGGGGAGAAATGGATGACTTCAAGAAATTAATTTAAGAGTTGGAATCACTAGGACTTTATGACTGATAGGCTGTGAGGAGTGGGGAGTTAAAAAAATCCAGTATTTATCTTGGGCAGCATGGTCTTCATGGCGCCACTATCTATTCAATAGTCCAGATAAAAGAAGTGAATCACAGAAGTAACTTGTGGTCAGTCAGCTCATAACCCATCCCATTTGATGCCCTTCAAATTCCTCTGATCTCAGGATTTCCTGGGTCATAATTATCTACCACAAACAACTTCAGCCAAAACACATGACTTTCTGGAGCTGTGAGCTTCAACAGTACTTAGTGTAGATTTATTTTGAGTTAGTTCATTTGAAAGAAATGTTGCTGGGCATGGTGGTATACACCTGTAATTCCAGCTGTGCAGGAAGCATAGGCAGGAGAACTGCTGTCTGAGGCTGGACCAGTCAAAAAGCGGAGACCCTGTCTAAAAAATAACTAAAGCAAGAAAGAACTGGGGATGTGACCCAAGTGGTAGAGCATTTGCTAGCAAGCACAAGACCCTGAGTTCAAACCACAGTACCACTAAGAAGAAAATGAGGAGAAGGAGGAGGAGGAAGAAGGGAAAGAGGAGGAGAAAAGAAATATTAAGACATTTACCATCCAATCCCCTGGTACAGAGAACTATGCATTACCCCAAGAGGTAGCAGGTTAATGGAAGAAGCACTCACCTGGGTTAGGAGAGCCGGGATCAAGTCCTGGTCCTGCCATACCACACTCCTCTGGGCCTCAATATTCTAATTCAAGAATGAGGGAGGCTAGGCCAGATGGCCTCTAACAGCCATTTCTTATAACGCCCAAGATGGTACAGGTCTGGGAGCAGGGTATATGCTCCAACCTGTAGGGTTAGAGGCTAGATGCATTTTGGAGGCCATTTAGCTGTAAAGTGGTCCTTGCTGTGCCCTATGTCAGTCGGGGTTGCGCAGGCCCCATGACACATTGAACAAACCAGAATGTCTGGAATGGAGCCTCAGAGAAGTGTCTTTGAATGCTCCGGATTGACCCCAGTGTAAGAACCACTGACTTAGAAGATGCTGGGAAATCACCAAGATGTATGGTACCCACAGGAAGTAGAGTGACCTCCATGGAAGGAAGGTCAGCCCAGCGAAGAGCCAGGCATTTCAGAGCAGGGAAGCGAACATCTGGCTGAGAACTAATCCTGCATCTATCTCTAAAATATGTTCCTGGTGCCACAAGAAAGCAGGGTAGGGGAGACAGAGCAAAGTTTCTACCCTGGTAACTGCTCCCCTCGATCCTTGCAACACCCTGCCCCATGGCTCAGCTGCCCATGGCTTCAGCATTTGCACTGGGCTCAGCAGGCCCAGAGGGTGCCATGCAAGTCCACAAGTCCTGTGGGAAGACAACAGAAGCTATCCTGGGTTGTTCAGGAGTCAGGTGAGATCATAACTGATTAAGATAGAGAGAAAGTCTTTGTGAAAGCAGGCTTTATAAAGTAGAAACCCTCTGCTCTTTTTTTTTTTTTTTCATTTTTCTTTTATTATTCATATGTGCATACAAGGCTTGGTTCATTTCTCCCCCCTGCCCCCACCCCCTCCCTTACCACCCACTCCGCCCCCTCCCTCTCCCCCCCCCCCGCCTCAATACCCAGCAGAAACTATTTTGCCCTTATTTCTAGAAACCCTCTGCTCTTAATGGCTAGAATTTCATCAGTCTGTCAACACTCCATACATCCACTTCGAGCCCAGAAGCCACACCTCGCACAAGTTGCGAACGGCAAAGACGAAGACTTGGCCTTTATGCTCCTGAGGCGAAGAGGTGGCTGAGGAGCAAGAGCAATCGGTGTGGGGTGAGAGGCTGTGGCAGCCTAGAGCAGGTCCACTGAAGCTCAGCCAGGCAATCCAAGAAGTCTCCTGGGAGGAGGTGTTGGCTGAGCTGAGTTGCAAAGGACAAGTTTGAATCATCCAGTAGAAAGGTGCTTGTGATGTATTAGAAGGGAGGTAGAGGTGTCATCACAGTGTTGTACCACCTGGTCCAAGGCCATAATTCATCCATCACTGCACTTGGTATTGATACAATGCTGGCTAGGAAATTCATGGATTAACACTTGCTTTTGAACCTCCTGTTCACCAAGTTAGGCAGACAGCTATCCTCATTGCTGGAACAGGAGAGTCACAGGCCCTCATTGAAGGAATCTTCTCTATCACTGACATCTCTATCCGCCATCAACTTTGATCTTTTCAGGAACTTTTGAGATAGATGGAAGTTTCTGCATTTTGTAGGGGAGGAAATCAAGGCTTAGATTGACTTCCCATGCATGTGGTTGTTGAGGGACGACTTGACATTTTAAATACATTTAAGAATAGATTATAAATAGTCCAGGAGCTAGGATGTAGCTCAATGATAGAGTGCTTGCTTAGCATGTGCAAGGCCCTGGGCTCGATCCCCAACACTGAAAAAAAAATACTAACAAAGGTAGTCTTTCCAAAGTAGGGTTTCATTTTACATCTGCCTGCCTCATTTAGGGATTATCATTATGATATACCTCACCCGTTCCCTGTTTAATCTCAGTTGCTTGCCTATTGAAACCCAGAAATACGACAGATTGTTTTAGTGTGGCAGATTACACTCATGCCATCATAACAAGTGTCTCCTGTGGTGACTGAACTCCACTTAAGAAGGTGTCACAGCAGACCCAGTGATGTTCAGGCCAGATGGATAAAGTCAACTTGATTTTTTCAGTCAATTTTGCATAGTGACCCACAGAGGTAAGTGGTGAATGTTGCCCGAGTTCCCTAAGCTTGCCCGTAGAGTCTAACAGATACAGTCGTTCCCAGGTACATATGTTCAAGTTCGTTTATCCCCAGTGAATTTAAGTAAAATGTAAAGATTTGCAAGGGATATAGCCTAATGGAGAATATTGCTCTGCAAATTGGCTTTTAGGGAAAAAATGATAGTTTTAGAAGTTTTCTTATTACTACAACAGAGGTGGCTCTAGTACAAGGAGAAAAGGCATGACTGTGCATTTTAGATAAAAGGAAAACCCTCAAAATTCTGGACTTGCCAGGATTTCCTAAGGACCTTTCTCTTTGCAGACCTTAGCCTTCATTTACAACCGCACCTTGTAAATTTGGTTCATATGAAATGACAGTAAAGTTTCCTGAACCATAATCAAATTTACATGCATATATTGGTCTGTCTTTCCACTTCCTGCACTGATCCTATGCTCAGGTCATCTCAGGGACTAGGGGGGCCCAGGGAACATCAAGGCCAAGCCCTCACTCCAGAGGATCTCAGCCCAGTGGCAGGCCATTGAACAGTGTGAGAAGAGCTGTGAAGTAAGGACAGCACCCAAGAGGCAGCAGGAAAAGTCATTGAGGAAGCCCAGGGAGCCTCACAGAGGACACCATCTTTGAACTTGAAATGCATCAGGCAGAGAAGGTAGAGAAAGTGGGATGTCCTGATTCTGTAGTTCTCTGTACTCTGCACAGAAAGCCATAAAATTTATACATTTTCTTTCCTTCTGAAAATGCATAAAATAGCCTTAAAAATATGCTTTAGAAACTGGAGAGAGGAAACAAGACATCTGGAGTGCAGAAAAGAAAAGGGAGACCGGTTTATTTTTGTTGTTGTTTTTTTCTTTTGCAGACAGGGTCTCTGTGTTGCCCACTCTGGTCTAGAACTCTTAATCCTCCTGCCTCAGCCTTCTGGGTTCTGGGATTATAGACATGGGCCACATGTCCAGCCATTTAATTCACTTTTTATAATTAAGATATAATTTATATACAGGGCAACTCACCTTTTTAGTATACATTTCTCCAAGTTTTAACCAAATGAATGTGCTCATGGGACAGCAGCCATGACACAGGTATAGATTAGTTCTACCCCCTCCCAAATTTTCTCTTGTCCCTTTAGCCAACCCCTCCCACCATTCTCAGCATTTGTTCCATGCATAAATATTGTTCATTCAAAAATTTTTGGAAAGTAAATCATACCATGCATATAATCCATGGGTTTAAAGAAAACTCAGTGGAATCATAAAATACTGAGAACTAAATAATAATGAAAGTGTTCATGAAATAGCATTAGTGAAATAGGATTTGATACCATTATACGTAATGAGAGTATCAAAGCCTGTGAATGCAGAAAAAATGACAATTGGAAGCAAACTTTATAATCTAAAGTAAGTCTATCAGCAGGCAAGCTTAGAAAGAAGAATGTACAAGGCATTCTAAAGCACCTGGGAATGGTGGCACATGGCTATAGTCCTGGCTGCTCAAGAGGCTGAGGTGGGAGGACCACTGAGTACAGGAGTTTGAGACCAGCCTAGGCAATGTAGCTATAACCTGTCTCCAAAAAGATAACAATGATAATAAAGAAATAAATAAAAATAAACCAAAGAAAGAAAACAGAGTAAGCCCAAGCATGATATAAAATATTGATATAATCGTGGAAAAATGAATACAGACAAAAATAAATGGCAATAATAAAAGCACACATAATTTGTATATTGATGCACAAAAGCAACTTAGAGTGATGGAATGGGTGCTGGATTTAGTCTCTCTGAGCCTCAGTTTCCCTACCTCTTGGATGGCGATAATAATACTTGCCCTCTGCCCACAAGGGTTCATCATGGTAGATCCTCCTCCACGTGCAGCAGCACACAAGATACGGCAGTGGGATTCTAGGGTCCCCATTGGGGGATTTCTCTGCAAGATATGTGCAGATGTTCCTCCAATTATGCTGGGGTTCTGACCTGATAAGCCCGTCGTGAATTGAAGATATGGTAAGTCCAAAATGCATTGAATACACCTAACCCCCCGATCATCAGAGCTTGGAAATGCAGCCACTGCAGACTGTTGGGGTTTCCACTTGTAAGCACAGCGCTGGCTGGGAGTCGTGGCTCACCACCACTGCCCTGCAGGTGAAGAGAGACTCTTGCCGTTAAGTAAGATAAGTAAGTTAAACGAGTGATAAACATATCACTGGCCCAGGAAAGGATCAAAATTCAAAGTGTAGTACCTACTGAATGCATACTTTCAAACCATCTGAAGTTGAAAAATGGTAGACTAAGCCATCACAAATTGGGAACTGTCTTCATTCCCAATTTCTTCTCTACTTCTTCAATCTCTCCTTTCCTCTCCCTCTGTTGATCGCTGTGGTAGAGTATTGCAGGAAAGGACAAATGGGGACACTGAGTACTAGGCCAGGTCAAGGAAGCCCATACACTGGCTTCTGGAGCACCCTGAAATAAGAACCTAATACAAGGCCTTTGTACTAGGAGACCATGGTTTGGAACCAGATCTACCACTTCATAGCTCGGTGATTGTGGGCAAGCCTCTTACTACTTCTTTGAGTTTAGTGTCTTTATCTGTCAAATGCAATTACAATAATGCCCCTGTCACAGAACCATTATGAGACAAAAGGTGATCGGTGTGAAGGTATTTTATAAACTGCAAGGTCCTATGAAATGTCAGTTATTATAGTAATTAGTTTTACTAAAACTTGTCCACCAAAAGTATATGACAAAAGAATTTTCCACTTCACACTTGACTTCTAGGCCTGTGGGGTTTGACAGGGGTGATTCTGATTAGATGTATCACTTCCTAGGTTGCTGGCCAGTCACCCACCTGCTACCCACACCTTGGTGGATTTCAGTTATAGGATTGAAGAGACTATAATAGAAGCTTTAGGGAAAGGTTGATGGTAGAGAGATTAGGAAAGAATGTTTCTTTTTTGTTGCGAAGAAAATTATTACCCTTCTCTTTGTTTCCTGGGTCCTTGGCTAGGCTGAAGAAATTATTTTTATTGAAAGATTAACAATTCTTTTCCCAGAACTTCCATAGACTAGATTACAGTGCTTTCAAATAGCACTATAATGCAAGTTGTAAATGGAACTTTAAATTTTCTTGTAATCACATTAAAAAGATGAAAAAATAACAGGGGCAATTAATTTTATCAATATTTTATTTAATCCATTATATCTAAACTACTATCACTTATGATGTAATCATATAAAAATTACTGAGATATTTTCCTTGTTTTCACAGTAAACCTTCAAAATTTGAGATTGAAGGCTGGACATGGTGTACACATCTGTAATCCCAGCACTCAGGAGGCCGAGGTAGGAGAGTTGCAAGGTGAAGGCCAGCGTGAGCTACATAGAAAGAACCTGAGATTGACTAACAGTTCATCTCAATTCAGATCAGCCACATTCCAAGTGCCTCATGACACATGGATATTAAAGAATTAGAACTTCATAAGACTCAAGAAAGATTAGAAAAGAAACCACTGCAGGAATCTAGACAGCTTCTCATAGAGCACAGTAGGGAGAAAAGTAAGTGGCAGGTCTGAATTCAGTCATCAAATATTTGTTGAGCACCTACTTTGTGCCAAGCACTGTTGTCTCAGTTCTGCAGCCAATTTATAATGACTTATGGCAAGTCACTTCCTTTCTCAGAGCCTCAGACTTCCTGTTCCACTTTGGAGAAAATTAAGATACTCATCTCAGAAGGAGAGAAATGTTTGCAGCAGCCAGAGGCAAAAATGATCTCCTCAGGAAATCATTAGCTGACTGGTAGAGCCTTCAGAGACCACTGGCACCAATCGCTTTCATCGATTTGGTGGATGGAGCTCTCACAATATCTTTATTACTAACGTCAAAACCAACCAACCCTGTTGGATTTTACTAGAGGAATTAATCATGCCAGTTTTATCCACGGAAGCAGTGATTTGTCACACTCATGGCTCTTTACCAATGTCTTATTGGGCATCTTTTTAGAGAAGTTCCAAGGAAGAACTAATAAAACAAGTCATAAATTCCAAGGGATTTGTGTTGTGCAATCCTCGTCATCTATCAGTAGATTTGACTATGAGAAGACGTCTGGGTGTTGCAAGTAGAGCTGAACTCCATACTGTCATCAGGCTTGGAGACACAGTCACCTTCATTAGCTTTGTAGGTGGCCGTGACTTAGGAATGACTATAGCTAAACAGAAAAAGGAAATAGATTCATACTTCCAGGGAACTGGGTGATGCCCCATTCCATATGGACAGGCAATCAGGTGAACTCAGTTTTCCACTTCTGGGAAAATGATTTCACACAGAAGTTTAGATGGAGAGAGATGACTTGGCAGGCAGAAGTGTTGGAGTCTTATTAAATAGATAATGATCAGAAAACCAGATACCATCACTTCTGGTTGCAGCCTAAGCAGCATTCTAATTATGCACAGGGATTAGCAACTCGATTAGCCAAAAGCTAATCCCTGACATTAGTCTGTGGTCTTCAGCTTTACCACGTGCTTTCCCAAGTCTCACTGGCGCTGCACAACAGCTTGGTGTGGAAAGTAGTCTGTGTTATGATGCTCAGTTTACAAAAAAGGAGACAGAGGCTCACAGGAAAGTGAGCAGGTGAAAGTTATGGGGCCAGGGAATGGAGAAGCCCTTGTAGGAGCCATGGTTTTGGTTTTTGTTTCTCCTCCCCTCATCTTGCTGCCTTCTGATGTTTCCCAGACCAGAAAAGTAGGTCCTCATCCATCCAGGGCACACATGGAGCTTTGTAGAAGATGGTGTGTCCTCAGGGGGCCTGGCAGTCATGCAGCTTCCTGCTAACTCAAGCATAGAGTGGGGCTGCCCTCTACCCTTTCCTAAATGATAGCCTTTTCCCTAGAGACAAGATGCAGGGAAAGGAAAATGGTGGTACAGAAATCTGCAGTACAGATGGTCCTATCTACAATGGTTTGGCTTGCAATCCCCTTGCCATGACGCAGAATGATGTGGAGTCAGTGGAATGATGAATTTTGACATTTTCCCAGGATAACAGTAAGTGGTAAGGTTCTCTTTCAATATGGGCAGCAGCAGAGAGCCAGAGTTTGTCAGCCTGGCATCACAAGAAGTAGTGGGAACTCTACGGTGCTCTGTGTTGCTAAGCTACGAGTCCCCAGGCAGTAGGTTAAGTGTCTTCAATGTTTTCTTTCTTTCTTTCTTTTTTTCTTTTTGTGTGTGTGTGTGTATGTGTCAGGGATTGAACTCAGGGCCTCACACTTGCTGGGTAAGTGCTCTACCACTTTAGCCACATCCCCATCCCTTTTTCACTTTCATTATTTTTCAGATAGGATTTTATGCTTTTGCCCAGGCCAGCCTCAGAATGCAGTCCTCCTACCTCCATCTCCTGAGTAGCTGGGATCACAGGCATGTGTCACCACACACAGCTTGTTTTTGAGATAGGATCTTGTTAGCCTTTGCCAGGCTGGCTTTGAACCTTGATTCTTCTGTCTCTGCCTCCCAAATAACTGGGATTACAGGCGTGAACCACCATGTCCAGCCTTCAATGCAGTTTTGACTTCCGAAATTTTCAGTTTACACATGACCCCATGTGATTTGGGGTCATGTTGACACACGACCATCGTGATTTGAGGGCATCTGTGTTTATAGTGCTCTTGGTCACAGAAGAAGTGAGATCACTGGTAAGAAACAGCTTCCTAGAACAGGACATAATGGGTTCCATCATAAAGGAAAAAATATTACAGATCTCATCTTACATCCCAACAACCCCCTTTCCCAGTACATTTTATAGTTTATAAAACTTCCCACAGACATGTCTCCAGCAATCCATGCATGCAATTCCGTAAGTAGAGAACAGTCTTGCACATGCTGCTTTGTGCTTTGTAGGTAATCAAATATTTGTTGAATGAATAAACGATTCAATCTCTATTTTACATAAGAAAACCAAGGCCCGAAGTGGTTAAGTGGTTTGTCTCAGTGAGGCAGGCATATTGAAATCCTTATTTTCTGAGTTCAAGTCCAATCACTTTCCTGCATAAGCTCTCCCTTAAGAGGTCTGGTTTTTGTACAAGACTCGTGGAAACAGTCACACCTTCTCTGTATAACTTCTAATGAAATAGGACTTGGGTGGGTCTCGGTCTCTCCATCATTCCTAACCACTGACATTGCTGTAAATTAAATCATTATTCACCACCCCCATCCCCCCGTTGGAAGAGATAGAAAAATACCAAATTAGCCTCCTGCTTCTTAAGTAGCTCAAGGCAGACAGAAAATAGTGAAGAGTAGCCAAATTTGCAATTATCTCATAAAAAATCAAAGAAGAGTTCACCCGTGAGCCTCCGATCACAGATGTAAGATAATGCCACCTGGACAAAGAGAGTGGAAACATATGCTAAAAGCCCCCAGGCGGTGCCTGGAATTGAGCTCCCAGTCCATGGGCCAGAGGCCCCAGCAAAACAGAGAGCTTGGTTATTCCTTATTAGTTTCAAAATTCAAGAGAGAAATCAGAATCTTAAGAAACAGCTTCAAAGCCACAGGAGGAATGAATGAGTGTCAGTGGGGAGGAAAGGGACATAATTTCTATAAATCCAGATGTATTTGGAGACCTGCACAAGGTATTTTCTTTCAGGAAGGATTCAAATATCACTGGACAGTCTTTGCCAAGAAGGTCAAGCATAGCTGGGCTCTAGTGTTCACACCTGGGAGGCTGAGATTGGGAAGGTTACAGTTCAGGGAAATACTTTGAGAGACCCCCATCTCCAAAATAACCAGAGCAAAATGGGCCAGAGGAGTGCTCAAGCAGTAGAGTGCCTACTTTGCGAGCACAAAGCCCTGAGTTCAAATCCCAGTGCCACCAGAAAAAAAAAGGAAAGAAGGCTGTGCATCTTCTTGCCAGCTCTTTTCCATAACCCAACTCTCCAAACTGAAGAGGGCCTTACATTGGCCATCTACTGTAACACCCTGAGCCCAGCCACCCTGCTGGCTGTCTCCAAAACATTTCTGCCACTGTCACTAAGCCTCCATTTCTCCTTCAGTGACAGACAAATCCACCAACCCTTGAAGTCCCATTTCCTTTGCTCTGAGTTCCATCTAGAAAGTGTTTGCCCTTTGCTGAGCCCAAGCAGCCACCCCGGTACTTTGATCTTGAAGCTCACTCTAAACAATGCTAATTTCTCTTCCAAGTGACAGTTTCTTAGCTGCTAATCATGATACTTGCATCCCAGTCAGCTAACTATCTCCAGTCAGAGGGTAGTCACGTACAACCTGCCAAAAATTAGGTTCGACCTGTCACATCAGGGCCATCCTTCTGGCCGAGTTGCAGGAGATGCTCTCAACTGCAGGGGGCACTCTCTTGAGGACAGTTACTTGTATCTGCCACAAAGTGGGGAAGGAGAGCAGGATGCAGGGATGGTCTCTGGTCTCAGGGCCACATGCTTGAGAACAGCTAAGGTCCCTGGCCAAGGCCTAAACTGGGTTATCAAGGCAACTAGCAGCACCAATTTTAATTCCTCGGCACTGTAGCCTGCTGGGCCCACCCCTGGCCTCCCCTGCAGCTGTGGGCCCAGCAGAGGGTGAGGGCTGCTGCCCCAGAGCCCTTTGGGGGCAGTTGACTCTCCGTCCTTGCAGGGCAGGCAGCAACCCCATCAGACCCACTTGCCCCAGCAAGTTAGTTGTCATTTGTGTTTTGCCAACCACAGGGTCCGCCCTTCCTGGCTTTGAGTCTCTTGAACACACGTTCTCTAACCTCCAGAGAAGGATTAAAAGGGCAAGAGGTAGAGAGCACTGAGAGGCATGGGGTGGGGCAACAGTGCTTTGACCTTTGACTCCAAGCTCTCTCCCATGGAGCACCCACAGAACTTTGGGCTAAAGGAATGCCCTAATGACTTCCTTCATCTTGTAGATGAAGAAACAGGCTCAGAGAGGGGCAGTGACCCACCTAAGGGCACACAGTGATATAGAGGGAGAGTCTAGAGACAGGGAACTGTCACCCACTCCTGGAACTAGACAGGCAACCTTGTTTTTCCTGGAATCTACTTGAAGACACCATAGCAAGAGGGCACAGGATGTGAGGACTTGTGCTTCTTCACCCCATTCTCCACAAGTGGACGCAGGCTCACACTGCACTTTGACTTTCCACTCCAAATGGCTTAGCTGTCACACTGAATGCAATTGTGCATTAACATGAGAGCATCACACAGGACCTCTAAGGGCTGGGAGTCTGTGGCCTTGTCTTCTGGCACCATTTGTAACATGACATGGGTTAGCGAGCCTCAGGTCTCTTTCTGCCCTGATATTTTGGTATGGCTCTAGGGTTGGCACGTCAGGAGTCTGTTTCCCTGTGTGGCAGAGGGATTTTCTCCAAGGTCAGCAAAAGTAAACAGAATTCATACCTATCTCAATTGTTCGCTTTACTATCACAAGAGAGAGAAGAGTTTCGAGGCTGGGACTGGAGCTGGAGCCTCTCAGTGGCCTTGCCGTTTGTGATGGGTGGGTGGATAAGGTGCCTCAGACTCTGAGGAGGCATGCCATTGACCCTCCCAGGAGCTTGGGGCTTTGACCTGCTCAGTCCCCAGGGAGCCCTTCCCCAGCCCCCAGGCCATGACCTCCTCAACACCACCCCCACCCCGCTGTGAGGTTGCCTCTTTACCATGTCTTATTACCAAGTCTCGTCTGCCCCAGTGCCTGGCAGATGGGAGGGATTTACCTCAGTCTTGATGACTGACGAGCCGGGCAGAGTCCTGCTATGAGAGTGGCAGGCAGGACAGGAGTGAAGTCGCAGTGTGTTTACAAATACATTGCTTTAGCTTGTCATATTCCTTGGTCGAGTCTCCCGCCTTCCTTTTTATAGTTAAAATAAAGGAAACTAATAAATAAATATTTTCTAAGTTATTTGTAAAATATTGGTTTATTTGCATAAAAAACAAATACTGCAGCTCCCTTTGGAGATTCACATGTAGCTTAGAATGTTAACAGCTCTGAGAAGTCCTGCAGTAGAGACAGCTATTTAATTTCATTTAAACTAACTTCTTCCAAAAACTTTTAGCCTCCCCTCCCTTCAGATCTGAGTAACTGGTGTTCTGAAGCCTGGAAATTACTGAAGATGATACCTAACTCGCCTTGTAAACTACTAAATCTCATCCAGAAATGAGGTGGCCTGATAGAGTGAAGAATATGGACTTTAGAATCAGATAGAACTGAGTTCAAATCTTGGCACTGTCTTTTAGTAGCTGAGGGGCCTTAAGCAAGTCCCTTACTTTCCTCACTTGGAATTCCTCATCTGTAAGATGACCCTGATATCTATTTGTTAGGGTAGTAGGTTGGTAAGAGCATTAAGTTAGATAACAGATATGAAGTATCTAATGCAGTCTTTGACACATGCTAAGTACATAATAAATGTTAACTCCTTTGCCCAACACTCCTCCACTCTTCTACCCTGTCCTTTATCTCCCAAGCCCAGATCCAGCTGTTGGTAGGGCAGAAGTTAGGCCAAGGTCAAATCCTCACATGGCCCTAACCATGTTCTCTCAGTTTCATGGAAGAACCACACCCCAGCAGCCCTTGGAAGGGAGACCAAGGCAAAGGGGCCAAGGGATAGTGGCAGAGAATTCTACCCCTGTCTGCCAAGCAAGTAAGCCTGCTCTGCTAGGCAACTAGGTGCTGTTGGTGAAAAGAAGAGATAAGCGTATGCTTTCAAATTGTTCCAGAATCAATGCCCACTGTCATAAATCCACTACCTCAGAGAGCAAACCCATCCTCAAGGCCCCATTACAGGAAAAGTTTTGTGTTTGCCTGGGCAAGAAGCAAACATGCAGGCAGGACCTGGGATTTGAGGATTCTGAAAGAGAAGGATTGAGAAGGCTTCCCTGGAACCACTGAAGACATGGTAGAGCTGTCCCTGGACCAAAGCCACCACCCAACAAGCACAGATCAAGCACCAGGTTTGTGCTAGACATGAATGACTCAATTGTGGCAAAAGAATCAAGGAGTCTGCCAGGGAAGCAAGAGTGGCAAGGATGCTTGGGGCTTGGCTCTTTGTGAACACTGACAGGTGAGTTGGATCAAAAGCATCAACTGTCTGTAGACTGATCTCGCCTTTGTGTGACTCTTTTCTTCCTCTCTCTCCACTGTAGGGCGGACTTAGAAGAAAAAGCACAGACCTTGGAGACAAAAGTAGTTTCGAGTCTTCTTCGGCCTTTGCTGGTTTTGTTATCTTGGTCCAGTGACTTAACCTCTCAAAGAACTATAACTTCTTTGTGTGCAGGATGAGAATAACAATCACCAGCTCATAGAGTAGCTGCAAGGACAGAATGAGTTATCGTTGATGGACCCCAAAGTGTGGTGCAGATAACTCAGACACAGGGACGGACACTTCTAATTCTAATAGTCACATGTTTATTTTCATATGCCGTAGCAAATCACATATTCAAATCCTTATAAACACTATAGCACAAGGCTAAAATAGACATGTGAGCTAAAGGAAAAAGAAAGGGAGTTGTTTTAAAGAAAACTATTTAGTAAAGAATAGCATAGCAGGTGACAAATAGGGCAGAGATCATGAAGGGGCTAGGTGAGTGCCTGAAGTCTGGCAAACTCCAAATTAATGCCAAACGAGGCACTGAGTCTCATTTCTCTTCCCTGCCTTTTTATTCCCAGGAATGTGTGAGAGAGGGGATGAAATAGAGCCAGTTACCTACCCATCTCCTTAACTTAAAAGTCTACTCTAGTCTCCGCACCCCCCCATCCCCTTCCCCCACACCTTCCTGCTCAAAACGTCCCTTTCTGGCTGGGGACAGTGGCTCACACCCATCATCCAAGCTACTCGGGAGGTATAAATAAGAGGATTGAGGTCCAGTCCAGCCTGGGCAAAAAAAAAGTGAGACCTTATCTGAAAAAAATAACTCAAGAAAAAGAGTGGGAGTTTGGTGCCTGACTAGCAAGTGTGAGGCCCTGAGTTCAAACCCCAGTGCTGTCAAAACATAAAAAAGACTTTTTTTGTATGAGTTGCCTCATGACCTCCATTTCTTCCAGTGTTGTTCTGTTAGCCTTCAGCCCTCTCATATAATGCTGTCATCAGAAGCTCCAACCACATCCTCGTCCTCCACCCTCCAATATACCTTCCAGAGCTCTGCAGGTGGTAAACACACTCATGGATGAGAAAAAAGAGAGAGGGGAGAGGGAGAAGGAGCGACTCTTATGGGAGAGATAAGAAAAGAACTGAGGAGGGAAGGTTGTGGGGATAGCAGTTTGGGGGCCATCATGAGATGATGGGTTTTTCTTTTCCTCTCTGTGGGAAGTGGAGCTCCAGAGAGGGGAATGACTTGCCTATGAAAACAGTGAGTACTCAAATCTGGAGGTTCCCAATCCTTGGTGGCATTCTTGACTTGCTGTCATAATGGAGATTCTAGACTTCACTGTCCCAGGAGTGCTGAATCCAGTCTCCTTTTGAAATAGGCTCAGCTCTTTCAAATAAAAAAAATAAAAGAAAAGCAAAAACCACTTGGTGAAACAGCTCTGAAATCTGAACCCTGTCGGGCCGGGACCCAGCCTTCCAGACACGGAGGAGTGAACACTAAAGGAAGCGGTACACCTGAGCAGATCTTTGTCACATGCTAGGCAAGAAGGGGACAGGGGGTGATGAAATGTCACAGGCCCTCGCTGTTCCCTCTGAGGTTCAGCAGATTTCCATAGATAAATGTTTTCCATTTGTCATATGGCCTTAGTTCCAAGGACTTTAAGTGGTTATTTTATAATTTTCAGTAGCTTAATGGTTGTTGTGCTGGGCAAACCTGTTGAGTTTCCCACTCAATCATTCCCACGGTCACCTCTCACATTGTGACTATTTTCTCAAGGCTTTTTAAAAAAAAATTGTTGTCATTTGAAAGGGCAACACATGTGTGATCAGATACTATGAATCGCCAAGTCCCTATCCCTTCTCTCCATTCTTACTAACAGATCCCCAGTTTTGCATGAGATAGCACTGGTCCAATAAAAAAAAAAAATCTCTATTTCCCAGCATCCCTTGCAGCACCACATAGCTCTGAGCAGAGCTGTGATGTGGACGCCCTGGGAAGCTCTTTAAAAGGGCCCATGTATACACATGTAAGTAAATGTAAAAGTGATCAAATAAAAGGAGAAAAGAAAAAACAAACAAACAAAAAAAATGTAAAAAAATAAAAATAAAAGGGCCACAACCAGCTGGCAATGCTCTTTGCCTTTCTGTCTTCTTGCCTGAAACACAAGGGTCTCACCTGGAGGTGCAGCAGCTGTCTGTGAGTCTGAGGCCAGACAGGGCCACAATTAATGAAGGTGCTGCAGGAAATGGGAAGGCCCTGTCATGGCATGGCAACAGCTCTGAACTGCTTGCCCGGACTTCTCATTTAGTAAGAAAAATAAACACCTTGTGTGGTTAAGTTCCATTCCTCAGGTCTCTGAGGCATGTGGTTAGATGAAATTTCTAATGTATTTTTTCTTTTTTTTTTTTTTTTTTTTGGCAGCACTAGAGTTTGAACTCAGGGCCTCACGCTTTCTAGGCAGGCATTCTACCATTTGAACCACTCCACCAGCCCTTTTTTGTGATGAGTTTTTTCAAGATAGGGTCTCATGAACTATTCGCCCAGGGCTGGCTTCCATTCTCAATCCTCTTGATATTTTCTGCCTCCTGAGTAGCTAGGATTACAGAGTGAATTTTGTTGTTGTTGTTGTTGTTTTGGTGTTTTGGAGGTACTGGAATTTGAACTCAGGGCCTGGTGCTTCCTAGGCAGAAACTCTTATCATTTCAACCACACCCCAGCCCTTGTCATTCCTAATGTAACATGTATTCAGAAAAAAATTAATGACTCTACAGTGAAAAGTCACTCTTAATTATCAGGCTTCTAGGTGCCTTCCCCAGAGAAACCTACAGTTAGCGTCTTCTTTTAAGTTTTTCCAGCTATTGTCTAAGTGTATACAAGCATAATTGTGCTTGCCTAATTTTTTTCCAGGTCTTTTTGATAATTTAAACCTAGAAGCCTAAAACATACCGGTGGAGTGGAGGGGTGAAACACATAAGTTCATCTTGTTCAGAGATTCTCTGTGAGGACAGAAATGGGTGGAGGTGTCCATGAAATCAATGAAAATCACCATGTCTGAAAGACATGCTCTTGATGAATGTGTAGAACACAAGATGGTGATGGCTAAAGAAAACGTGGTGACCTCCAAGGCCTCCAAGTAAGTTACAGACAGAGCCCTGACTCAACTCTAAATTCCCAAATACCTAACACAGGGCTCCAATTTCACCCAGATGTAATTGTTGAGGACAGAGGTTTTGAGCCAGAGGAAGTCCTCCCAGCTACTTTGCTACTTGGCAGAAGGTCAAGAGAGGCTACGTGTCGGGGACTGGTTAGAAGCAGTCAGGAAATCCTTATTTCTTCCTGTGTTGTAATTGACTCAACTGAATAATTCCATTTCCTTTCATGTTCCCTGTGCACAAACCCCATAAAGATTGCCACACTGGTAAGAGTGAGCCTTTTCCAGACATTTTATATTCCAAAGAAGTGAGCTAAGCCACTTCCCAGAATAGGTCCTCACTTCCTACTACCCAGACTGTCTCCAGTAGATGGGTTGTAGCCTCATTTGCAAGTCACTCATCCAGGTTAACTTACTAACATCCTAACTGAGAAGACCCATGTCCTAATGCCAAGACAAGCTTTAAATCTCTCAAATTTGTAGCTTTCTTTATGAATGCATGAAACTAAGATCTAAATCTGTTGACTGGGAAATCCCCACGTTACCTTTGAGAATTAAAGAAACAAGTAGCAGATCAATTTGGCGAAGACCGAAATTCCCAGTCAAATCCAGCCAGTGGCCGATACATTTCCAAACTGTGAGATAATTCATTAATTAAAGTTCTCTAGCCCTGAGTCCATCTTTATTTTCCTCATTCACTAAGTAGTAAGATAGAATTAGAATGGCAAATGTACCCTTTGTACTTGCCTGTGACCATGAGATGTGAAAAGATATCTCGGAGCATGGCAGATAGGCATCATCGTAGGCAGGTCTGACTGTCGATCACATGCCATCAGCCCATACTAGACTTCCCTCTGTCTTTAATTTGATAAGGATGCCCTTTCCTCTATTTTTTCTCAGTTCATATCTAACTTTTAAGTCATGGACCAAATGTTCTTTCTCTCTTCCACAAATCTTTTCTCAATTTGGGAAATGGCCGAGCCTCTTCCGTGTTTTAGTTCTGTGAGTTCTGCTCTCCTCTCCTCTTGTATGTTGTCAACTCATTAAACACATGACCCTATTTCACTCATCCTTTCTCAGGAAAAGAAAACTTACTTTTCTTCTGTGTTATATACTTTATGCATATTTATTATAGAAACTAGAAAAATATAGCAAAATAAAACGAGGGAATACAAACCATTTGTAATTTGTTGTACAACATTCTAGATTTTTTAAATTCTTACATATTTGAACTGGGCATTGTGATGCACACCCATAATCCCAGCACTTGGGAGGTTGAACCAGGAAGATCCTGAATTCAAGGCCAGCCCAGGCTACATAGCAAGATCCGATCTCAAAAATTCCAAGCAAACAAACAAAAAAACCCTATACATTCTATAAAGATATATCAAAAATGAATTATACCATACTATAAATGAAGTTTTAAGTCCACTTTTTATATCATTAACATTTTTCTATGTTATGATAATATTTTAAGATTAAAATGTGTTTTTTCTAATAAAAGTATGTGTTCTTCATAAAATGGAAAATGAATGTAGAATTGCATAACAAATCAAATAAAAATTGTTTGAATTTCACTACAGAGATCACTATTCACATTCTACTTACAACATTTCATATTTTTTTCTACAAGAGCAAGGATGTGTATATTTTCAAATTCAACATATATTTATTTAAATATGACCATTTATACACACAGTTTAATTTTCACTCAACACAGTACATATCTTTCAATGTCAAATAATTAAGACATTTACCTCATCTTTGTAATATATGCATAGATCATGTGTGGATCTGCCACAGTTTCATAAGGCATTTATATTTTTTTCCAAAACAATCTTTAACAAACATCACAGATCATCCTAGTTTATGTGTTGGCATATGTACACATTTACACATCCTGATAAAAAATTGCCCTGTATAAAATATACTCGGTTTTTAATTTCCCAAAATGTCTAAAAGAGAACCTTGCTCATAATCACATAATAAATGTTCTGGATAGAATCCAGAAGGAATTATTTTTCCTTCCACCTCCTTTTTGTTTTTTTAATTTGAGACGTTAGTAGAAAATCTGTTTATTCTTCATACCCCAAGAAAGGGGAGCCATTAGAGGTAGGGTATATGTAAGCTGATCTTCTCTATTCTTTTATTACCTTGGTAAACTGAGGAAAAGGAAACTTATTCCAAATCTGTGAGTGACTGCACAGGGTCAAAGAATGCCCCCTGAGGCCATCAGACCCCCTGCCAGCCTATGCCTTCCCCACTCTCCCTGGACAGCCCCAGCCCTTCCCAGACTTTTGGATTTCTTAAGAAGTCAAGTTTATACTCCAGCAGCTTATGCTGTGTCGGGTGGCAACAGTGAAGCAAAGCACTGTGCATACAAGTTACAAATACCATAAAGAACATGGTATGTCGCTTTGAACGTTCTTTTTCTGAAACTCCTCTTCACATGAGGTGGATGAGAAAGGCACGTGAAATTTGGAATCCAAAGTTTCAGATCTGAGCCTGGTTTCAGCTAAGATGGGTGGGCATCCATTTTCTCCCCTGTAACATAGCAGGTGTGTTGATATCTGCTTTCAGGGAGCCTTGTAAGAATCAAGGGAGATGGGAAATATGAAAGCAAGTTTGCAATTATCATACTAATAATGATATTAATGATAACGTACACTGCGATTGATTGGCAGGCCCAGTCCCAGGGGGCTTTCTTTTCTCACTGGAAAGGCAGGAAGTGACTGAAATAGCATAACAGAAAGAGCCCAGTTTGGAGAGCTGGAAAGCCTGCATTCTCCTTCTGGGTGCCCTGGGCTCTGGAACTTGGCTCAGCTATTCTGTGTTCTTAGGCAAATCATTTCTCTGCAGGCCTCTGTTTCTTCATCTCCCTGCTAGGGAGGCCCCTTGCTCATCTTTCCTTCCTGGTTTATGAGAAATGCCTCCTCTTAACAAACAGCTCTCCCTTACCTCTATAATCAGGAGCCATCACTCTTTCTAAATGCTTCCTGTAAGTGCTGTGCAGTTCCTTTTAATTGTTAATCAGTTCATCTTCTTCAAAAGTTTCTTTTGCTTCAGGTCTGTCTTTTCCAGTGAAGGTTGGCCATCTCTTATAATTCACACTCCTCCTGCAAACAGGCAGTCGATGAATGAGTTAGAGGGAACCATCGTATCTACTCGCCCTTCAAGGTTTTGTTTCATTTAATCAGACGTTTGAGCAGGAGTGGAAATAGTCATTGAAGTCAAAGCTTTGCTTTCAGGATCCCAGGGGCCCTGCCTTCGTGTTCAGCTCCAAGATCTGTGACAACACCAGCGTCTGGAACAAAAGAGCCAGCCATGGGCCTCACTGGGCTCAGGCTTCACTGAAGTGGAAGATTTATAAGAGTGAGGAGCAGGGCCCCTGCTGTCACATCTGTCACACAGGCCTGTCCTCAGATCCTGGTGGCCACGTGTTAGCCATGTTGCCTTAACCAAAGAACTTAGCTTCTCCGAGCCTTTGGTTTCTTATTTATAAACAGAAATAGTAATGGCCATGTTCCAGGGAGGCCTGGAAGCTAATCTATGTGGCACTCTTAGCACAGAGCCTGGCATCAGGAATGGTGGCCAGCCACCCCCATCCTGAAGGGTCTTGCATCTAAGAGTGTTCCTAGATATGGCACTAACAGATTGAGATGGTGTGTTCTTGGGTTCCTGACAAATGACACAGAGCACCTTCAAGAGGCTCAGGTGTGGACTAGTCCATGCACTTGTCATTTCCAAAGGGCTTTGACAGCGATCATTTCCTTATTCCACGCCACACTCTAGAGGTGGGTGGTGCAGGTGTCATTGTGCCCATTTTCCAGAGCAGAAACCTTGAGTTTGGACAGGTTAAGTGACTTGTGCAAGGCAGCTCACACAGTTAGGATGTGTCCCTGAGACCCAAACCTAGTTTTGCTGGTTTTGTTGCAAATCCTGTTTCCGTAGTCACAAGCCAGGAAGAACAGGAGAGGAGGGTCACCGAGGACCTTGCTGTGATGAGTTCTAGATACATAAGGACAGAAAGGGAAGGTAGTCCAGATAGGCATGGTATATGGTATATATCTACTATATTCAAGTAGAAAATGATTAGACGTGCCTCACAGAATAGGAGAATTCACGCACAAGTAGCAGAAAATAACAGAATTGGGGATGAGCATATTCTAGAAGGCCTTGACTCCAAACTTAAGACTTCAGGCTGTATTTGGCCATACGGAGCCATTGTAGGCTTCAGAAGAAGGGAGTAGCATTATCCACAAGGACAATAAGACAGCAAGAAGATTCCAAATCATGACTCACCAGCAATGGTTGGAGAAAACAATGTTTAACCTAGAAAAGAGAAGGCTTTGGGGAGGGAGAAGGGTATTTGCCAGACTTGGGGGAGAACATGGTTATTATTGGGTGAAGGAAAAAGCAGGCTCATTTGATGTGGTCCCAATGAGTGGTTGGAGTGGAGTAAGCTGTGGGATTAATGGGTAGAAGCTTTAGAGACAAATTCCAGTTCAAATGAAGATGAGTTTTCTGGTCCTTTCCATGCACTTTAACCTGAGTTCATCAGGAGCCATGGCATGTCCTAGGCATCAAATCATACAGCAGGAAAGGAGTAGCGCTGGGTATGGACAAGGTCCCTGCTCATGGAACTCACAAGTCACTCTTCAACAAGAACTGTCCCAGAAATTAAGGTTACAGCCAGAGCCGCCCTAGTACAGCATGGGCTACCCAGAGGGGCATGCAACTCCCCTCATTAGACTCATCAAGAGAGCTGTGCTGGGGAAGGGGACTCATGCCGGGAGATTGACTAGGCTGGTCAACTTTTCCTAAGAATCTGTGCTCTACCAGCGTTGCGAAATCTTCAACACCCCTAAATCCTTTAATTAAAGAGAGAAAAAAGGTAAGTGATCAATTAGCTTCTTTTGAAAAGCCTGCATTTTGCTTGTTCCATCTTATCTGGAGTCCAGAGTACAGTGAGTGTGACCAAGCAGGAATTTCATCCTGCATGTAGCTGGGTGACTCCACCCATGAACTGAAAATCATTTAGCTGAACTTGTGACATAGTCAGCAAATTATAGGCTGCCTGCAGGTTGGGGCTGCGACTGCGGCTGTGCTGCGGCTGCGGCTGTAGCCATGGTGCAATTTCCCAGCAGCTAACATTCGGTCAGTTCACGGCAGACTCCTGTCAGGCCCTGCTGCTGGTCAGTTAACAGGCTCCAGGCCAGCCTGGCTGGGCCGCAGTGGCAGGGTGGGGCAAACGAAGCTGGCCCCCAATGTCTGTGTGACCATAGCCTGTCTACAGAGGAGCCTCAGAGCTGCAATTGCACTGCGATTCTAAGCCTCACTTCAGCCCTGGGTGATTTGTGGGTCAGGCTGATGAGGACACTAAAAGGTTAAAGATATGGCAGGGTTTGGCTAAGGTCACACAGCAGGCAAGCTACAGCACCTGGCTGTGAAGCCTCGTCTTCTGAATCCAACAGAGGCTATTTTTCTGGGGTCGAGTGTGATTCAGGGGAAGATCACATGGTCAGTGGTCAGGCAGCAATATCCAACTTGTGGGTCCCCTCTCAAAATCTGTGGGGGCTCCTTAAGGGTAATGATGAAATTAACAATATCAATACCAACTTCTTACACTGAGCTGTGCCAAGTGACACGCTCATGAAGCACTCTATTTTCACAACACCTTTCATTCTCAACAGCAATTCTGTCTCAGTTTAATAGATAAGGAAACAGAGGCTCTGAATGGTGAGGTGACTCGGCAAAGGCAGAATTTAGTCCCAGGTCTGTGTGACGCCAGGGTAGTGTTACTTTGTCAGGTCATTGAAAGAATGGCCAGGGTCCAATTCCTCCTGGCTCCCAGGCCAACAATAACAATAATAATAGCCAGGCAAGGTGGCTCATGCCTCTAATCCCAGCTACTCAGGAGGCAAAGATGAGGAGGATCACGGTTCAAGGCCAGTCTGGGCAAAAATGTCAGCAAGACCCCATCTCAATAAATGAGGTAGGAATTGTGGGACAAGTCTGTCATCCCAACCAGGCAAGAGACATAGGTAGGAGGATTGTAGTTCAAAGACATACCAGGGCAAAAAGTGAGACCCTATCTAAAACATAAAGCACAAAGATCTGGGGCTGTGATTCAAATAGAAGAGTACCTGCCTAGCAAGCATAAGTCCTTAAGTTCAGTTCACAGTACAACTAATAATGATAATAATAGTAATAGTAATAATAATAATGATAAAGAATCCCCCTCCTCCTCTTTACACCATACTTAAGAGCATATGGAGCACTTTGATATCCACTTAGCCCACTGAATCCACACAGCAGTTCTTGGGTCTTAGCAGAACCAATCCTGCATAATGAAGGCCTTGCCCAGATCATAGCTGGTGCCATGACAAGAGCCTCCTCACTGGAGTCCAGGGCTCTTTGCCACAGACCTCTGTACCCTGTGCTCTTCTCTTTGTTATTTGCCAGGCAGAGGTGCTAAGCCATATCTTTTTGTGTGTGTGTATGTAGCCCAGACTGACCTTAAACTTGAGATTCTCCTGCCTCAGTCTCCCAAGTGCTGGGATTACATGCATATGCCACTGCATCCTATACTGAGCCACCTCTCTAAGACCACCAGAGCCCTGGACAGGCTGAACTCCCACCTCATGTAGGCAGCAGCATCAGAGACTGAGCAAATCCAAATTGATTCCAGAGTCACTTACATCTGGGTACCAACCTCAAGGTGGCATAGTCTCAGGTCACTCTGTCCTTTCTGTGTGATAATAATGACAATGGTGCCATTGTAGAAGACTAGAGTGAAGGCAAGCAAAGTCACATGTGAAGTGGTGGCCAGTGCTCAGCCACAGTGAGCACCACAGGGACAGTAGTAGTTACTGTTCCTGTCCTTACCGTGATTGAGTCACCTGCTCACATAGGTGTGTGTTCTGCCATGGGTCACGTCCTCTGCTGTGTTCTAAGAAAGAGACAAATGCCAGGCAGCCTATACCGCTAAGAGGCTCAGTCTAGGGATAGAGACACAAAACAGAGAATTCCAGCACAATGCAATGCATATCTTAAACGTATAGTCATTTTTTTTTCAGCTTGAACCAAGGACCTCTCCCATACCAGGCAAGTGCAGCTATATCCCCAGCCCTTGTTTTTTTTTTTTTTTTTTTTTTTTTTTGAGACAGGGTTTCACTATGTAGTCCAAACTGACCTGGAACTCAAATTCCTTCTGCCTTCACCTCCACCCAGCCGCAAATTCTAATAGAGGTCCTAAAATGTAAACAAACAAACAAAAAAATCCCAAAAAACAAAAACTGCAGGAGCACAGGGAACAGAAGGACACTGATTCTTCTTTTCCAGCTTTTCCAAACCACCTGCCTATTCAGTCTCACCTGCTCAAAGATCCAGTGTTCCTACCTCCTCCCTGAAGACCCAACCTTCTCATCAGAGTGCCCAGGCCCCATTTGCCACACCAGTGCTGGGGAAGTCTCAGAAATTTCTGCTGTGTTGAGAATCCTTTCAACGTAACTTTAAAAAATACATATTAACGCCCTTGTCTATCACAGGATAACCTGTCACTTGTGAACATCTGCAGCAGGATCTTTAGAAAAACATATCCCCTTAAAAACAAGTAAACAAACAAAATATAGAGGCTGGGGACATGGCTCAAGTGGTAGAGCACCTACCTGAGTTCATAACCTAGTACCACAAAATAAGTAAAAATAAAAAATGTAGAACGTCAGAGGTTTCCCTAACTTTAAAAACTGATGTAGGAACTGGAACCGAACAGGGTCAGTGACTTCCCCCTGCAGGCTTAGAGGGAGTACGTGGTAGAACCAGAAGGCCAGAGGCTGTTCCTGACACCACAGGAAAAAGGACAGTTTCCCTCTAATCTGGAATCCAGCCACCACTCAATTCTGCATGCCCCCTGGTTTAGTCTACGGTGGTCACATCTGATCATTGTCCACTTGCACCTTTGCACTGGATTATTCCTGCACCTTTGTGAGTTGAGAAGGGTGGATGTAATTATTCCCAACCCCAAACAAAGCTTCCAGACTTCAAAGTTAGGGGGTGACCTAGGGCCCAGCCAGCACCAAAACCAAGGGCTACCAACTCTGAGTCAAATGCCTTGTCTGCTACATTGCAACCCTGAGCTGTGACGTGGCTCACATCCCTTGTGCAAGCGGAAAACACCAATACGAATGAACAGTGAGAAAAGACTCCGCAAGTTCCTGCTTCTGATTCTGCTAGACATTTCACTGGCCCCAAAGAGGACACCCTAGTATCAGCTCTGAACAAGCCTATCATCATTTCCTAAACCCTATAATCCAGGAAGTTCTTTCCTTTTTGGAAAAAAAAGTCATAAAAACAAACTATTTTACTTTTTTCATCTCCCCTCCTCTTCCCAAGCTAGTCTTGCACAAGCATGATGACCTTCCATTGGGTGACAAGCATGTCGTAAGTGAAACGTTTACAGGCACTACAGGAATGACCTGGTGCCTCGCCCACCTCATTAGAATTCTAATTGAGGTGTGTAGGAGAGGCTTCTATAAATGGTAAGGCAATCCCTGGCGTCCCCACACCATCTCTGTCATTCCCATCGGAGCCCAAGGAGAGGCAGAGGAAGGCGAGCATGAGTGGTGAGTGCAAGGCAGTTTCTTCAGCAGGTCCCAGTCTGTGAGACCAGAGTGACTGGCCAGGACAGCTGCCTGCCTTGGGGACTCGGAAGGCTCGATCTTAGTATCTTAGGGTTCTGTTCAGAGGTGGCTCTTCCAGAGTGGCTGCTGAGCCCTCTAGCACATTCCGGGGGTGGAACATTCTTGGAATGTGCTCTGAGTGACGGGACAGGGTGCTCAGCGCAGCTGGAGTTCACATCCCCTCGGAAGAGGAAGAGCTTTGCCTTGTTGCTGCTACTTTTACACATCGGTCGCCACCTGTAAAGTCAAGCTAGAGGGCACCTGTTTCCCAAGCTGCTGCTTCTTCTTTCCTTTTTTTTTTTTTTTAGTGTGCTTTGACCCACTGTCAGTAGCAGCAAATCTCACAGATGTAAAGGGCAAGAGAGAAATGGCTTGTAAGAAATGCTCAGCCTCACTGAACTGTTCCTAAGGAAACTCTATGTTTACTTAGCAGGCTCCTTGAAGTGACTCCTGCTAAAGCCCCATAGCAGAAGGAGCAGATGCACCCCAAGATCCTCATTGTCCCTACCAGCTGCACCAGGGAAGGGGAGTGAAAAAGAACAAGAAGCTCGGGTTTTCTGGCATTGCTGTCACTGTCGAGGATTTGAGCCCTTTCTTAATCAGCACCCCTGCTAAGCAGCTGCTAATTATTGCCTGTCATGGGTGTTCAGCCTAGGACGTTGACAGCAAGGACGCCAAACCCAAACAAGGCATGAGTCAAACCTGTAAAATACTGGGAATGGCAGTTAGGACCACAGGAAGGTTGACCCAAAGAAATCACTGGCTACTTTAGAAATCCCCAAGGCTGGGACAGGTTGGTGGCAGAAATGTTCCCTGCCTCCCATTTACTCCTGTGAATGCCCAGCATGGCTGGGATGCTAAAGAAAGCCCTGGGGTCTGCTTTATCAAAAGGGATGGGGAGCTGTTGTCCAGCCAATCTCCCTCCCTGCAGGAGAGGACTGAGTCCCGGGAACAGGTAGAATTTATGGGAAGTTCATAGGGAAAGTTGGTAGCAGACATCAAGTAGGTCTCTAGACACTGAGGGACCTTTCCACTGTGTTCTGCTACCAGCACTAAGCTCATGCATGACTGTGTGTGACATCTGGCGGACAGGAAAGCAATGAACCTACTGTCTTATTTGAGGTCTGATACAAACCACTAAGGTGTTCTCTGCCCCTGTGCAGCCTTTGGTTAGCAGGATGAAGGGCTTGAAATGACGGATTCTGAGACTCCTTCTAGGACTGACTGTTTCCACGAGAGGAAACCAAGGTCAGGGAGCAGGTATGCCCCAGCATGAGCTCAGCCCCTGCAGCGTGTGCAGGACCCACAGTGGAGTCATATTGAGTGTGCCAGCCCTGTTTGACCTCACTAAGGCTGCAATTCATGAACACTGAGCTCTTAGGACCCCATCCCAATGGACCAGAGATGTTCTAATGCCACGACACAATGAGGACAATGGCTGGTAGGGAGAAAATCAATTTTTAAAAAGGGGGGACACAGGAAATCAATGTGAGTCAATGCCCTGTATAGATATCCTTATCTCAACCAGCAAAAACCCTTGTTCCTTCCTATTATTGCTTATACTCTCTCTACAACAAAATTAGAAATAAGGGCAAAATAGTTTCTGCTGGGTATTGAGGGGGGGGAGAGGGAGGGGGCAGGGGGGAGAAATGAACCAAGCCTTTTATGCACATATGAATAATAAAAAAAAAATGAAAAAAAAAAAAAGAAAATGCCATAAAAAAAAATAAAAAGGGGGGAAGAGAACCAGGTGAATACATTCAGGCCTTTAAATTTGTCACATCTGCTGTTTCTAGCTCAGCTCCTTGTCACTTGGCCAGGAAGGACTTAGGCAATGTTTGTTTCATGGATGAATGGATTTATTCTTGGGGCTCTTAATGGTACAGGGTTGTGCAAGGTGCACTGGGGAACGTGGGGGTGAATGAGCTGCAGTTTCTGCCCTCTGTGAGCTTTCAGTCTTGGTGACACTAGTCATGGTGAGTAAGATGCAAGGTGGTCTGTCATTAGGTTGCATGACAAATATAAACCAAGTGCTGTGGAGATGAAAAGAAAGAGGAGATTAATCTTGTGAATTACAGAAGACCCTGGGAGTAAATGGCACTTGACTGTGAATGATGAGCTGGACTTGGTGTGGAGTGGTCTGGGGGTTCAAAGTATTCTGAACAGAAGGAACAGGAAAATAAATGTGGGTGTACAGGCAGGGTGACGCAGGGAACTATCAGATGACATGTGCACTGCTTTGGGAGAGCTCTGGGTCCAGCTCCTCCTAGCTAAATGCTCTCATTGGAATCAAAGAGTATGGTTATTTCTCCTGTTAGCCAAGAGGGCACCCTGGCTGGTGGCTGCGATGGTGGTGGTAGAGGAAGGTCCAGGAGTGTCCTGCACAAAGTGGCCTGGCATCCTTGGGAAGAACAAGAGAGATTGTGCACATGGGTGTTGGGTTCCATGTGGAGGGGCAGCACTGCTCCTTGTCCCAAAGGCTCCTAGAGGCTGAGACACCACAGCACAAACCTGAACCCTAGAGCCCTGCCTGTGAAAGACATGAGCCTCTATTTTGGTGACTAACGGCTCTATTCCACTGGAGCCGTGAGCTTTTTACTAATAACTTTGCTGGACATGACACTGATAAGCACTTTAGGGACTCATCTTTTCTCTGGGTCTCATTTGCCCATTTCCAGAGAGCTTGTCATATTCTGGGTCATCAGACATTTTCTTTGGAGCTGGGACATCAGTGGCTCTTTCTCCCATGGGAAAGTCAGGAATTCCTCCTTCTCTTGGAACATTCTCCAAAATCTTCCTGGGTTCTCCTCACATTCTTATTTCTACCACTTAGACCAGAACAATATCTATGCTCTGATAAGCAGAACACTGGCTGGCTCCAGCCACCCATTGTTAGCAACAAGGACCAGCTGCCTCCTCTCTGCCCCAGCCCTGTCACCTTCTCTCACCTGGGTAGCAGCTGCTCCTGTTCATTAAAGACAAAGCCCACTTGGCCACGAGATTACATGCAGAGATAGAGTAGCCGAAAGGTTACCAGAGCAAGTCCAGAAGAACTCTTTAGATTGGCTCTCAGTTCTGACCCTTCTTGCAGTGATCTTGGACAAGTTCCTTACTTTGTACGTCTCAGTTTCCTTACCTTGAAAATGGGCTTATTGTGGTACCACCCAGCAGGTGCTCACTCAGAACAGCTTATGAACAGCTTAATTATCAACTTCTTTTATGACACATTTCCTTCTTGTCTTGAGGTCTTAAGAAAAACCCTATAAGATGAAGTCCATTTTCTACTCAAGGATAATTCCCAGGGGAACCTCTCCCTGGTGCAAGTCCCCCATCTCCCTCATCTGCCCCTCTTCATACAGTCCCAAGTCCCTAGTCCTCATGTCTGTGTTCTCTCCTTCTCCACCTCAAATGGCTTCTCCAGCTGCCTTCCACCCTGCAGGACCACGCTGCACACATGAGGCAATCATTCTCTTCCCCAGGGCTCACATGCCAGGCTGGGGTGTGCACCCAAGTTAGGAAACTCCTTCCCTATCTCTCGGGAGTGGAGGGAACAAGGCCACAGTCTCTTCCGTATGGCTGAGAGACAGGTTCCAAAGGAAGATGTAGCCCCTCTCTTAGCCTGACTTTCCTCTTTGTGAGAAGAAGACAGTGGCTCACAAGAGATCATTAAAGTGAGAACTTCAGTAAGTGTGAAATGAAATACTGGCCCAAGGTCATGGTCTCAGGCCTGGCTGCAAAATGTGCAGAATCTCCAGGAAAACTTAAAAAAAAAAATACCAGTGTTGCCCCTAACCCAGGGCTGAGTTCGGATCCATCCGACATACTCCAGGTGATTCTTCTGCACAGGTAGGGTTGAGAGCCTCCAACTAAGAGATTGTAAGCCTTGTCTTTGGAAAGAAAGGGGCAAGGAGCTCTTCCTTCCTTTCCTCTCACCCTGAAAGCATGATTCCTAACCAGGGAGTAGGCTGTGAATGGTCCTTTCTCTCTGGCAGTTTTCAGGAACTGTACCCAAGTCACTGCCCCACACCACCTTGGTTGGCTGCAGGGTGGCTCCTCAGAGTCAGAATTGGTCAGGCAATATTGACTCCCAGCCTGGACCTGAGTCCAGGTTCTGTCTGAGTTTGTGATATTAGACACATGTCTTCAACTGACTGACCTTCCAAATCCCTCATCTGTAAAATGAGTATAGCAACATCACAGGGTTTTTGTGACTATTAAAAGACAGCACATAAAGTGCTTAGCAAAGTGTCTGGCACATATGACAGCCTAGTTGATTGCCCATAAAAAGTTCAAACTCTTCCTCTGACTCTTCTTGTTTTTGCCATTAGATGTGTGACCCCAATGCATTGGTTCCATCTAACAACTGGGGGCCCAGGGTTAGTGATAGGTATATCTTGGATCCCCACAATAACCCTACAAAGTGGGGGAGTAGTCAGGTTTCACTACTCCCATTCTACGGAAAAGGAAAGTACAATTCAGAGACGCTGAGACCCTTGCCCAAGGCCTCTCACCTGTCCAGGCTTGTACATTTTCATCCAGAATGTCTCACCAGCCCCTTTGGCCTTTGTCAGCCAACACAGCCCAGACTTCCCACCATGGGTGCCAAGAAATTATGCTTGAAAGTGTCTAATTATGGGTAAAAGTTAAAAGGAATTGGCACAAGCTAGAAAGGGAGAAAGGGGAGGATTCTGTCTAACCCCCCACTCTGTCACCCCCAGGATATAGTCCTGAGTGGTCTAAGACAGTTGCTAGAGCCCCGTCTGCATCACACTTACACTCCAGACAGCAGGGTAGAAAACAGGCCACAGGCATCTGACAACTGCTTTTAAAAAGAGCTTTCTTAGGCACCGGTGGCTCACACCTATAATCCCAGGTACTTGGGAGGCTGAGATCAGGAGGATTGTGATTAGAGGCATCTGACAACTGCTTTTAAAAAACTGCTTTTAAAAAGAGCTTTCTTAGGCACCGGTGGCTCACACCTCTAATCCCAGGTACTTGGGAGGCTGAGATCAGGAAGATTGTGATTAGAGGCCAGCCTGGGCAAATAGTTTTTGAGACCCCCATCTCCAAAATAACCAGAGCAAAATGGACTGGAGGTGTGGTTCAAACAATTAGAGCACCTGCTTTGCAAGTGTGAAACCCTGAATTCAAAACCCCACCCACCAAAAAAACCTAGAATAACAAAGAGCTTTTCTGGCTGAGCATAGTGGGGCATGCCTGTAATCCCAGCAAGAGGTTTCTTCAGAAGAATTGAAAGCAGATCTTCAAAATACTTGTATATGAACAGCAGTCTTCACATAGCTGGAGGGTAAAAACAACCCATTCAGCTGATGAATGGATAAACAAAATATGGAATTGTCATAAAATGGAATACTATTCAGCTATAAGAACAGAATGGACTAGTGATACATCCTGCAACACAAATGAGCTTGGAAAACAATATGCCCAGTGAAAGAACTCAGAACTAAAGATCACATATTGTGTGATTCCTTTTAGATGAAACGCCCAGATCAGGAAAACCCATGGAGGCAGAAAGCAGACAGCAGTTGTCAGGGGCTGGGATGCAGGGAATGACAAGTGACTGATGGACCCGGGTTGGGGGAGGGTCTTCTGGAACTAGATGGTGGTGATGGTTGCACAATATTGTGAATGGACTAAAATTATGCTCCAAAATGGTTTCAATGGTGGTTTTATGTTAAGTGCATTTTACTGTGATTTGAACACATCTTTGTTTCAAAAAGTGTAGACCTATTGTCTGCATGTCATTGGCCAGACCTTACTCACATGACCACCAGTCATGTGCAGTGGAGCCTGGGAAATGCAGTACCTAGTATACAGGGTATTTTATTAGAGGGAAGAAGGTGCAAGTGAGTGATGGGATGGAATTTAGCTGTCTCTGCTCTATTAGGACTGCTGGCAACACTGATATTCTAAGGGGGAAGTCTGAAATTTCCCCAGGCCTGACACTGAAGTGAAGCAGAAACTGAAGGAAAGTGTGGAATTGTGAGAGGAGCCCTGGGAAATGGAAGTCCTAGGTGACTCCCTTGTAGGGAGAGCACTGCTCTGAGCCACCATTCTGTCCTCAAGCCAGGAGTAAGAGTTAGGAGTGTCTGACCTGTCTCTAAGTTTTCTTTTCCCTCTAATTTTTTTTTCAGTGCTGGGGACCAAACCTAGGTCCCCAGCTAAGCATGGAGCTACACTCCTGTCCCCTTTTTCCCCTCTGATGGTTTTTATGTGTATAAGTTGATGGGTTGATTATAGGAACAGAGTGACTCTCTCTTCATCCCCTCTCTTCACCAAGCTGGTGCAGAAAATAGCCTCAAGTCTCCATAAGATTCATGACCTCCCAGCTTGAGAAGACCCTTAGTGGCTGGGTATTTTCCCATCTTCCCCTTCCTACACTTCCAGCAGAGTAGGCAAAGTGCCCTATCAAGGGCGGCGCAGTGGGGGAGCAAAGGGCCCCAGGTAACCCACATATGGGACCATCAGATCCAGATTTGGGGGTTGTCAGAGCCAGTCCTAGGGCTCAGGAGTGTGACAAGGACTAAGGGAGGCAGCCATGGGAGGAAGCTCTCTGATCACATGTCCCTGGGCAACACCCCACTCAGGGATGTCAAGGCAGGCCTCTCCTGAAGATTCACCTCCCTAAAGATTGCCCTTTGGGGATCCATTTCGTCCCCTCCAGGGGTCCACTGCCCCCTGTATATCAGGATACAGATGCCAAGGGGTGGACAGTGTGTCCATAGGGTCTCTCACCACCTAAGGTAGCTCCTAAACTCAGTCCTTCATGGAACTCCCTCCCAAGAGAACTGGGGACACAGTAGGGATGGAAAGCCTGGTAAGAAAGGAGTGCTATTTTTCCTTCTAGTCTGTTCTCAATACTTGGAGCCACCAAATCTGTCCCTTCCCCCCCATACCATTTTCTAATTCTCAGTGGACACTAATGGGTGTCCTACAATTTCACTCCGTTCTGACACTGTGTGAAATTAGTGCAGACCCCACAGGTAAGAGCTCAGTCCCACCAGATTGTTCCCACTTCACATGGCAACCACCCAAGTCCAGTTTGTCACCTGTGCTGCTGACCAACCACCTAGATACAGGGGTTTCCTGCTACCCCTCCTCACTTTGAAGATTTGCTAGAACAACCCACAGAACTCAGGACAGCATTTTGCTTAGGAGGTTGTCAGTTTATTATGGAAGGACACAGCTCAGGAACAGCCAGGCGGAACACACGCATAAGCAAGGTAGAACATCTCCCATCAAGCCACCTTGATGACCTCCGTGTGGTCACCAAAATGCAAGCTCTCCAAGCCCCATTCTTCTGGGTTTTTATGGAGGTCTCATTACCTAGGCATGATTGATTGATTTAATAATTAATGATTAATAATGACCATTAATCACCAGTAATTAAGTCAATCTCCAGTCCCTTTCCCCTTCCTGTATGTTAGGGGGATATGGGGATGAAAATTCCAACCCTCTAATCATATGGTTGGTTCCCTTGGCAACCAGCTCCCCTCCTGAGGCTGTCCAGAAGTCACCAGCCACCAGTCATCTCATTAGAATAAAAAGACTCTCATCATTTCAGAAATTCTGAGAATTTTAAAAGCTACATGCCAGGAAAAGGTAGGCACCAAACGTACATTTCTGATATATATCACATCTGGGTTCAGAGCCCAGGCTCTGCCAACTTCTAGGCACAGGACCACACAGATGTGGAGCTTTGTCTCTCTGAGCCCTTTGCCCAGTTGTCATATTTCATCAATGATGTACATAAAGGATTCTGTGTGCTGTCAACAGCAGTAGACACACTGCAGACTGATGACAAGTGGGGACCCTCCTTTTCTTCCTCCTCTTTGCATATCCTACAGCCCTTATGGGGAGCAGGGCTGCTGGGCTCACACTGGGTATCAGAAGAGGCAGAGGTGATGACTCTCAGGTGTGCATCCCTGCTGTCTTCCACTCAGAAGTGGGATGACCATGACCCAGGCTTCTCCGCACCTTGTGAAACAGGGTATTACAAATGCCAACTCACAGGGTTAATGGACGAATGCATGTAAATACTTGATGATGACAGGCACATCAGTGCCCAGTAAACTTCAGGTAATGCTCTGGTCATCACCTCTACAATCACAGGGAGTCTGGTCTAGTGGATTATGCAAAGTGCATGTGCTCTCCCTTCTGCCAGCATCCCTGATAAGAGTAACAGTGCCTTGCAGCCTAGGTACCCTGGATCCCAGCCGCAGCAGAGAGCATAAACTTTGGCAGAGCAAAGAAAGGGTGTGGGCCTGTTGGAGGGGAAGCAGCTGCTGGCCATAGATGTGGAATCTTACCCCGGTGCTTGGCAGAGGACCATCTGGGCCACACTACTCCCAAGGAGCTCCTGGTCTAGCAATCCTGGAGAGGGACAGGCATCCTTTTGGGTTTCAGAGTGGGGGTGAAGAATCTCTAGGGAGGCTCAGGAGTTCTGAAACTACATGTTCCATGGGGTCCTTTTTTTTCTAAAATAAGAGAATAAAGTTCTATCAATCTCAATCAGCTCAGATGCCCAGAGGTAGTAAGCAAGGTTGGTAGGAGGAAGAGGTTTAAAAAGTCAGAAACAATTGTTCTAGAGAGACCTAGCACCCAGCACCCTCACTGTCTACAAGCCAGTACAGTTCAATGTCTGCCAGACAGTGGCTTAGATCTGAGCTCCCTCAATCCCATACTTATACACGGTACTTATGTTCGTCTTTTTTTCCTCCCTCTCTCTGTCCTTCCTGTCCTCCCTTTTCTCTTCTCTTCATACAACAGACTCCTGCTGATTAGACAAACGTTTTTGTTTCCCTGAATTTGTGCAAAATTTTAACTTATTCTTTCCATAAATTTTTTTTATTTTATCATTTTTACATTTACTCACATGTGTATACATTGTTTGGGCCACCTCCCCCTGCCCCTCCCCATATTTTTTGAATGAATGAATAAATGAATCAGGGAGTAAATGAATAAATGTGTCTTCAGGGCCTTGAGCTGGGGGCAAGATCACCTAGTAAGCCCATCTTTCCAATAGTAATGTTTGGTTCACAGCCCCAGGGAAGAGGAGAGACTTCTGCAAATTTCCATAGCTGTGTCAGTTGCTCTCACTAGTCCTGCCCTGGCCCTCTGCCTAACCCTGTCTCTCCTTCTCTCTCCTCACTGCGTGGCCTCTGCTCTTGCCAAGTAGCAACCTCACCCTCCTGTGTCTTTGAGGCCTCTCTTATTTTCTGGCAACTGGCTGTCCATTGGCACTTGACAAAATTCTCTCCTTTCAAAAGCCAGCATTGGACTGGGAATGTGGCTCAAGAAGTAAAAGTGCCTGCCTAACACGTATAGGCCTTGAGTTTAAATCCAAGAACTGCCAAAATAAAAATAAAAATAATAAAATGTAAGCAAATAAAAGCCCAGCATTTAAAAAATAACTTTAAGCTTTAATTTTGCTTAAATTTATTTTGAACTGATAAATGAAAACATAAAACTTATTTGGATTCATAGGGTTCTAGAAGATGTGTCAATATATGTAGATATTGTATAATGTTTAAATCAGATTAGTCATGCCTATCCCTCAAACACTTATCATTTGTTCATGGTGAGAACATTCACAGAACCTCTTGCTCATATCTAACTATAGCTTAGTACAAACCGAACAGCCTCTCCTCCTCCCTCCCCGCCCCCTCCTCCCCCAGCCTCTGGTAAATCACCATCCTACTCCCAACTTCTGTGAGATCAGTTCTTTATACTCCATGAGTAAGTTCACGTGGTACTTGTCTTTCTGTGCCTGGCTATTTCCCTTAACATAAGGTCCTCCAGTTCCATCCATGTTGTTGCAAAGGACAGCATTTTATTCTCTTTATGACTGAATAGTACTCCATTGTATATACACACCACGTTTTCTTTATCCACTCATCAGCCAATAGACATTTCGGCTGTTTCCATTTCTTGGCTAGAGTGAACAGTGCTGCAGTAAACATGGGAGCGCACAAGTCTCTTCAACAGACTGATTTCCTTCCTTTGGATATGTACCCATAGTGGGAATGCTGGATCATATGATATTTCTATTTTTTAAGGAATCTCCATACTATATTCCATAATGCCTGCACTAATTTACATTGTCACTAATGGTGAGCAAATGTTCCCTGTTCTCCACACCCTCAAGCATTTGCCATCTTTTGTCTTTTTGACAGCAGCCATTCTTCCTGGGGTGAGGTGACAGCTCACTGTGATTGTCATTTGCATTTCAGTGATCACTAGTGATTTGGAGCATTTTTCATATGCCCATTGGCAATTATAATGTCTTCTTTCAAGATCTAGCATTTTCAAGGAAGCTTTTTTCCAATCTCTACAGCTGAAAGTGCTTCTCTCCTGCCTGTAACTCTCATGCACCATTTGCTAGGGGTGACCGATTCACCCCATTCTTATTCCTTTCTCTTGCCTTACTCAGTGCAGAAGCCCTTTGAAAGTTAAAACTACATTTCACACATTTTTCCACTCTCAACATGGGGTCTAATAGAGTGCCCTACCAATAATAGAAACTTTATGTATGTTTATTAAAAGAATGCCCCATAGTCACCTTTCCTAATGAACTAAATTTTGAGCTACAGTGGCGGTGGCCATTTGATGATATTGTTTTTTGTTCTTTGTTCACTTGTTCCTTCATTTGTGTATCTAATTATCCTAATACAGTCAAGCAATGTACTAGCCATTCGATATGAAGATCAAGGAGGCACATTCTGAATGAAGAAAGAGAGACATTTCGAAAAGAATGACAGGTGGCTCTGGGATGTGCCATCACATCTCACAATAATTGTGCCTCATCATGCAAACAGAGACCAGTTTGGTTTGCAGAATAATGGGTGGCATAACATCTCAAACATAACTCAAAGGGATAAGGTTTCTCAACAGGTTTTTCTGAGCTAAACTTCTCCTGATCCTGATATTCTCAAAAGTTCTATGTAGTTAGTTTCCACCTTCACATGTGAGAAGTGGCAGAGGGTAGATTTTTGAGGGGTTTGTCCTCAGAGTCTTACCAGGGATTTCAGGGGGCTTTGGCCTGCTTCTCTATATAGCTCTTGCCAGGAGCATTTGCATGTACCTCTGGGCCAGGGATTTCCCAATCACTAGGCCTAGAAATGGTACTCAGAGTCATGGCTAGCCTCCCCAGCATCAGAGGCCCAGGCCAACACCAAAGCCTTTGCAAGTATAGAAGGCAAAGAACACATAAGTGAATGTTTGCTGGATATTACAATGGTAAAAGGTATTTGATATCAGGAGAGAGACAAAGAGACAAGAAAGCAAGCTAAGTTCATGGATGTGAGAGAAGAGCTTCCTCCACAGTTCCATTGAGCCTCATCCACAAGGCAACAGAGATGCGGAACACAGCAGAGGTGCCTCTGTGGAGAGGCTCAGCTGTCTGAAAGGGCAGGGTGTGTTTGTGATCTTGTGTTGAATGACTTGGGATATCTGAGTCTGGAAAGGCTGAATGGAAATAGGTTATGACCTTCATGCTATGCAGGAAGACTATGGGTTTTAAGTCTGACTCCTTCTAGACATTTGGCTCTGCCCTGACTAGCCTCACCCAATCACTGCCTTTTTGGTATCTTGCACTCTTTCCCCATCCGCCATTCGCTACACCACCAGGACTTCAGGTTCTCCTTTCTGCTCCACAGCTTTAGAGTTCCAGAATGTCAACTGGCAGGTGGCTGCCAACCGACATGCACATCACACAGACAAGTTCTCCAGCAAGGAGCTCATCGTGCGGAGAGGCCAATCCTTCAATATCTTAATAGTCTGTAACCGAAGACTTCAATCTGGAGAACGTCTGGACATCATAGTCTCTACAGGTATCTACTCACTCACTGCGCGCGCACACACAGACACACACACACACACACACACACATGCACACCACACCCAAGTAGTGCAGGCTGCACATCCAAAGGGGAATGGTAACCACACTGGGCTCTATGCAGCTCTGCCACTCATTCAGGGTAACCATGGGCAGGTGACTGCCATTTCTGAGCTTAACAGTTATCGTCTTCAAATCAAGAAGGATGTGGTCTGCATGGTCTCTCCAGTTACTTCCAGGACTGTAATGGTGTTTCATTGGATGAAGTCCCCCAGGAGCCTCTGCGATTGTATTGGAACCTGCCCTGTCCTCATGTTCTGACCAGCATTCTGGTTTCCTTCATCCTCTTTTTTGACAGGGCCTTACCCCTCAGAGTCAGCCAGGACAAAGGCTACGTTTCCAGTCTCTAGTGAGACAAGTAGAGGTGGCTGGAATGCAGTGCTCAGTGCCAATAATGACAATGTGTTGACCATCGCCATCGTCAGTCCTGTCAATGCACCCATAGGATGGTACACCATGGACATTCAGATCTCCTCCAATGGCAGTGCCTCCTCTGCGAAACTTGGGAAGTTCATACTGCTCTTTAACCCCTGGTTGCAAAGTAAGTCTCTAAGCCCATGCTCCCAGCCCTCATCTAAGCAAGGAGCAAAGAAAAGAGATGGGGGGAGGGAGCTCTTCACCAGCTCAGGTTTGACTAGGAACAGTTTTTGGGCTGTGGAAAGAGAGAAGTTAGAGATCAAAACCTCTGCCACTTAACCAGCTGATCCTCAAAAATCTTCCCTATCAAGTGGACATTTGCTATTTCCTCTGGGATTTCTTATGGGGCTCACGTGAGTTCTTACCCAGCACAACTGCATAGCACCTTGTCAGTTATAAGTGACAATGACTGCAGTACAAGTCTACTGCATGTCAATGGCTTCCTGCCTAAAGGAACAAATGTTGATCAGCCTTGGGTCTCATTTTTAGACCTTCGGATCAGCCCAGCTTCTTTTTCTATAGCTCCCACAATGACAGCAGCAAGTATTACAGATCAAGACTTCATTCCTTGGGGGAGGTTGGGGGACAGACCAAAAGTTGCGCTTGCTCCAACTCCCACACCAGTCCTCAGGAGTTGGAAGACTGACCTCTTTGGTCCTGTGTGGGATTCTAGTCCCTGATATCTGCTTTTTGTGTCAAACAGCGGATGATGTCTTTATGAGTAACCAGGCTGAGAGACAAGAGTATGTTGAGGAAGATTCTGGAATCATCTACGTGGGCAGCACAAATCGAATTAGCATGGTTGGCTGGAACTTTGGACAGGTAAAAGGGCCATAGGAGGCCAAGAGTAATGCTCCTGTTACACAAGAAGTTCGATGGCTTGCCCCACAGATCATCCTCACATCTGTCCATCCATTCATTCATTTATTCATTCAGAAAACACATTGACCACCTACTGTGTGCCAGACCCCAAGTTACACAGTAAGTCTGCAGGAGATGGACAAGATCTCCTGCTTTGAGGGGGGGTCACAATCTAGTGGGCAAGACAGATACATACAGCTTAATCAATGCAATGAAGTATTACAGTAACCAGGGTACACAAATAAGAGGAGAGACCCTCAAGATTGTAGATAAAATGCCCTTGCTGTAAGCACTTGACCTTTCAAAGCCACAGCCTCTTTGTCCTACATCACCATCGGAATTCAGAGAGTTCCCAGGTTTGCTCAGCTTAGAAAATGTTCAGGGATGCCTCTCCATCTTTTTTTTTTCCCCAGAAGATAAGTAAACGCATTAGAATGAAGTCCAGGATACCTGGGATATCCAGGAGTGGACAGGCAGGTGAATGCTCTGCCTATCCCAAGTCCCCATTCTGTAGTCAAACAGAGCAAGTTGGTTCTTTCTTTTCTATGTTGGGTTTATGTGTCAAATATCATTAGAAAAAAGAAAGGGAAGAGGGAGGGTAAAGACATAGAGTACACTTAGGGCTATTTTTGGTGGTGCGACTTGAGAAAGCCTCTTAGGAAGTTGCTTTTGATCTAGAACCTAGAAGGAGGCAAGGGAGTCTGCCAGAAATCTTGGGGAAGAGCATTCTGGGTAGGAGGAAAAGCAAATGCAAAGACCTAAGGCACAAGGAGCTAGTGTGAAAAATTATTACTTACCATAAGTCATTTTGTGAAAATGGCTTCAGATCTATCTTCTAGAGGCATTTTATCTATATAACTAGTTTCCCAGGAGCATGCTTAAGATCACAGCCAGAACTAGAAGGAAACTGAGATGATCTTGACCTGGTCCCTCATTCTACAGATAGGGAAATCAAGGCCAGACAGCCTAAGCAACTTTCTCCTGAGTCTGTGGCAGCCAGGGGTAGATGGCTCCATGCTCCCTTCTGCTCACACTAGGGGAGTGGCAGTCTACAGGGTGTATGGGCAGTGACAGCTCCAGGCAAAAGACTGGGCACAGTGGCTATGTCTCAGCAGTTCTCAGTCCTAGAGGCCACCAAGTGAAAGGACTTGGGGAGGTCCTGTGGGTCTCACCACTGTGGCCCCTGTTCCCTTAATTACCTGACATTACCTGTCATTTCTTTCATCGTAACATTCAATCCCATTCTGAACAGTTTGAAGAAGACATTCTGAACATCAGCCTCTCCATCTTGGATAAGAGTCTCAATTTCCGCCGTGACCCTGCTACTGATGTGGCCAACAGAAACGACCCCAAATATGTTGGCCGGGTGCTGAGTGCCATGGTGAGTAACAGCAAAAGGGTGGTGAGCACCAGCTCTGGGTTAGGCATGCACTTAGGTCATCCTGTGCAGTCGTTGGCTATGACCATCCCAGTTTCACCAACATAGATCATGAGAATTTTCAAGGGCTTCCCTGAGATACATGGTGGAACAGTGGCAGGCAGAGGCAGAATTGGACCCGGGTCTGGCTGGCTCCAAAGCGCTTTCTCCTGCATGGGGAAGCCTGAGTCAGATGAGATAGGAACTTGCCCTTTGGGTGTCTGCCAGGGACAGGATGGGAGGAGGATGCAAAGCTAAGCCTCTGCTCCCTCAGGGGGGCCTCGTGGGAAGAGAGGTGCATCTCCTAGGGAGCCTGAAGCATTAGCCTCCTTTGCTGTAGTGCAGCTGCTCCACTGCATGGAAAGTCCCAAGAGAAAAGCAGATGCATCACTCGTTATCTAGATGGGGAAAGAAGCTCCAAGAGCTAATGCAACTGATTCACAGTAAACAGCCTGTTTATTGTGCAAACCACAGCAAAACCTCATGGTACCAACTCAGAGCCTCTGTCCATTCACCTGGACCTCCACACACAAGACCTCCTGTCCCACCACAGCGCGCACACGCACGCTAGATTCCATAAGGAATCTATGGTTCTGCACTTGATGTATAAAGAATGCCTCCATCAAAAAGTGACTGAAGGGGCTAGCCGAGCAGCTCAATCAGTAAGAGTGCCTGCCTAACAAGCATTAGGCCCTGAGTTCTAACCCCAGTGCTGCCAAAACAAAACAAAACAAAAAGTAACCAAAGGATCAGCCTGCTCAAAGTTACAAGTTAAAAAGCTAAAAGTCAAAGTGAGTTCCTACATTTTAATTCTTTTTTTTTTCATTTTTCTTTTATTATTCATATGTGCATACAAGGATTGGTTCATTTCTCCCCACTGCCCCCACCCCCTCCTTTACCACCCACTCCGCCCCCTCCCTCTCCCCCCCCAATACCCAGCAGAAACTATTTTGCCCTTATTTCTAATCTTGTTGCCTACATTTTAATTCTTGAACTAAACAGTTACCCAGAAGTATAGCTTCTTTTAATTTTGGTTCATGATTCAAGCATATCTTGGGTCTTTTAACTTTTTCTTTTTTCTGATGCTACAGATTGAACCCAGGGCTTCACACATGTTAGACAAGTGCTCTACCACTTGAGTTATGCCCCCAATCCTTTGGCTTTTGTTTTGTTTTGGAGATAAGAGTCTCACTATCCTTGCCGAGACTGACCTTGAACTAATGATCCTCCCGCCTCTGCCTCCCAAGTTGCTGAGATTACAGCTATGTACCACCATGCCTGAACTTCGGGTTTTGTTTTTTTTAACTTTTAACATGGGTAATTTCCAAGTGAACAATCTAGTTACTTGATGAGAAATGTGAACAACCTTTTGACTGCAGGTGAATACGTGAGGTTCATCTGGGGGGCTTCTTAGGCAAGTTGAGCCTGAAACCCCACCTTGTAGGACGTGATGGAGCAGCCTCAGAGAACTTAGGGGACCTGTGATCAGTGAGGACTAGAAGAGCTCAGAAAAGGGACAGAGAGGAAGGCCTGGAAGAGAGAGCATTAAAGTGAGGCAGAGGTCAAATAAATGTGGAGCTCAGGGCCACTTGGGAAACTGAGCTTCCACTACCCCCTACCCCCGGCCCAGCCCCCCAGTGGGTGAGGCCAGCCGACTGCTGCTGACTCACTCAGCCTGGGGCCAACCCACTCCATCTTGGAGCCTCTGCTGCACCTCTCTGATGCTCTCTCCAGACCTCCCTGCTGGGCTGGGCCAGGAGCTAATTAGGGCCTGTGCAGGGCTTTGAAATGCTCAGCTTTCAGCCAGAGATGACTCTGCTGATTACTGCTTTGGTGGCTGGAGCATCTGTGACTCAGGAGATGGGGAGGGGTTGCACAGCTTCCATCTCAGATGAGGCCCCAACTTGCTTGATTCTGAAATGACAGCTCACGTCCTCCCAGAATGGGCACAGAACTCACCACCAAGCTAAGAGTCCAAGGAAGGCTGGGCCCAGCCTTTCCTGGGCCAGGATCCTTCTGTGTCCAGACTGTCCACTGTCCTAGGACTCACCATTATTAGATGCTCCAAAGAGACAGAGTGGAATTCACAGACAGGTCCAAGCCTCTCCTTATACAGTTGGGGTGGATGACAAAGTTTCATAGACGGAGAACTTGACTGATAGAAGGCACCTGAAAGTACATTTGGCTTTCACTTTCCCTGTAACACAAGGTGAAGACATAAGGCCCAGAGAGGATAATTAACTTGCTCATGATCACCAAGTGACAAGGTGGCCCTTATAACCTGGGTTTCTCCTTTCTTGTTTAACTTTTTTTGTGTGCTGCTCAATGATCTTAGAGCCTCACACATGATAGACAAGCGCTCTACTATTGAGCTATATTCACAGCTCTCTCTTAATTATTAAGGAAAAGTTTAGAACTACACTTCTTTTTTAGAAAAGAAGTGTAAGTTCCTATGAACCCATCATCACCTTCAGCAATTGCCCACTCAAGACTGGTCTCATTTCACGTCTGACCCCTCCTCCAAGGTTATTTGATAAATCTCAGATTTTACACACTTTGACATCATTTCACCCATACATATTTCCACATGTGTCTCTAAAACAGTAGAGCTCAGCTCTCCTGAGTCCCAATTCTGTGTTCTCTCCATGCTGCATCATGGTTGTGATCCTTATGCAAGAACTATCCCTTAAGTTGAATGAATGAAAAGCAATAGTCCACCTTTATTCTTTCCAAGAAGAAGTTAGCTACTAAAGTTCCAAAGTGATCTTTTTAGAAGACCAGTATACCAAAAAAAAATTTCAAACCATGCAGACAGACATCAAACAGTTTCAAACAAACATCAGTGCAGACAGACATCAGTGGTAACCCCCCAGTTCTTTCTTGCAAGAAGTCCTCTGCCAGCTGGACCTCCGACTCTGCCTTGCCACTGACAAGCTGTGGTATCTCTTTATTCCATGTCAGTCTGCAGTACAGGATTGATGTATGGATCAAGGCCAATCAAACATGGCCCATTAGGCAAAGCACCTCTAAACTCATAAACCACTCAATACACCTAAGGGATTGTCATTACAACTGTCATCACAGACAGTTCACTCAAGGGTCCGTGATTTCCTCTCTCATCACCCTACCTTGTCCTCTAAATTCTGCAAGTCACTCTTATAGCAAAAGCACGGTACTGACTTATTTTGGGGTGGGGGGGTGTTTTCTGCCCAGATCAATAGCAATGATGACAACGGTGTGCTTGCTGGGAATTGGAGCGGCAGTTACACAGGTGGCCGCGACCCAAGGAACTGGAATGGCAGTGTGGAAATCCTCAAGGAGTGGAAAAAAAGTGGCTTCAGGCCAGTCCGATATGGGCAGTGCTGGGTCTTTGCTGGGGCCCTCAACACAGGTACCTTGGGTGTGAGGTACCTTTGCTGGGTTGGTGGGCAGTAATGGGGTATGCCGGGGCATTGCCCCTGCCACAGTCCGAGTCCTCACACTGATCTTGACTTGCAGTGCTGCGGTCCTTGGGAATTCCCTCTCGGGTGATCACTAACTTCAACTCAGCTCATGACACAGATAGAAACCTCAGTGTGGATGTGTACTATGACGCCATGGGAAACCCTCTGGACAAAGGCAGTGATAGCATATGGTAAGTGCCTAACCCTTTCCCTGGACTCTGAATGCCAAGTTTGAGCAGTCTTTTGTTCTCACCTTCTCCTGGGACCCAGCTCCACCCTGGAGTTGGGAGGGAAGTAACAAGCCAGCCAGCACATGACTTAGAATGGAAATCCTGACCTCGCTAATTATATATGGAGCAAAACACTTGTTCTCCGTGCTCTGAAAAATCTGAGGTCTGTTCTATCTTGCTGCCCTCAGAAGGGTCTGATAACCAGTGAAGGACAGGATCATGGGTTTATCTACCCTGGGTTTATAGGATCCATTACACCTGATGATAAAAGTTGAAGCCATTGATTTTCCAGTAAGAAATGTAAATTTATCTCATTTCAGGCAACCCATATGACATAAGGGTATAAGATAAGCAACACATAATCTCCTAACATATACATATACATATGTTTATGTTCCTTGATTGACAGAATGAAAAGTTATATTTATTCTGAATTCCAGATGAAAAAATATTTTTATTGGGCATTATATATTGCTAACCATAAGTATGAGATGAGCACATGTATCTATATGTACACACATGTAGACATAATTTATAATAGATGCAAAGTAGAATTAAGTTATATAAAACTTACAGACCTACAACTACATAGACAGTGTGGATGTGGATAGATATATATATATATATATATATATATATATATTCAAAAATTTTATTATTACAACTATTTAAGGTAATACTATATGCTAGGTTATAACCAGATGCAGTTGAAAATGTCTATATCTATATTTGCACATAGGTTTCTACATGTCTATCTCTACAACCTACCACATACACATATTACTAACCCATTGTTATATCCATCTCAAAGAATGCACACATACATAATTTATCAGAAGCATATATGTGGCTATGTGATCTTATAGCAAATGACATCTTATTTTCAAATGTCCAATCTTGAGATAGTCTATGTAAAATAATCTTTATTATATTTATTATTCCCAGAATAAGAAGGCCCAACTTTTCTAAAATGTGCTTAGTGTAACTAACAGAATAAAGTAAAAGAAAAATAAAAATTAATGGTACAATTAATCTACACTAATAAAAAAAAGAGAAAAATGAGAAAAATTAATGGAAAAAGCTGTTAACACAAATAAACAACTCCATTGCCCTCCTCCCCCGCAGGAAAGAGAGTTTACGTAATTCACCTAATCTCATGGATCACAGAGTTGCACAGGGGAGACAAAGCTTATTTTAGGGTTTTCTTTCCCACTCTGCATAAACCCAGCTTTCTTTCTAATGACATCGCTACTGGTGACAAAATTTTATGCTCCAGCGTCCCACTAATGAGTGTCTTTTCTTCTCCCTGGCTTTTCCTTTTGTTGTTATATCCAATATTCCATTGCAATCATTTGGGACAATGTTATTCCTGGCCTTGGTTTTCTCCTAAAAAGCTGCTGTTGCAGGCATGCTCAGACAGAGACTGAGAGGGCACCAAAGCTTTTAGAAAGCAAGTTTATTAAGCAAACCAGTAGCAACTCAGCTGTCCAAAGGCTGAACCCTGAGAACAAAGGGGGCTTTCCCTATATGCCATTTAGAGCTGGTTACAGAAATGGTGTGGGGGAATACAGCCTGTCCCATACATAATCACATGTTATTTCATTGGCCACTTTAACCTCTGGGGCAGAGTGACCCTTCTCTGGTCTCCAGGTTACATTTCCCAACTCCAGTGTTTCTTTGTTTCACTGTAACACTCATTATCTCCCTTCCTGCCACACTGCTGATTGGTGGACCAAGATTATTGATCTTGTAGGGATGTTCCCTTTGGTTTAACACTTCTGTGATGATCCTACATGCTAAGAACTACAGGGAGACCAGAAGGCTTCAGACTCATTCCCTCTAATGAAGGCCTTTATGGTCCTGGTAGGGAGCAGTAATAGAGGCTACTTAGCAACACAACACAGTGTGTGATATGCCAGGTAAGTGACTAAGACTAAGCAGTGTGGGAGCCTGGGAAGGGAATACAGAAAGGAGGTATCCATGAAACGTGGGGGCAGGGCTTTAAAGTTGAGTCTGGAATTACAGTCCAGGTGTCTTGGTTACTGGCTCATGCTACCACTCCATATCAGCTTAATAATTCATCCCAAACATAATCATATTTGAGGCAAGTAGGCACCAAGGGAGACATACCTGGGCAGGTTCCACTGTCATTTCTGTTGGCCTCATGGAAGGAGGCCAAACCTAGAACCTCTGATTGTTCCTGTGGGTCCTGCCACCCTTGCTCTCCCTCTCTTTTCTGATTCCTTCTCAGAAAACAATGGAGCTAATAGCTGCTCCCCATCCATTCCCTGCCAGCTGTGGCTGGGGAGCCAGCCCTGGATGATGAGGACAGGGAGTCCTGAGCCCTGGTTCCAGCCCTACTAATTTCTGTGGGACTTGTGTAAGTCACCTCATCCTTCTGGTCCCAAGTTGTTCCACTGGTGAAACCTAATGGCTGGCCTAGGACGCAATAATCATTTAAGTCTCTTACCAACTTGGCTACTTTTATTCTCTTCAGTTCCATCCCACCTCACTCATTGTATGAGAGGTGCTCCCCCGCCAAAGGAACCATTCCTCTTCTACATTAAATCCACACAGGGAGAGCTGAACCAAGAGTCACTTTCTTCCCAGAGTGAAATTACTAACCTGTTGTAAGGACAGTCTGGGTTTGGATAGAAAACCTTCAGTATGAATTTTTGTCTGTTATAAATGCTGGAAGCTTTAGAATCTTATCGAAATTTGCCAAAAGTAATAGAAGGTGAGGGTCAAGCAAGGTTTTGCATCAGAAAATGCTTAGCAATAATAACAGCAGCAATGAATAATTTGCTGAGCCATTGCTGTGTGCCAGGCAATATTCTAAGTTCTTACTTTTCTTTTTTTTGCGGCACTGGTGTTTGAACTCAGGGCCTCACACTTGCTAGGCAGGCACTCTTACTTCTTGAGCCACTCCCTCAGCCCTTTTTTGTGATGGGTATTTTTTAAATAGGGTCTCACAAACTGTCTGGACTGACTTCAAACCACAATCTTCCTGATCTCGGCCTCCTGAAGTAGCTAGGATTAAAGGTGTGAGCCACCAACGCCCGACTTCTTACATGTATTCTTAACGAACGATGAGGTAGGCACAATTGTTATCATCCCCATCTTACAGATGCGGGAACTGAGACACAGACAGATTAAATAATTTGCCCAAAGGCACATGACTAGCAGATGGTGGAGGCAGGATTCGAACTCAGGCAGGTTGTAAACTATAGAGCATCAGAAAGATGCTGGAGAACATTGTTATTATTCCTGTCTGAGATTTGAAAAATCTGACAGCTCTTAACTAGAGAGTGCCCAGGAAGTTGGCTAAATGCCAACCAACCAGGGTTCTGGTCAGACTGGGTGCTGTCCAACCAATTTTGGTGGAGAAGCTGGGCTCTTTGGTTTACCGTAAGCAGTAAATGTCACTTCTTTGTAAGACTAACGTGTCTCAGGGGCTCCACAAAGAAAAATTACTTTCCCAAAGTCACGTGGTGAATTAGTGACCAAGCTAGGGGTAGAACACAAGTGTGCTTAAATAGAACTCTACCAACCCTAAGGACATTAGGACTGGCAGGGACTTTAGAGAGGAGGCTGCTCATTTTATGATGAGGAAACAAAGACCCAGAGAGAAGTACATCCAGCCCTCTGTATCTGTGGGTTCCACGTCCACATGTTCAACCACCCACAGATGGAAAACATAGGTAGGCTTACCATGCTTCTTCTGTCTGAACATCTGCATACTTTCTTTTCTTGTCATTATTCCCAAAACAATACAATATGACAACTATTTGTATGCCATTTGCACTATATTAGGCATATAAGTCATCTTGGGATGATTTAAATATGCAAAGGTGTGTGTTTGTATATCAAACACTACATCATTTTATTTAAGGGACTTGTGCACTGCAGATTTGGAATCCGAAGGGGTCCTGGCATGGATTCCCTGTGAATACTGAGGGAGAACTGTAACTTCTTGTCTTACGATTGCAGCTAGAGACATTTAGGTTCTGTAAGTATAAGACATTACACAGGTTCCTTAATTTGTTTTTGTACTTAATTTCCCACCTGTAAAATGAAGGGCTAAGTCAGGAACCCTCTGGGACTTCTTCCAGGTCTTTCTTTTGATGATATTCACAGCATCCTGTGGAGTACACTTTTTCTAAGCCATTCCTCTTATGCCACTGTTTTGGCTGAAGAGGTTGTGGGCTCTGGAGCCTCCCTTTCTTCAGAGCAGGAGCTTGGGGGAACTTACTTGAGATACTTCACCAATCCAGTTTCCTCCTTGACTGCTATGAAGGTGGTCTCGGGAGCCTTCTCTCTCACTGAGTAGCAACCAAACTATTCAGAACAGTTTGGTCAAATTGTCTTGATGTTTCTGCCCTGTTTTCTTAATTCATTTAACTTTGTCTTCCAACTTCTACCATCACAGACCTGACTCTACTTGTAATCTCTTTGCAGAGTTCTGGGGAAGGAGTCAGGTGGGGGTTTCCCAGCTCTGTCAGGGAGGAAGAGCTGTAGACACCCACACCTGGGCTGAGCCTGTGGCTCCTAATGCAAACTTTCCACACACAGCTCTGTCTCTGAATACCTGCCCCATTAACCCTTAACTACTCACACTCACAGTGGGGACACCAAGCCGCGAGAGTACCTGGACACTGGGCGCTGAGAGGAGTCAAGGGCAGGAACCATGCTAGAGGAGAATACAGCTGCAGGGGATGACTGGCGATCATGAAGCAGAAGTGATGTTATTGAATGATGTGCAAGAGTCAGAGACAGCACAGAGGTCTGGGAGGCACTCAGCATATCAGGAAAGATGTCTTGGCACAGGCAGTGTCTGAACTGTGTTTAGAGTTTACCTGCAGAAGGTGTTGGAAGTGGGGTCTCCTCCTAAGCAGGGTGTCCTAACCCCAGGAATTCAAAGGTGAGCAGAGCTCAGTTGCTGTCTCTAGACTAGTGGTTTAGAAACTCCCAGGGTCACATTGAATCAATGTGAGTGGTGGACATCAGAGAAGCAGGGGTCTGGGACTATTAATAAATGCTTCATATAGGTCTGATGCCAACAGTCTGTCCTCTTCCTGAGCTCCTGTCCTGAGTCCCTCAAGACAGAAACAGAGCCTAAGCCTGGTAGGGGGAGAGAATATGGTGGCAACCAGAAACTCAGAATTGCTATGATGGAGCCCATCCCCCATATGTGTGACCCAAACAGCCTCTTCTACATGAGGGAAGAACCAAGATGTGTCTGTTATCTTCTCTGTCTTAAATTCCCATCTTGCAAATAAGTATTAAAACACAGCTAGTATCCTTACCAACTTTTAAAAACCAACCCACCCTTCTCGTAGGGTTCATCTGCCACGAACCAAGTGAATGTGAGGCTTGGTTTTCTCACTCTTTCATCCTTGCCTTGTCCCTTTCATCCACCCAAGGTCATTGTCCCATGCTTCCTCTGCCTTCTCTTTAGTGAATTCTAACCCATCTTAAAGGCTTATCCAAAAAGACATTTTTGGGGTCTTCCTGGAGATAATTTTTATTGTGACTTTTCACAATTACAATAATTTTCAAAATGGATAAAGAAGTAAAACTCATCTCTGATCCTATTATTCACATATTTTTGACATTTGATAATTTTCTACACAATTGTTATTAGTTGTTGTGGTTATAGAATTGGGATTATACATTTTGCAAGGTTTGGACATAGAATAGACATCCTACTCTTGTAAATCTGAAAACCAACTACTATATAACTTTTAGTTATAGATTTTTGACTAAATATCATAAGCATTTCCTCTATGTCATTAAATAATCTTCAAAAAATAAGATTATTTTCAATGAAACATTGTGTTTGAGCTATTGTCTCTTTCCTTACTAATAGTTATGGCACTTTTTTCCTTTTTATCCATTCTGTCTGGATTTACTTACTGGGAGACCTTGGACATCACTTAATTTCTCTGTGTCTCAGTTTACAGAATTGTCAAATGGGCATAGTAATTATTTATATTTTGCAGGTTGTTAAGGATTAAATATTTCATATAGGGGCTTGGAGTATAGCTCATTGGTAGAGAGCTTTCCTAGCATGAACAAGATCTTGGATTCAGTCCCCAGCACCAAAGCAAAAACAAAAAACAAAAAACCTAAGGCAGTTAGAACACTCAATTTTCTATGTTAACTCTTGCTATATTAGCCATTATCAATTATATATGCATGTATATGTATATACATAATTTTAAGTCTTCATTTATTTTCTAATTGTAGAAGTAATGAGTAATTCTCATTATAAAGATGAAAACATGAGGAGGGTGTGGCTCAAGTGGTAAAGCCATGCCCTGAGTTCAAACCCCATACCACCACCAAAAAAAAGAAAGAAAAACATTACAGAAATAAATAATGTAAAACTTATTTCATACACACCACATACATAATATACACACCAAACTGTTGATCCTGACTAAGACGATAGAATTATTGAAGACTAACTTTCTCCTATTTTTTTCAGTACCAAGGACTGATCCCAGGGCCTCACACTTGCTAGACCAGCACTCCACCACTGAGCTAAACCCCAAATCTCTCTTTAATTTTTTTAATTGAAAGGATTTATCATGTGTAGATACGTATGTATGTGTGTCTGTGTGTGTTGTATAGACACACACACACACTATTTTGTAACTTGATATTTTAAACTAGTAATTAGTTTTCCATTTTCATTTTATTTTAGAAACTCTGATTGCCTGTTTCTTTCTTTCTGTTTGCTTTTTGTTTTTGTGGGGTGTTTATTTTTGAGACAGGGTAGCCCAGATTGGCCTGGAACATATAATCATCCTTGCCAGCCTCCCCAGTGCTGGGCTTACACCACCACACTCAGCTGTAACTTGATTTTCTTACTTCATAATGTATTTTAAGTATTTCTCCATGTAAGATTTTTGCAATACCCTACATTGAAAAAACTCCAACACAAAAAAGGGCTGATGGAATGGCTCAAGTGGTAGAGCACCTGCCTAGTAAGAGTGAGGTCCTGAATTCAAACTCCAGTACCGAAAAAAAAGATTTTGCTTGTTATTCTTAACAACCACCGAATTACAATTTGACTGTTCCCTTACGGATGTACTTTTCCAGCTTTTACAACAATGCTTCAGTAAACATCTTCACATGTATATGTATGTGCACTCATCTAAGTTTTTCAATAGAAGAAATTCCTAGAAGTGGAGATACTGGCTAAGCGAGTGTGTGAATTTTTCAAAGATTTTTATACTCATTGCCAAATTGCCCTCCACAAAGATCAGACCAATTTAAACTCCCACTGATGGTGCTCAGCCATGGCTGACATCCTCTGCTTTCATCTCTGTCATCTAATAAGTATAATCTATGTTCTTTGTCATTTTAATTTTCTTTTAAAAGTAATGAGGTTAAAACTATTGTCATATATTCAGCAATTATTTACATTTCTTGTGAACACTGCCTGCTCATTGCCCTTTATTGGTGTGTTTTTCTTATGTGTCTTGTTTTTATTAATTTTTAAGTTCTTTATAATACTGAAATAATAAATCTCTAACATATATGTCACACCTATCCTCATTATTGATTTTTTTCTTTTTTCTCTTTCATTTTTAGATTTTTAGATTTTCTGCTCATCCTTCTTTAATGTATTCATTCTTTCCTCTATCATCTCTAGTCTACTAAGTCTATCCATTGAACTACTTAATTTCAGATATTGGAGTTTTTGCAGCTAAAGTTTTCCATTTAGTTCGTTTTAAGTATTTTCTATTTCTTTGCCAGGAGTTCCTCTCTTTTTGTTCATTTATGAGCACAGTTCCCTTCATTTCCTTGAGCATAGGTATAATCACTGCTTTAGAGTCCTTGTCTGACAATTCAAACAGCTCCATTATTTAGGGTTCATGTCTGTTGATCATCACACTTTTCTAGCTCTTTGCATGTTGAGTAATTTCGGATGGCACCCGGACTATATTAGATATGTCCCTATTCTTGGATATGCCACTTTGGTGACATCATCTCCAATCTCAGTTTAGTCATTTCATCTTTTGCAGGGCTACTTGTAGTCAGTCCCATACATGCCTGGTTCAGGGGTCACACAGAGTTTTGGGCAGAGTTTATACACAAGTTCAGGATTCCTTTTCCCTGGCTCTTTCTTTTCAGAATATCCCCTCATTCTCTCCAGTACCCTTGTGGACACAGGTTGACCCAGGCTCTATGTCCTGGCTCCTCAGCTCAGGATGACCTGGGCTCTCTGTCTGCATTTTTTCTGCCTCATACTTCCCCCCGACTGTGGCCTGACCTTGCAGCAAAATCACAAAACATACAACTCACTCCATGCTGGAGGCTTCCTCCAAGTTTTTCTCCAAATCTTCCTGCTTTGTTCACTCTTTTCTACTTCTTTTCTCAGAGTTCATTGCTACATGCATAAGGGTCCATCTGCTAGGACTTCAACCCTTCCCTTTTCCTACAGGGTGTTTGTTTGTTGGTTATTGGTACAGTCCGTGGTACTGTGGTTTCAGTGGGAATGGAGAGAAGAAGAGGATAGAATTAGGGATGAAATGAATACACTTTGTCCAATTGTCTGTGCCCGGGGACAGAGGTTTTCAGACGGGGACATAAAGAACACTTCAGGACTGTTCTACATCATTCCCCAGCCAAGAGATTATGTGGCTCTTAGCCAGACCTGTCACTCCTGCTACCATCCCATTCCTTCTTAGCCCACACCAAATAGAGAAATATCCCCAATAGGACCCAGAGAGAAAGCCATGTGGGTCTGCCTGCTGGGCAGCTGGTCCTAACCTTGACTCGTTCTTCTCCTCAGAAAGGCAGTAGCCCATGGTGGCAAAGCTTTGGCTTTGCAGGTAGACTTGCCTGGGCCTAGTCTTTGCCTCTGCCATCGTTAGCTGCATAATGTCTCTGAGCCTGAGTCCTGACAGGATTTTAGTGACAGGATGCTCACCAAGGCTTAGCACTAGCTGGTCCAGGCTTAACTCACCCGATGAGGATCAGGCACTGATCTGCTGGCCAGCAATGCGGTGTTGAGCTACTCACCTGCCGCATGGCCTTCTTTCTGCAGGAATTTCCACGTCTGGAATGAAGGCTGGTTTGTGCGCACTGACCTGGGCCCCTCGTACAATGGATGGCAGGTTCTGGATGCTACCCCACAGGAGAGGAGCCAAGGTAACCCTCTACCAGTCCTGCTCTGGCTTGACTCCCCACCGTGAGCTCTTGGTTATTTATAGCAGAACAATGGCACAAGGAAGTAACCAAAGTCCTCTCCACCTCTGCAATGCATGATGGGATTAAAACAAAAAAAATGTTTGAAAAATACATTTCACCTCCTTGTTTTGTTCAGCTGGACTGCTATTTAAATGGGTGCCTTCCCTGCACCCACTTTGGCTGCTGCTACTACCGCAGAGGCCCTGACATTTCCAGGTGACCAGAGCCTTTCCTGGCCAATGATGATTTTCTAGCACTATCTCTAGCAGCCATCCCTTCCCGCACAGGAATCTTGTGGCTGCCCATGGCCCTAGGGATTTAGTCCACATTCCCCGGCCTGCACAGGCCTCCAGGATTATGGTGTGCTGGTGTTTCCTCTGTTTCTGTGTGCCCTCCGCTGAGCTGAGCTTCCCTCCAGGCAGGCCTCGCCCCTGCCCCAGGCCTGTGCCACCTCTGCCTTTCCTCCCAACTCTCCCATCAGGACTGGGGTGCCAAGCTTTCTGGGAGTTTTTATTCTTCCTCCTATGACCTTTAGAGTAGCATGTCTTGCTGGTGGAGTGGTTCAGGTGGTAGAGCACCTGCCTTACAAGTGTAAGGCCCTGAGTTCAAACCCCAGTGCCACCAAAAAAAAAATTCTAGAGTAGTATGCCTTGACTGCTACCTTCATTGTGAGTTGTTTCTTTCAAAACTAAAAAGATTTGTAAGGTAATCTGAGCACACAGTTTTTAAAAGTCAAGCAGTTCTAAAAGGACTTGTTATGAAAATTAAGTCTTACCCCATCCCCACTCCCACAACTCCTAGCGCCTCTATACCAGAAGCAAGGCATGTTACTAGACTTAAGAGTGGGGTGGCCTTCCTGATATTTTCTAGCATACTGTTTCCTACAGTTTTCATTGCAGCCCAGAAGTGGTATAAAATCAAGTTAATGGGTTGTGACCATCGTTTTAAGAAATGAAAATGAAATGGAATGGAAAGGAGAATAAACTATCAGGGTGCATTGGACCTAATACGACTAAGAATTGAGCCAGGAGAGCAGTTAGGAACTGGAGGCAAGAGGGTCAGGTATCCAGCTGGGCAAAGTTAGTGAGACTCTATCTCAAAAATAGAGTACAAATAAAAGGACTTGGGAAGTGGCTCGAGTGGTAGAGCACCTGCCTAATAAGCACAGGCCTTTACCTACCCCACCCCCCAAAAAATCTACATATTTTCCTATAAAATTTTTGCTTCAGCATCACATGTAGGTCAGGATGTCAAATGTATTTCTTTCTAGAAATCAAGGTAAAAACAAGTCAGTTACTCTTTGAAACATATGAAAACTTGTGCCTATATCTATTCACTTATTTGCTTATTACACCTTGCTTTCTCTCAGCAGGACACTTTCTGAGTGAAACTCTATCAACTAACTATCTGTCTATCTCTATCTTTACATCTACATCTGTCCCTCTGTCCATCTATCACCTAAGTTACCTAGCTGAGTGCTGCAGGATTGAGGTGAAGGTCAGGGTGGTTTGCTTAGAGGAACAAGGCAATAACCTTCTGGAGTAGAGCGATTTGCAGAGGTAGAAAGAGACAGCTGTCTGAGTAGCAGACAGCAAGACTTTCCTCTTTGGGAAACAGAGCAACAGCAGTGGGCAGCTCAGATTAGGCACCCACGGTTTGCACTACTGAGCCAGTCTAGAGGTGGAGTGGGGCCAGGTGCTGTTACAGAATGACAGCAATGGGAGGGTGTCTGCTGAATGCCAGATGAGTCCAGGCTAAAGCAATTTAGCCAAGTAAAAGTAGGGGGGTTGGATGATGGAGAGGCCCCCAGAGAAACAGGCCCCAGGTGGGCTGTTATGGATGGGCCTAACCTTGATCTACCTGCATCCATCCTCTGCATCCCGGCCACCAGGGGTGTTCCAGTGCGGCCCTGCTTCCGTTAACGCAGTCCGAGAGGGGGATGTGGACAAGAATTACGATATGATCTTCATCTTCTCGGAGGTCAATGCCGACCGCATCACCTGGCTCTATGATACCAGGAATGGTACCCAGAAGCAAAATTCCTTGGACACTAGCTCCATTGGCAAATACATCAGCACCAAGGCAGTAGGCAGCAACTCTCGCATGGATGTCACAGACAAGTACAAGTATCCAGAAGGTAAGGAGGGGTGCCAACAGGGTGGCGCCACACAGGGTTCGGTGATGGCTGGACAGCTTTGAGGGTGGAGAGACAAGGCTTCATCCCACACCTTACATCCTCAATTAGTTCTGCCCAAGTGGTAGGATGGTTACCTGGCATCAGACACTCAATTGTCCTGACTGCTTTCAGTGGGACAGAAGCATCCAGGGCAGCTGCATGCCAGGGGTGGTTGGCGGCAAGGCACAGACAGTTATCAGTCCAGCTCATCTCCAGCTGTGTTCCTTTCTCAGTTGCATAACTTGGTGACAGCCCAGTGATTGAACATCATAGGGAGAGACATGGCCCCCATGGGAGAGGTCCCCAAGGGCTTTGGGAGAGATTGCTCCATCAGTCTGCTCCCTAGTCTCCAAGGAACATAGGCAGAAAATGGTATCTGAACAAAGAAATAAACGAAGAAACCCAGAGACTCAGGCTTGTACACTCAAAGCCCACACCAAGAAGCCAGATGAGGTGTTGTTATATGGAAAGGCAAATGCCCAAGTCCCTGAAACCTCCAGCATGCACACCAGTGCTTGTTCCCTGGGGTCACCTTGGAAGGCCAGGTGCTATAAATTACATCCATTGCTCAGAAGTTGCTTTGCAACCAGTGGTGTGGTGTTTCTTAATGGTAATAAGACCACTGCATTTGAAGGTGAAGTGCATTTTTACAAATGGCCTGAAGTAATGCAGCACTTTCTTTAAAAGGCCATAGTCACCCCCTTAATGGAGTCAATAGTTCATTCTCTCTAAAATGCTTGGAAATGGTTGCTTTGGTTTCTTCTGACAGTCAGTTCCCAGGAAGTTAAGAAAAGTGTTCTTGTAAAGTTGCCCACAGCACTCCCTAAAATAAGCCCTAAATCTTTGAGCAACTGCTGGTTTTGAGGTTGACCAGAGTTTACAAGAAAGGAAAGCTGAGTAGAGGAAATGGAGTTTGACTCCAAGGTCAGGAGGATGACCCCTCTGGACACTGGTATTTGTGGACATTTTCAGGCACAACTCATGAGTAATGAGCTTTGTGGCTTCTGTTTGGCCCCCATGTTTGGCCTCCACAGGGTTGAGGGCAGATGACTTCCTCTCAGTCAATAAACTGTGTTGAACCTGTCAATCTTACATTAAAAAATCACAGCCAGATTCTCCAAAAACTAGTCATATTTATTTGGAAGTAACAGAGCATTGCAATGGGAGCATACATGCTACAGTGAGCTATGGGTGGATTCAAAGAGGTTGGGGCACGAGAAGTTTTTAAAAGCAACAATGAGGAGAATTGCATCAGATATTTTGAGACAATAATCTTTGGCCACAATGGTTAATGAGCAGGGTGATGTCAGTCCGAGGTTGAACAGTTGCGGGGCAGATGCTCTTGTAGAGATACTTTGTGCGTGTGTGTAAGGTTGTAGCTGCCTCCTTGAAAGCTCATGCTGCTAGCAAAGTCTTTTGTGATAATTACTAACAGGCGATCTAACAATACATAAGAATCTTTTGTTTATAACCACCCAGATTTTTTGTTAGGGTTGACATAAGTGACTCCATTTTGATTCTGACAACCTTCACAAGCTCCTCCTAAATACCTGATCCAGTCTGGGCCTTGGAGACACAGCACTGTAAATGGGGTCATGGGGGAGACAGATATAGAAACAAGGATTTTCAACAATGTTGTGGTATAGAAATGAGTATAGAGAGCAGGAAACAAATAACCTTGGGCAGAAGGTGAGCTCAAGTCCTACCACTCATAACTGTGCGACATCAGTCAGCTTTCTTATGATTTCTGAACCCCGGTTTCTTCATCTATAAAACAAGAATAGCAATGCCTGTGTTCAGTTGAATTTAAATGCACAAAATGCACACAAAGTGCCAAGTGCAGTGCCTGGCACAGAGTAAAGACTTAATAAATAGCATGGTGGTCTTTGTCTATTTGAACATCTGTAGCCCCCCTGGAATAATGACATCTCATGGCAGTCACCATGGAATTTATGAGCCTAGAAGCATGAGTTTGAATTCCATTTCTCATACCTTGATCCTGTGTCTTGGGGCTCTGGCTGTCCTAACCATCCAAAGCAATGGGGAGGGTCAGGTGTGTGGAGTAGGGAAGAGGAATCCCTGCAGGACTTCTGGCAGGGCCTCAGTCCCTACATGACAGCAGAACAGATCATCTGGCCTGATATTGCCCAGCTCTTGTTACCTAATGATATTAGCTTGTCTTGGAGGGCCTCAGGGAGGAAAAGCTCATAAAAGAGGTTGCTAAGCATTTACGCAATGGCAACACCACAAGGAGAAAACAGCAGCAGGAAGCTTAGTCTTGAGTAAGCCCAGCAGGTGACCTATATAGGCACTGAGGCTCTGAGCCTCATTGTGCAAACACACCTGCTTCAAGTTGGCAGGCACGGAAGGCTCAGGTCCCCATGCAGCCATCAGCCTGGGCGTGGACTTACAACTCGCCTAGAGAATGGAAGTGCACCCAGAGGAACCCAGCCCGCCAGGAGCTCTCAGCTCAGGTAATCTGGCTGCCTTCTTGCAATAGGATGTATGGGAGGAACCTTAGAACAGGGCTCCAGACACCTGGGGGCAGCCCCTCCCACCTCCACATCTAATCCTCAGAATGGCCTCAACAGTGGCTTCTCTAACCAGATGGACTTGGAATATCTTGGCCTCTGAAGTCTCTGCCAGGGTTACACATAGCTCACGGGAAGATAGTTGTGCAGTGCTTATCGTAAGTCATCTAGTACCTTGAAATTTTCAGCAGTTAGTTGGGGAAGCTGAGGGGCCATCTGCTAGCCTGCAGATGTCAATGTCTTTCCTCGGGTTTCCTTGGAGGCCCCACCTCCCTTATGGTAGCTCTGTCTTCAGGCCAAGACAAGCAGCCTTATGTGCACTGTTTAGTCAACCCAGCACAGAGGATTAGAGTTGGTTGTTCATTTCTTAGTGCCCCATGAACCCGTTAAGGGAATGTCACCAGCACTTTCCATAGGCCCTGTATGCCACCACAGTTGGCAGCACTTACAGCCTCTATCTCAGTCAGAAAACCCACCCTTTTATTTAGCCCTTGCATTTTTGTAACCCAAAATCTTTTGTCAATGCAAGCTAGTCATAACTTGGAACTGTACCAGCCACGGGAAGTTCTTGTGAACTGACACAGACAAAATGTCCCTTGTTGACTTTCAAAGTGCCTTTAGAGATGAAGCAAGGGAAGGTAAGGAAGAGTTTTGAAATTTTTTTTTTTAGCAAAGCCAGTTCTAAATCATAACCTTGTTTTTTGTTTATGAATTCAGCCTTACCTTTTACAACCAAGTTTTTGTTAATTTATTTTTAAATGATCTGTTTGTTCTTTAAGTCTCACAAAAGATCTTTCATCAAAAAAGAAAAAGAAAAGAAACCCGAAGCTATGTGGGAGGCAGAAATGGGAGGATCAAGATTTGAGGCCAGCCTAGGCAAAAGTTAGCAAGACCCAATCTCAAAGAACAAGTCAGGTGTGGTGGTACATGCCTCCCGTAATCTCAGCAATTCAGAAGACAGAGGTAGGAAGATTGAAGACCAAAGCTAGTCCCAGGAAAAAGCATAAGACCCTGTTTGAAAAATAAGCTAAAGCTAAAAAGACTCTGTGTGGCTCAAGTGGTGATGGGCTTGCTAACTAGCAAAAGCAAGTCCCTTACTTCAAACTCCAGTACTGCCAAAAAGGAAGGAAGAAGGAAGAAAGGGAGGGAGGGAGAGAGGGAGGGAGAGAGGGAGGGAGGAACGAAGGAACAAATAAATCTAAAGACACAGTGAACGATCAGGCCCCATAGTAGTTTTGTGCAGTTGCTGATCCATCCAGCTTTCCCTGACAATGTAGACCTGATTGGAAAAGGACCAGAGACGAGCTGGCTGGGAGTCTCATGTCAAGGTGACGAGTGGAGACCTGGCAAGGTCAAACACTTGCTGGGAGAAGCATGGTGTCATGGGAATGCAATCAGTGCTAATCCCAGGTCACCCTCTTTGCCTGGGCTCTGTCGTTTGTCTGATTTGCTGCCACATCCCTGAGATGCGCCTGTCTCTTCCCAACACACAGGTTCCAGTGAGGAAAGACGAGTGCACCAGAAGGCTTTGAGCAAACTTAAACCTAATATGTCATTTGGCGCAACATCTGCGAGGAATTTATCGGGAGAGGAAGAGGAGCCCAGCATCTCGGGGAGGTTCAAGGTTACTGGTGTACTGACGGTGGGCAAAGAAGTCAACCTGGCCCTGATACTCAAAAACCTGACCACTGACCGGAAGACAGTGACAGTGAACATGACAGCATGGACCATCGTCTACAATGGCACACTTGTTCACGAGGTGTGGAAGGGCTCTGCCACAATAGCCCTGGACCCTGAAGAAGGTAACTTGTCCTGCAGTTGGTGGGGCTGCACAAATCTAAGGTAACTGATCATCTGTTGGAACTGGAGGGCTCCTGCCGGACTCCAGGTGAGTCAGCAGACTGAGGACCTCGCAGTGGAGGTCCTTGGGTTTTGATGCTCTGGAAGTGGCCGTTCCTGTGAACAGTGCAAATCATGGTGGTGACAACCAGAATCCTTTTACACCCTAGAAGAGGAAGGAAGAAGCTATGACTCATAGTCACAGCACAATGTCCCTTCGAGGTATATGCCACCCTGCACAACTCCAGAGTGTACCCTTCTACACTACCTCGTTTGACCTAAAAAAAAAAAAAAGGGGGGGGGTGGGTTTCAGTATCCACATTATACAGGCAGGAAAGAGGCTTGGAGAGATTGGTGACTTGTGTCAGAGATTGTCACAGCTGGTAAGTGGAAATGCAGAGATTAAGTTCCTGATGCTAAATCCAGTGCCACCCCTGTTTGCTGTGCTCCTACATGTGGTTGCGGCCACACCTCCTACACCTGACTCTCACCCCACAACAAATCCCTTTTCGGGCTTGGCACTGGATGCGTTGCAATATACCTTGGGGTCTCCCACAACTGCCAGGGCATGAGTGGCATGGTGGGTTTTCATGGAAGTCTGAGCATTTGGGAATTTGTGACTCCTTGCCCCAGGGAAGCACAGATGGGAAAGGAACAAGGTGGGGTACCGTGGGATTAGAATGCAGGTGTGCCCACGCTGGCAAAATCCTTTGAATGCTTATGAAAAGTTTTGGCTTACAAAGCAGATTAAAGAGGGTGGGGTGACTATTTGTTTCACAAAAGGAATTAATAGAAACTGATTAATTATACAGCCCATCTTGAAAGAATTCAGACTACAGAGAAATTGAGATATGTTAAACCTGTCAGAAGTAGCATGCCTTAGCACTCTGTCAATATCAGAAAAAATTATGTAGCTATTACTTACCTTTGAAGCTTACCTTTTTTTTTGGGGGGGGGGCGGGACTGGGGATGGAGCCCAGGGATTCACACATATTAGGCAAGCTCTCTACCACTGAGCTACATCCCTAGCCCAGGAACAACTATTTCTGCAAGCCAAAAACAATCCTTTTTAAATTCTCTGCAAGAGACAGCAGAGTGAAATGGGAAGGGGGTAGGGAGGCAGGTGAAGTGGTCCTGGAGTCATGGTGCTGTCAGATACTTGCTGGGTGACCCTGGGTAAGTCTCCTTACCGCTCTGAGCCTCAGAGTTGGACTGAGAGAGTCCAACCCCTGAGAGGGTTAAACCAGCTGAGGCAAGCCTGTCCCCTCCACATTAGGGACAGCTGCAGTCAATTCCTCCACTGTTCAAAGCACAGGTCGCTTCCTCCTCAGAGTTTCACCCCTGGGCCATCCAGCACAACTGCATGAAAGAGCAATGTCCAAGACCATCAGAGAAGGGAGATGACCCTGTGGCCTTTGGTATCAGAAGAGAGGGTTTGAGGCTAGAGATGTAGCTCAATGAGTAGTATGCACACAGCCCTGGGTTCTATCCCCAGCAATGGAGAGAGAGAGAAAAAAGGCTTTGACACATGGAGAGAAGCTGGTAAGGCAGCTCCATCTGGGGGAACCATACAAGTCAAGTGCATATGTGGAAATGTACCTGTTTTGTGTACAGAACAGTGAGAAGCACTGTTCTTTAAGGGGCAAGTGAGTTGGGCACAGTGATGTTGAGCCAGTTTGAGGGTCTGAACTTTATCCCTAAGGCAGTGAGGAGCCATGGAAGGTTTTATTGTGACACAGAGGAGAAGTGGCATGATTTAGGGGGAAAAAAATGTAGTCTTATAAAGTTTTGCCTCTTGGTATGTGGATGATTTGAAAGCAGAAGAGCCCAGAGGAGTGACAGGAGCTAGAGATGCTGTTGCAATGGAATCCCAGGTTATTAGATGACTGGGAAGGTTCTAGTTCTAGGCATTTATTTAGCCGGTATCCTGGCTTCCCTTCCCAGTTACTACAGTGTTGTCATCCTTATTGTTACTGCCATTAGGCAATCAGTTAATATTCTTCCTCTTTTCTCTCTGCTCCTTACATGGAAACTTGCCCTCCGATGTTTTCCAGGACTAGGGGTAGGGGCAGATAAATTTCAACCCTGAAAGATCACCCTTTTAGTCTGTTTGTCTGGCTGGCTTAGTCCTGGTCTGGAGCTCCCCCAGAATAGAGCCTGGCCCACAGAGGGCTCAGTCAAGCTTGGGGCTACCGATCCTCCTGCTAGCCGGCCTTGACTCTACAGCAGGTTTCAGAGCCCATCTTCACTCCGTCTGTTCCCATTTCTCCTTCCAGAAGTACAACATCCTGTGAAGATCACATATGCCCAGTATGATAAGTACCTGAAGGCAGACAACATGATTCGGACCACAGCAGTATGCAAGGTGACTGATGAGGCTGAGGTGGTAGTGGAGCGGGATGTCATCCTGGACAACCCCACCCTGACCCTGGAGGTAAGAGTGCCAGCCTCCTCCAGTCGGCCTGGCTCCCAAGAACCGCCCCCTCCCCCAAGCCCCCGTGGGCTGCAGCTCTGCCAGCCCACAAAGCAAAGGACTTTCCAGCTGATGGGGCAGAGAACTGGATTCAGCTCCAGCCCAGTCTCCAACAAGTGGACAGGCCAAAGGCTCTGTGCAGATGATGTTCTCACTTTCTGTCCGGTGAGACAAATGGGCACATGTATGTGCCTGGCAGCTTCTTTGGCTTCCATTCTAGGCAAGTGTTCTACCACTCAAGCCAAGCTCCCAGCCTGATTTGGCTCCCATTTCAGAGCCCTTGGGAATATCAATGGAGAGGGAGAGGCTAGAGAGACTCTTCTTCAGTCCATTTCACCCACTCACTCAGCTACTGAGCATGTGCTGTTTCTGGATCACACTAGACACCATGCTCAGGAATCACAGAGAGGCACAGGTCGGGGTCCATGGAAAGCTCATGTGTCCTCCTATGGCCACAACCCAGCCACTGTTTGTGGAACAGATCAGATGTGGGCAGGACTCACCTGCATCTCTCCACTCTCTGGAGCCAATGTTGCAAAATCAAGGACTCACAGGAATATTTTCAGGCTCTTGTACCCTGTCATTCACACTGAAGTAAACCAAAGTCCAGAGAGAGTGGAGCAGCTGGTTACTGCCAGAGTCAGGACTAGAACTCAGGCCTGGAACTCTAGTCCATGCCCTTCCCAAGTCAACTCTTGGAATCTCTTGCCAGCAAGAGCATCTTGAAGGTGGTTGAGACAAAAGGCCCCTTCTTTTCTGCTTTCAGAGCTTGCGTCTGCCTGCACAATCCACTCCCAGACTCCTTCCCAGGAACCCAGGCATGTGGGGGCTTGCATATCTGCAGAAGGCCCCATGTGACCCCTGTCTCTTCCTCAGTACTAAGCAGGAACACCCATGTGAACTGCAAGCCTGTTCCCCACCCTCTAGTCTTGGGCTCTATTTTCCCACCCCCAGCCCAAGGTGGAAGATGTCAGAGCCAGGTAGCACAGCCCTGAGGGGAAAAGGGCTGGACTAGGACAAGCAGACCGGTGGGCAGAGACGATTACACCTGTGGCCACAGCCCAGCCACTGTTTGTGGAACAGATCAGATGTAGGCAGGACTCATCTGCATCTCTCCTCTCTCTGGAGAGCCTCCAAGTCAGGCTGTCTCTCATCTGCTCTGCCTACCATCTCAGGCCAGTACTGGACTTTTCTTGTCCAAGAAACCATTGCTGGAGGAGCCAGGTAATTGTGGCTGCCCTAACTCTCCCCATCCCTAAGCTGCACCCTAGACAAAGAGGTTCCTGATCTCAGAGGGCAAGGGGACCCAGAGTGACACTCTAATACAGGGTCCAATTCTCCCATGTGGCTGGCCTACAATGTGCCCTCTCACTGTCCTGGTCTGAACTCTGTTTCCCAGTGGGAAGGGTCCCTCCTCAGGGACTAGGAAACCAGTACCTGGCACCAGAGAAAGGCTGCAGTTCCAGTGTTAAGCCATCCAACCAAACGGACCTTGGATCTGGGACCCAGGTTCATCAGCCCTGACACTAAGCAAGCCCCCTTACTGAGTTTCAGTTGCTCTAACTCAGTCATAGGGAAAAGATAATACTTTCCTCCCAGGGGGCCATTCTCTCAGGGAAGACTTTCCTGGCCCCAAAAACTGGTCCCCAGTTCTGCATCCTCAGAACCTTCTGTCCTCTTCCTTCATAGCATTTGTCTCCACTGAAATCATAGCTTTATTTGTGCAATTACTTAATCCCTACCTGACTAAAAAAAATTAGGAGGGCCCATGCTATCCAAGTTCTGACTCCCCTGACACAGTATCTTAGTAGACACCCAATGTTTGTAAAACAGAAACAGCGCCCTCCACAGGTCATGATTGGAATAGAGCTAGTGGCTCTGGGCTGGTGTTCTTCCCTTTGGAGAGGAGAGCTGTCATTGTCAGTCCCTGAATATTCCCTGCCTGGAGACAGCCTCTTCTGCTTCACAAGGTACTTTCAAGAAACTTCCCATTTCTGTTGACAGAATGGATGGGTGGATATCTGTGTCCAGTCCAACTCATGAGCCTAGGAAATGATGCCATCCAGGGATGAAAACATTTTCCCTTAAAATGATCAGCATTTAAATGAAGTTAGTCTTTTCTCATTACATTCCCTATCTACTGGCCTCAAACCTCCTTATCCCATTATCTTTTTGGGTTTTTTTGGTTTTTTTTTTGTTTTGGTTTTTTGTTTTTGACAGTACTGGAGTTTGAACTCAGGGTCTCAAGTTTGCTGGGCAGGTACTTTACCACTTAAGCCAAGCTCCTAGCCCTTTTTTGCTTTATTTTTTGGGTAGGGTCTTGCACTTTTTGCTGGGGCTGACCTTAGTCCTTGATCCTCTCGCCTCATAATTCACCATATCTGGGGTTACATACACGAACCACAATTCCCAGCTTGTTTGTAGAGATGGGAGTCTTGCTAACATTTTGCCCCACCTGGCTTCAAACTAAGATCCTCCTAATCTCTGCCTCTCAAGTAGCTGAATTACAGGCATACACCCTTATGCATAGTCTCATAGGATTGTTACTTTTTTTTTTGGTGGCAATGAGATTTTAACTCAAGTCCTTGTGCTTGGTAAGCAGACACTCTACTACTTGGGCCATGCCTCCAGCATGTCTTTTATTCAACACTTTTACTTTATATCTTTTGGATTTCTACATCATGTCTAATTTATCTTTAATGATACCATAATTCCTTTAGAAAGGAAATCAGAACATGCACAGGCTAGAATAGAAGTGTGCCATTGTGAACTTTCTTGTTGAATCCTTTAAAATGCACCTGATCCTCCTTCTTTCAGGCATTCTCTCTTCTCTATTCAAGCCTCCAGAAAACTGAACCATTCTTGTCTTGATTGAATGAATCAATGAATAGCTCAGCAGGGCACAGGTGCTTAAACTCATGAAGGTGATCTGTATGAAAAGATAGTAATTTGGGTAAAAATCCCATTGTCTTATCTGGCTTTGATTGGCAATTAGCATTGAGGACCTTAGACCTGGAATCAGACATAAAAACTGAATATAGTTCTCAAGAGTGATGACCTTCAAATCCATGACTTGTGGCTCTCATCCTCTCCATGGGCTGCATTTATAGATTCAGGTCCATGGGAGAGGGTAGGAAAGAAAGAAATACATGGAAATCTGAAATAGTAATGAGAGCAATAGGGCACCATTTATTCCAATTGCGTAAGATGGTGCAGCACACTGCAAGTTGTGTCATACATTTAAGCAAGTTCCATGGGAGAAATGACAGTACATATCATCCTTTCTAACATGCTCCAATTTATTCACAAATAATTCACGAATTATTAGAAGGTATTGCAAGGCCTGTCAAAAACAACAAAAACTTTGAAACCAGCTGGGCCCCACTGTTTCCCAGTGTGTGAATTTCCCAAGTTATTGAATCAGACTGAACTTCAGCTTTTTCACTGTAAAACGGTTGCTGTGAGAACTAATGACAAGAAAAACAAAAATCAAACTAACAAAACCAGCAACTACCAGTGACCCTCAAAAGTGGGAGAAATCCATCAGCCATATAGTTTCAATTATTTCCAAACCACCTTTGCTCCTTTCCATGATCTTATGTGATCCCTGCTAGGAGATCACATAAGAGATAATTGTCCGGCTTTATCAGCTCCATCTGCCCAGATTTGAGGCTGATTCTTGGAAGAGGCACAGTGGTTTTTGTCTTTTGCTGTGAAAAGTCCAGTTTCCTTTTCTGACCCCAAACCCTGGCTTCACCTTGTCTGAGCCCTGTATGGTCAGGGTTGGAGCCTTGCCAAGAGCACATCATGACATAAAGGAACATTCTGGACTCCAGAAGTTTAGAAGAAAATCAGTAGATTGGGTGTCTGTCATCAGACAAGAGTGGTCTGGATGGAAGGGACTATGACTCTAAGCCTGGGTCTAAGCAGCCTCTTACCTGTGGTCCCCATCTTCAATACCCATGGGGCCTCCCAGGAAGGGAGGTTCATGTTGTAAGGAAAAAAAACAGGACCAATGAGCAGGAGGTTAAAGAAAATTAATGTTATTAAATTCAGCATGAGAAATTGCCTAACCTTCTGAGGGCTGATAGTGGGACAGGACTGTCCCACAAAACAGACTGTCCCTTCCTGGATGAACAGAGCCGAAGCAATGGTGCTATTGGCCACTGCAAGGTGCCCCGTCTTCCTCTGAGGCTAGGTTTCTCATCCATAGCATGGGGACAGTGATAATGTCCAGGAAGTCCCTGCATGGATGCTGGGAGGTCACCTGGCATTTACAAGGGCTAAATAAATGGCCCTCCCTTCCCACGTCTTCAGTGGCATTTTCCCCATCCCCACATCATCCTGCCCAGCCCTCACCGGGTGCCAGGTCGGTTCTGTCACCCAGCCTCTTGACTCAATGGCCACTCTCCCTGGCAGATTCTGGACCAGGCTCAAGTGCGGAAGCCTGTGAATGTGCAGATGCTTTTCTCCAACCCCTTGGACGAACCAGTGAAGGACTGTGTGCTGATGGTGGAGGGCAGTGGCCTGCTGCGGGGTAACCTCAAGATTGAGTGAGTCTCAGGCCTGAGTGGCCGGTGTGGGGATGGCAGGAGAGGGACAGGAAGTCCTGCCCAGAGCCCCTGGGCAGGCCAGACAGAGTACCCTCTGGCCTGGTGTCTTCATTCTTTGGGAGCTCTTGGAACTCAAGAATCTGCATTTACATTTGGTTGGGAATTCACCAAACTTGAACTCCTGGGAAGTCCTAGTCACCAGAGCTAAGAGCTGCAGCCCCCACTAGAGCAGGAGTTGGGGGTCACAGCCTGGGCCCTGTGGATCTCACATCAGCACTGACCTGTGCCCTTCCCCATCAGGGTACCGTCCCTGCGCCCCAAGGAGAAGTCCCGGGTCCGCTTCGAGATCCTGCCCACTCGCAGTGGCACCAAGCAGCTGCTCGCTGACTTCTCCTGCAACAAGTTTCCTGCAATCAAGGCCATGCTGTCCATCGATGTGGCTGAGTGAAGGGCCCAGTGGCCCCCTCACAAACTTGGGTAACATGGAGCAGGGAGGCCTCGCCTGGGGCGTGAGACCCCTGCCCATGTTGACCAGCCTGGGAAGCCAGCTCTGTCCCCAAGGCTGCAAGACATGGACCTCCAGCAAACTCCCACTCTTCCACCCCCTAGGCTGGGGCCGGGTCCTCCCTGGCCTATGACTTGATCACTTTTGCACATTCCCTGATCGCTCCCACCACAGCTGCCTGCTCTGTGAGCCCGTGACTCTGCATATCCCCAACCATGTTGCGGGATGGACTCTCCAAACACATATTGGGGAGACGCCGGTCTGGACTGTTTGCTGATCCCCCAACCTGCAGCTGGGACCTTCCTGCTCCTCCCTCAGGCCTCAATGAAGGGCAGGGAGTGGTTCATCATGGGCCACAGCATTCACTTCCTTACAATTAAAATAAATGTTAAACCAGTGTGATTCCATAGCAGCTGACTCCACCAGACTGCTGCTTCAACTGACGTGGTTGGGGAGAAAGAGGAGCTGGGGTCATGTTGTCCTAAAGAGAGATGAACTTGCCCATGCCTTCTGTGTGCCAGTGTCCATAGGGAGTAGGGTTGTTCTGTGGGGCTCCAGGTGCAAAACTAGGGAGATATTTCAAGCCAATTGAGAAATTTTTCTAATATAAGGTCCAAAATAGATGAGCCTTCCTTGTTATGGTAAGCTCCAAGCCCTCTCATGTGCTGAGGGCCTTCCTACATGTGTCAGAGTGAGAAATGACTTCAGAGTCTTTGCTGGAACCCTTTGGCAAAGCCAGCTGCTGCTGGTGGCCCAGTCACTGTTCACACTGGGTTCCTCCCTTTGATGATTGTCCATTTTATGCTGCTATAACAAAATACCTGATACTGGAAAATGTCCAACGAAAGGAAGCTTATTTAACTACCAACTTCAGGGGCTGCAAGTGCAAACAGCATGGCACCAGCTCTGGTGAGGGCTTCATGGCAGATGGCAGGAATATGCACGAGGGGAACGGTCACAAAGCCAGAGAGTGGGGAGGGACCAGTCCTGCTCTGTTATAAAAATTTGCTCTCATGAGAATTAATTTGAGATCTCATAAGAATGACCTTATTGTCTCCTGAGATCAGTACCTCTCAATGACCTAATGGCCTTCTAAAAGTCCCATCACTCCACTGCCTTAAAAGTCCCACCACCTCTTCACATTGCCACACTGAGGACCATACATCCAACATATGAGCCCTGGGGGAAAACCTCAATCCATAGCACCTCCTTTGTGCCACGTTTTTCTTGAATCCAGGAGAGAATGTGCCATGTTGGTCAGCCATAGCGTTGCTAACTGGAACCTTCTCTGCCTTTAAACAGGTTCTGATAATTCCCCATTGTCCCTTAAAAAATAAAAAAGAGCAGATCCCCAGATCCCCTAGTTCTCCTGTCACTTGTGCTGCTCAATCCCATTCTGGCCATTCTACTTTATTTTCCAGTTCTGTCTAAGGAGAAACTTCAATGCATGCCTAACTCAAAGCCACTTCCCTATGCTGTGCTCAGGTCACCCCTGTGCTTGTGAAGCAGGCGCTGCCCTCCTCGCCTTCCTCCCTCCTTCCCTCCTCTTTCCTTCTTCCTTCCTTCTTGTTGTTTGATCCTGCAGGCAGGGAGGCAATCATCAGAAAAGTGGTAAAGGTTCACTTTCACTGTGAGTTGACACATGACCACTGATGTCCAATGTGAGCCAGAGTTTAAATGCAGCCTTTCTACATGGCACGTTCCCTGACATGGGCAATGTGGCCCTTCGCTCTGGCCCTGGAAGCACAAACCACTACCTGCCCTAGAAAAATGTAGTGGTACATTTGTGACAGCTGGAGCCCAGTTTCCCTTCAGGGGCCCACTGGTCCCACTGATGCCTCCCCCTGCTCCCACCTCCACAGTTCCCCTGGAGAAGGTCAGCATCAGAATCCATGGCCACATTTGCTCCTCATGACAAACTCTCCCAGGAACTGTCCCCAAGCCCTGACTCAGGTGGCTGAGCACAGTGGGGGCCCTGAGTCTCTGCTGCAGAGAGGCAGTTCAGGGATCCATGATCCTTTTGTGTTTTTACTCTCTCTGCAATCTTCTACTGGTGACTTCCACCTGAGGTTTACAATTGCTATCCCAGCTGCAGGCATGATGTCCAACTCTTTCCAATAGGAAGAAAGAAAAAAACCAGTCGGGCATCCTCTTTCTCATCAAAGGAACAGTCTGAGAGTTGACATTTAAAATTATTCATTTCTGAGCCAGGGGCCAGTGGCTCGCTTCTGTAATCCTAGCTACTTGGGAGGCTGATATTAGGTTTGTGGTTCTAGGCTAACCCCAAAGCAAAAAAAAAAAAAAGGTTGTGAGATCCTATCTCAACAGAAAAAAAAAAAAGCTGGGCTTGGTGGCTCATACCTGTCATCCCAGCTACATCAGGAAACCTAAAACAGGGGGATGAAAGTCCAGAAGGGCCTAAGCAAAACTCTATCTCAAAAAATAACCAGATATAAACGAATTGGAGGTGTGGCTCGAACAGTAGAGCAAAGCTCAAAGTCCTGAGTTCAACCACACACACACACACACACACACAAGAAAGAAAAAGAAAAAGAAATTATTCACTTACTTCTGCTCACATTCCATTAGGCAGAACTTAGTTATGTGGCCACAGCTAGTTACAAGGGAAGCAGGGAAGTGTGGTCATGAGCTGGGGATCTTTTATACAGCTAATATCCAGAATTTCTATTGCTACAGCAAGGTACATAGCTAGGAGCCTCCACTACCCCATCCTCCCCCATGTGGGCAGTACTGGATGGGGTGTGCAAGAGACCCAGATGAACCAAGGGGTTTTACCTGAGCCAAGAAGGCCAAAGGTAAAATCGAGTCACTCAGATTCAGTTATTCTGTCCAATCTATTCATCAGGTAAGCCCCACCACCTGCCCAGAGCCAGAGAGAAATTGAGAACCTGCATGAGAGAAATTGCTTCCTACAGACACCAAAAGAGGGAAGAGACCTTTTCCCAGGACAGACCCTGCTTCCTTAATCCACTCTGCTCCTTCCAAACCTTGGCCTGCCTTGAGGCTGGCCTGTGGAGCCCTCTGCCCTTTGACATCAGATTGAGCATTTAGAACCAAGCAGCAGTTACCTGGATCCAAGCCTGGTGAAGAGTCAAAATGAGAATCCATTGAGGCAAAAATAGAATGTATCATTTAGGTACTAGGGAATGCCAAGCTGGGATAGAAGTACAAGAGATTTATTGGAGGTGATGCCTAATGAAAAAAAAAATAGTGTAACAAATGTAGAGGATGAACCCTCAGACCATGAATTGGGTCTGATGTGTGTGAAAGGAGAGTCAGAAGGAAGAAGGGCTGGGGAGATGGAGCCATGGTGCAACTCTGGGAAAATCTCACCAGCCTGACAGGGAGCTGTAGTGCCAAGATTTCTCATGGAGAAGCCAACATGGGACAGAATTGGCCATGATTGGTCATGACAAGTGCCACCCTGGAAGATTGTGGCCTCAGCTCCGAAGCTGAGGTCCAGAGTCACTTAGGTGCCCACTGTGGGAGCCCTGCTTTCTGCACCGTGGATTAACAGTTCTTTCTTGAAGGGAGCACAGAGAAGCCCACCTCCATGTCTGACAAAGGGCCCCGAAGCTGGGGTGGAGAGCAGACCTGCTACATCTCTGCACACGGCACCTAGGTGAAGGGTCCACAGACAGTTTGGTGCATCCATGCATGTGTGTGTTGGTGCACCTGCACAGTGTGATTTGTGGGAGCTCCTTGGAGTCTTTGTTTTAGTGTCAGTCTTATTGAGCCCCACCCTGCACATTTGGAGAGGTCACGCAATCCAGCATACAGCTCATCACTGCCTCTTAAGAATGTTAACCATGTGCCAGGCCCAAGCCAAGTGCTTTTTATGCCATATCTCATTGATCCTCCCCACAAACCTGTGCGACTCATGACAATATCCTCCATGTTCCCACTAAGGAAGCTGAGGCACAGAGAAGTTGAGTCATTTACACAGTCACAGAGCTATGAAATGGAGAAACCTGGGTTCAAACCCTCTGTCTACCTTTGGAAACAAAGCCACTATGATAGAGTGTCAGACACTTTTGGTCACTTTCAGTTCTTTCTCCTTCTTCTTTGCCAATCGAACCCTGGTTTCATCTGAGACCCAAGTTAATATGGCCAGACTCAGAGGATGAATTCTGATTGGTCTAAAGCCCAAGCCATCATGATGTCCCTCTTCCTTCACCAGTCATTGCTTTGGAAGTGGACCCAATCTAGCCAAGAAAATCTTTCTTTAGGGTAAGATTTCCTTTCCTGATTAAAAAAAAAAGAAGAAGAAGGCCAAGCATAGTAGTATAGGTCTATAATCCTAGTTACTCAGGAGGCCAGCCCAGGCACAGTTAGCATGAAAAGCAAAAGGACAAAGGACATGGCTCAAATAGAAGAGCACAAAGCCTTGAGTTTAATCCCCAATGGAGATTGAAGTGTCTTGTAGATATTTAATCCTTCCAGCAATCCTTTAAGGAAAGCACAAATATTATTCGCATTTTACAGGTGAGGGAGACTAAGACTGAGGTCCCAAGTTACTTGGTTTCATAAAGGTGGAGCTGAAACTCGTCAACAGGTAGACTGGCCCTAGTGCCTGGTCGGTGTGCTATGCAGTGCTACCTACACAGACTCTTAAAAGGTACCCAGTGGCAAATTCCATCACTGGTTTACAAAGACCTGGGCAGGCAAATCACGCAGAAACTTGAGGAAGTGTGTCTCTGCCCTGCCCAGGCATCCCTGGGTTCGTCTTCACAACCTCATTTCCTGCAACTGCAACATTACTATCTCTCTCATTCCTATTGAGGAGGTATCAACAGCAGGAGATCCAAAAGTCCCTCTTCCCAGAAGCAGCCTCTTCACCTTCCCTGCACTGGCTCTAGGCCACTCCCCTTCCCAACTTTGATCACAATTGCCTTGTGACACCAGCCACAGCAGCTGGACTCAACCTGGAGACTGCCAGCACCAGGGACCCTGCCTTTACATCAATTTTCCTTTCAGTAACCTTCAAGGGTGGACATTATTACACCCCTGTACCAAGAGGAAGATAGAGGCGTGGAGCAAGTTCTCATTCCTGGCTCTTGTACGAGCCTTCCATTACCCTTATGATCACCTGGAGTACTTTACTGCAATTGTTTATCTGTCAATGGCTGCCAATCTAGAGTGGAAACATAAATGAATGTGCATAAAGAAGATCTAGTGAGATCACATTACAATATATGTATGTTGGTCAGCTTTTAGTTGCTGTAATATAATCCCTGAGATAATCACATTATAAGAGAAAAATTGACTTTGGCTGGCAGTTTTGCAAGCTGCAGTCCATAATCCGTTGGCCCCTTGTTTTGGACCTGAGGTAAGGCAGTACATCACAGCAGGAGCAAAACCACTCACTTCATGGCCATGATGCAAAACAGAGAGCAAGGAGGAAGGCAAGGTCCAACTAACCACTTCAAGGATACACCCCCAAAGACCTAACGACCTCCCACTGGATCCTGTCTCTTAAAGTTTCTACCCCCTTCCTCCTGTGGGGTGGTGACTAAATCTTTATCATGTGGACCTTTGGGGACTTTCAAGATCCAAACTATAGCAACATAAATTCAGTGACCTCACATGGTAAGCTCAAAACATCATCCCTCCACAAGGCCATCATGTGTGCAGTACAAAACTGTGATGACAGTGGTGTGTTAATGCAGCACTTCTGTCAGTCTCACACCCCTCAGATGAGCTGTGTTTCTGACTTTCACTAACTAAACCTGCACCTTCAGCTGCCTCAGAAGACATCACTAACAGGGCCTGATCTGGAACAAAATAAAATAGTACTTATTATTTACAGTAGTGCTGCTTTTTTTTTTTTTTACTTATTGTATTACTTTTTGTTACTTAAAGACTAAATACTCAGACTGTATATCTACTCTGTAGTAAATTATCTTCCTCTCTAATGAAACTTAAATATGCTAAGACACATTGAAATACTTTTATGTATCACGTTCACAACATAAAAATTCCTTAAGTATATAATCATACAAAGGAGTTTCAAAAAATAGACAATTCCCCTTCTCCCACTCCTTCTGGCAGAGGTGGCAACTGTTGCCCATTTGTAAGTGTGTAGAGATGAGAGTGGAGCACCGCCTGCTGGTCCATGAGAGAATTGCAGGCATTTGTAAATGGTCAGTTCTTCAGCCTGAAATACTTGTGAGGATTGGGAGCCTAACTCAACAGAAAGATTTGAGTAATCACACAAGCAAAACAATTTGTTTTACCCTGTAACATGTCACTGCCTAGGATCACCAGGTCATTAAATTCCATGGGCAAGATTTTATTGAATGACAAGTGGTTAATGAGTTCCTGCTGTGACCAGGTTGTGGATTCAGCAGTGATGACTTGTCCTTTCTGGAAGTTTGTAGTCTCAGGAATTGGGAGGGCTGTAGTGGGGTGAAGATGATACAGTGAGTAATCAAATAAATACAAAATACAAATACAAGCAATGATTTATACACAGATGAATAGAAGTCAGAATGGGAGTATATGTGGAAGAGGGACTGGGCAGGGCAGGCCCTTGGAAAGTTGATATTTAGGTCATGAACTATGAATTATGAACAAGAACTAGGAGGAAAATCAGGTGAAACTATAAAGGAGCGTGTTCCAAGAGCAGGGGCACAAAGCCCCAAAGTGAAGTATGCCTGGTACGAATGCCAAACAAATGCTCCAGAGAGGAGCAGGGAGGATGAGGGCGATCAGAGGGGAATACAGAGGAGGTGACAAGGAAACATAGCTCCTGCAGGGCCTCCCAAGCCCTTGTGAGAACCTTGGCTTCTATTCTGAATGTGATGGGAAGCCCAGAGGGTTTTGAGCACAGAAGTGACAAGTTCTTGCTGACTTCTATGTGGAGCCCATGGATGAGGCTGCTATAACATTCCAGGTACTGTGCGTGGTGATGGCGTGGACCAGGATGGCAGCAATGGGTGGGCTAAGAAGGACAGGCAGAGCCCACGAGATATGCCGAAGTGGTGCAGGCAAAAGGGAGGCAACTGATGCCCGCATCTTTTAGCCTGAGCATTTTAGTGATGCCAGGTCCCCAGGAGCCCAGCTCTGCTGTTCCTCCTCCACCAGGCAGGCCCTGGGGCACTGGGAGGTTCTTTACCTTCCCTCCAGGCTTACTCTGGCCCTCCATCAGCCACTTCTCTATGTCTGACTCCCTAATTTCCATACTGGGACCCTGGCCCAAGCCTCAGGAGCCAAAGCTGCACCTTCTTTGGTTGAGTTCCCAAGGGTTCAGCAGTCCACCCAGCACTTCCTGGGAGGAAGATCAGGTTCAAGAGACAAAGAAGACCTGAGGCCCAGCTGGGAGTCTAGGCAGTCAGGGAGGCCTTCTCACGTTAGCCTGGAAGGATGTTAAAGCTTCTTCAAGTCCAGGCATAGGGCCTTGGACCCTGAAGCGGGGAGAGACAAGAGGACGGGCAGGCACTGATGAACCTGACTTACATGCAGCTGAGAGGTGGGTGGGTGGGGACTGGAAAAAGCCTGATCCAGGTTGGCCAGCATTAATTCCAATTTGGTCAGGTAGAATAGGAGAGGCCCTGGAGTAGATTATGCTTTCCAAAATTTGTCACAGAAATATTTCTAATTCCACATTCTCTTCTAAATTCCATCCAAAGGTGGAGTTCTGTTCCCACCCCCTGGGAACCTGGGCTGTCCTTTGAGAGTGTATTATCTAGAAGAAGGCAACAGAAGGCATGTCACGTGACTTCTGATAAGTTATAAAAGGAACATGGCTTCCACCTCACTCTCTCTCAGGGCACTCGTCCTTAGAACCTAGCTGTCATGTTGTGAAGAAGCCCAGGTCAGTGGCCTTGTGCAGGGGTTCCAGCCCACAGCCAGAGGCAGCCCACACACGTGTGTGTAAAAGAGCCCGGGGCCCTGAGTTATCCTCAACCCTTGCCCTCAAGCTGAGGCTCTGTGGCACAGAGCCAGGCCAGGCCATCTCACCGTGCCTGGTCCCAAATCCCCACCTATAAGAATAATAAGTGAATGTTTTTCACCCCTGAGTTTTTGGGTGCTTTGTTGTACACAATGGTGACAGGAGTGAGCCCTGACACACCTCAGCCTGGTGGATAATTCCTGGGTGTCATGAACGTCTCCTCTATTATTTCCAGGGTTATCAATGTTTAAGTAGGCACTATGCACAGACATTACAGCCAATTACAGCCTTTAGTCTAAATATTTTATTACTGCTCCCTGTTGTGCCTGGTGGTGTCTGTTTGCTGAGGCTAGCACCCTTCCCATCCAAGGCAGACACAAGTCTGTGACTCTGTTTAAACTTGGGCTTTCTCTTCACGATGCCCTCTCACAGTCAGTGAGGGGCCCACTGATCCCCAGGAGCAGAACTAAAGACTCCAGGTGACTCTGGAGGAAAGAATGCGAGCTTATTGGTTCATCTAGTGACTACCAAGCCAGTCCCTGTCAAAACAAGCTTCTTTAACCATCCCTGCATGCACTTGTCAAATAGGGCCACTGAACATCACTCCACAGGGTCAGGCACGATGCTCTGCACGTGGCCTCAGGAACTTATGTACCAGCAGGGAGCCAGACAGAAGCAAGTAAACAAACAAGTCAAATCCAGACAGGTTTCAGTAAGTGCAAGGGAGGCAAGCCAGATTTGGCCTAAGGCACCACTCCCTTCCAGAAAGAGAGCACTCTATGTGGCATTGTGTTTCAGTTAAGACCTGAGGGGGCAGCAATGGAACTGAGTCTGGATGGAGAACAGGAGAAAATACAGGAAGGACTTGGGAAACTCCCAGACTGCCTGAAACACAATCATCACAGTCCATCTGGATTTGATTTGTTTGTTTACTTGCTTCTGTCTGGCTCCTTGTTAGTAGATAACAGAGCTCCTTGAAGTCATGAACTATTGTGTTTACTTGTTTCTGTCCATACTTCCCTCTCTTATTCTTGGCCACCAGCTCCCAGATAAAAATTACAGGTGAGAATATTTTCGCTGAGCCAAATTCATGCAACCCTACCCTCACTGCCAGAAAGTCTGGGCAGGATGCCTGAATTTGCAGCAGCCATTTTGTGACAATAAAGCAACCAGCATGAAGAACAGCAAACAGTCAAGGGCAGTGGAACAGAGAGATTGAAAGAACTAAGCCCTTAATGGCACTTCTGAGCTGCTACACTGGTCTTAAGAATGTCTAATTCTGGACATTTCATTTAATAAACGATGAAGAGCTTTGGATTTTAAGCCACGGTTGTCAGAGTGTCGGTTACTTGCAGAGAAAGCCATTATAGAGGGAGACAGATCCATGCTTAGGTAATTTTTATGTGAAGTACAATGGCTGGTAGGATGTACTCCATCAGATTAGGGAGGGGGGTGGTGAGATGGAGGCAGGGCAGTAAGATTTCTCAAACTTTTGTGAGAATTAGGATCAACAGGGGATACTTATTAAAATGCAGAGTCTGAAAAATGAAATCAGTGCAGATTCTCACAACCCATCCCCAAGCTAGCTGGCTGATAATCATGAGGAATGATTCTTATGACATCCAGAGGTATCTGATCCAGGTAGTCCATTGGACAGACTTGGTAGATTCTGCCAAGAGGCCCCTTGGCTGAGCATGAGACAGGCAGACCCAGCTGGCTCCATTCTCTTATTCCTGCTCGCTGAACCCCAGCTTCTCACCTGCAAAATAAAATGCAGTCATCCAAGTTAGGTAGCTCATCCAAGTTAGGTAGCTCAGAGCATCTGCGCACAGTAACGGTGTACCTAATGATTGCTGTACGAGCCAAGCCCTGGGGTCCTGGCACTGCCTCTTAACTGACTGTATGACTACACCAATTACTAAACTCTCTTTGCCTCAGTTTCCTCCTTTGTACAAAGCAGATATAATGGTGCCAACCTAACAGAGTTGTGACAATGGGTGAGTTAGTGAGTTGAGTACTTGGAACAGTGAGTGCCTGGCAGATAGTACGTGCTTCCGTAAACTCAGCTTTAGTTTTTACTGTTGGAGGTTATGCATGGGACAAAGCATCTTCTCAGGAAGAGTGGTTCCTCACTCCTCCCCCATGTCACCAGGATTTGAGAGAACCAGGAAGGACACAATGCATTCTGCCTGGAAGTCATTGAGAGGACATTAGAAGGAGGTGAGATTTGAGTTCCCCTCTGAACTGACGCAGGCCGAGTCCGTGACACTAGGGAGATGCAACACTGAGGCTCATTTCAAGACACTGAAATGAGGGTTTTCCTAGAGCAGAGCAGAGAGTCCCCTTCTCTGATGAATCCCAAGGACAGATGCAAACCCAAGGCTGCCAAGGACTGGGGAGAGCCTGCTGCCGTCTTAGAGATTACCAGCAGAGGGAGCCTTAGACTAGAACCAGCCTGCAGAATTTAACGACCAGACAATGCCAGGCTCCAAACTATCAGTGACTTCCAAGAGCAATGAAGAGTGAGGACCAACGCCCTGGAGAGTGCATTAAAAGCACCTGGGAAGCTCGTTAAAAATGCATGTCTCAATCCAACAAGGGAGGGGGACAGGGCGTTGGGGTAGAATATGGATGTGGATCAGATGCCCCAAATCCTCCTGGCATCATCTGCCGCTTGTCCCAGTCACTGTGGCAGGAACTGACTCCAGGATCCGACAGCCTCTCTCCTTGTCCCTGCGCCTTGTACTCTCCGTTTCTTGTCCATGACTTTCCTTCTGATGCCGAGGACCCCGCTGGACATCTGCACATGCGCAACTAGAAGTGCAGAGCACTTATGCCCTGTGCTTAAGTGTCCCAGCAAAGGGACACAGGGCTCAATGGATGTGCTCTTCCTCCTTTCTCACCAGGATACAAAGACCTGAGACGCAGCTTAGGATGGCTTCTCAAGTGCATGAAGTTGCACTTGGTTGTGTTTCCCTCCATGTCATGCCTAGTTGGCTCTCCCTCTGGAACGCCCTCCTTAGTGAGGGATCCACGTGTCTTTGCCTTATGATCTGCATCCTCGGGAAGCAGGATACGAGAAAATAAAACAAAATTGGCCATGGTTAATACTGCCGAAACTGGCTTGCTGGGTACATGAAACCTGCAGTATCCTTTTCTCTCTACTTTTGTACATGTTTGAAATTATCCATATTAAAAAGATGTCCGGCCAAACATCAGAGGTTCACACCTGTAATCCTCACTACTCAGGAGGCAGACATCAGGAAGATCATGATTGGAAGCCAGCCCAGGCAAATAGTTTGCAAGACCCTATCTCGAAAACACCATCACAAAAAATGGCTGGCAGAGTGGCTCAAGGTGTAAGCCTGAGTCCAATTACCAGTCCTTCAAAAACAATATGTACATAGATAAAAAGGCATGCTCTGGAGATGGAAATTCAGGATTGAGGACCTCCCCAAAGCAAAGGAAACACTGACAAAAATTGTCTAAAACTACTTTCACTGTAGCCTTGTAATTATTCATAATTGCAACAACCTGAGAGTAAAAGAAAAAATGCTTAAGCTCAGCTATGCGCTGGGACTTTCAGACTTGTGACTCACCTGTCCCCTCCACTTCCATTTCTTGGTGGAATCCTTAAAACCTGGAAGCTTCACAGACACTGTTTCTGCAAAATCAGTAGCCTCTAGTCACCAGAGGGACAGACCAGGGTTAGAGCTTCCCGAACAGTTCCATCCCCAGAGCACAGTGACCATTTGATTCATCCTGTAGGTCCCTGGAGAAGCTCAAAGCTCCACCCAGAGGATGTTGTCCTTATTTACTTTGACATGGAGTTAGCTTTGTAGGAAAAGCCCTGTCCCCAGGTGTTGGAGGAAACAGCAACAGCTTCCCGGCATAGGGATATCAGTTTGGTCAAATAAGAGCCTGGGAGAAACTTTGAGATCCTGGGAGTAAAATATACACATCAAAAAAATCTGACATATTCCTGAGGATGTAGGAGGCTGTGTCACATGCAGGGGTATGTGCTTGCTCTAGGAACCAAATAGACTCCCAGTACTTCACATCCGGCAGGTGTGAAGCTTTACTGGTAAAGCACCTGTAAAACTGCCCAAGTGATGCAGGTGGTCCCTAATGTACTCACAGACCCTCTTGGCAAAGGGTACAAAGACTTACCTTACCACTCAAGGAATTTAAGGGAAACTCTGACTAATCATTAGCTGATCACTAAACCAACTGACCAGAGACAAAAAACAACAATATAGAAAAAATGTGGAAAAATGAGTTCCAGAATGGACACATTACAGTATCTAGAATGTCCAGTTTTCAATGAAAATTATAAGCCATGTGAAACAGGAAAAAATGTCCAATACTGGAAAAGAAAGCATTCAATTAAAACTGTCCCGCAAATGGGACCAGACTTTGGACTTACCAGACAAAGACGTTAAAATATGTTGAAAGAATTAAAGGAAAGCACATCTAGGAATTGAAGCAAAGTATGAGGATACTGTCTGACCAAACAGAGAATATCAATAAAGGGATAAAAATGATAAGTAAGAACCAAGTGGAAATTCTGAAGTTGAAAAGTATGATGAATTTTCACAACCATACGTAAAATAAGAATTTAACTACAGGGGTCCATCAGGAAATTTCAGATGGCAAAAAGGAAGAAGGAATGACTAGAAAGATGAGTCCATTTATATGACCTCATCTGAAGAACAGAATGAAAAAGGAATAAAGAAAATAAACCTGTGTGGCACCATGAAGCCTATCAACACACAGCCGAAGGGAGTTTCAGGAGATGAGGGAAATACGTTAAAAGACTATTTGAACAACTATGAATGGAAACTTTCTAGATTTGACAAAAATACTAATCCATGAACCTAAGAAACTCAATGAACGCCAAGTAGGATAAACTTAAGGTGATACATATTTAAACCAAATAATAATCAGGAGGATGGCAGTTGGAAGCCAGTCCCAGGCAAATAGTTTGAGAAACGCTATCTCAAAAATACCCAACACTAAAAAGGACTGACAGAGTGGCTCAAGCAGTAGAGCACCTGCCTAGCAAGTGTGAGAACTTGAGTTCAAACCCCAGTACCACCAAAAAAAAAAAAATCAATCATAATCAAATTGCACAAAGAGAAAATCTGGAAACCAAGGAGAAAATGATTCACCACATACAGGGGTCCTCACTGAGATTAAAATCTGACTTCATGCCAGAAACATGGAGCCCAGAAGGTAATGGGATGACATCTTCAAAACACTGAAAGAGAAAGACTAGCAACCAAACCTTCCACCACCATTAAAATTACCTTCAAAAATGAAGAAGAGATTAAGACACCTGCCCTACTAGAAATCTGGAGAAGAGTCCTTCATCCAGAAATAAAAGGAAACTAGACAGTAACATGAATACACACAAAGAATAAAGAGCACTGAAAAGTCAGGTACACGGGTAAATCAAAAAGTCAGTACATATGTGTTTTTTTGTAACTCTTTTTTCTTCTATTTAAATTTTCAAATAGGAAATTTGAAAAAAAATTTTGAAAAAGCTATAGTAATCAAAACAGTGTGTTTTTGTCACTAAAAGCAGACAAATGGACAAATGGCATAGAATAGAGAGCCCAAAATAAGTATAATAATATGTGAAGACACACACAATTAAGTGACTTATGACAAGGGTACCCAAACCATTCAGCTAACCTGGGTAAACAGTTCAGGAGACCCTATCTCCAAAATAACCAGAGCAAAGTAAACTAAGTGTGACTCAAGCCGTACAGTGCCTGCTTTGCAAGCACAAAGCCCTAAGTTCAAACCTCAGTCCCACCAAAAAAAAAAAAAGACAAATTGGAACATTATCAAAGATTAAAACATTTGTGACACTTTCAACAGAGCACAAAGCCAACCCACAGAATGGGAGAAGATAGTTGCACATCACATAGCTGATAAAGAATTGGCATCCAGAATAAAGAGCCCTTAAAATTCAAGAATAAAAAGAATTTTAAATTGTAAAGATGCACAAATGACCGATATCACTAATCTTAAAGGAAATACAAATTTAAAACCTCAAAAAGATACAACCTCACACCCATTAGGATGACTAGTATTTTTTTAAAAACAGAAAGTATCTAGAGTTGACAAGAATTTGGAGAAATTAAATCCCAGCTACAGAGGAGGCAGAGATGAGAGATCATGATTCAAGACCAACCAAGGCAAAAAAAAAAAGTTAGCAAGACCCTATTTCAAAAATCAAACCAGGCTGGGCACAGTGGCTCACGTCTGTAATCCTAGCTATGGGGGTGGCGGTGGGGGTGGGGGAGCGGAATGAAGACTGGAAGGATTGCAGTTAGAGTCCAGACGGAGCAAAAAGTTCATGAGACCCTATCTCAATCAGTAAAAGCTGGGCACGTTGGTGCACGCCTGTCATCCCACCTATGCAAGAAAGCTCATGGTCCAGGCTTGCGGGGCATAAACTCGAGGCCATATTTAAAAATAACTAAAACAAAAAGGGCTAGGGGTTGTGGCTCAAGTGGTAGAGAGCATTTCTAGCAAGCTCAAGACTCTGAGTTTAAATCCCATTACTGCCTTAAAAAAAGAATTTGGATAAATTAGAATCCACTTATTGTGTTTGTAGGAACATAGGATGGTACAGCCTCTCTAGGAGACTCTGTAATATTGTCTCAAAAATTAGATGTAAATTTTCGTTTGATCCGTACACGCGTGTTCACAGCAGCATGGTTAAAAGAGACAAAAGGTGGAGGCAACCCAAGCGTCTATGAGTGGACCACTGAAAAACGTCAGTGTTTTCATATACACAATGGAACATTCTTCAGCCTTTAAAAGGGGGGGCGCGGATTCCCACATAGGCTGCAAAGTGGATAAAGCTTGAGGGCATCGTGCTAAGTGAAATAAGCTGGTCCCAGTGGCCCCCACGCTACGGTCCCACTGAGACGAGGTAGGCGCAGGTGCAGAGCGGCGGAGCGGGGCCGCGGGCGCCAGCGCCCGGGAGAAGCGGCCGCAGGTGGGAGCTTTACGTGGTGACTGAAGTTCTGCAGGTGGATGTGGAGGGCGCTTGCTCATGACTGTGAAGGTACTGAAGCCTCGACTGTACGTTTAAAGACAGTTCAGATAGGAAGTTTCATGTTTTGTATATTTTACCACAATTTTTAAAAACCAAATTTCTAAAACACGGCATAAAGCAATAATTAGAAAACTATGTTGATCAGTTCATATTGTATGAAGAGACAGTTTGGGTTTTTTTTTTTCAAACATTTTTATTAGCATACGTTCTTTGTATAGGGGTTTCATTGTGAAATTTCTGTATATGCTTACAACGTACCTTAGGTTTATCACCTCCATCCTTCTCCCTCATTTCTCTCCTCCCCTAGTTAAAACAATTTCAACAGGCGTCATTGTTCTATTTTCAGACAAGTATAAGAAGTACATTAACCATATTCACCCTCCTTCACCTCTCCATTCACCCTTCCTTTCCCACTGGTACCCACCCAAGACCAGACCTGTTTCACATTCCTGTCCTTCCTTTTTAAATGCCTATTCATTGTTCAAAGGGCTTTCATTATGGCATTTCACCCATGAGTATATTCCACTTTAACCATATCAACCCTCTATTATTCTCCCTTCCCCTTCCCCCACCCCTATCATTCAACAGTGCTCAGTGTGCTTTCTTATGCCATTAAAGATGCGACCTGTGTGATTAAAATTGCACTAGGGAGGTGCAGGGGAGTGGAGCTGTGCTGGAGCAAAGGTTGTGGATACAGTTGATAGTAGTTAATATTAGTCCAAACTAGATTGTCTTTAAGCAACTATATGGAAAGAACAAAAATTATAGTGAAAGAAATTTAAACAGTATACAAGAAAAGACACAGACAAAAAAAAAAGCCATAAGGCAGATGTAAATCCCTTCTTATCAGTAGTTGCATTAAATGAAAATGGCAAATCAAAGAGAGTCTTCTTCAAACATTTACATGTTAGCAGAGATCTGGTGAGAATTGAGTGAGTGACTGAGGTTTACTGCTGAAATTTCAGGCACCTGCCAGGGAATTGGCAGATTTATATATTTTGTAGATGATATGTGTATACACACATACAGTGAATGTACCCATCAGTACTGAGATCAGACTGTAAGGAGAAGTGTTTTTCAAGTGTTTCCAGCTGCAAAATACTTCCATCAAATCAAGCAACTATGAGGACTTTAATGTATATACAGTAATCAGGGAAGTGCCCTGGTTTGATGGCTGTGGTGCCAGCGCTAGGCTCACTCCAGCTCCCCCTTGTAGGTGTCGGTGCTGCACTCCAACTTCCCCTAGGCACAGGCACCTCTGCAGGTCATCTCTCTGCTCTACTTTCAGGGGAGTTTCAGAAGGCTGCTCAGCCATGTGCAGGTGCGTTGGAGAAGAGGAGGTTAATACCTCTGAAGGTGGCCCATGGGCGGTGGAGCCTAGCCTGAGCCTTCCTATCCATTAGTGATAGTTCTAAGGTGTAATCCATACAGCTTTTCAGAGAATCCCTTGTAGGATGAAGCCCAGGTACCACACTTTAACATATTTCACTCTCCGTGTCACTTTTTTTGTGCTCTTGAAGATTGAGCTTGAACTCAGGGCTCTACCACTTGAGCCACATCTTAGTCATCTATGTCACTCTTAATGCCCTCGTTTCTGCTTCCTTGAATCACCTCCCAACTCTATTAAATGCACAGTGATTTCCTCAAGGTTTGCCTGCAGGGAAACTCAACAAAGTCACCTCTCATCTCTGCCTCCATCATTCCCCCTCCCACCCGACACCCCGGCCAAGACCCTTGACAGGGCTCTTCATGGAATGTGAGGAACAGCCACTAATTAAGCTTGCTCCTTTCAAGCTTCCCAAAGACCTTAGCCTTTCCCCACCACCTCCAAGAAGCCATCTGCAGGCAGGAACAAGTAGCCAGAAGGAAAAGATCAACACAGCTGATTTCATACAACATTTAAAATTCTTCAGGTATCATAGCAACACGAGAAACAGGTCCTGTGTCTGGATGCAGGAGGTAAGAGCAGGAGAACTAGAGGGGGACCCTAGGCTTCCGGCTGGGGTTAGAGTTTTGCCTTTGGAAAAAGATAGTTTAGGGACATGTGTTTTGGAGTGCCCAGGGATATCCTGGTGGTTTCTTGAAGACATTGGCTATAGGTTTCTGGAACTCAAGAGAGAGATTTGAAAGTAATGTTCAAAGACATGGGCATGGATGAGATTGCCCATGGAGCAAAAATGGAGTTTAGGAATAACTGTTTTTGTTTGGAGGTTTTTTATTTATTTATTTTTCTTTTGGGTTTTCTTTAGTCAGGATCTTGTTATGTAGCCCAAGCTAACCTCAAAATCATGATCCTCCTGCCTCAGCCTCCCAAGTGCTGGAATAACAGATGTACACCTCCACACCCAGCAGCATAAGAATCAGTGTTTTAAAACATAAACCTAGTGACTTCTGAGGCTGAGATTTTAGTGGTAGTGGAATGAAGGAACTTTTATTTTACTTGAGACAATTTTGATTTGTTGTTTTATATGCATTTGTCTGTAGAGGTTGGGAGAGAGAGAGAGAAGAGAATGAAAGACAAGGATGTGGTTCCCCCATGTGGTACCTGCTGGATGCATCTACTGGCATCCTTGCAGCACCTGTTGGAGGGATCACCTGCCTGCAGGGTGCCCAGCTCAGTGGGCACCCTGACATTAATTATGCCAGGCCTGACCCGCACTGCAGACAGCACACACCATGGGTTTTGTTCGGAGCAGAGTGTTTACCTGTTCTTCAGTCACCACCTGAGTTGTCTAAGTGCCTTTGGGCTGTTTCGGAGGGCAGTTCCCAAGACAGGCCTCAGCCTGCTGTGCCACTGAAGCATCTGTCTATAAAACTCAGGATGAGGGCCTGCTGCCATCCATCTATGAACCCGGAATTTCTGTGAAAGGTAAACAAACCATCTCCATGATTTTTCATCTTTTTCTGAGAACTACTGATTTGGTCTTTACCTAAAATTTTAATTTTTGTTGAGATATGATTAACAGAAAATAGAACACCAATCTTAAGTGTTGAGTTTGATGAGTTGTGATAATTCTATTCACTCATGCAGATATCATGCAAATCAAGATGCAGAGCACTTCTATCTTCTTCAGGAAGTAAGATGGTTTTCCATCTTCTTTATTGTGGTAAAGTATACATAGCATAACATTTACCATTTTAGCCATTGTTAAATGCACAGATCGGGAGAATAAAATGCATTCATGTTGTGCAACCGCCATCTGTCTCAGAGCTTTTTTCTTCTTACAAAACCAAAACGCTGTACTCACTCAACAGTAATTCCCATTATCTCCTCCCCCGGCCCCAGCACTCATCCTTCTACTCTGTCTCTACAAATTTGACTACGTTAAGTACTCAATAGAAATTGAATGATTAGATAGCTATTTTCTTTGTGGTTACTAAGGAGATCGCATTTAAAACCCTAAAGTTATAGCACTCTAATTTTAATTTCTACCATTGTAATGTCAGTAACATACAAAAACTGCTCCTTTGCAGCTCCAAATTCATTCTGTCAGTTGTTAGTGTCTCAAAATTACATCTTTATGCATTATGTGTTCAAAACCATAACTAATAATGCTTTTTAATCCATTAGTCTCTTAAAATATAGAAAAAACAAAATGTATAATTACAAACTACAGTTACAAGAATACTAGCTTTCAGACCAATAATTTTTAAAAAATTTATTAGTCTCTTAAATCATGTAGAAAACAAAAATAAAGATACAAACCATTGTTATTATAATACCACCAGCTTTTATAGTTGTCCGTGTATTTACCTTTACTGAGATTGTTGTTTCTTCACACAGTTTTGCATTACTGTCTCATGAGATTTCATTTCACCCAGGGCGGGGACAGTGCTAACGAATTCCTTAGCTTTTGTTTCTCTGGGAATGTCCTAATTTCTCCCTCACTTTTGAGGAACAATTTTTTTGGGTACAGGATTCTTGTCAGCAGGATTTTTTTTTCTTTTAGCTCTTGGAATACATCAGTTTACTACTTTCTGACTTCAAAGCTTTTGATGAGAAAGAAAACACAGACCTCAGTCCTGCAACTTCTAGGTTCTACCAACAATCTGAGTGCCTTGGAAGAGGACTTCAAGCCTTAGGAGAAAGTGCTTGGTCAACATCATCGTTTCTACCACGTGAGGCCCTCAGCAGAGAATCCAGCTAAACTGAGACCACACCTTCAGAAACTGTGAAGTAGTAACGGGCAGGGTGGTTCTTATTTTGTTCTGTCTTGTTTTCAGAAACCCAGTATTATTGCACACATGCAAGATCAGAATTTCTGGATGCCCACCAATGTTGGGGAATACAGGCTTGTCAGATTTAGTTTGATAAGTTAAAGGGGACCAGGACATTTTCAAAAAGCACTAATGAGCACACCCTCCCCTCATTGCTAAGGCTTTTTAAAGGCAAGTGTGTCCAACTTCATTTTTTTGGAGTGAAATTTAACTGACAAAAGAATGGAATAGAGAAGAAGAAGAAGAAGAGGAGGAGGAGGAGGAGGAAGAAGAAGAAGAAGAAGAGAAGAGAGAAGAAGAAAGGAGGTGTGGTAGGTTCTCTTAATTAGATCAGTAAAATGCTATACTTGCTAATTCAGAACGATACTGTACAATTAGATTATATGGGTCTTTTTATTGAGGCGAAATTCACATAACATAAAGCCACTTTAAAGTGACCAATCCAGTGGCATTTGGCACCTCCAAGTAGTTCTTAAACATTTTCATCACCCTAAATGGGAACACCATACCCATTAAGTAGTTATGGCCCATTCTCTCCCCAAGCCCTTGGCAGCCATGAACTTTTGGTTTCTAAGCTTTTACCTGTTCTAGCTATTTTATATAGAGAGAAGACTTAAAAACAGAGATTCAAACAAGTACACGTACACACAAGCCATGCTAACATTATTTACAATGATGAAAGAGGGAAACAACCCCAGTGTCCACCAGCACATGACTAGATAAATTGTGGGCTAGACATTCAATGGAATATTATTCAGCCACAAAAAGAAATGAATTACTGACACACACTATAACATGGACAAACCTTGAAAACATCACGCTAAGTGAAAGAAGCCAGACAAAAGAAAAGTTTTATATATATTTATATATATATATATATATAGAGAGAGAGAGAGAGAGACACATATATGAGCATGCGTATATATATATATATATATATATATATATATATACATTTCAACCAATTCTTTTATTTCCATCAACCCATCCCCCAACCTCCATTTACAGAGATATTGATCAAATCCCAAGACTTCCAGAGGATTCTGCCATGAATACTGGGCCGCCTGGATTTCTCTGTTGCCAGGTGAGGTACAGTTTTTTCAGATCTGCTAAGTGAGTTTCCAGTCTTCCCTCTGCTCTCCAGCTGTCAAGATTATGCAGCTGTTACTTTCTCCTAGCATTTCTGTCTTTTGCATAGACACACCTTTAATTTTTAATTGATACACGGTAATTGTGCACACATACAGCATTTATAGGGTGGAATATGATATTTTGATACATGCATACAGCCTGTAATGATCAAGTCAGGGTAATTAGCATGACCATCCCCTCACACGTTTATCATTTCCTTATGTTGGGAACAGTCAATGTCCCCTCTTCTGGCTCTTTTGATAGACAATGAGTTGTTCTTAACTACAGCCACCGTGCTGTGTGATACATACAACAGTGAAACTTCCATGTCATTTGGTGAGGTTTTAGAAATGACCACAGGTGTTCCCTCCAGCATCTGAAGCTGGAAGCCTTCTTTCCCTCTCTGTCCTACAAATCTCTCAGTAAAGTGGTTTTGTATTTTGGCTGGTGACATTCCTGTCTGGCTTTCTGGAGTGAGAAGGCTGAGCACGCAATCCAAGCTGGAAGACTCTCACTGCTACTTGTTTCATCTTTCTCTTCCTGTTTCATCTTTTTTACGAGTTTGAAGGATTCTTTAGGGGCAAGAAATATTGGGAATTAGATTGTAAGAATATTTTCTTCCAGCTGATCCTATTTGAGATGTAATAAAAATGGATTCACAAGAAGAACCTCATTCTCCCAACAGAATTAAATTCTTTTTATTCTGTTTCCTAGGAAACCTTTGCTAGAAATGTTTTCTCCCAGCTCTGAGCTAACAGAGCTCTGTTTATGCATTCCTTAGGAATCACCAGTTTCTACCCCATGTTGGCATAATTATTATGTGTGTTTGCTTTTCTTTTTTATAACAGTGAGTTCCTTTAAGGCTAGGGACTATGTCTTATTCATCCCCTCCTCCCCATATCATCTTACCAATGGACAGGTGTTAATAAACATGTAATAGTGAGCAAATGAGTAAGTGAACGAGCAGACAGATTCTGAACAAGAGGCCCTTGGTGGCAGGCGTGTATCTAACTCCCCAACCTGCCGCCACATCTTTCCCAGCATTGCCATCTGCATTGTATACCTTGATGGTTGGCAAGGTGAAATGCAGAATCTTGAACAAAGTAATGACTGGATCAGCAAAGTCAGAGAGTGGCAACTTCCTTGTGTTTGTCCTTGCCCAGGGCAGCACAAGTTGTGTATTAAAGAAGTGAAGGAATTTTAAAAGAATTGTAATAGCTGGAAAGTTAATTCGCTGTATGGGACCATGGTTAAGAATATGGTACAGTTAATACACACTAATAAAAAAGAGAATATGGCTCTCAAGCCAGGCTGTCTAGGTTCTAATTTTGACTCGATCAATTAGCAACCTCAAAAACAGGTGTCTCCTCTCTGAGCCTCAGTGACAATAACCCAGGAGACACAGATTCGAGCAGCCCCTGACACGGAGCACACAGTACACAGCAAATAATTGCATTATAATTTCTCAGAAGAATAAAGAAGATGTGGCTTTTAAATTTTTTTAACCACCTATATAATCTGTATGAGCCCTGGTCCTGTTGCATCCCAGGAAAAACACATTTTCTGCCTGGCACATTGGCTCTTACCTGTAATTCCAGTTACTCGGGAGACAGAGAAGGAAGGATCAAAACTCAAGGCCAACCTGGGCAACAAGAATTAACGGGACCCCACTCAACCAATAAGATGGACACGGTAGTAATCCCAGCTACACAGGAGGCAATAGGTAGGATCACAGGCTGGCCAAGGTAAAAAAGTGAGACCCCATTTGAAAAATAACTAGCACAAACAAGGGCTAGGATATGGGGCAAGAAGGAGGAAGGAGGGAAGTAAGAAGGAAAGGAAGGAGAAAGAGAAAGAAAAGCGTGAGGAGGGTCTACAGAATCATCAGGAGCACCCAGCTTCCAGGAATGACATCATAAGCTCAGAACTGGCCTCAAGGTGAAACCGCAGCTGCTACTGATGCTTCTGCCTCTGCTCTGCCAGAACCAGCAAACACTGCTGTGCAGAGTTCATGTTCAATTGCGAGCCCTGGGCAGGAGTCAGCTTGCCTGGGTCCAGTGTGACAAGTACAGGTCATGGGACCATGTCCTACCTGCAAGAGACACTGGGCTGCGAGATTTCTCTGTTCTAACTTTGGATGGTGGGACTTTTGAGTCTGGAAATTCACATCACATAGCAAGGGCATTCCAAAAGACCTGGACAGCTAAACAGTAGGACACCACATGGGACCAAGGACATTTTTTTATTTTATTATGAAAACTTTCAAACATAGAGCAAAGTTAAAAGAATTTAATAATGAATGTCATCTACTCACCACCTAAGGTTCCACCATTAACGCTTTGCTAGACTTTCTGTATCATGAATCCAGCCATCCTTCCATCCAACCACCCAACATTATTTCGGTGCATTTCAAAGTCAATTGTAACTTTGGTATGCTTCCCTCTAAATATTTCAGTATGCCTATCATTAACTAGAACTCTAATTTTATTTACAGCTTTTTTTCTTGGATGTTAAATTCACATGCAGTGAAACTCATACATCTTAAGTGTACATCAGCTGAATTTAAACAATGCATTTGCAGCCAAGATCTGAATCCAGATACAGAACAAACCAACACAGCAATTTCCTGCATACCCCTTCCCAATCACTCTCTACCCCACACCATCCTCAAAGATAACCACTGGTCTAATAGTTTTCTACTATATAATAATTAGTTGCCCAAGCCCTGTTGAGTTTTGGCTTTTCCCTGCAACTATGTAGCTACCACCACTTCCCACTTCTAAAATTTGGAGAAGAGAAATGAAAGCCGATAGAGAATCTGACCAATTCTCCTCTCTTGGGCTCCCATCCCCTTCCCACAGTCAGTAGATGTGGGCTTCCATCACCCCCTTGATGGAAAGGGGGTCCTTTAAATGGTATATCCAGAGATCTCTGGCCGTGGCTTATAACTTGACTTTGATGATCAAGTCCATTAGGCCTGTCTCCAGATTGTTGGTGGGAGTTTAAAGAGTTTACCAGACCTTTCCTAGGCAAAGTCAAGCTTGGAGAGACAAAAAATAAAAACCAGAAACTAAAACACCTAACCATGCCAGGCGCTGGCAGGTCACACTTATTACCCTAGATATAGGAGGCTAAGATCAGGAGTATCATGGTTCCAGGCCAACCTAGGCAAAAAGATTACAAGACCTCATCTCAACAAAAAAGGCTGGGTGTAGTTGCACACACTTGTCCTCCCAGCTACTGTGGGAAGCTTAAAATAGGAGGATTGAGGTCCAGGCTGGCTCAAGAAAAACAAAACCCTATTTCAAAAATAACCAGAGCAAGCCAGGCACCGGTGCCTCAAACCTGTAATCCTAACTACTCAGGAGGCAGAGATGAGAAGGTTCACAGTTCAAAGCCAGCCTGGGCAAATAGTTCACAAAACCCTATCTCAAAAAAACCCTACACAAAAAAAAGAGCTGGTGGAGTGGCTCAAGGTGTCGGCCCTGAGTTCAAACCCAGTACCACAACAAACAAAACAACAACAAAAAAAACCACCTAGCCTGGCAATGAGGTCAGAATGCTAGCCCTCTGCCCTATTCCTGAGTTATTGAAATAATTGACTTCAGTGGTGAATTCTAGGGCAACATAATCTATAGCTGAGTGTTCAAAACCACTCTCTCCTCTTCACAGAATGAGTGAGCCAATATGAACCAAGGAAAGAATCCAGATTCAGATGAGATGTAGACATTGATAGGAAAACTGCTATAGCCATTGACTTCTCAGTAAGCTCCACCATGATTCGCCCTTTAGGGGGCACAAGGAAGTCTTTGTTGAATGAATTTTGGAAAGAGCAATTGAAGAATGGATGGATCAATGAATGAAGAGGTCATAAGGAAGGAAACTCCTGAGCATCCAAAGCAAAAACACAGTAAGCGCTGAACTCTGTGGTTTCATAGCAGCTTGTCGGTGCTGGTAATGTTTGCTAGATGGACAAATGGATGACCAGAGACAATGCCTGAACAGTGGGGACAGAGTGGAGACATCACTGTCCTCCTGGCTTGCCTCAGGGCTTCTGTTCCACAAGGAGGCAGGAACTAGTTCTGTTGAAGATGGCACGGGGTTTCTTACCTTCTGACTGAGCGAGCACCTCCCTCCAAGAGTGTGAACCCTGGCTGCCTAGGTCATGAACCAAGGTCATTACTCTCAGAACAAGGTGATGCAGAGATGAGTTAGAGCTTCACAGTCTTTCATTAGTTACCCCGTGACTTTGCCCAGGATGGGAGGGAGCAGTACCATATTCTATCTCAAAAAAAACAGCTGGGTTAGCAGAGGCCCACAGAGGGGGAGAGACACCTGTCACCTGACTGGTCCAGACCCAGCTCTGATGGGACCTTCTGACTCATTGTCTTGTGAGGGTGAGTCCCAAGATGATGCCAGTGACTCCTGGCTGGATGGAGCACAGAGGATCCTATGTCCAGCTGGCTGCTCAGACCTTAGAATCTGCCCATGGACAACACCAGGTCCATGGCTGCTAGAGCCACAGGGCATGGAAATAAGGTTTCCAGTACCTTGGGGTGCTCCTGCAGGGTACAGCTGCATTGGAATTTTCTTTAGCCTCAAGCCCCCTCCCCAGTGATTTGGATCTCATTTTTTCATATTTTTATTAATGCATATTAATTGTATAATGCGGGGGATTTCATTGTGATATTTCTATACATACATATAATAGACTTTGATGATAAGCACCCCCTTGCAGCTTTCTCTTACTGGGAAAAACTAAAATCCCGAAAGGAAAGTGGATTCTAGGCCAGCAGTTCTTTCTCAGATATGACACTCTCAAATATCATTGAGAGTTCCAAAGAACACTTGTTTATGTGAGTTATATGTATGGATATTTACCAAATTGGAATTTAACTCTGAGGAACTCTTAAAATATTTATTCATTAATTCATTTTTAAAATAATAAGTCCATTGCCTCTTAACACGGGATTATTTAGAGAGGCTTTGTTTTGTTGGGCACAGCGGCTTATACCTGTAATCTCAGCTACTCAGGAGATGGAGATCAGGAGGATTGTGCAGTTTGAGGCCAGCAAATAGTTAGCAAGACCCCAACTCAAAAAAAAAAAAAAGAAAGAAAGAAAGAAAGGAAAGAAAACAGCTGGGCACGCTTGTGCACACCTGTCATTCCAGCTACATGGGAGGCATAAATAGAATGATCCAAGTCCAGATTCACCTGAATACACAAGACAAAATAAGTAAAGCAAAAAGGGCTGGGAGCATGGCTCATGTGGCAGAGCACCTGCCTAGCAAGTGTGAGGCCCTGAGTTCAAACCCCAGTACCAAAAAGAGAAGTGGCATCGTTTTATGTTTCTGGATTTGTTTGATTGGTTGATTGGTTTGGGGTTTTTGGAGGGACTGAGTTTTTTTGCAAATCCCTTTAATGACTAAAGGCTTAAATAGAAAACAGCTGAGTTCTGCTAGGAGTTTCTGCATTCAATTTGGGGCATATCACATATTAGAAAGCCTCTAGAAAATTCTACGCAGTAGAGAATGAGTGTGAAATAGGCAAACAAATAACCTTGATTGTGGTACAAAATTCCCTAAAGAGTCTCAGGGCACCCAGACCTCCATTTGAGTATCACTGCTCTAGACAGAGCTTCCCAAAATTTCATGTGTACCTAAGTCATCTATGGAACTGTTCAAATGAATCGGCTTGGGGGCTGTGCTAGACAGCTCTCCGGTACTGTAACAAAGACCTGAAAGGTTTACTTGGCTCATAGTTTTGGAGTTTTCAATCCATGGTCAGCTGACAACACATCATGGCAGGAGCTCATGGCAGAGCAAGACCACTCACCTCATGGCCAGTACATAAAAAAAAAATGTCTTGGGTCCCACTATCCCATTCAAGAATAAAGACTGAAGACACCCCCCATAGGCCCCACCCCTTAAAGTTTTCACCCTTCCCAATAGTGCCAAGTTGGGGACCAAGCCTTTAACACAGGGAACTTTGTGGACATTTAAGATATGAGCTAGCTGGAGGTCTGCGGCAGGGCCTGAGAGTCTATTTGCTTTTTTTTTTTCTTTGTTGGCAGTATTGGGATTTGAACTCAGGGCCTCACACTTGCCAGGCCAGGTGCTCTACCACTTGAGCCACACACCTCAGTCCTTTCTTGCTTTAGTCATTTTTCAGGGAAGGTCTTGCTTTCATGCCCGAATGACCTCAGACTTGGATCCTCCTACCTAGGGCCTCCCAAATAGTTTGGATCATAGTTTGGCAGGTCAATCAGCTTACTGATTGACATGGGGTCTCCATAACTTTTTGCCCAGGCTGTCCTCAAACCATGATCCTCTCCAGTTTCTGCCTTCTGAGAAATTGACATTACAGGGGCACACGCCCAGGTTTTTAGTTTTGGTTTTTTGTTTTGTGGGGTTTTTTTCCTTATTACATAGCTCAGGCTGGCCTTGAACTTGCTAGCCTCCAACCTCTGCCCACTGGAGAACTGGGTAGAAAGTTGTGCCCTGCCCTCCCCTTGCCAAGGTTGCTGGTTTGAGGGCCACCTCCTCATGGATTCACAGCGCTCCTTGAACCCCAAGGTAGGGGCGGGTCCTCAGCCCTGGAACTACCCTAGAGCCCTCTCAATCCATATAATTAAACAACAGTAAACCTGAAAGTAAGTACACTCCAGCAAGTTTTATTTTTCCCAAGGGGACCACTTTGGCTTTTTTTTTTTTTTTAATGGGTGTGCAGGTGCTTCTGGAGTAACCTGTGTCACAGTCTTTTGGGTATATCCCCAAGAGTGGTATTGCTGAATCAAATGGTAGATCAATGTTTAGCTTTTTAAGTAGCCTCCAAATTTTTTTCCAGAGTGGTTGTACTAGTTTACATTCCCACCAGCAGTGTAAGAGGGTTCCTTTTTCCCCGCATCCTCACCAACACCTGTTGGTAGTGGTGTTGCTAATGATGGCTATTCTAACAGGGGTGAGGTGGAATCTTAGTGTGGTTTTAATTTGCATTTCCTTTATTGCTAGAGATGGTGAGCATTTTTTCATGTGTTTTTTGGCCATTTGAATTTCTTCTTTTGAGAAAGTTCTGTTTAGTTCACTTGCCCATTTCTTTATTGGTTCATTAGTTTTGGGAGAATTTAGTTTTATTTTTTTTTTTATTCATATGTGCATACAAGGCTTGGGTCATTTCTCCCCCCACCCCCCACCCCCTCCCTTACCACCCACTCCGCCCCCTCCCTCTCCCCCCCCAATACCCAGCAGAAACTATTTTTTTTAAGAAAAAAAAATTTTTTTTAAGAAACTATTTTTTTAAGTTTTAATTGTTTTAAACAATTGGTTTGGTGCCTACACTTTACTGACATCTTAAGCACATGAAGAGACCCTCACCACTTCAAGGGGAGGGACCCTGCACTGACCTCTGCAGCTTTGCCCCCTGAAGAATCCTTTCATCCTCCACTGCCCATAGAAACCAGAGTGGGAAGAAATAGACCACCGCATGAGGAGCATGGACAGACAGGTGGACAAGCAGGAAGGCAGGTGACCTGCAGGCTGTGGTAGCCAAGCCAGGCTTCTGGGACAGGAGAGCATAGCTGGATTGCAACTTGTAGCCCAGGAATGAGAGAGGCCCTCAGACAACAGGACCAGCCTGAGAAACAGGAAGGCAAGACCTGACATGTGCAAAAACCCTCATTGCTGATTCTTCCTCCCAGCTCCAGCAAAAGGACAAACTCTTACAGAAGAGTCAAATGACACAAAGAATGAAAAGAGAAAAGCAGTGTCAATAATTACAATTAATACTAGCAAGCTAGGAGCCAGGAACTGTTCTAAGCACCTCACATTACAGGCATTTGATTTTCACAACAGCCCTAGCAGGCAGGTGCTGCTTTTATCTTCCATTTTACACATGGGGAAACCGAGGCATGGAGAACTATCTGCCAACAGGGAACTAAGTGGCAGAGGTGGGATTTGACACAGAAAGTTCAAGTCCAGAGCCAAGATCTTCATCAAACCTGCAACACAGTTAACCCCTGACCTGAAAACACATTGAGCACCTGCTGGATGCCCGGTACTCATCTCAATTCCAGATTCGTGAGTGCTGGGGTCTCCCGCCTGAGCACTTAGACTAGGAGACAGTTACCTCTAGAAATAACTAATTCATCATTCTCACGCCACTGTGGGATTGGAGGATTTGGGGTGCACTAGGGATACTGCTGAGCCCATGTGAGGTGAAGTATTCATGCAGAGAAACAAAAACCCTTGGGAAAAGTTAGGATTGTGCTGCAAAAGTCATTGAAGGCTCCAACATAGGGTTTGTACTCGACCTGATAGCAAAAAGAGGCCACAGAGCATTCAGGACCAGCCGCTCTATAAGGAAAGCGGTGCTTTGAAAATGCGTGTGGACATAGAGGGGAGTTTAGCAAAATATGACATTGTTTTATTATTTTTTTAGATAATCTTTTTGAAAAGAGAGTTTATAGCCACAGTGAAAATCAAGTTTCTCTCCGCTTCTGGCTTCTACCACCTGTTTTTTACACACTTTTCTTTTTGTTTGTAATGTAGCAACGCGTGTAGGAGACTATTTCGTATCAACCTGTATCAATCTGCCTCCTTTTATTGAATACCTGCACTGTGTTTTATTGCATGGATAGATCATAATTTAACTCATTGATGGGAGACATGAGCGTTTTCACTTTCTGTTATAATCAACGTTGTAATAAACACTTGTATATCAGTCTCTGATCACAACTGTTATATTAAAGAAATACACTGGGGCTGGTTTTGATGCGAATGGCTATAATCCCAGCTACACAGGAGGTAGAGATGGAAGGATAAACCCGGGCAAAAAAAGTTAGTGAGATCCCGGTGATGGTGCATGCCTGTAATTCTAGCTATGTGGAAGGCAGAGGTAGAAGGATCTCAGTCTCAGACCCACCCCAGGCAAAAATGGAAGACCCTATCTGAAAAATGAATAACGCAAGGAGAGCTGGGGGTGTGACCGAAGTGGTAAGACTGTTTGCTACCTAGCAAGCAGAGGCCCTGAGCCCTGAGCTCAAATCTCATTATCACCAAAAAAAAAAAAAACAAAACAAAAAACCCCACATACAATGTGTTTTGCTCCATATATGAAAATGGAAGAATGAAACCTGTTGAAATTGTTATAAGAAGGCGGGGATGGCGGGGGTGCGATAGGGAAAGAGGGAGAATGATGGAGCAGTAAATCTAACTAAGAGACATTGGAAGCACGTATGTAAATATCATAGTGTACCGGCTGTACAACTATTATATGCTAATAAAATCATTTAAAAAATGAAAAACAACACATACAAAAATATTAAATTTATTTATAAAGGCAGAAAAATGAAACAAACTAAATTCTCATGCTTTTGGGAAGGGTTAGCTAAATCAAATAAATGCGCATTAGATGACACTAATAATGATGGCAACTGTCTCTTGAACGGGAGCACAAAAGGTGATTAAGCGCAAAGGGCGAATGATAACACAGCTCCTCTGTGCTATTGGATTTATGTAAATGTACTTGTGTGTTTGTGGTGATGTGCATGTAAGCTTTCTTCTGTGTCTGTGCTGCTTGTGTTTTCTGTGCATTATCTTTATAGTCATGACAGCTATTAAACTGCTTTTAAAGATCCAATTGCTTCGTAGGCACAGATTTTAATTCACAACGCACCTACTGTATGCCGGGCATTAATCCAGGTGTTTACTTTGGGGTATTCCTAGCAGCCCCCAGTCTTTGGCAGTCATCTGTCATCTCTAACCCAATCGTTTAGGATCAGAGAATGCTGGAACCACTCACACTGTACTTCCCAGATGAGGATACTAGAGAAGGTAAGTGACCTACCCAAGATCACACAGTCATTTGGTCCAGAGATAACAGAGCCCAAGACTCTACTGCTAAGCTACAGTGCTCTCCCTAAGTCGGAGTATGAATCAGTAGGGCTGGGGGAGGAGGAATACCCTGCTTTCTGGGAGACCCTGTCCAGGCAAACCCAAGATGAAACATAAAAGAGCCCTCAATAAGACTGTCATTAGTGGGGCGGAGCTTGATCCTGCACAGGCAGAAAAGCAACTTAATTAAGGCCCAGGGTCTGCCTAGCCACCAGGCAGCAGGCTGCAGGGCATAGGGAAGGAGCTTCCCTGGGCTGGGGCCAGATGTCAGTAATTACAGGCAGTGTGAGCCCGAGATAGCCCATTAAATATGTGTGTTTGCAGTGCACAGAACTCAAACTCGTTGCCACTTTCCCTAAGAAATTCAACCACATCAAACACTTTCAAGTTTTTATACTTTGCTGAGTGTTCAGGAGGTCCCAGGGACGGGTCACATCACATGCCACTGGAACGTAGTGGTCTCCTTGCCCCTCTTTGCTCCTTTCTCACAGAATCTTCCTCTCCTTCCACCCTGGCTCAGCCCACTCCCAGCCTCATGGAGCTCCAAGTCATCCATCAAAGCATTTCCCTTACAAAGAGAAATTTCCTGACCAGCTTCTATAAAAATAAAATCTCTCTGTTTAATTACACATAAGAACTTAGACTCTTGAATGCTACAGTCTTTAAGCCCAGAGTCTTAGATTTGGAGCTGGAATGGCCCTGAAGAATAATCCCCACCCTCTCTGTTTACAGCTGGAGACCTCTAAGGTTCTGGTAGGGGAGAGGGTTTGCCCAAGGTCATGGACACCCATGACTGCCAGGTCTCTAAACTCCAGGCTAGAGTCAGCTCACAGAGTTAGCAGATTAGTCTTGTGTACCCATGAATCAAAGTGCTTCCTCTCCTCTTCTTCCTAATTATGTCCTCCCAAGAGCCCAGGCCACTACTACCCCTGTCAAGGGGGTTGAGTGAGGGACGCCCTACCAGGTATCCAAAGGGCAGAAGACAAGTGAGAAGCCAGGTGAGGGTCTTCTCCCAGTTTCCAGGTAAGTTGTACCCCAGGTAGAGGCAGAAGAGTATGGCATTAGCATCTTCCCACCTCAAAACTCAGAGATTGAAAGTGGGAATGTCTGCATTCATTGAAAGAAGTAGAACTCCTCTGAGGACTGGTCTAACTCCCAAATTATTAATAATGGCGAGAGTATACAGCATCCACTGAGGGAAGGGCAGGCAACTCAGGCTCCTGAAGCAGCCAGACTCAGCTTTGAGTGATTCCTGGAAGAGGAGACACTTTCTTCACTTTGCCATGGTTCAGGGGGAACTCGGGACCTTGCTGGGTCACAGCGTGAAGCAGGTAGGGAGGATACAGGCTGTACAGGTCTGAAGCTACTGATCCCACTGGTGTGTGTGCTGGTGTGCAGGAAGGTATGGAGCTCTGGGAGGCCTGTACCCTGAAGAAGGCCACAGAACTGTGGCCCTAGGTCTCTGTGTTCTTACCCAAGAGGATAGATGGGACAGGGCACTGTGACTCCTGTGCCTGGGTGCCAGCTCTGCCACTTATCCCTCTCCACCTTCAGGTCTCACTGAGCCTCCATTTCTCAGGGGCAAGAATGGCTGACCTTAACCTTTAGCTCTCTCCCAGCTCCCCTTCCTTCCTTGTTCCACTTCCTGAATGCCTTGTGACCTCTCCCGGCCTCAGTTTCTCCCACACTGCAGCTCTGAACTCCATGTTTCCACCTTGGCTGGAACCCCTCCCACTCTGGACATCTTCTAGGTGCAAACCAAGGCAATTACAGAGTGATTATGTGGCTCGTAGGTGTCATTGCTGGGGTGAGGAGGGCCGCGCCTCCTCTTCTGAGCTCTGACTTTCCTGCCTAGGGTGTCCCCAGATTTTCCTCGTTAATGCGGATCTGGCTGGCTGCTCTGACACACTATCCTGACCGTCCACACACCACCGTGTGAAGGAAAGGAGTCTGTTGGGCTGTCGCATGGCAGGTGAGTGAGCAGGACCTGGGGTCCTCAAGGCATGGTGGCCCCTGGGGGATGTCTGTAGGGTGAAATTATGATCATTGTTCATTAGGATTTCAGCAGTTCCCTTATGTTCATCAGAAAATGGAGGACTAGATATGGAAAGAGTAGACCCCAGGAACACCCAACAAGTCCATGGTAAAGGCTGGGCTGGGGCCAGGTCTGCCCCAATGCCTTGCACTATAGGAGGTAGGAGCAGAAAGACAGGGGCAGAACTCAGCTTCTCACCCCACCCCCATGCACATCATGTGTGTCTAGAGACATTTCTGGGCACACTTGGGGATCGTGGGAAAAAGAAAGAGACCTCATGTGCTACATTCTCCTAATTTCTGCCCTATGTAGATGAGGACAATTGCAACTTTATCTAAGATAAAAAGAGCTTGAACAGGGGAATTTGCCCTTGGTACCTGTTTTCTCATCTGTACAATGGGTGGTATAACACAAATTACCTCACAGACCCACTGTGAGGAGACCAGTGTGCTGTTCTCCGACACAGCATTTCATGCAAGCCTTGTGAACGGTGGACTCAGAAAATGTGTCAACATAGCCTCAGAACTTCCTCCCATCCCACTAGTCTAGGAACTTGTCTCTTAGATGCCAGGGTCTGGAAGGAGTCAGCCAACAGAACTAGGGCCTCATGCTCAGAGGTCTCTAAGAAATGTCTCTAGTTCTATGCCTGATGTTTTCAATTGTTCAGTATCACATGACAATTCTATGAGTCAACTCTTGTTTATTTTTGACCTTCAGTGGCAGGTATTTAATTTCCTTGTTATATTTTAAGTTCCTCTTCACATTCCTCCTGGCAGTTGATATTATTATTGGGCAGTCAGACCCACCTGGCTCCTGGGATAGGGCTGCCACCCCATCAGCCCTGGTGTGGACAGGGCTTGTTTTGCTTTTGCCAGGATCTGGTTTTCAGGGCCCACCTAGATGCTCCATTTTTGCCAAGCATTTGATAAAGTGTCAGTCTTAAACTTGGGAGGACCAAGTTTAATTGCTGAGGAAGGACACAGTTGTTGATAGGGGCTCCAGAGTCAGGTGTGTAACTAATTTGTTGGGCAACCACTCCTCTCTTTGAACCTTGATTTCTCCATCTGTAAAAGGTTGAGATAGGATCCATCACACCTACCATATAAATTGATTCTTTGTTGGATTGAACTCAATTTCCCAGTGTTTTTGGGTCCTCCTAGCTTCTTGGGAGGATCTGTTCCTCAGAGCAGCAGGCCACGCCTACTATGCACATGGTGCATGAATTAATGAGACGCCAGATGGAAAGTTTGTCCATCATCCCCTCCATTCAGGGTAGACATTACTGATTGACCTAAGAGATTAGATGTGGCCCCAGAATTCTCCTCAACATAATTCAGTCATCTCTACCAGTTGATCAGGATTAGCAAATGAGATAAAACCTTTTACCATTACTGAATACAACAATCTTTCAGCTCAGAAATTCAAAGAATTGAGTGGAATGTCTGTTCAATGTTGGCTCTGGGTAGGCCATTGGCTACTGATAAACCACTGTCTAGTGGTGAGGGAGAAGCCAGCAGCTTCCAACAGAACCAGGAAGGAAAGGGAGATTGGGCAGTGGCCCCAGGAAGGCCCCAGGCAACTCCCCAATTAATCATTTAGCTATGGAGCTCAAGCACCCATGATGCATGCTAAGGACCGAGTCATAATAGGGCCCATTAAAAACCAATTATACTGAGTCCAGAGTCTGGGAGATGTTGCTGGCTTCCACAGAGATTCCTGGGTCCAGGCCCATGCTGGGACAGAGAACTGGGGAGAGGCTCGTCCAGCTCTTTCGTGTGACCCAAGGGCAAGATGGAGAAAGCTATAGCAACTAGGGCAAGGTTAGGGGTGGTGGTGGAAAGTGAGAGACCTCTGTCCTCGAGGTAGGACTGCTTCTTAGACTGAGCTCTGGGCCAGCTGGTGAGAAAGTGAGCTGAAGAGGAGGTGGTGAGATTGGCAGGGATGGGAGTGGTGGCCAGACTGGGAGGGCCCTTCAGTGCCAGCAGGATGTTTGTGGATTTCATGGTTCTGGAGTCAGGGGAATGACACACTGACACGTGTGCAATGGAAGTGCCTTCCCCTGTCTAAGCCTCAGTCTCTCCACAGCAACAGGATGGAGTGAATGGGATGAGCTGAAAATTATCCCAGGGCTGTTGAGATCATGCAGTTACTTAAGCAAGAGGTGAGGAGGGAGGCTGGAGGCATGGCTCAAGTAGCAGAGCACCTGCCAGCAAGTGCAAAGCCCCAATGCCATCAAAGAAAAAGAAAGAGAGAGAAAGAGGGAGGGACGGAAGGAGGGAGGGAGGGAGGGAGAGAGAGAAAGAGAAAGAAGGAAAGAAGGAAGGAAGGAAGGAAAGAGAGAAAAAGAAAAACAAAGAAAGAAAGGTGAAGAGGGGAAAACAAAAAGAAAAACGATGTGTACAGAAGCAGAGGATGGGAGGGCCTTGACGAGGGATACTTGTGGAAAGGAGGTGATGATATAAAAGCCCATCTATTAGCTCATAACTGGGGACCCAGACCTGCGCTAAGCTGCTTATATGCAGGACACCGTCCATCCTGGTCGGACCCTGTTGGTCTGAAGTGTTTGTGAATGGCTTCTCTTCCACTCTCAGAGTTTCCTGGTATAGGTGGTACATTTTATCATTACTCTATTTATAATCATTACCTTACTTAGCCCTCCTCGCAGTCCCATGGGGAAGACATTGTTACTGCCTCAGAGAGGCCCAGGAATTACCCAAGGCCACACAGGCAATAAATTCAGCATGGCATGAATTGGCAGAACACTGGAAGGGCAGCCAGGAGGTCTTGTGTAAATACTGATGATAGTAATATGACTAATAACACATTCGCTGAGTACCTAGTATGCGGCAGATACTGTCCTGTGTGAATTATTTCATTGAACGCTATCATCATCCTCATTTTCAGCAGTACACTGGGTTTCAGAGAGGTTCGCTCACTTGCCTCAGGTCACACAGCCAACAAGTGGCAAAGCCTGAATTGGAATTCGAGGGTTTGACTTTGACATCAGGCTCCTAGTAGCTGTGAAGGGTGGATAGAAGATCAAGGGAAGATGCTGACAGGGAGGAGGGAAGGGGGCAGGAAAGCAAGAGGGGCTGTGAGGCATGGGGTAAGAGCAAGTAGCAGAAATACTGCTACTGTATCCTTCTTCCTTCTGCCTTGTGAGTGCAACCTCTTGTCTGGACTCTGTGGGTCTTGAGCCCAGTTCTGGGAGCTCACCCTGCATGTCCCTGAGGGAGGAGGCCCAGGGGCTGACACTGTGCCATCCGTTCTATCCTCCTGCCTCAGATTCACTGTCAACCAGAATGTCCCAGATCTGATATTGCCTTTCCCATTCCCTCCCTGGTGCCCACAGAATCTGGGTGACAATGCTCACTTCTACACTTTCTGGGGGAGGAGCCCTTAGGAATCCAAGGCCTTGTCTTAGCAAGCTACAGCCTCTCCAGACCATAAGGAACCTCTGCTGGATCATCTCACAGGACAACTGAACTCAGAAAGAGAAAGCAGCTTGTCCTGAGTCCCACCAGGGGTCAGTAGCAGGTCTGTCCCCCTTATCAGAGGCCACACATACTCCCTCATCCCAGCCCCATGACTGTGAGTGAAGGAAGTTAGGAAGGAAAGGAGGGTTTTGGAATGTGACAGCCTGAGAGAGAAGGATTATGGGGTGAGTAGGGCGTGGTCAGTTTGTGGGGTGTGGGCACTGATCACCAAGGGCAGGCCCAGGATGCTGTGAGCATCAGCGCCCTTGTTGTATGAGAGTCAAGGAACAGGGGAAGACTTTCATTCATTCACCCAAGCAACGTTCACTGATCATCGGCTAAGCCCTGGGCCCTGAGCCAGGCTTCACAACCCAGAGGGCCTTACTAGAGCTCTCAGTAAAGAACAGAAACAGGTAAGCATCCTTGATCACTGATTAGGGACAGAAGCCTTGGTCTCAGAGAGTAGAATCAGTTGAGCACATGGGGAGGTGACTTTCAGATGACTTTGACAAGGAGTCTGAAAACCATCCCACATCTGTCTCCTTGCTATGGGCTGCCCAGTACATAAGTCCCTCCCCCCACTACCGCCATTGTGCCTATTGGACTCACTGCCCCTGGAGAGCCAGGAAGATACTGGTTAGGACAGAATTGAGCTGCAATCAGCAGAACCATAGCTTGTCTCTGAGGAACCCTGGTCCCCCAGCTCTGACCACCATCCCACAAATGGCAGGTCATGAGGGTCTAGGTTAATGAGGCTAATAGGTGTGGATGACTCAGTTGCCTAATGAGAAGCTCCAGAGCTCCAGTGGCCTCCCGGGATATGAGGAGGTTTAGAATTGGAACAGGAGATGACAGGTCAGGATTTCTAGGTTATATCTCCGCAGAACCACTAAAGAACACAAGGAAGAGGGACATTCTTTGAGGGTAAAGGAGGAGCAGAGTGCAGATGAATGGTGAGGAATTACAAGAAGAAAACCTTGGGGTCAGCAGGAGGGAAGACTTGCTAATGTGGGGGTGGAGAAGATACCTCACCCAGGGCTGCAAGCTGGGACCACAGTCAAGTGTCCTCCAGGAATCTGGCTGATTCTGGACAGGAATTTGATCCTGGACAGGAAGTTCTGAAAGACATGACCTCTGAGACTCATGAGGTTCATGAGCACTCCGAACCTGCCAGGGCTGAGATAATTACCACCAATAACATCACCTCCTGCTCCTGACTCATCCCCAAAGAAAACAAAACACAACAGTGTCCTGCTCCCTGAAGACTGGGCTGGGAAGTAGTGACATGGATTCCTAGACCTCAGATGCAAGGTTTCCTCAGGCAAGCAGCCCCCTCTTCCCAAGTCCTTTTGGAAGCACAGGCTTCTAATGGCTCTTCCAGCTCTGCTGTAAAGACTTAAACAGGTTTCTGTCTGTGTTTTCAGACTAAATAGAGGCCATCTAAACTAAAAGTTCGGGGGATTTCGAGGCAGGCACCTGTCCAAGAACTACTGGGGCTTCAGGTCTGCTTTCCAACCTAAGAACTAGAAAGGCAACAGGAAAGCCCCTGACTCCGTTGTTCCAGCTCCTGGCATATGGGAGCACTGTTGGAGGCAGGCTCTGTGCAGTCCTGCTCACCACAGCAAGAGAGGCAGGAGCTTCCCAGTCATTATCCCCAGTCATGATGCTAGGCTGGAGCTTCCAACATAGGCCAGGGTAAAACTAGTCTTTCTCATGAATCATCCATGGCACCAGTCCAGACAACTCACAAATGGAGACCAGACTGTTGCATATTAGAAAAGAGATGTGCCCCCCCTCCCACCCCGTTCTGTGTTTCAGTTATATACCGCAGTGTGACAAACCACCCCCACACTAAGGAGCTCAAAAACAACAGCAATCATTCTCTTGTGATCTGAGCAGGGCCCAACAGGGACAGCTTATCTCTGCTTCATTTGGTACCAGCTGAGGCAGCGTGAGGGAAGGCTGAAGGATCTGTGTGCAAGATGGTTCACACATGGCTGCCAAGTTGGGGCTGGCTGTCAGCTGGGAGCTCAGCAGGCTGGAGGCCTTGGTTCCCTTCCACAGGCACTTCTCCACCACTATTTAGGCTTCTTCAGGACATGGTGGCTGGTTTCCAAGAACAAGCCACTCAAGGGAGCCAGGAAGAAGCTGTATCCACATTCATTATCTAGCCTTGGAAGTCAGAGTGTCCTTCTGTTCTATCCTCAATTCTTCCAGATTCAGGGGTAGGTCTATATATTCAGCTCCTCAATGAGAAAAATATTGTAAAAGAGCATGTGAGACAGGAGAAATCACTGCAACCATCTTTAGAAAATACAGTCTGAAGGCCGGGGGCAAGTGGTAGAGCACCTGTCTAGCAAGCACAAAGTCCTGAGTTCAAACCCCAATGCCACCAAAAGAAAAAAAAAGTACAGTTTACATATACCGTTAACTAAAATAGCATATGAAGGTGCTGTGATCCTTAAAAAGTCAAGCATTTTGGCCTTCCTTCTTCAGACTGTGGCTCTTGCCAGACCTCTGTCTTGACACTTCTGGTCCAAACTCTCATCTGTGGAGTTGAGATAATAATAATATGTCCCTTATATGGTTTATGAAGACAAAAGAAGATAATATTTATAAAATACTTAGGAAACTGCTTGGTTCACAGGAAGTCTGACTAAATAAAACCTATTCAGTTGTTTGGACCACAATTGCTAGATATCTGCTGTATACTTGACACCAAATAAAATAGAAGCAAGAGCTCCATAGCAAGTACCCTTAGGTAGGGAGTAAGTACTTAACGACATTACTTCAATTTCACATGATGGCCAAATCAATGTCTATTTCATATCCTATATTCCTTTTACAAGGTGACATTGATACATATTCAACAGGAAGTGGGGTATAATTCCTCTCTTTGAATCTGGGCAGACTCTTATAATGGCCTTCACCAGTGGAATATGGTGGAGGTGACAGAGTGTGACTTCTGAGGTCAGGTCATAAAATGCATTGTGACTTCCACTCTCAGATCACTTGTCCAGAGAAAAGGAAACCACTGTGTCACCAGAACACACATAGCAGTCCCAGGGGAGGCCCATGTAGACAGGAACCAAGATGTTCAACCTATATCCAGCACAGTTCTTCAACTGTGTAAGTTGATCATCTTGGAAGTGGATTCCCCCACCCCAGGCAAGCTTTCAGATGAGTGCAGCCCCTCTGATGTGTGATTGCAACTGCATGAGGAACTCCACATATGAACTGACCAGCTGAGCACTTCCTGACCCACAGAAACCATGAACGATAACATAGATTCCGGTTTTCCTGACTAAACTCTGGCTTAAGCAAATGGGTTAAGCAGCAACAGGTCACTAAAACATCAGCTCTCTGTCCCTAATATCCTCTCATTACAACAAATTAAGTTGAAGTTAAATTGATACATATTATGATCTCCAAGCATCACTTTTAAAAATTATTATGCCCTGTCTTATAAAAGGTAAATAAGAGGAAATCTATTAATTAATTATAATTGAGCATGCAAATGTTGACCTCAACTTTACCAGAAGACGTGACAAAGAGAAGAGATGCTACTGCATGGAGAATGCCATAGAGTCACTAGCTGCCTGTGGACTGCCCTGGGGCCACAAATGAAGCAACACTACCATTATGACAAGACTTTTCAAAACTTAAATGGGGAGGCTGGGAAAGTTCCAAATGAAATAAGTGCTTTGGATACTTTTCTCATTGCTATGACAAAATACCTGATGCAAACAACTTAAAAAAGGAAGAATTTATTCTGGCTCATGCTTTCAGAGGGTTCAGTTGTTTGGCCCCATGCACTCAGCACATGTCAGTGGAAGTGTGCAGTGGGACAGAGCTGTTCACCTCATGGCAGACAGGAAGCAGACAGAGGGGAAAATATAGGAAGAAACCAGGGTAAAATGTAACTCCCAAGGGCACAACCCAGTGACCTACTTCCTCTAACTAGACCCCACCTCTTACTGTTCCCCACTTCCCAATAATGTCATCATTTTATGAATCCATCAACAGATTAATCCATTGATTAGGTCAGCGGCCTCAAGACCCGATCACTTCCTAAAAACCCATCAGCTGGCAACCAAACCCCCAATACATGAGGCTGAAGGGGACATTTCATATTCAAACCATAACATATATACATATATATATTATACATATAATCTTCAGTTTACATAACAATTCATTCTTATGAATTTAGTAAATTTTAAAATATCACAAAGCTTGCTGAAAATACAACAGAGTTGGATTTGGGGTTCAGATAATAACAAATAGGTTTTTTTAGAATTTTTTTGGCAGTATTGGGGTTTAAACTCAGGGCCTCATGGTGGCTAGGCAGGCACTCTATCACTGGAGCCACTCCACCAGCCCATGGCTTTTTTATATGACTGTCCCATAGACCAGGTGATCGTTGTGCAGAACTTGGAACAACTGTCCCATCCTTCACGTTTCAGGATGTCTGCCTCCTCTCACCTCTTTCCATTATTGCACTGAGCAAACAATGTTTACACAAATATCCAAAAAGTTCCTGGGGTGGTACCATTTTCTGAACCATCCCCAGTGAGAATGGCTTTTTTCAGGAGGATTAAATTATCCCCTTAGAGACCTCCATCTTTCCTCTGTGCTCCACTAGAGAGAATAGCACGTGCAAAAGCCCTAAGGAGGGAGCAGGTTCAAGGAACAGTAAGAAGGCCAGTGTGACTAAAAAGAATGGGAAGGAAGACAAGAATCCAAAGACCCAAAAAGACACCAAACAGTTCACTCACAAAGGGCTTGGGTCTTTGTCAGGCCTTCAACTCTGCTGAGCAAGTGTTTGAGAGACATGAAGTAGGCTCAGATTTTAACAGGATCTTTCTGACTGCTGTGTTGAGAATGGGCCCTGGGGAGCCCAGCGGGGAGCAGGAGCAGCTAGTGGTGACTATATCTAGAAAATGGGCAAGATCATAGGACCTCCCTCACAGTACCATTTTGTTTGAAGCTTTTGTTAATGTATTGTATTTTGTTATTGTATTTGTATTATTGCAAACTTAACATCTGATTCTACAAAGGAGAGATGAACTCCAGTGGTAGCTCACGGCAGAGACATCTTCTCAGAAGACAATTAACCGTATCCTGACCACAAGGGGCCTTAGGACAGCACAAGGCAGGAAAGTGATGCTTGAGTCACGTGGGCAAGAGGTCAGGAGGCCAGTGTGAGCTGTGGTCAAAGGGTAAAGCAGCGGGAGGAAGAGGTGAGCTGTAGGAATAGAAGGCAGGGAATCCTACCTGGTCTCTTGTTCAACATGAAGGTGTTTGAACAGATCATAAGAGGGACTTCCAGCAGGGATGTGGGAGCAGGTGTGTGACAAGATGAGAAAGCAGTTTAAGGAACAGCATCCTTTTGCTCCCTGAAGCCTCTCAGGTAACATCACTAATTATCTTCCATGCTGCAGAGCGGTCTTCCTAAGTGCAAATCAGACCACATCCTGTCTCTGCTCCTGTTTGGAGCGCCTGTTGATTTCCCATGGTCCCTAAGGCAAAGGTGCACTCCTCATCCTCATCCCCCTCCAAGTCTTGTGGTCTGGCTCTGTCTTCGTCACACAGATGCCTTCTCTGGAATGTCATAAGTCCCCGGGCTCCTCCTGACCTGTGCCTCACACCACGGCACAAGTCATGTGTTCTGTGCTTCTGGGTTCCCTATTCCTCTCCTTTAGGGGACTTGTCAAGGCCAACTCTCAGACATTTGAGATCTAACTGTCTAGTACTCGTCTCCTCGGCTTGACTGTCAACCTCCTGCTGTCAGGACCAGTGTATGTTTCACAGAAAGTCTGCTGCCTGACACTTACTGTGACACCCAACACCTGAATGAATAAACTCAAAATAGATAGAGGAAGAGGATGCCGGGATTGAGGTTGGATTCTTCGTGCTCCTCTCCCCTGGAGATACCCATCCAATTCAAGTCTCGGCCTCAATGCCACCTTCTTAGGAAGCCTTGTTTGCCACCCTGCAGACCATGCCAAGCCCTTCTGCCGTGTGCCCCTTCAGCTCCTGCACTTATTGTATCAAAACAGTAATTAGTCAGATGTGGACTCACCCATTCAGGTACCACCCACACCCACCTAGAACACAATAATTAATGCTTTCCTCCCATGTTCTAAGGGAGCTGAGTGACAGGCAGCTTCTTCACAGTCCCTTCAGAGTCATCCTGATTCCCATTCTGTAGAAGGGGAAACTGAGAACAGAAAAGTCAAGTAGAAGGTGGGTCAGTACATGGGCAAGTCAGGATTTGAACTCAATCAGCTGACCCCAGACCCTGCTTATAACCATTGAGCAACACAGCCTCACCATGCCATTAAGGCCATGTCTATCTTGCTCACTAACGTATTCTCAGAGCCTGGCATAGAGAATATACAGTCTGTCTTCAGCATTGGCAAATTCTTTATGTGCAAATTGGCATAGCACTAAAATTTATTTCTACCTCCAAAATCAATTCCCTTGGCGTTTTCTTGGTCATTCACAGACATGTATAGACTAGCAAAAAGAAAAAAGGCACCCAGCATTCATACTCCCAGAGGAAGCTGAGCAGGCAACACTCTGCCTTCTGATTTTAGCTTTCATGCTATAAGCAAATGTCCTTTCTCGGTCCATTTAAAACTATGCTTTTTTGTTTGGGAATCTCGCTGTTTAAAACAGTCTTCAAGCATAGTGCTGACTGGCTTTCTCCTGTGTTCCAAGTGCAAGGCTGTGTTGTGCCTTGCAGGGAAATCATGTATGTTAGATAAACATCATGAATGATTGAGCCGTCGGTACAGTAAGTTCAGTATAAAGAAATCCACGGTGCATATTAACTAAGGTGTCTTCAAACAAAACCACATGAAGCAAAGTTACGTACTGATGAATTGATGAATGAATTGTGACCTGAGGATCTCAGAGATCTACCCTTGCATTTCCCCTGTGAGCAGTGGGTTCAGGACTCGCTAATTCAGTGATCACAGGGATTTCAAAGATGGCTAACTACTGCAAATAATGAGACTAACTGGTAGGTATAAATAGTGACTGGAGGAACCACAGCTGGCAAGAAGTGTGTGGAAGGACAAACCAGAAGTTCTTGGCCTCATCTCCCTGTCCTCTCCCTGCACAGGGGTCAGAGTCACCAAGGTAGACTGGCAGCGGTCAAAGAATGGCGCTGCCCACCACACCCAGGAATACCCTTGCCCTGAGCTGGTGGTTCGCAGAGGCCAGTTGTTCAACCTTATCCTGGATCTGAGCGGAGAACTGGACAGCGAGGAAGCCCTCATCTTCACGGTGGAGACAGGTAGCTAGGCTCGCCTGCGCCCCCTGCTGGTGGGAAGTTGGAGAGCCATGCGGGACCCTGTGATCAGCGACCCACCCTTTAGGGGAAACAAGTCTGTATCGGAACCTGAATGCTTCTGATACCAGCCTGAAGGTGCTGCCTGCAGACCATGGGATTGGTGAGAGGAGTTCTCTAGAGCCCTGTGTGTGGAGAATCCAGGGTGTGGAGAATGGTCAGGCATTTTTGGAACTCAAGTTCTCCTTTCCTGTCCTGCCAGACAAAAGGCAGACTAGTTTTGAAGGGCACTGTCACTTTCTCCTTCTCCCAGGAAGCAGCTAGGAGTCAGGGCAGCTGAGACAAACCCACTCTGCCACTCTCAGGCTTGATGGGGTCTCCCCACCATGCATACAGTCTCCCAGGATTTCAGGTCTAAGAGCTGGGCTTCTCTAGAGCTGGGTTTTCTAGGGGCAGAGTCTCCTGATCCCCTGTCCCCTCTGCCAGGGCCCCAGGCATCCGAGACTCTCCACACCAAAGCTGTGTTCCAGACAGCGGAGCTGGAGGTGAGCGATGCCTGGACAGCAGCAAAGGAGGTACAGTCAGGGAACACCGTGACCGTCAGCCTCACCAGCCCTCCGGATGCCATCATCGGCCGTTACCTACTGAGAGCCAGGCCTTCTTCTCGCCGGAAGCACAGTGACCGGAAGCTGGGCGAGTTTGTTCTCCTGTTCAACCCTTGGTGCCCAGGTAAGAGTTGTGGCATCTAAGGCAGGGTCCCAGGAAGCCAGCTTTCCTGGGCAGGCCTTCCCCCGAAGAAGCCTGGAGGCAGGTGAAGGAACAGGGAAGTGAATGCCAAGAGCTGGGTCAGCACTGGGGCTGCCTGGAAGTGGGCACCGGGCAGAGGAACCTGGTAGCAGGTGCTAGAATGGAGCCTATGCCAGGGGAGCAGGAAGTCAGGGGATTCTGGTGTTGGAGGCCCGTGGTAAGAGATGGAACCTGATGTCCAGAAAGGCCCAGGAATGGTAAGAGCTGGGGTTTGGGAACCACAGCTCTACTAAGTTGCTTCCTTCTGTGAGGCTTAGCTCCCACATCTGAGATATGGTACTAACAACAGCACAAAACTCTCAGGGATATGGTGGGAATCCACAGAGCAAATGCAATCAAGTACAAGGTTAGTCACAGATCTCAGTGAAGGGTAGCTAGGATCAGCATTCTTATTAATGTTTACAGAATGTGACACTGTTGTTAGCATAAAGTTGGGCCACCCCCAAAGGGATTAGAACTCCCCAAGTCCTCCCGTCTTGGGCTGGACAGGTGTTGGTCCCTACTTGGGGAAAAACCATCCAGGAGGGGAGGGGCTTTGCAGGCAAGCCCCTCCTATGCTGTCCTGCCCTGTCAGCCTCCGGATTCTGTTCTGCTGCTGAGCCATAGTGCAGCCTTCTCCCAGACTTGATGACTGTTTTTCAGAGGACGATGTGTTTCTGGCCTCAGAGGAGGAGAGACAGGAGTACGTGCTCAATGACAGTGGTATCATCTTCCGAGGCGTGGAGAAGCACATCCGAGCCCAGGGCTGGAACTACGGGCAGGTCTCCAGGGGCACAGCTGGACAGGGATGGGGACGAGGGCATGGGAAAAGCCAAGGGGAGGCTTCTGTCCATCACTTTTTCCTGGGTGGGACAAGGTGGGCTGACTCTCAGAACAAATCCACCCATTCAAACATCCATCCATCCATCCACCCATTCATTCACTTGTACTTACTCACTGTGTTGGGACTGTGCTGGGCCCTGGGGAAGGAGAGGTACTTCAGTGCAGTTCGGAAAAAGAGGTAAGTTTTGTGTGGAATGACAAATAGCTTCCATCAGTGATTTTAAGCCAGAGCCTGCCTCAGAATCATGTGCACGGCTCCTTAAAACACAGATGGCTTACTGAGCAGGTGCAGGGCCAGGCTGAGAGTGTGTATTTTAATAAATTCCCCAGTAATGCTGACACTGCAAGCTTGGCACCATACTTTGAGAGTCACTGGCCCAGATAAGAACAGTCATCCCTGCGTTTCTAGTGGGGATTGCTTCCAGAACCCCCTGCAGATAGCAAAACCCACAAAGACTCAAGTCCCTTCCATAAAATGGGGCGGTATTTACATTTCACCTATGCCCATCATCCTGTTTATACACTTTAAACCGTGTCCAGATTACTTATGATCCCTAATACAGTGGAAATGTATGTAAGGAGTTAAACTGTATTGTTTAGGGAATAATAACAAGGGAAAAAGTCGGTACCTGTTCAGTGCAGACGCAATCGGTTTTGCTGAATATTTTCAATCCGAAGTTGGTTGACTCACTGCATACAGAACCCACGGATGCAGAGGACTTACTGTTGCTAAGAAACCAGTCGCAATGAGGAAGGAAAATGAGGGTGGGAGCAAAGGGGGCCCAGAAGCAGTGAAAGGAACCCCTCCCCCTGGGGAAGGAGCTTCCCAGGATTGAGGAAGATTTCTTGATATCAGGATGGGTCTCCAATGTTGGTCAGGACCTAGACAGGGAGTGAGGAGAGCTGTCACAACAGCTGGAGGTGAGAGGAAAGGGAGTTCTGAGTCTGGTAGAGACTGCTTGTCTGGGCTCTGGGAGGAAGGTAGGTCAGGAAGCTAAGAAGCAGCTGCAGAGTCCAGTACTGTCCTGCAGGCTAGGAGTTGAAAGCATTTAGGGGTCAGGGAGGACACACTGACAATTTTAGGGTCTATATAAGGGGTAACCTCTATTTATTTACCCACTTCTTGTTGCCATGAGAGAAAGTGAGCCCAGGGTCAGCAGGCCTTCCAAATTTTCAGAGAACAAAAATCTAAATTATTTTTTGAAAAATTTTCCAGTTTTTAAGTGTTGTCAACCAATCTAGTGTACGTGATTGAAACATGTAGATCAAAAGAGTGTCTCAGTAAGATAGATGTGGCTCTTGAGTCACAAGGTTTATGACTTTATTAGGGGTAGTGGGGAGCCATGGGAGGTTATTGAGCAGGGAAGGGGCATGATTAAGGTTGAGCCTCTTGTTGCTCCAGGGACTCTTTCGGGAAGCGTTTCTGATGCTTGGGCATGCCCTGTGACGCACCTAGGGAGTGAGTCAGGGAAAACTCCCCTGCACACACAAGTGACTGGCTATGTGGGATTGTGGGAGGGGCTGGGATATGGGTGAGCTTCATCCTCTGAGCACCGCCTTTCTGGGAGCAGTTTGAGGAGGACATCTTGGACATCTGCCTCGCCATCCTGGACCGAAGCCCCAGTCACCAGAGCGACCCAGCCACCGATGTGTCCCGACGCCACGACCCTGTCTATGTCACCAGGATCATCAGTGCCATGGTGAGGCGCCCCACAGTCTCTACATGTGCCTTATCTGAGGACTCCCAGAGCTACAGCCTGGGACTCCCCCCAAGTCACCCTTTGTTTTAATTCTCTATGCTGCACAACCAGTCACCCCCAAACTCAGTGGTATAAAACATCCTGTGTTGTTTACAGCTTCACAGATGAGTCATTTGGGCAAGGCACCATGAGAATGGCTTGTCTCTGCTCCAGGATGCTTCAGTGCAGCAGGGCGGGAGGGTGCAAACAGCTGCAGATGTCTGGGGTGGTCTGACTGGACCATACATCCGGGGCCTTGCTTCTGGTTGTCTGCAGCTCCTGTTTCCCACTCCTGAAGTGTATGATAGAGCTAAATATCCAAGATGGCTTCCTTGCCCTCACTCAGGGCTAGGATGGCTGGAGCAGCTGGGACTAGCCAGTTAACACACTTTCTTTCCATGCAACCGCTCTGCATAGCTAACTTGGGGCTCCTCACAGCATGGCAGATTCACACATGGCAGCTCGTTCTCCCCTGTTCCCCCCACCTCAATGACTGTTCCAAGAATGAGGAAGTAGAAGCTACCAGTCTTCCAAGGTCTGGGTCTGGAAACTGGCCCAGCACCACTTCCACCACAGTTAGTGGTCAAAGCAGTTCCAGGCCAGCTCAGACTCAAGGGGAAGAGGTACAGATCCCACCTCTCTGGGGAAAGAGTACCAACTTTAATTGATCTCGGGCCTCAGACCACTAGTGGCCTCTATCCCATGCACGTGGTAAGGTCATGGATGGGGAGCTGTATTTCCCATATTTAATCCTCTCAATTCCTCAAGACCTCAGAGAGATGGAGCACAGAAAACCAACAGCAGTGACAGGTCCCAAACAAAAGAGCATCAGTGAACCACAAGTCCTGAGCTCATGGGTTACCTACCCCCTTAAGCTAGCTTGCTACGTGATCTGCGCAAGCTCCTTAATCCCTCTGAGCTCAGTTTTCCCATCTGAAAACAAAAAGGAAAGAAAAGAGAGAGAATATATATATAGAACTTACATTGTAGACTTAAAACAGGTTAATGTGTGCACAAAACCCTTTAGAACAGCATTCAATAAATGTTAGCTGTCTCTGTAATTATGATACCACCACCAGCCCAAAATAAGAAATATTCTGAAATCGTAGATGACTTTTAACCCCACACTATGCAACTGGAAAATAACTGAAAATTAGAAATAGTGCCAAAAAGTAGGTCTTGTTTCAAGGAAGAGGGGCTGCTGTGTGTGTGTGCGTATGTGTGTGTGTGTGTGTGTGTGTGGTGGTGGTGGTGGTGGTGGGTGGCGGTGCTGGGGATAACCCCAGGTGTCAGGCATGCTAAGCACATGCCGTACCACTGAGCTGCACTCTCCCCAGACCAAGAAAAGTAGGTATTTTAAGACACAATTTTCAGGCAATTTAAAAGCAAGGCATGGCCCCTACTGACCTGATGGTCCAAAGTTGAAAATGATTTGACTGTGGGGAGGTTCCCAAAGTGGGAATTCTGCCTGGTGGCAGACCCATTCCTCCTCTGCCCAGGTGAACAGCAACAATGACCGGGGCGTGGTGCAGGGCCAGTGGCAAGGCAAGTATGGCGGTGGCACTAGCCCCCTGCACTGGCGCGGGAGTGTGGCCATTCTGCAGAAGTGGTTCAAAGGCAGGTACAAGCCGGTCAAATACGGCCAGTGCTGGGTCTTCGCTGGAGTCATGTGCACAGGTACCGCAAAGAAGGGCCCCTCTCATCAGCCATCTCCCTCGCCTGCACGTATTTGCATGCATTTGCATATGTGTAATCAGTCTTCATTGATGAGTTGGAAATGAAGGGAGAAACCTGATAGTCCGTTTATTTAACTTTTCATCTTTCATCTGGCAATCCATCCCCCTCTGCCTATAAGCTAGAGAGCTTATAGAGCGGCTTGGGCTGATCCCTTTAGGCCTCCAGTCCCCTCAGAAACGTGTGTGGCCCCAAAACCTTGCCAGCCTCAAAGTCTGTCTGTCCAAGTGGGAGTGACAGTAGTGTCTCCAGAAGTCCCCTGAGAGAATGCACAGGAAATGGTGGCATTTCTGAGACAGCAGAGTCTCAGCCCTGCCACCTGCCAAAGCAGACAAACACTGGGGGACTGTGGCCCCAGTGGGATACAGTAGTCTGCTAGGGGCCAGACGCCCCCTTCCAGGCCTGGATTCCGCCTGCTCCTACAGACTCCCAGCCCTCTGCTCTGCAGTCCTCAGGTGCCTGGGAATCGCCACCCGGGTCGTGTCCAACTTCAACTCAGCCCATGACACTGACAAGAACCTGAGTGTGGACAAATACGTGGACTCCTTTGGGCGGACCCTGGAGGACCTGACAGAAGACAGCATGTGGTGGGTCCCAGGCCACTGTGTCCAAGGGTCCGGGCCAGCAGCTGCCCACCCCAGCCCCAAATGCTCAGTTTTCCTCTCCTCTCCTCACAGACATTTCTTTCGTGTGGGGTTGCTGTCACCACCCAGGTTGTCAGGGTCTCCCCTCTTGCCCCCAAATGCTTACTAAGATATTTTCCTAAAGAAATGGCCTCCCTGAGAGGAGTTCTGAGGATGCCAAGTCAGGCAAAGCAGACACTGGGTTTCCCTCTGCTGCTTCCTTACTGTATGCCTTTGTGCTGGTATTGTCACTTTTCTTAGTCTCACATTCCTAGTGAACATAGGAAGCTGAAAACAAATTAAGAACTCTTACCAGAGCTGCAGAGCTCTGCAGAACTGATACCTTATCTACCATCATAGCTGACGTACCCAGAGATACCTACACACATTCCCTTCCTTGAGTGTATAAGCTTTTTCTCGCCTCTGGACCTTTGCACGTGCTGTTCCTTCTTCCTGGAGCACTGTTCCCTTCACTCTTCCTTCCTGGTTAATTCTTTTGCATTTGGGAATCAACTTAGATGTCACTTACCTGGTGTAGGTGTCCAGCAGGTGTTCTCTAGTGCAAACCCCTCTTTGTCTTTGCAGCACTGTCACTGGCATTTGTTTGATTTGTCTGCTAAGTTAATGTTGTCTCCCCATCTGTCTTACATGAATGTAAGTTTCATGAGGGCAAAGATCTTCTGACTTATTTGCAGTTGCAGTTCTGGTACCTTGAAGAACAGGTTCCTCAATATAACACACATACACACACACACACACAATACATAACACAAACATAGAAATGAATGGGATGCACTCATGAATACATTCACAAGATGTAGCCCCAGGGCTTAGGCCAAGTAGGCACCCAGCCCCTGGTCTGCTTCAGTAGCCTCCCAATTCTGGGACTCTTTGCTCACATGCGGCCACCTGGTCCATTCTCTCTGTGTGCCAGGAATTTTCACGTCTGGAACGAGAGCTGGTTTGCACGGCAGGACCTGGGTCCCTCTTACAATGGCTGGCAGGTTCTGGATGCTACGCCCCAGGAGGAGAGTGAAGGTAAGGCTCAGTAGGTGGGTCCCAGACCCCACCATTCTTCCCCCATGCTGCTCACACCTACCCCACCCGCCCAGGTGTGTTCCAGTGTGGCCCAGCCTCAGTCACCGCCATCCGCGAGGGTGACGTGCACCTGGCCCACGATGGCCCCTTTGTGTTCGCGGAGGTCAATGCTGACTACATCATCTGGCTGTGGCACAAGGATGAGAGTCGGGAGCGTGTGTACTCGGACACAAAGAAGATCGGCAGATGCATCAGTACCAAAGCTGTGGGCAGCGATTCCCGCGTGGACATCACAGGCCTCTACAAGTACCCAGAAGGTAAGGGCCATGTGGCGGCCTTTATCAGCTTCCCCAGGATGGCCTGTGGCCTGCAGAGAGCCAGTGCAGGTGGCCTGGGGCCAGATCCTCTCTATAATGTTAGGATGGTGACAGATGCTTCTTGTTCAGCTGCGAGCCAAGTGTCTTTATTTCGGTTAAATGAACAGCTTGCTTTGCTCGCTAAGTACATCTTCTGAGTTAGGAGATTTCCCATGTACAATGATCACAGCTCCATTTCCCTGACCACTCGCCAATAACCAGGCTCTGCAGGGCAATCACACAGGATAACGGTAAATACTACCAGTCACAAGAGTGATGCTGACAGCACTGATTACATACTGAGCCCCTGGGAAATGTGGCACAAGGCATAGTGCAGACCACAGAGCACTAGACATAGCAGATCCTGGGCTTTGTCACCCGCCAGGGCTCCTGCCATAGTCTCTCATTCGTGGTCACTGGCATACAGAAGAGCCTATACCTATTAAGGTATAAAAACAAGACAGGTGGATTTTTTTCTCATAGCTAACTCCAAATACATACTTTAAAGTCTCTCCTTCCACAGATAGACAGGGCCCTGAGCCGTGCTGTGTTCTGATCCATGTATTTCCAGTCATTTCTCCTTGTTAAGACAATGTTCCCAAGTCAATAAGACTTCCAGTTCAAATTCAAATCAGAGCTTGTCTCCTCCCCTGCACTAAACACAAACCAGAACAGTGACCCCAGAAGGTTGCTGGAAGAGGGGACAGGTCTGCTCTGGGCATCTCCACCAGGGGTAAAGAGAGAGGTCTTGACTGACTGTCTCTACCATAGTGTGCCCCTTCAGGTCTGTCCCCTGCTCAGTAAGACAGGCAAACAGACCTCCCACAGGGAAAGAATCCCAACTTCCTCTTCCTCTTCTGGTAGGCATTCCCAGGCTTTACCAGCTGGCCCCTTCTTGTTGCAAACCTAACATTGATTCATTGAAGCCATACACAGCCGTACACATTGAACATTGATTAAGCCCCCATACACAGCTCATAGGCACCACCTCCCCTTGGTTCCCGTCTCTAGGAACGTGGGGTTTGCTTGAGAGTGACTGCCTCTCTTCTGTCTTCCCTTACCGTCTTGGGGTGGCAGTGGAAGGTGGTGGTGGGTTTGAGGCCTCTCTGCACTGGCACCTGTCTCATAGGTCCTGCAGTCTGGTAACATCTGCAGTTAGATTCTGGAATTTAGAATGTGGGGGTCTTTGGAGTCTTTGGTCCTAAGTTTTGGCCAAAGCCTCAGAAAAATTCAACATCCTATTACATGACAATAGTGAGATGTCTTACCCAGTTGGCGAGATGCTAGTTGTCAGCATTTTTATGTGAAATTTCCTGATCCAAAGTTGATGACAAATAAGTAAATTTTTGTTTAAATCTTTTTTTTTTTTTTTTTGTGGTACTGGGGTTTGAACTCAGGGCCTACACCTTAAGCCACTCCACCAGCCCTCTTGTGAACTATTTCTCCAGGCTGGCTTTGAACCAAGATCCTCCTGATCTCTGCCTCCTGAGTAGCTAAGACTACAGGTATAAGCGCCCTGTACCTGGTTGAATTTTTATTTAAGTAGAAGACTGAGAGTGTAGCTCAGTGGCATAGCACTTACCTAGCATGCACAAGGCCCTAGGTTCCATCCCCAGCACCACAGGGGAAAAAGTCATTTAAATAGAAAGACAAATACAATCTGCATATGGCTCTTGATCTGCCACTGTGAGGCCTCTGAAGTGGTGACAGAGGGGCAGTTGTGCCCAGAGAAGTAAGGTGTGGGCCTGGTGGAGGAGGAAGAGGCTGCTGTCACTGATGATGGTGGTGCCCTGCAGGGTCCCGGAAGGAGCGGCAGGTGTACAGCAAGGCGGTGAAGAAGATGCTCAGCGTGGAAGCCTGGGGGAGGCGCACGTGGATCCGCAGGGTTGGTGGCCGTGGCCTCTGGCGTGATGACCTCCTGGAGCCGGCCACCAAACCCAGCATCACTGGCAAGTTCAAGGTGCTGGAGCCACCGAGGCTGGGCCATGACCTGAAGCTGGCTCTGTGCTTAGCTAACCTCACCAACCGGGCCCAGAGGGTTCGAGTGAATCTGAGTGGTGCCACCATCCTCTACACCCGCAAGCCAGTGGCCGAGATCCTGCATGAATCCCATGCAGTAAAGCTGGGGCCACAAGAAGGTAAGAACAGCCTGGCGTGGTGGGACTGGTAACCTACCCCCTTTTCCAGGTGTATGGAGGGGTGGGCTTCCCTGGAGCTGCATTGGTTCCCAGGAAGGAAAGGGGCATTCCTGCACTTGGTACTCAGTGCCTTGCCTGACAAGAAAACAGAGCCTTGGAAGGGCAAATAATGATAATACAGTCCACAGTGCTATAAAGATAATAAAATTCCACATCTGGTGGCAAACTGACATGATGGTGAGGTTACTTATAGTCCCTAAATCATCCTAACTTGTATGAATGTTTACAGATGGAACATTCTGGAAGCATTTCATAAAGTACAGAGTATGCAAGCTGAGTGTGGTGGCTCCTGCCTGTAAACCCAGCTGCTCAGGAGGCAGAGACTGAGAAGCTCATGGTTCAAGGCCAACCCAGACAAAAATTCAGGGAGACCCCATCTCAACCAATAAGCCAAGCACAGTGGCATGCACCTGTCATCCCAGCTACATGGGAGGAATAAGTGGGAGGATCACAATCTGAGGCTGGCCCTGGGCAAAACTTGGAGACCCTACCTGAAAAACAACGATCAAAAAAACATTGGGGGGGACATGGCTCAAGTGGTACAGTACCTGCCTCAAAAGCATGATGTCTTGAGTTCAAATCCTATATCACTAAAGCAAAACAAAACAAAACAAAACAAAAAACCCAGAGTATGCCTTGTGTGACTTTCCTCAAATCCACAACACTCTGGAGTCCACCCGGACCCAGGTGTCCTGCATGAGAGGAATAGACCCGTAAGAGCTGTTCACTAAGTTCCAGGCTGTCCTGAGACCTCTGATGTGAGGGCAGGAGCCCAGCCACCTGGTAGTCCATCCCTCCGAGGAGGAGCCTCACACCCAGAGGCCAAAATCACAGTCAGTGCAGGTGATGCAGGACCTGTTCCCAGGCAACCTGGTCCCAGAGACACACTCCTGAACAAGGGGAGGGAAGGGGCGAGGCCGGGTTCCAGGCTGGGAATGCTGGGCCTCAGGACCCCTCACCTCAGCTGACGGGTGACTGCACACGGCACCATGGGGCAGGTTGCCCACAGCTGCTTCAACAGCCTGATGGGACATTGGCTAAAATCCATCTTTGGAATTTCACTGCCACATGAAGGGCCTTGGGTCTTTTGAAGGTATATATATATATATATATATATATATATATATATATGACATATATATATATGTCTTATTCGTGGATTTATTATTCATAGTCAAAAAATAAATTTAAAAAAGCTCTCAGTCCATCCCGCATTATGGCCTGTTGTATTTAAATAATTGCATGATCTTCTGGGTGTCTCTCTGCCCTTACTTTTGGTCCCCAGAAAGCAAGGTGAAAACGAATGTGCTTAATTGAAGTGACGAAGTGAAAATTTGAGATTTGCTGAAAGGAGGCTTGTCCCTAGCGAAAGGTGGGCAGTGTTTTGGGGAAATGAATCAGGCACTCAGTACAGCACCAGTGTCTGTGCGCCCTGAGCTTACACGGTTATCCTCAACGGTTGTCCTTGGAAGCGGGTGCTCACAGATGCAGAGTCCATTGTACACACATGTGTGTCTGTCCTCTCTCTGTCTCTCTATGTGTGCTTCTCCTCTCTCTCTTTCTCTCTCTCTCTATATATATATACTTATCTATCCATCTATCAAGCTTTCTCTCTGTCTCTGTCTCTGTCTCTCTCTCTCTCTCTCTCCTCTCACATGCCATCTGAACTCTGAAAATTCAATTGAACAAAGTTTAATTACTGTCGCTCCTCTAGACCATTTCCTGGCGAGTGCACCTTGTGAGTTTTGACAGGCACAAAAACACATGAAGGAGGTGTCACACATTTTTTTAGCTCTTTGTGTCACAAAATCTAAATCATAAAATAACACTTCATAATGAAATATTAATTAACATCCACTTTCCCCTGGCTTTTAATGATTTTTTCATCTTAAAAGTAATACATATTCATTAAAGACTTCAAGAGCAAAAGAGAAAAATTGCCTACGATCTCACCACCACCTACGAACTGTTAACAAGTTTCCTTCCAAGTTTGAATGCCTGCTTGCGTTTTGAAAAACATGGTTCTAATTAAATATTGCAAGTACTCATTAGTTCCTTGCCCTTTTCATATCGTAATTTAAATATTGTATAATTCCTTATAAATATCATTTGATAGATACGTAATGGTGATTTATTTTATCTTTTGGTAGTTATCGGCTTATTGCTATTAAAAATAACACTTAAAGTTATCAGCTTATTGCTATTAAAAATCTCAGTGGGTAGATGCCTGCCTAGCAAGCACAGGTCCTGAGTTCAAACCTCAATTAAAACAAAAACACTAAAATAAATATCTTGCTACAAAAACATTCCATTTTTTTTTCTGGATTTTGTACTATTTTGTTAGAATACATTATTGTAAGTGGAATTCTTGAACCCAGTGGTTTGATTATCAAAATATACACTTCACTAGAATACATAACTTATATTTTAAGTTAATAGACTTTTTTTAACAGTTACAGGGTTACAGAAAAGTTGAATGGAAGTACAGAGAGTTCCCATCTCTTCACCACTTCCCCTCCCTCCTCTTGTTAATGACGTGCTGTGCGTTGGTGTGGTACATTTGGTACAATTGGTGAGCCACTGTAACGCATTACTTTTAACAAAGTCGATGGTTGACATCGGGGCTCACTCTTCATGATATACAGCCTGTGGGTTTTGAGAAATGCATCCTAGAATGCATCCACTGTTTGAGAATCATACAAAATAGTTTCACTATCCTGAAACTCTGGAACTTCACTGCTCATCCCTCCCTCCCTTCCTGTCCCTAGATCCCAGCCTCCACTGCTGTATTAACCCTCTCACGGCTTTGCCTTTTCCAGAACCATGGTTGGAATCATACAGATGGTAGGCCATTTAGGTTGGTTTCTTAGCAATAGGTATTTAAGGCTCCTCCATGTTTTGTTTTGTTTTTTCATTTCCTTTTACCACTGAAGAATGTATGTATAGTATATACATATATGTGTGTTGTATGCTAGTGTATATAAATACAACTTATTTTTATATACATAAATATAGACATATATACAGTTTATTTATAAATGCAATTTATTTATCCATTCATGTAGTGAAGGCATCCTGGCTGCCTTCAATTTGGGGCACTTATAAATAAGGCTACTTTAAAGACCTGTATTAGTCCCTTTTGTGCTACTCCAAGGAAATACCTGAGGCAGGCTAACTTTATAAAGAAAAGAGATTTAGGGTTGGTGAGCGGGAGGTAGGATGCTCAGAAATCACAAAAGCTGGGGTATCAGTGAAGCCTTCCCACAGCCCATGGGCTGACCAGGATCCACAGAGAAGGGGAATTTGGAGACATTGCCAGGAAGCTGGCCTCGTTGAACTGGAAGCCTGAGGTGGTCCTTTGGTCTCCCTCTTCTCTGTGGCTGGAGTGAGTCAATTCCTGATGAGATGAATTATCAGTGGATTAAAGGTTTCCTGAATAATTAGGGAAAATTGAGACAGATCACCGGGAGCTTTTGGGGAGCCCATCTGGTGCCATGGTATCTTACTGGCCTGAGTTTGAATCCCACCTCATCTTGGCTCCTTAATGTAATTGCTGTGTGACTTTGGACAGGAAATTACCCTCTCTGAGCCATTGGCTCCTTCATCTATGAACTGAGGAGAATAATGCCCATCTCAGGATGACTGCAAGTACACAGGGTATACATCTATTAGTTGGGCATTTCTTCCCTCCCCCTGGGTGCCACTGAAAAAGAACATCGAACCCCCAAGTCTCACCTCTGCTTTCCCTTTCAGAGAAAAAGATCCCAGTTGCAATATCTTATTCTCAGTACAAAGAAGACCTGACTGAGGACAAGAAGATCCTGCTGGCTGCCATGTGTCTTGTCACCAAAGGAGAGAAGCTCCTGGTGGAAAAGGACATCACTCTGGAAGACTTCATCACCATCAAGGTGACTCCATCCACATCCACAGCCCATTCCTAGCAGAGCTGGAGAGGGCACCAGAAGCCAGTGCCTTGGGCACAGGCTTTGTCTCTCAAGGGAGGGGAGGATGTGGGTGCAGGGGGATGGGTATGACAGTAGCACTCTGTAGCACATGAGCAATGCGCCATCCTCTGGCCCAGCCAGGACCACAGGCTCCCTGGGGTGATGGGGAGGACAAGAGGTGGCTCACGGTGCTCTCCCCAGGTCCTGGGCCCAGCCGTGGTGGGACTGGCGGTTATGGTGGAGGTGACAGTGGTCAACCCGCTCTCGGAGAGCGTGAAGGACTGTGTGCTGATGGTGGAGGGCAGTGGCCTGCTCCAAGGACAGCTCAACATTGAGTAAGTGGCAGCCTGGGGGCTGGGAAGGAGAGGGGCTGCCTTCCCCTTCCCCATGGGATGGGCCAGAGAGAAGCAGCTTGGGCTGGGCACAGGAGAGGTTCTGTCTGGATCCCTGGGAATAAGCCCACTGCCCAGCATGGCAGCCTTTGATCTGTTAATCAATAATTTGCTCAAACTCACAGCAACTCTGCTCCCACTCATAGCATTGACTCGTGTTTCCACTCACTTCCCATTGACTTGGTCATCACTTGCTCGTTCATTTATTCATTCACACAATCTTTTAATTTGTTTTGGTTTGTTTGGTTTGGTTTTTGAAGACAGGGTCTCCCTACATGGTAGCCCAGGCTGGCCTATAACTCATGATCCTCCTGCTGGGATTATAGAAATGTACCAACATGCCCAGCTTCATCCAAACTTTTATTCACATTTTTCACTCACTCATTCCTTCACTTATTCATCTACTTGATTCAGTTTTGATTGGTCATTCATCCACTCATTTTACTTTTACAAAATAATGGGTTACATTATGACATTTTTGTATTTTGTACATGTATACAATGTACTTCAATCACATTTACCTCCATCATTCTTTCTTCTCTCTACCCCCCTCACCAGGCAGTACTGGAGTTTGAACTTAGGTCTTTGTGCTTGCAAAGCAGGCACTCTGCTTGAGCCATACCTCTAGTCCCCCAATTGTTCCTCCTTGCCTCACTACTGGTTCCAACATCACTCTTTTTTTTTTTTTTTTTTTTTTTGTAGTACTGGGGCTTGAACTCAGGAACTCAGGGTCTCACACTTGTTAGGCATGTGCTCTACCACATGAGCTACTCCACCAGACCTTTTTTGGGTTGGGTATTTTTGAGATAGGGTCTCTCAAACTATTTGCCCTGCTGGCCTTGAACCACGATCCTCCTGATCTCTGCCTCCTGAGTAGCTAGGATTACAGGTTTGAGCCACCAGCACCTGGCCACTTATTCTTTAATTTGCTCACCAAATCATTCATTCACTCACTCACTCACATTCCATTCACTCATGAACTCATTTACTTGTTCATCAGTCATTCACTCATTCATTCTTCCCTCCATTCACCTCTAACATCTAGTCTTTGATCATGCCAACCCATGTTCTGAGTCCCGCGTAAGTTGTTAAGAACACTAAGATAAGCAGATGGGGCTCTGCTTGGAGTACTCTCAGGGACCAATGGCCTTTCCCAGGAGAGGAGTGTGATTTGTGCAAACCGGGATGGCTCTCTAAAGTCCAGGGGATCAGAGGCAGCTCTTGAGTGAGGGCAGGGTGAGGCCAGGGAGAAGGTGGCGCTGATATTTGAGCTAGGCCTTAGGTGATGAAATGAGGAGCTTTTCTGGCATCAAGAGGGAAGGAGGACAGCGTCTCTGTGGCTGGGGTAGTCAGAGAAGGTGTCCTGAAGAAAAGAAACTGATCTACCTTTACGAAGGGCACTCTGGGGGGAAGAAGTGTAAGGTATGTTCGTGGAACTCACCGGAGGTGAAGAGTGTGAGTGGTAGCTGGGAAGAGTGAGCTGGAAACATGAGATGAAGCTTGACTGTTAAGCCATGAAGTGACCTTGATCCTGAGGGTGCTGGGAAGCCACGGACTAGACAGCCAGATTCAGGAAGAAGAGAGGACTGATGCTAGGCCTTTCCCCCTGCTCTTGCCTCCAGGGTCCCCAGCCTGGAGTCCCAAGAGAGAGCATTGGTCCAGTTCAACATCACTCCCTCCAAGAGTGGCCCAAGGCAGCTGCAGGTGGACCTTGTCAGCCCCCACTTCCCAGACATCAAGGGCTTCGTGATGGTCCACGTGGCCACAGCCAAGTGATGGGTCAGGAGGAGCTGAGGGGGGGGTGGAGCCCCCTTGCCCTCCTGTCCATCTCTTTGTCTTATCCATGTGGAGAGCCAAGAGGCCTGGGTTAGTCCTGCTTCCCTACTTTGTGAGTTTAGGCAATTCCCTTCCCTCCTGGGCCAGTCATGCTTAACCTTTTGGACAAATGGACAATGTAGGAACCTAGAGATCCTCTACCCTCTACCTCGCAGCTACGAGGCCTGTGCGCCGAGCATCACAGGAGCCCTGGACCATCTGGCTCTGCCATCTGTCCAGCCAGCTAACCTCTCCTCACTTCTCTCTTGGTTCTTCAAGTGCTCTGGCTACATCCAGACCCAAAAAATCCTCCCTGAGGCCTGACTGAGGACCCAGAATATTAGATCTGGAACCTAAACATCCCTGAGCACCCCCATGACAGAGAAGGAGGGGTTTGCTAAGGCCATAGGCAAGTGATAGGCAGAGTCAGGGACCATGTGCAGGCCATTCACCCCCATCTAAGTGTTACCCCAATATCAGGTTCTTAAAATTATTCAATTTTAAGCGATGGGAGATTTTCTCCCAATGGAGATGAAAGCTCTGTATTCAAGTGACTATGGCTGCCTGAAAGCAACTGAAGATGAAGAAGGGACATCAAATCAGGTTGCATTTCTCTAAAATCCACAGCCTTGATCTAATCTGGTTAAGATCATCACAGAGCTCACAACGACCATCCCCATTCACCCGATGCCTCTTTCTCTGGAACCAGCTACACTGACTTTGGGAAACACCCCAGCAGCTTGCACTATGCAAATCAATCATGCACTTGGCATCAATACAGGACACAGACCCCTGGGACAGGGGCCACAGGAGACACCACTAGGCCAAGGTGATGTGCACTGGATGTGTAATTCAGCTCTAAAACCTTCTAGCCAGCCAAGGGAATTAAAATTAATCCTATAATTTAAGAAATCCGGACAACAGCAACAAAACAGGCCCATCTGAGCCAAGACGCCTCTTGGACACCAATTCAGATGAGAGTAATTTATGTACAGGGTCTTTGCCAAGAAAGGGGATCAGGCAAAGGCACGGACATGTGCAATACATGGTCCTTGAGCTCTCTGTGCAGGCCTGCCTCTGATGATTCCACAGAGTGTGCAGATGGGCCTTGCAGACTGGATGAGCAGATGTGTTTAGAGTCGGGTCCTTGGGCTGCCTCGGCTCCAGAACCCCCTTTCCACACCCAGGCTTTTTATGTGGGTCCCATGTAAGAGGAGCAGCTGGAGGTACAGGGTGGGCAACCATTTTTTCAGGGTTAAAGTTAGAGGAAGCCAGGCACCACTCAGTAAAAGGGGTCATCTCAGAAGGGAGGCTCTGCAGGACAGCCAGGAGGGGTCTCCCCTGGTGCTGCCCCCCACTCCTCGCTCTTCCAGTAAGTGCAGCTGCCTGTCTTCCTCAAGCTCCACCTGCCACAGGTTGAGTTTCCCAGGAACCCAATTCCAAGCTGGAGTTCAGGATGTCCAATGTTGACTGGGGACCAACCACTGTAGCAGGGGATGGGAGAAGCAGGAGTAGGCAGAGGGAAAGTCAAACCATGATGCATCCCCGTGGTTGCCTCAGGGACCTCACAGGCAGCTCTGAAGCTGGAATGGCCTGTCAGAGCTGCCCAGGCTAGGCCAAGATGGCTGGGCCTTTCTATGCTGGCATCTGTCACTGATTCACCCAGAAGAAGGTGTGACTGTAGGGAGGGGAGTGCTCCATGGCTGGGACATCCCTGAATTGGAGGGCAGCTTGAGGGGCATCTGCTGGCTGCACTACATCAAGTGGAGCAAGGACCCCCCCCTCCACACACACACACACTGCTGAGGGTCTGGGCTGCATCTCCACATTCCCACCCTGCATTCTGTTCAGCCCCAAGGACAGGACAGTGGCATAAGGTCTCCATACCTGTGCTCACGGGGATTAACCTCTAGCTGGTGAAGACAGGTGTTCAATAACAACATTTTAAAAGACATGAAAGCAAAATGAGAGATAAAAGTAAACAAGTAAATAAACTTTTCAGTAAATAAGCTATTAAATTTAGTGATACATGCCAAAAAGAAAAAGTGACGGACTCTTCTCCCTGAAGGGTGAGGTTAGGATAGCCCTACTTTAGAGAGAGAAAGATCTAAGAAGGCTGAAATGTTCATAGTAACAATAAAAGTAATGATTAAATTAGTGTGCATAACAGGAACTGTTTCAGGTGCTTTGCTCATATTAATTTATTTATTTATTACTTTATTTAATCCTCATAATAACTCTATGAAGTAGGTACTATTATTCTGTCTTCTTTCCAAATGAAGAAGCCAGGGTACAAAAACATTAAGTCTCTTACATATAGTTGCACAGTATTTGAGTGGTATATGTGGCATTTGAAGTCAGGCCATCAGTGATAGCTTTCTCAGACACTGTTTACATGAAGGACCAGCTGTGCAAAAGTCTTGGAAACTGTGTTCCAGACATAGAAATAGATATGCTAGTTTGGGGCTTGCATTAATCAGTTTTCTGTTACTATAACAAAATACCTGAGGTAATCAACTTATGAAGAGGAAAGGTTTATTCTGGCTCACAGTTTTGGAGGTTTCAGCCATGATCAATTGGCCTCTTTGCTCTTGGGCCTGTGGTGAGGCAGCACATCAGGGTGGGGAGCCCATGATGGAACAGTTTCTCACCTCCTGGTGGCCTGGAAGTGGAATAGAGAGTAAGACGGTGGGGCTAGAGTCTCAATATCCTCCTCAAAGGGCATACCCCCTTAGGACCAGAAGTCTTCCAACTAGGCCACACATCTTAAAGCTCCATTACTTTCCAATATTGACCTGGGCAGGGACAAGCCTTTAACACATGGGCCTTTGGGGGACATTGACCCAAACTATAGCACTCTCAATAGCCCTTATAGGAGGTCCCCTTTCTCACGCAGTCTTGTGGGGCGATCAATTCCTGGCTCCCATCCCCAACAGCCCCTTCTTCTTCCTCAGGCTGTGGAATACCATGCCTTTTTCAGTCTGCCTCCAGCACAGTCCAGGCTGCCTTCTGGGACATCGCCTCCTAGAGATTAGTATGGAGGGAAAGTGCTAAGGGCATGAAAGGGGTGGCAGTGGTGGCAGAGCCCTAGGCAGCATCCTAACCAGGCGAGTTCTTCCATGATAGAGTTGCTGTGTTCCTCTTACCAACAGCTATATAACAAACCGTCCCATAACTTAAGGCTCAAAATAACGACAACCATCATTTTGCTTGTGAATCTGCAATTGGGGCAGGGCTTGGTGGGCATAGCTCCTTCCTGCTCAACTCAGCAACCACTGGACCATCTCAGGGACTCCGGCCTGGAATCATCCTTTACTCACCATGCTGGTGGCTACTGGGTGTTGACAGAGCCCTGTGCTGGCACTGTTGATTGGAACAACTGCCCACAATCTCTCCACATGGCCTGGACTTCTCTCCAGTCAGGGCAGCTCATTGCCACGTGAGCATCTCAAAAGAGCAAGTGCCAAAGAAGACATACTGCCTTCATGGCTGAGCATAGGAAGTCACCTAGTGTCATATCTACCTCATCTACTTATCAACTTCCCAGGTTCAAGAAGAGGGGAAGTAGACTCCAATTTATGACAAGGCATGGGAAGGTTGCAGAGGAACCTGAGGGACCAGAATGCTTTAGCTGTTTTTGGAAATAGACAGTCTGCCATACTGTCCACTGCTGCCTGGGTCTTGACCCTCTGGATATCATGAGATTCCACTTTCCCCTGGATCCGCTCTGTCTCTCAGCATCCTCTGCATTTTGTACTTAATTTCTTCTCTCTGCACTTTTGCTTAAGCCAGTGAAAGGGGGTTCTTTTGATTGCAGCCAGGAACCCTACTACATGCAGACCCTGAAGAGGTGAGCTTGATGCGTCTAAGGCATGGAGGGGAGTCAAAGTGGCCCAAGTGTCCTGGGGCTCATGGCTCTCTTCCTTTTCCCCATTTTTATTAGGATATATTCGTTGCACAGGAGGATCTCATTGTGACGATTCCAAATAGGCTTATATTGTACATTGGTTAGGTCACCACTTAAAGCAATTGTAAGAAGTTTCATCGTTCTTTTCCATGCATGTAGATGAAGCCCATCACCCATATTCCCTCACCTTCACTTCCTCCGTTCACCCTCCCCTCCCACATGCCCCCACACACTGTGCCCATTTTACAGTCCTGTCCTTCATTATTAATTCCAAGGTCAATGCTCAAAGGGGTTTCTCGATGTGTCTCCACTGTGACCATTCTTTACTTTGGTCCATTCAGCCCTTCTGTCACTCTCCCTTACCCTCTCCCTCCCACCCATTATTCTACAGCTTTCATTATGGATTGTTACATCCTCTGCCTGCTCAGATGTTATGTATTTCAATATCGCTGACACTCTGTCATTCTCTTTTCCTTTCCCCCCTTGCCTAAGTTCCACAGAGAAGTTCCACTGTTACAGACATGTTTTCCATATGAGTTTGCATGTGAACACATTCGTTTTTGTGTATACGTTTGTCTTTTGCATCTGTCTTCCACATAGGAGAGAAAACACGCTGCCTTTGTCTTTCTGAACTTGGCTTACTTCACTTAACATGATGTCCTCTGCTGTATTCATTTACCTTCAAACCATGTCTTTTCATTCTTCCTTATGGCTGAATAAAATTCCATTGTATATATGCCACATTTTCTTGATCCATTCATCAGTTGTAGGGTGCCTGGGTTGTTTTCATAGCTTGGCTATTGTGAATAGTACTATGGCAAATATCAGTGCACAGGTGTCTCTGTTGTGTCCTGACTTATGTTCCTTTGGGTAGATGCCCAGGAGTGGCATCACTTGATCATACGGCAGTTCTATTCTTAGTTTTTTAAGGAATCTCCATTCTGCTTTCCCCCATGGTTGTATTGATTTGCATTCCCACCAAGAGCTCCAAGGGTTCCTGTTTCACCACATTCATGGCCATCTTCTTGACATTGGTCAGCAGCCCTGACCTCCAAGGTGGCAATCAACAAAGTCTGAGGCTGGTACCGTGACCCTGACCCCTCCAGTAGCCTCTCACTTGAGGCCTCTCTGCAGTCTCTGCAGGTCTTAGAGGCTGTCTCTCAGAGAGATCCCTGGCCTCTCCTTTGGTGGTCAGGCAGAGTGGGTTATAGAGTGTTTCCTAAGTTGAAACAAGCACAGTGATGGGTCATCGTGGTAATGGTGGAGCTTCTATCAGCCTTCTCCAGAGACACAGATCCAAAAGGCTTCACACACTGAGGGAATAGGTTTTACTATGAGAAATTTGCTCATGTGATTATGGAGGCTGATATGGTGGGACCCAGGAAGAAACAATGCTTCAGTATAAGGCCAAAGGCAGGAGAAAGCACAGCTTAAAGGCAGTCATGCAAGGGGTGTCCAGCTTACTCAAAGGAAGGTCAACCTTTTTGTCATATTCAGATCTTCAACTGGTTGGATGAGGCCCACCCACATTAAGGAAGGCAATCTGTTTTAACTCAGTCTACTGATTCAAATGTTAATCTCATCCAGAAACATCCAGAATGTTTGGCCAAATGTTTGGGCAAGTGAACACAAAATGAACCATCCCAGTCAGCTACTGCATGGCCCTCAGGAAGCAGTGTTACACAGCTTGGCTATTGCCATTTGTAAAGTTGGTGCTCATCAAACATAGGTATAGGAGTCAATATTGACTAATAACAACAATGACACATAATGATTGTTTATATGTGCCTCGGGGATACACAATATTCTTATCTCTATTTTACCATCTCTGAATGTTGTGCAGCTTCTCAGAGGTTAATAACTGGTAACGGTTGGGCAGACTGTGAATTCAGGCAACCCAGCTCCAGAGCCATGGGGACCATCAAAGGGCCTATTTCTTTATCTTCCCCTGGGATTTTTCCCCAGTATCTCTCTGTAATGAAAGAGGGGCTCCCCTGGGTGGGCATGCGTTTGTGTGTATGTATGTGCATGTGTTTTGCTGGTTTTACAGCAACAGTGGCCACTTTCACTATGTGACAATGGCCTCATTCCTTCCCACTTTCAAAGGCATTTGCATTGTTAGAAAGACAACTGGAGAGGGCAAGACTTACTCTAGATTAGTGGAGTGAGTTTCAGCAATGGAACTTACTTGGATCAAGACCTCCCAAGAATCCCCAATTTTAGGATGGCTGTGGAACTGGGGTAGGTTTTAACATCTTCCTCACTAGGATTGGGGCAAGGCATACTGCCCAGCCTAAAAATCAGCCCTTTTTCACACTGTCCTCTCCCTGGAGAGGTCATAGACCAAGGTGCCCATAGGGAACAGCTGCAGCCCTGAGAGCTGTGTGAACAAGGGAGGTTATGCTGAGGGGAAGCTCAGCTTGGCCATTTTCTACTCTAGGCAAGGCAGAGCTCCAAGTCCTTCCAGAGCCACAGGGCTGGTCTGGATAGACAAAGATGCCCTGGTGATGCATTTGCATTATTTATGCTTCTTGGGTAAATGGAGGAGCTGTGATGCGTTCAGCAATCGGGGCAGATGCACATTATCATTACCTCTCTTCAGCATTGTACTGGAGACCTCCAGGGCAATAAAGGAAGAAAACAGCATGGCTACCTACAACAAAAAACTGACCAAAAATCTTATAAGGTGGAATTGCAATGCTCATAGGGGTCTCTGAGAAGCTGCGACTTCTACCTGGAAAGCTAGGGAGGCACGCGCATGCGCAGGAAAGATGTAGGAAACTCTCACCTCCGCTGACCTGGAGTCTGCATACACAAGAAGTGACGGATGAGAAGACTTGCAAGCTTCCTGCCTGCGAATCGAAGGTATGCACCAACACACAGAAAGAGCCCTTCCACAAGGCCCGGGGGACTTATCATTCAAGGCATTTAAGAGACTCTCTGTCCAATTATTTGCCAACTAATAAGCTAACCCAGCAGAGACTTCAGTGACTATCACAAGTTTACAGAATTAGTACAAGAAATAGACTAAACAAACAACAAAAAGTCACAGCAATTGGGGTGGTGGAGTGGCTCAAATGGTAAGAGTATCTGCCTAGCGAGCTCGAGGCCCTGAGTTCAAACCCCAGTACAACCAAAAAACAGAAAAAAAGGCACAGCAACAAACACTGGGGAGGGAGAGGAACTTCGTTTCCAGATTATGGAGATACTTATTTATTTAAAATGTCTGTTTTAAATATATATATATGAGACATAAACAAGAAAACATGGCCCATGTCCAAGAAAAAAAGAACTCAAAGTGTCCCCAAGGAAGCATAGACATAGAGTTTAAAATCAAAAAGTTTCACTCAGCTGCTTTAATATGATCAAAGAGCCAGGCTATGGTGGCTCGCACCTGTAATCCTAACTACCCAGGAAGCAGAGATCAGGAGGATCGGGTTTAAAGCCAGCCCGGGAAAATAGTTCAAGAGACCCTATCTCAAAAAAACCCATCACAAAAAATGGCTGGTGGAGTGGCTCAAGGTGTAGGCCCTGAATTCAAACCCTAGTACCACAAAAAAAAAAAAAAAAAAGAAAAACCATATATATATATATATATATATATATATATACACACACACACACACATGTGTACATGTATACATGTATATGTATATGTACATATGATCAAAGAACTAAAAGAAACAAGGCATAGAAAACTAAACAAGGATGAGAACAGTACCACTGAGGAATGGACATCCGGGGAGAGGGTTAGACAGAAATTCTGGAGTTGAAACATAATTACACATAATGAAAACCTTCCTGGAGGGGCTCAACAGCAGATCTAAGCTGGCAGAGGATAGAATCAGACTGTTAGGGCCGTCATTTCCTCCTGAGGGCTCCCTGTGCAGCTCATGTTTCATAAAGTGCATGCTTAACTCCTGATCATCTGTCTACCTTATGCCAATCTAATTCACAGGCCCAGCCAGGACCCTGGAAGAGGTCTGTCTCCTCACACCCACCCCAGCAATTGTACCCCTGCTTATTTAACCCAGAGATGAAGCTTGTGTCCACACAAAAACCTATACAAGAATGTATATATAGATTTTATTGACAATAACCCAAAACAACAAACAACTTAGATATCCTCCATCTTGTCACTAATTAAACACACTGTAGCACAACCATACTGTGGAAGAACTAAAACACACAAAAGCACCTAGAAGAGTCTCCACGGAATCACACTGAGTTAAGAAAGCCAGTCATAGCTGGGCACCAGTGGCTTGCGTCTATAACCCTAGCTACTCAGGAAGCAGAAATCAGGAGGATCCATGCTCGAAGCCAGCCTGGGCAAATAGTTTGAGAGACCCTATCTGGAAAATACCCAACATAAAAAAGGGCTGGTGGAGTAGCTCACATGGTAGAGTGCCTACCTAGTGAGCATGAGACCCTGAGTTCAAGTCCCAGTACCACCCAAAAAAAAAAAAAAACACACAAAAGCAAGTCATACACTTTCAGCAAAGCATCAGGATACAAAATCAACATACAAAACTCAGTAGTCTTTCTATATACCAACAATGAGCAGACTGAGAAAGAAATCAGGAAAACAATCTCATTCACAAAAAAATAAATAAATAAAATAAAGCACCTAGGAATAAACTTGACCAAGGAGGTGAAAGGCCTCTACAATGAAAACTATAAAATGCTGAAAACAGCAATTGAAGAACTAGAAGCTGGAACAATCGTCCATGTTCATGGAGCAGCTGAGTTAATACTGTGAAAATGGCCATACTACCCAAAGCAATGTACAAACCCCATGCAAGTCCCATCAAAATCCCAGCATCATTCATCACAAAAATAGAAAAATTGATCCTAAAATTCATATGGAGGCACAAAAGACCCCAAATGGCCAAAGCAATCCTGAGAAAAATGAGCAAATACTGGAGGTATCACAATACTTGATTTCAAGTTATACTCAGAGTAATAGTAACAAAAACAGCATGGTACTGGCACAAAAAGAGACATGTAGACCAGTGGATTAGAATAGAAGACCCAGAAATAAATCCACACAGCTACAACAAAAGTACCAAAAACATACATTAAAGGAAAGACAGACTCTTCAACAAATGGTGCTGGGAAAACTAGACACCCACTTATAGAAGACTAAAACTAGATCCCTATCTCTTACCCTGTACAAAAGTCAAAATGGATCGAAAATCTTAATCTAAGACCTGAAACTTTGAAACTACTATAGAAAATCATTGAAACTACTATTTGAAGACATAGTCACAAGCAATGACTTTCTGAATAGCCCTCCAATTGCTCAGGAAATAAGAGCAAGAATTGAGCTAGGTAGGAGACAGTGGCTCAGGCCTATAATCCTAGCTATTCAGGAGGCAGAGATGAGGAGGATTGTGTTTCGAAGCCAGCCCTGGCAAATAGTTCAGAAGACACTCTCTTGAAAAAAACCCATCACAAGAAAAAGGACTGGCAATGTCTCAAGTGATAAGAGTGCCTGCATACCAAGCATGAGGCCCTGAGCTCAAACCCCAGTGATGCTGGGGATAAAAAAAAAAAATTAAGAATTGATAAATGGGGTTGCCTCTCACCTGTAGTCCTAGCTACCCAGGAGGCAGAGATCAGGAGGATCATGGTTCGAAGCCAGCCCAGGCAAATAGTTCCCTATCTCAAAAAAACTCATCACAAAAAATAAGGGGGTGAGAGGGGCTCGTGGAGTGGCTCAAGGTGTAGGCCCTGAGTTCAAATCCTAGTACCACACACACACACACACAACAGCTGGAGCTGCTGGAGGCTTGGCTCAAGGGGTAGAGTGGCTGCCTAGCAAACACAAGGCTCAGGGCTGGTGGAGTGGCTCAAGTGGTAGAAAACTTGCCTAGCAAGTGTGAGGCTCTGAGTTCAAACCCCAGTACTGCCAAAATTTTATTAAAAATAAAATTAAAAAAGAGTTATAAATCTTCTGTACATCAAAGGAAACAATTTCCAGAACGAAGAGACCACCCACAGAATGGGAGAAAATCTTTGCAAGCTATTCATCAAAGGATTAACATTCAGAATATATAAAGAACTCAGAAAACTAAGCGCCAAGAGTAACAATCCAATTAATAAATGGGCAAATGGATTGAACAGATAGTTCTCAAAAGAAGAAGTGCAAATGGCCAATTAACACATGAGGCAATGCTCAACATCTTTAGCTATAAAGGAAATGCAACTCAAAATTATATTGAGATTTCATCTCACCCCAGTCAGAATGTCAATCAAGAAAAACAACAAATGCTGGTGAAGATGGGGCGGGGGGAAGGAACCCTCATACACTGTTGGTGGGAAGGTAAACCGGTGCAACCACTATGGAAATCAGTATGGAGGTTCTTCAAAAACCAAAAACAGACCTACCTTATGACCCTGCCATATCACTTTTGGGCATATATCTGTAAGTCAGTATACAATAGAGACACCTGCACACCCATATTTATTGCAGCTCTACTCACAACAGTCAAGCTATGGAATCACAGCCTAAGTGTCTAACAACTGATAAGTGGATAAAGAAAATATGGCACATAGGCACAGTGGATTATTATTCAGCCATAAAAAGAATGATCTTAGGTCATTGGCTGGAAAATGGATGGAACTGGAGATCATCAGGTTGAACAAAAGAAGCCAAGCTCAGCAAGACAAGTATCATGCATTTTCTCCCATTTATGGAATCTAGGCCTACAACAGCAAAAACAGTAATATTAATGATATGATTATAACAGGGGACTATCTTGTGGGGAGGACCAATAAAAGGGGGAAGGGAAATAGAGTCTGTGATGGGATGAATAGGATCAAAGTCCATTTTATATATATGCTTGAACATAAAGAAATCCTGCACATAAAATATAAAAAGAAAGTGAGACAGAAGGAAGGAAGGAAGGAGGGAGGGAGAGAGGGAGGGAGAGAGAGAGAAAGAAAGAGAAGGAAGGAAGGAAATAAGGAAGGAAGGAAAGAAGAAAGAAAGAAAGAAAAAGAAAAAGAAAGAAAGAAAGAAAGCCAACAGGGTCCTTGCTGTGTTGGAATGTGCTGTGTCTTGACTGAGTCGATGACAACATTCTGTCGTGATACTGCACTGGGTCTTGCAGGATGTCACCATTGGGGCGAACTGGGTAAGGGGTACAGAGGATTGCCATATTGTTTCTCATAACTGCATGTGATTCCATAGTTTTCTCAAAATAAAAAGGTTAATTTTAAAATAATTCTTTGAGATTTGTTTTACTGCCTAGCATAAGGTCTAGCCTCAGGACATCCCGCACATGCTTGGAGGAAAGTGTATTCTGTTGTTGGGTTCTATAGATTTGATAGTTCAACAGAGTCACAAAAACTGCTCTGAAGTCTTTGCTAAGACATCTGGGCCCACTCAGAGATTTTGAGTAGTGACTTTAGAGTTAGTCAGCTCTCCGTCTCTGTGACAAAATACCTGAGACATTCAACCTATGATGAGATAAGATTTATTTTGGCTCACAGATTCAGAGGCTTCAGTCAAGGGTCCTTGGCCCCATCACTTTGTGTCTGTGGCAGAACAGCACATCATGACAGGAGTGCATGACAGAGATCTCTGAACTCATAGTGGCCAGGAAGCAAAAAGAAAAACAGGAAGGGGCCAGGGTCCCAATATCACCTTCAAGGGCAGGCCCCAGTGAGCTAACTTCCTTCCACTAGGCCCTACCTCTTAAAGGGTCCACCACTCCCAACCATACTACTGGTTTGTGAGTATACATTAGTGTGTGCGTGTACTAGCATGTGTTGTATGTCTCATAATTTTTTGTTGAGGACAAGGTATTTCATATGATATGAAATTCTGGTCCACCAAGGGGGTGGTTGTTTATACTGTTTATTTATTCCTATAGAATCCATTTCCTTCCTACTTTGTGGTAGCTGATTTCTCTACTTAGGGCTTTTTTTTTTTTTCTCTCTCTTTTATTATTAACTCCCAGGTCAACATGTAGTTGGTCAGAGGTTGCCCTTAAACACCTGGAGCTAGCAAATCTCCCATCTTTGTTAAGAAATCTATGCCTGGTTTTAAGAAGGCAGTCAAAGTCCAGGTGACTGACAAGTGGGCGCCATCTTTACTGATTTCAAAACCTCACATTCATCCAAGAAGAATTAGCTAGCTGGTGTCCTCTCTCATCTCTCCCTAGTTACCTACAGATTTGGGCATGAGCACAGCCATCTACCAGGGATAGGTAGGATCTTATCCAAGATCTACTCTAGGCCTGGGATATAACTCAGTGATAGAATACAGGTCGTGCATTGAGGCCCTGGGTTCAATCCCCAACCCTCCCCCCCAAAAAAAAAATTCTCTGCTGTCACTTTCTAGATACGCCTGATTAAATTTCTGACTGGTCTAACTGTTATTTACCCCAACAGTATGGAGACAGGCTAGCTGTGACATTGGCCTTCTCTGGCTGTTTGCCATGGCTACTGCTATTGTTTTAACAACCCTGAATATGTAATGTTCTCCAAACAAAAACAGTCTCTTCATTGCAGAGCTGCAGTCCTCATAGCCTGCCCTGTGCTGGCAGGACAACAGAGCTGGGTGCGGCCCAGACCACCTAGATTCCTGCTGTTTTACTGAGGCTTGGTAGATTTTATTAAATTAGTGCTTTTTTCCCATTCATCTGTCTAACTTCATACAGATACTCATCAGCACATTTCAACAAACAAAGTTGCAAATATCACAAGTTGAAAATGCCTTTTAGCTGAGCGCCAGTGGCTCACACCTATAATCCTAGCTACTCAGGAGGCAGAGATCAGGAGGGTTGAAGCCAGCCCAGAGCAAACAGTTCCTGAGATCCTATCTTGTAAAAACCCATCACAAAGCTGAGCTGGAGGAGTGGTCAAGAGTGTCTGTCTAGCCTGCATGAGGTCCTGAGTTCAAACCCCAGTTCCGAAAAAAGAAAAAAATGCCTTTTACTGCCCTAACCTACTGAACACGGTAGCTTAGCAACACAGTACACTGTGGAGTCTCTGTCATTCCTGTTCCCTGTTCCTACTCCACCTGGGAGCTGCAGTTCTGTCTACATCTCGAGAGAGGATCACCCAATATGTCACTAGCCTAAGAACAAGTCAAAACTCAAATTTGGAAGTACAGAATAGCTTTTGCACCATTGTAAAGTTGAAAAATCATATGTCAAACCATCTTAAGTCATGGACCACTGTACATCCAAACCAAATCCCCGTTTCCTGTCCCCTCCCAGTAGAACTGGAAACTCTCCTTACAGCTCAAGACAAAATACTTGGATTTACCCTTTGTTCCTATTTTTCTTCCTCCTCTTACTAAATCCAATTGTAAATGCCATCTGTTCTACCTTCAAAAGATACCCAGAATCCATCTGCCTTCCATTCCCACCACCAACCCCACCCTGATCCACGCCACCATCATCTCTAGTTTGGAATATTGCAGCAGCCTCCTCACTGCTCTCCCTGCTTCTGCTCTGGCCCTCCCTCCCCTGTCCCTTCTCTAGGCAGCCAGTCAGAGCCTTTCAGAATCATTCAGAGTCACAACATGTCATTCCTTTGCTCAAATCCCCTTCAGAGTGAAAGCAAATATCCCTCAGGGACCCCAGCTACTCTGACTTCATCTTATACTATCTTACTTATTCCTTTATAGCCAGGGTAGCTGTATCAGTCAGGGTCTATTTATAAGACAGAAACTATGCTGTCATTTGTATGGGAAAGTGTACTACAAAGGAGAGTTTGACCGGGCACTGTGGCTCATACCTGTAATTCAGGAGGATCACGGTTCAAAGACAGCCTGGGCAAATAGTCCATCAGACCCTATCTCAAAAAAACTCATCACAAAAAAATAGCTGGTGGAGTGGCTCAAGGTGTAGGCCCTGAAAAAAAAGAAGTGTTTGCTATAAGTGGAGGCTGGAACAATTACAGGTGAACTAGTTAAAAATAGAAAACACCAAAGAACACAGGAATTGCAGGTTTCAGGAGCCCCGACTACCCATAGGGTTCAGAAAGACTGCCTAAGGAAGAGCACTCTCCCTGCTCACTCCCAACAAGACCCAGGGCGCGCTGTGGCTCCGTGGATGGCAGAGAAGCCTCTGTGGCACCTCACTAGTGGAATTTGCTGGAACCTGCACTCTAGGGTTACAGGGAAAGACACTCAAGAGGTATCTCCCCAGAGGCACCATTAGAAAGGCACCCAAAAAGATGCCAGAGGGAGCTGCTGAGTGCTGATGGCCACTGTGCATTGCAAAAGCCATCTGCAGCCATCTGCAGAAGCCTGGTGCCAGAGGAATCACCCAGGATGTGAGCTGAGCCTTAAGAAAGCCTCCTGAGAGACCACATCAGAACAGGGAAAGCAAGCCTCTCCTCCAGCAATGCCTCTGCAGTGCCCTCTACTGACAAACCTGAATATCATGCCAGCTAACAGCAACAACAAAAAAACCCCACAGGCCAGTGGAGATGCAATAAACTGATAACTGACTGTGACTTTGTTGATATTCTCTGAAAAAGAAAACAGTCCTGCCCCAGTGCCTTTGCAACTGCTGTGCCTCTAGCTGGAAATCTTTTTCTCAATTCCCAATCACACCCTTATAGGAATGGGCCTTTCCTAACCACTCTCAGTAGGAATATACTCCTGGCGAATTCCATCTTCTCCCTGATTTATTCTTCTCCATAGCAACTATTACCATTTGACATCATTCATTTACATGTTGCTTATTTTTTATTTTTGTTTATCTTTTTGGGGGGTGGGACTGGACTTTGAACTCAGGACTTCATTCTTGCAAAGCAGGTGCTCTAACACTTGAGCCATACTTCCAGTCTATTTTTGCTCTGGTTATTTTGGAGATGGGCTCTTGAGAACTGTTTGCCCAGGCTGCCCTAAAACCACAATCCTCTTGATCTCAGCCTCCCAAGTAGCTAGGATTACAGGCATGAGCCATCAGCACCCAGCTACACATTTATTTTATTTTTTTATTGTTCGTCTTCTCTTTCTAGAATGTAAGCTCACTGAGTACAGGGAATTTTATTTTGTTCACTCTTGTATAGGCAGCTGAGTTGAATAGAATAAAAAGGTTCATTGCACACAGTAGGTGCTCAATAAATTCTTATTAGGAGCATGCAGGAAGACAAGGGGAAACACAAGCCGGTCTTATAGCCAGACACCACCCCAGGCAACCTGCTTCTGCCTCAGCACCCAGCAGCTCTCTCTGGCACCTTTTTGAGTGGTTTTCTAACGGTGCCTCTGGGAAGATAGATAATTCATGAGTGGCTTTCCCTGGAACCCTAGAGGGCAGATTTCTAGCAGTTTCTACTAGTGAAGCACCACAGAGACTTCTCTTCCATCCACCAAGCCACAGCATGCCCTTGCCATTAAGGTCTGGGTCTCCACCTTGTCAGAAGTGGGCAGGGGAGAGTATTCTGTGTCAATCTTAGGGGATCCTTAGATCTGAAGTTTCTGTGTTCTTTGGTATTCTCTATTTCTTACTAGCTACCTAACAGAAGTTTTTAATTTTGTTTTGTATTTCAACTTTTATAGGGACTTAACACAGAGAAATTTATTTGTATCAAAAGTGTGCAGCTCACTGAATTGTTTTGCAAATTAAGCTTACCCAGGCAACCAGCACCCAAATCGAGAATAAAACAAGCTGCGCTTGGTGGTTCATGCCTATAATCCCAGCATTCAAGAGACAGACGGAAGGATCTTAAATAAGGCCAGCCTGAGCTCCATAATGAAATCTTGTGTCAAAAAAACAAGGGCTGAGCTGGGCACTGGTGGCTCCTCCCTGTAATCCCAGTTACTTAGGAGGCTGAGGTTGGGAGGATCATGGTTCAAGCCTAGCCCAAGCAAATAAAGTTTGGAAGACCCCCATCTTAACAGGAAAAAAAAAGGCCTGGGTGTGGTGTTGTGCACCTATCATGTCAGCTATGGCAGGAAGCGTAAAATAGGAGGATTGTGGTCTAAAGCAGGCCTGGGCAAAAAGTGGGACCCTATCTCAAAACTCACCAGAAAACAAAGGTCTGGAGGTGTGGTTCAAGCAGTAGAGGGCCTGCCTAGCAAACGGGAAGTGAAGCCCTGAGTTTAAACTCCAGTACCACCAAAAACAAAAGAGAAAATAAAACAAGGGGCTGGGATGTAGCCCAGTGAAAGAGAGCTCGCCTATATGCATAAGGTCTCAGGTTTGATCCCCAGCACTGCAAAATAAAGTAATAAAACATCACCAGACGCTACCTCTGCGCCCCTCCCAGGGTACCCACTACCCTAAACTACGTAGCAAAGTTACTTCTTATCCTTCATGTGAAAGGAACTACATAGTGTGTCCTTTTTGTGTTTGGTGTTTGGCTTCAGTCACTCGACAGTCTCTATAGAAGATTCATCCAAATTGCTGTGTGTTTCGAAAGACCTGAGGCACTACTCCAGTGTGTAATATTCCACTGTGAGGATGCACTAAACTTGTCCACTTCACTACTGATAGGTGTTTGGGTGGTATGTCGTTTGGGGTTATTATGGACGTGACCTATGCGATCATATCAGCATTTATATTGGGTATGTATGTCGGCATGGAATTGCTAGATCCTAGGATATGTGTGTGTCCAGCCTTACCAAACAAGTCGCCGCTCCAAAGACAGACTTCTACTCATGTCACTTAGCACTTCCCGATGTGACAGGGGCAGCCCCAGCACTGAGCATGGCCCTCCACACAAGGCATTCTGGAAATGGACACATTCTTTCTTTGCCTCCCTGCTAAACACTCTCCGTGGCTCAGTGGGGAAAAACAAAGACGAATACGTCATGCCTAAGAATAGCCAAACCCTAGATCTCACTCAAAAAAAAAAAAAAAAAACAGAAAACTGAATAAGGCAAGGTTTAAAAGAAAACTCTCTACAAAATTAGAATTGAAAGCCAGGCCAGTGGCTCATGCCTGTAATCCTAACTACTCAGGAGGCAGAGATATGGAGGATCATGGTTCAAAGCCAGCCCAAGCAAATAGTTCAAGAGACCCTATCTCAAAAAAAAAAAAAAAAAAAAAGTCACAAAAAAGGCCTGGTGGAGTGGTTGTAGTGGTAAGAGTGCCTGCCCAGCAAGCATGAGGCCCTGAGTTCAAACCCCAGTGCTGCCAAAAAAATTAGAGTTGAAAGACTTAGGGATGACAAACGACAAATTGCCTGCACTGCCTTGCTGAATCTTTAATGAAATGAAGGGCTTTGATCTTGTAATAAAAAATATGACTTCGGTTTTTTTTCTTTTCTTTTTTGGCAATACTGGGGTTGGAAGTCAGGACGTTGTGCTTGCTAGGCAGACACTCTACCACTTGAAGCACACCTCCTTGCCCTTTTTACTTTAGTTATTTTTCAGGTAGGGTCTCACATTTTTGCCCAGGGCCAGCCTCAGGCCACTATGCCTCCCACGTAGCTGGGATGAGAGGCGCCCCATCACACCTGATTTATTTGTTGTGATGGAGTCTCAATACTTCTTGCCCAGAGTGGCCTCAAAGCACAATCCTCCTAATCTCTGCCTCTTGAGTAACTAGAATTACAGACATGTACCACCATGCCCAGCCTGACTTCATTTTTTATGTTTGACTCTTGTCAGTCTTCAAGCACCACCTTGCCCCTTGCCTCTCTTGTCACATGTCTGGGCAAGCCCCTAAGAAAGCTTGTAGGCTCCCTCCCTAGACAACAGTCAAGCACTGACTCGCTAATGAGACCCTCACCCACACACAGCCCAGGAGACAACTGCAAGACACTTTCCCATTTAATGATGCAGAAACTGGAGTGCAGAAAAGTTATTTCTCACTCGCTCGTTCGACATCATGTGTGGAATGACAGAGCAGTAGGCATACTGTTATTGGTGGTGCAGGAAAATACAGTTGGAGGACTTTTGTTGTGTTGTTTGGTTTTTTTCAGTGCTGGGGATTGAAGTCAAGGTCTGCTAGGCAAGCACTCACCACTGAGCCCTCCCCAGTCCCATATCAACATTTTAAATGTAATTCCCGTCTTCCTCGGTAACTGTACTTTTACAGATGTATAAAGAGGTATGACCCTACAGCTGAAGCAGGGCAGGGCCTGCCACTGCCTTCTTTCCTTATACAAAATGTATTTATTTCTATATGCGTCTTTGTACAAAACCAGGACAACATAGAAAGTGAGGAGAAAGAAAAACTGACTCCTAGTCTCAGCAGCCCATGAATTTGTGGTTCAACTTCCTTCCTACAGAGCAATGCTGCCTCCTGGTGGATCCAGGCCTTCTTAACTTCTTTTTTGTTATTTCACCTTTTTTTTTTTTTAATGTATTTAATTTTTCGAAGTATATAATGCACTTACACATTCGATATTTAAAAGGTTCGAAGTGGTATTCAGTGAAAACTCTCCCTTTCCTTCCTGTTCCCTTCAAACCAGACTTCTTTCCCCATAGGCAACCAAATGGGCCAATTCTTTGGACAAAGCCTTTCAGAGGGATTTGACATAGGCACCTGGATTTAGTGACAGTTTCCTCCTTTTTAGCTCCTGCCTTTATGTTATGAATCCTAAAAACTTAGAAGAATCCAGGGCTAGTAGCATAGCTCAAGTGGTAGATCGCCTGCCCTAACAAGTGCAAGGCCCTGAGTTCAAACCTCAGAACTGCCAAAAATACAGGCTCAGAAAAGTCCAAAGAAAAATATTTCTACACAAATTAATTCATTACCTTCTGATTTGTAATCATGGAAAATCAAAAATAATACCAATTCCCACAATGGAGAAATGATCAAGTTAGGTTTTCACACTAGAAATCATTATGAGAAATTTTCTAGCAACACAGGAAATGTCAATCATGAGTTATTTTTTCTTTTTTAAAGATAATACTCAAAAGAAGAAATAGGTAAAAATAGCAATTCGTTAAGCCCAGAGTCGGTGGCTCACTCCTGTAATCCTAGCTACTCAGGAGGCAGAGATCAGGAGGATCAATGTTTGAAGTCAATCCCAGGCAAATAGTTTAAGAGACCCTATCTTAAAAAAACCCATTACAAAAAAAGGGCTGATGGAGTGGCTCAAGAGGTAGAGTGCCTGCCTAGCAAACGTGAGGACCTGAGTTCAAACTCCATCACTGCCAAAGGAAAAAAAAAAAAACAATTTGTTACTTCTGATAAAAACACAGTGTATATATAACAATGATATACCACTTTTCACCTGTAAGAGTAGAAAAAAAGCATTTTTTCCTGATAATTACCAGTTCTGAAGAGCACTTTGTAAAAAGTGTAAGTTGCATCTGATTTGCAACAGGGCAAATTGACTTGAGCTTTTAAGTTAATTAACTTTAATCAACTTTCTTGTTAATTAAAATGTTTACAGCCTTTGACTCACAAATTCCATTTTTAATTATCTAAATATAGAATATTTATGCAAAAAATATGGTCATCACATTATTAGTGAAAAAAACTGAGCTAAATGTCCAGTACAGAGAATGGGTTAATATGTTAACTAAATACTAACGGTAAGTAAACAGGCTTAATACATATCAAGTGATATGTTCACTTAATGAGACTTAATGACTTAAGTCATTACATTTGTAAAGATTGGGGGATATGTTTTTGACATTAAAAGAAATAGAAAGTTAAGGACTGGCAGAATGGTTCAGGTGGCAGAACACTTGCCTAGCAAGCACAAGGTCCTGAGTTCAGCCCCAGAACTGCCAAAAAAAGAAAAGAAATGGAAAGTTGAGTAAGATCCCAAAACGCAACAAGCAGACAAAAAGTGAGTACTGACTATTTGGGGTATTAGGGACTCCCAACTCCCCATTCTCATTCTTTAATGAGCATGTTTATGTAATAAAATATTTTTTAAAGGAACAAGCAAAATACATAAATTGGAATAGCATGTGCGTGGGTTTGACCAAGTACAAGTTAGATGTAAATCCAACAGCAGATCTAGTCTTTATGATTTCTCCCAGCCACAGAGCAAATCCCTGAGATGATTTGCTCTAGAGGCCTGGGAAAACTAGAATGGCAGCGCACATTCGAATTCTCTACTCAAACCTCTTTCACCACAGGGCCTTGGGAGTCATCATAAAGACACAATGGTCTGACGGCCCAGGTGTCTGATGGAAGACTTTTCCTTTTGTTCTTTGTCTTGATCAGTGGCTGTCAAAAGCCAGTGTGCCTATGATTTTTCTGTGTTGGGTGTTTTGGGTTTTGGCAGTAGGTGGGGGGCGGAGTGGGCGGTACTGGGGTTTGAACTCAGGGCCTTGCATTTGGTAAGCAGTGGCTCCATACCACTTGGGTCACACCCCAGCCCTTCCTTTGCTTTCATTATTTTTCGACTAGTTTTTTGCTCAGGGCCTCAGGTTTTTGCTCAGGGCCAGCCTCCTAATACAACCCTGTGGCCTCCGGAGTTTCAGAAATACTCCACCATGCCCAGCCCTCTGGTTATACTATCTTAACCCATTCTCGTAGAAAAAAGGGGGCAGAAGAGCATTCTTAGATGGCATCTGTGGGGTAAAAGTCCACAGTAGATATTCCAGCTGAGAAATTCTTTGTGTTGTAAGACTGGAGGCCTCCTTGATTTGCCAGGCCACACCCAACCTATGGACTTGCATATTTTGGGGGATATCTGCTTGGGCTCTGATTTGATTAAAAACAGGAAGGAAAAGCTGCAAAAAGTCAAGGGAGGGAGTGAAGGTCACACTTCAAGTGGTCGAGCACTTACCTAGCAAAATTGAAGTCCTGGGTTTGATTCTCAGTACTGAAAAAAGAAAGTGAAGGGAAGCTTCTCCAGCTGAATGGGCATAGAAAGTCTCCTTGCCCTACTCCTTGGATGAAAAGGATTTGCCTAGATAAATCTTTATGACTGACATTTTGGTTGACCATTTTAAAATTCTATAAAAGAAATCTTTGTTTGTAAGGGCAGCTCCCTCTCTGCTGATTAGCTCATAAAACAGAAAGGTGTCAACATAACAAGCCTCATCTTTTGATCTTTTGCTTTCGCTCAGCTTTTCCTTAAGCCCTTCTCAATGAAGGTTAGTGAAGGTTAGTTTCAGAGCTGCATCTTTGAGATATAAATTTTCTACCTTGTCTCAACTGAGAGAAACAGATTTGAAAGCTCAAGCATTGCTCAGGGTTAAGGAGAACATAATCAGATCAACAATCTTATCTTTTGAAAACCAGCAAATGATGAATCTATATAAAGGTATAAAGTCTTTGGAGTTTTGAGTATTTTTCTGTGTGTTCACGTGCATACGTGTATTACACAATATCTATACATACGCTTATGTTCATATTGTGTTTGTATGATACCTAATTGGCTTATAGATAAGTGAGTGCTCATGAAAATTAAAAGTTAGATTAGCCTAAATGCCTTTTAGATCACATGCTATCATGTGATCTAATTTAAATAATTTAAATTTGTTGGTAAAACAAAAGTAAAGATAGCTTCAAAATTGTTACATTTTGGCCTAAGCTGCTAGCCAATCAGGTTTATATTTATCTGTTAAATATTTCAGTTACAATGTTCATTGCTTTTCATGTTTCAAGTACACTAGTGTTTAGGGTCTTCCTTTGGCAAAGAAATAAGTCAAATTGAAGTATGCTAAAATTAGGGAAAGTTCAGGACTCATAGAAAAATATTACATCTCAGACTACCCATGTTCTCTGGCTCAAGAACCGCCATCACCTGGCTGGGAACCACCCATGCCCCTCCCCACTCATTGATTATTGGATGGGAATCACCTGGTTCTCCTCTTCCCCTAGGTTATTGTAGGTTTTAAGGTAACTGAGGAACAGAAACATACTTTCTCTGCTTCCGGTTTCCACCTGGGCCCACCATGCTCCCCTTTGTATTTCTCTTCCCTGACTTTTAACAAACTCCATTTAAACTCATGTGTCCTGCCATGGGATACAAAGAATGTGGAAGTCTTCTGATCACAGGCTACACAAGCGCTTTTAACAAAAGTATTAATTATGCTAGTCTGATATCTCAGTTTTAATGGACTGGAGGGCTCTACCAAGCAAGTGGGAAGCCCTGAGTCAAACCCCAATGCCACCAATGGAGGGAGGAAGGGAGGGAAGAAGGAAAGAAGGAGCCATCTAGGGTGAGTACCCCTGTCTCCCAGCATGGGGTCCTGTAGGCCACCAGTAAAGCTTGGGCCAAATCAGAGTATCTTCTATAAGCAGGAGGAACATTGAGAGAAAGGTAGAAGGAAGACAGAAGAAGGTAGGAAGAAGGAAGAAGAGGAAGGTAGGGACATTGAGACAAAGGTAGGGGTCAGTAACACAGTTCCCTCTTACAGAAGATGAGAATTAAGCGGCCAGATTTCCTCTAAGGAGCTCTGGTTACCTCAGTTATTACTAGAGAGGAGTACTGAGGTTTACTCAGTATTATAATGAGACACAAACTCTGTGTTACCTACTAAAAAGAAGTCTGTCCAAGAGTGACTAAAGAGAGAAGCAAAATGGTTTATTGAGGCTCTGACCTGTGAAGTGAGTTCAAAGGTTTTAAAGCACTCATGTCTCATGTTCCCGAGTGCTCCATTCTCACTTAGAAAGAGACCAGTCAAACTACAAGACAACCACTGACTGTCTGGACCCCACACCAGGGCTCCAGTGTTCTGGAGACAAAAGGCCATCATTGACTGACAAGCAGCCAAATGTTACAGTGCCAGACATAGATACCATATGCCCCATCTGACTCTGAAACCTTGCCCAACACCTAAACCAGTCATTCTAGCCTCTAATACATGACTGCTTGGAACTCATAGATCAGGAATATTCAAGCAAAGAGGACCAGAAGAGCAAACCCCTGCCAAATGCTAGGAAGTTGGGTTTGTTGATGGAAGCAGTATCTCGCTGGCTATGCACTAGTCTCTGTCCACTAGATGGCTGAGGCGTGTAACTTCCGTTGTGTTCCTGCATTCTGACCATTATCTTAGAAATAAGAGTGAGTTCATTGTTACATTGGGTAGGCCCGTGTAACCCAAACCTGGGAATCATTCCTTTTAAAAGATCTTTTATAACTTATGCTTTTTTGTTCTGTCAGGGAAGGCTTCTCCCCACCCAGTAAAAAAATGAAGAGATACTTAATTTCTCCTGGGGCCATTGGCGTGACTGTCAAACCATTTGTCAGTCCTCTCCACACAGCTTGTCTCTTGCTTGTATTGCCCTTCCTCATGGGATACAGGTGGCCTCATTTGAATGTTATTTTTCTGGCAGTATATATAAGGCTCTGTTCATTTAGCTATGTTCTACTTTAAATTTGGAGCTTTAATTACTCCCTCAAGCTAGTTGTACGGTTTCTTTTCTGTAATGAGTTGAACTATGAACAAGTTTAATAATCGCGTAGGCCACCTTTTCTGGCAAACAGACCTTTCCTTGCTTGTCTGTCATCAACCCCGCTGAGACAGGAGACATTTGAAAGCCTGCCCTTTGTGCTTCTTCCATGTCTTCCTCCCAGTAGGAGAGAGCAAATTTGTAGAGAAACAGGGAAGGGATCAAAGGCAGCTGGAAAATCTCTGGACAAAGCTTCACATCTAGCTGCAGTACTGGCTGCATGGTTTCCTTTCATTTTTTCTGAGTCTCCCCTCCAATGTCCCCTGCAGGGTACAAATGCTACTTTCTTAGGGTCACTTGCTTCCTGAAGCCATCTAAGGATCTCCCTTCCATAGTTAATTTATTTGTTGTTGGCATTAAGAAGATCTCTCTCCAAATTGCACCATGAGCATGAATCACTGAGAAGACATATTAGGATATGTACATATCTGGATATGTCCTCCCTGTTCTTAATTTTAGTGACTGACTCAGGGTTATTTCAGCTTTTTGAACTGAAATTCCAGGGAGAAGGAGAAAACAGTCATCTGGCAAAACTGAAACGGCAATCATACACTTAAGGTAACCTTGGCCAAACTGTGCAAAAGCTCATAAAAATTGATTAAAACTTGTACTTAGGGGCTGACGAAGTGGTTCAAGTGTACAGCGCCTGCCTAGTAAGCATAAGGCCCTGAGTTCAAACCCCACTACCACCAAAAAGAATAAATAACTTATACCTATTGTTCTGACTCATATCAGAGCTGTGCCCAAAGATAAGCTCAAGCTTAAAACGTGGTATGGGAGGTCCTTTCTAGGGAGCAAGTAGCTCTAAAGTATACCCTGATGTGGAAATTGAACTGGCAATAGAACATAATCCATGGCAGATGATGTTGACCCTTAATAGGTGTGTAAACTTTCCACAGAGACAAGACTTCACCACTATGAACAAGAAGACTAGGTATATTTAAAAATCTGGAAGTCAGGGTTCCCTCAGGACCAGCCTAACCAAATTTGGTCAGGATTTTATTTAATCTTACTAACTACAAATTACAAGGTATGACTCCCTGGATCCATCATACCAGAATAACGGCACAAGAACAAAAGACTCAAGTGAGCCTACAAGCGCCTACTCCTGTGAACCAGGACCAAGACCCACACTAAAGCTACTCAAGAGACAGCCAGGCAATCAATAACTCGTTTTACCCTCTCTCCTATTTGGTCTATTCCTTATATAGCTTTAATCTTCTGAATGTTTATGCTACTTTGTGTCTTCACCAGAAGCCTAAAATCACATTCAGTACAGTTGTATAAGACACAACAGTAAGTATTTCTTTTGTCTCATTCTTTTAGTTGGCCTGTTTAATTGTTTTGGCCTGGGTTCTCCAGGATAATAAATCTGTATTTTCTGGGCTCTATAAATTTTAAAAGTATTACTGATTTTATTCATAGTTTATGTCATAATTATATGTACCTTAAAATGTTTTAGCAAAACAATGATGAGAGGAACTCAAGATACGGCGTTAGACTGCCCCTAGTGACCCTAAGTCCTATCTCGTCTTAACATCAGAGAATTTCACTCTAGGAAGATACACCCCATCTGGCTGGAAGTTGTTTCAAAAGAATGACTTCTAGTCCTTGAACCCAAGAGTGAGGAGTGAAATGTCTCAGGGAGCAATTCGTTACCCACTGAGCAAGGCAGGCACCTTTCAGGGCAAACTATTATATTAATGCACCTTCAGTGTCCTTTTATTTTCAGCTAAACAATATGACACATGCTGGCATGCCCAGAGGTATTCCTATACATCATTTCAATCTAACATATGCTCATGAACTTAAGCTAAGCATGCCCCAAAATGTGCCAGCCATCTTCTTAACAGATGACCTTACTGAGCATGCTCAGGAATGTGCCTGCCACTAACATGCTTTTCTATATGAGTATTAAGGCTCCCAAAATACAATCCCCATGCTTCCTTTGTTCAATGACATTGCATTGGAAATAACTCCCATGCTCTCCTTACCTGCTGCAGGTAATAAATCTTTCTCCATTGTTTTGTGTGTTAGCCATGTTTATTTTGGTTTTGCACTCACCAAGACGTGAAGTCATTGCATTTGGTTACAATATTTTGATGGACACTTGTTTCCACCTTTTAGCTATTATGAATAATCCTGCTACAAACACTGACATACAAGTTTCTCTGTTCACATGTATTTTCACTTCTCTTAGGTACTGAGAAAAGTTTCTCTACACTCTCATGAAACCTGACACCAATTCTGGAGAACACCACACTCACCACTTCCTATGCAACTCTCACAACACAGAATACTTCCAGATGTGGGTTCCTGACCAACCCCCTCCCCCAAACACACACACACACACACACACACACACACACACACAATTCTACAGCAGGCACCCTCTGGGTGTCCTATAACTCAATCCTGACAATTTCCTAGATAGATACAACCCTGCCCTGTGCCTTAGCTGCTAGTCCTAAGTCCTAGGTTATAACCTGTGCTTTTGATGGACTGACTATAAATTGAAGTTCCAAGGACCCCTTCCTTGGTAATTTGCTAGGATGGCTCACAGAAATCAGGGAAACACTTAAGTTTGTTTGCTAGTTTATTATAAAGGATACAGTTGAACAAATGAAGAGGTACATATAAAGTATGAAGGAAGGGACATGGAGCTTCCTTGCCCTCTCCAGGCAAAGCACTCTCCAGATTCATGTTCAGCAACCTGGAAGCTCATCAAATCTCACTGTTCAAGTTCTCAGAGCCTGATCTCCAGGCAACCACCCCTTCGCAGATGCTAGCAGATGGGGTTGGAAGTTGTAACCCCTTGTAATCACTTGATTCTTCTGGTAACTATTCCCATCCTGAGGCTATCTAGGGACCCATCCTAAGACACCTCATTAACATGAGCTCAGGTGTTACAAAGAGGATCATTCCTATCTTACAGAAAGTTCCAAGGGTTCTGGGTACTCTGTGATAGGAATCAGGGACAAGACCAAATGTTCTATATAATACCACATATGTAGGGGCTGAAGGAGTGGCTCAGGTGGTACAGTCCCTACCTAGCAAATATGAGGCTGAGTTCAAACCCTAGTACCACCAAAATTAAGAAAAAAAAAAAAATACCACAGATACATACTTAGGAGTAGAATTGTTGGGTTATGTTAATTCTGTATAGCTTTCAGGAACTATCAAAACTGTTTCCCATGGCAGCTGCACCACTTTGCATTCTCACCAGCACTGTTTTGTTTTTTTTTTCCCAGTCATTCTAATGGGTGTGAAATGGTATCTCATTGTGGTTTTGATTTCCAACACCTTTTCATGTGCTTTTGGTCATTTATACATCTTCTTTGAAGAAATGTCTATTCAACTCCTTTGCTCAGCTTTGACACTGTGATTTCTTTTACTGTTGAATTTTAGTTCTTTATACAAACTGGGTATTAAACCCTTACCAGATATGATTTGCAAAGATATTCTTCCATCTGTAGGTTGTCTTCTGACACTCATCACATCCTTTGATGCACAAAAGTTCTTTACTCTGATTAGGCTCTATTTACCTGTTGTTGCTTGTGCTTTCAGTATCAAATCTAAGACCCCATCACCAAATCCAAGGTAATCATTTATCCATTTTCTAATAGTTCTATAGTTTTAGCTTTTACATTTAGATTGTTGATTAATGAGTGATATATGGAGTGAGGTAGAGGTCCAGCTTCATTCTTTTGCTGTTACTGTTGTCCCAGAATCCCTTGCTTCACTCTAGTGACTGCCAAACATACCTTAGCAAAAATCAATTGGCCAAATATTCAAGGATTTCTGGATTCCCAAGCCTATTCATCAGTTCATATCTAAATGAAATTTTTAAATTGTTGAAGCTTTCAACTTGTTCTTGATTTCAAGATTTTTTTTGGCTATTCAAGGCCCTTTGCAGTGCCGTATTAATTTGATTCTACATTTCTGCAAAAATGGTAAAGGCTCTTACTTCCTCTGTCTGGCTGATTCCTAGGTATTTTATTCCTTTGGCTGCTATCCTAAATGGAGGTCTTAATTTCCCTTTCAGATTGTTTGATGTTGCTATATAGATTTTCATGTCAACTTTAATCCTGCACCTTTGCTAGATTCACTCACTGAATTTAGTAACTTCCTTGTAGATTCCTTCCCATTTTCTCTATGTAAGATCCTGCCATTTGCAGATAGTTTTACTTTTTCCTCTCCCATGTGGACATTTCTTCTTGCCTAACCACTCTGGCTGTAACTTTTAGTAAAATGCTGAATAGTGGCAGTGAAAGTGGGAAGGAACCCTTGTTCCATCTTAAGAGGAAAAAGCTTTCAGTCTTCTACTATTTAGACATCAGCTGTGGGTTTTTCCTCTTCTTTGACATTTCTGGGGATGGTGATTAACAGGCCTCACAAGTGCTAGGTGTGTTCAAAAACTGAGCTACATCACAGCCCTAATTGTGGGTCTTCCATCAATTCCTGTCAGTGTTTGGAAAGTTCTTTTCTAGTTCTGATTTGCCGGTGTTTTGTTTTTATATTATGAAAGGATGCTGAAATCTGGTCTAGTTTTCTTTGCATTATTGAGATGATCTATAGCACTTTCTTCTATTAATGTGTTTTCCATTCGTTATGTTGAACAACCCTTTCTTTCTGAGAGAAAACTATTGACACACCCACAGAACACCACTTGTCTTTCTCCTTTTTTCATTAACACCTTCACTGCCTTAATTTTGTTTGAGACTGTCTTGCTATGTAGCCTAGGCTGGCCTCAAATTCACAATCCTCCAGGCTCAGCCTCTGGAGTGCTGGGATTACAGATATGCCCAGGTTTCCACTGCCTTTACAATGTCCTTCCCCCACAGTAATATAAGATCAGTGTTTACCTCTTGTTTTTATACCGTTGAAGCCTGATGTATTAAGTACTAGAGTATTGCTCATTTCTCAACTGAACAATTGTGCAAGATTATTGAGTGTGGACTCAGAAAAAACTACATCAAAATTGTTCCTCTTCCAATAGGGCTCACATTTTCACTTCATAAAGGGATATAACAAGGGCCACCAAAAAAATATGAATGTTTATTTCCACAAACTGTTTGATGAGCAAAAATGTCTCATTGTAGTTCAGCTTTCTAATTCTCTTAGCATATGAGGTTGTATATCAGATGTAAAAGTGTGTAGTAAAATATTTCATAAGGAAGCAGTTAAGATTAGGGTAAATTTTTCCAACGCAACCCTTCTCCACTCCTATTAAAGCACCCAAAAGGCTTTTCTAAAAAGAAATGGATACATCAGGTGCACTTATAATAGTCTCTTAAGAGTTTATTATAAACCAGTTTCATGGGCCACAGAAAATAAAAGGACTATGTACAGCCTTTCGGGAAACAGGCAGGGAGCTGAGGAGGGCCAAGATGAGTCTAGGGCCTTGGTGGATGCATTCCCAGGGGAGGGGGCCCTGAAAGGGAAACCAGACAATCCGGTGAGACTCCAGGAACAACAGCATAACAAACAAACAGGTCTGTGGTAACGTGGCCCTGGGGAATCGGGCCCACGTCTCTGTGGAGCTACTTCCATAACTCTGTGGCCAAGGGTCAAAGAAGGCCTGAAGTAAGAGTAAGAAGTTTAGTCAGTGCCTGATCTAGAACTCAAATCCCCAGCCTCCCACATCCTACAGTTATCAAGCAACCAGGGGAATACACACAGTGTATGTGCTAACAGGGGACATCCCAAAATGCAAAACCCAAACTAGGGGTCCACCAAGTTCGACTTTGGGTAATCTTAAGAGCCACTATGGCTTCATGAAAAGAACACAGGGCTGGGAGTCAGGATGCCAAGTGTACTCTGGACCCATTTTCTTATCCATATAGAGGTACTAATTAAATTCCTCAAACTGGAGTTAAGCAGAAAGAAATAAATGTTTATTCCCTCTTCTCTGTTCTTTCTACACAAAGTTGTCCTCTAAGAATTCATTTTCCTAAATTTCAGGCCTGAAAGCCCACATATGGTCTAAATCTACTCTTCCCTTCCACCTTCCATCCACTAGGCTCTAGAGAAGAAAAGCAACGTCACTGATGCCAGCACTGACCTCGCATCCCGGGGGGAGGGGGCCGCATTCCTGGAGGGGGCATGCCCATTGGAGTTCCTCGGCCAGGGGGAATCCCCATTGGGGGACCCATGGGAGGCCTCATGCCAGGAGGTGGGCCCATCATGCCTAGAAGAGAAAGACCCCCAAAACATAGCTCAAGTGCCTATCTTGAAAAGGTAGCACAAAACATACAAAGCTGTCTACAAAGTCAGATGGCCCACTCCACCCTCTCAGCCTCTGTTAGCAAACTAGCACTCGAGCAAGAGCTGGGCCTCCCAAAGGCTCTTGTCCAGCTAGCAGCCAGACTGGATCTCAGAGTAATCCTGCTTAATTACACAAACTCATCATCATTTTCAGTCAAGGATCTATCTCATCATGAATCCAGCTAAGGCATCTTGTATCAATTAGCACTGGTCTCCTTATGGGCTCCTCACCTGGAGGGGGTGCCCCTCGGCCCATAGGTGGGGGAGGACCTCCACGGCCAGGCGGGTACTGGGTTGGGGCTCCTGCAATACTGGCTGTGGCAGCAGCTGCAGCAGCTGCAACAGTGCCTCTTCCTTGTGGGGTCATCACCTAAGAGAACACAGAAAGGAAGAGTTAGCAGTGCAGTCAGCACAGCTTCCCATTCTTCTCCCCAACTTAGTTAAAAAAAAGAAAAAAAAACCCAGCAAACACCAAATCCCCCCAAGCTACAACTCATAGCATCAGACTTCCTATGCAAAATCAAACGTTAGGAAAGAATCAAATTTGAATGCCCAACTTCCTTTTTCTAGGCCTGAGTTTAAGAGTGCCCAACCCAAGTTAAGGAAACCATCAACATTTTTAGGAAAGACTGTTGAGTCAGTTGTAAGAAAGCATATTTTATGTTGTAGAAATATTCTGCTTAAATTCAGTTGACTAAAATACCTTTTGTGCATCTCATTTAACAGAAACACTAATAGCTTAAAAATCATGGGTTGGCATTCTGGACTCTTCCTCAAGTTGTGGACTCTCCTTCTATTTTTTAGTTTAGCCATAAGAAGCTGGTGCCTTTCCCCCAATGCCTCACCTGTTGGGATGGCCCACCAACTCCACGGACTGGTCCAGCAAGTCCTGCCGGGGCCTGGGGCATGGGAACACCAGCTGGGATCCCTCTGCCAGCAGCTCTGCCAATTCCTGGGCCCCCAGCAGCTCCAGCCAGAGGCACTCGGGCAATGCCAGTCTGAAAAATAAAGAAACATGCTAAAATCTCAGTGGCCTAGGAAATCAGAAGTATACATTAGAATACCACTGTCAAGAGGTCCCTCAAATTTATGAGGCATCAAAAGTTTATAAATACTACTTGCCCATATCTGCTAATACCATTCTTCTTCCACCCAAGATTACATGCCTACCTGTCACCCCTGAAGCAAGTTAGAACTTAAGTCTAGAGAAACATCCCACAGCCCAACCATTTATATGCACTCCTATAAAAATTTACTTTTTTTTTCTGTTTTTGCTGGTACTAGGGTTTGAACTCAGGGCCTCAAGGTTGTCATTTCCCCAAACTGGAGGGGGGTACTGAGGGTTATTTTTTTTTAATTTATCATACATGAATATGAGAGGATTTCACATGATAATTCCATACATGCATATAGCATACCTTAAACAAATTACCCCCTTTGTTAATTGTCCCCCTTCCTCTTACCCCTCTTTCAAACAGTGTTTGGTGGGTTTCATTATGCTGTCTTCATATGTAAATAGGCAAGCAAAATATTATACACATATTATATATTAAGGAACAAAAAGCATAATATGTGTGTGTATAGAAATAAACAAAGGGTAAGATTATTCTTTTCATTAACAAGTTCTCAAAATGAAAAGGGAAAACAAATTTGGTTACATTCTCTAAAACCTGCTCTATTTATCAGCATGGCTTGGTGTTTACAGAATATAGACTGTGGGATCAAATATCAGTTTCATCATTCATTAGCTGTGACATCTTAGGCAAGACAGTAAACTCCAGTTTCTTTCATCTACATGGTAAGGATAATTTATCTCAAATGACTGTTATAAGCATTAAACAAAAAGCTGAACAGATAATAAATACTATTCCTCTATAACTGTACGAAGTATACACATATTCTACTGTTTGGAGTGATGAATTTTTAAGGTCCATCAAGACCTTATCATTACATTAAGAACTGATCCAGGGCTGGTGGACTGGCTCAGGTGGAGTGCCTACCTAGCAAGCACGAGGCCCTGAAAAAAAAATAAACTGACCCAGGGGGCCATAGGTGCCTCTTCCACTGATTCACTCTGTGTGTCAACTGAGGAAGAGGAAAGGTTAAGGTCAGAAATATTCTATGCCGGGCACTGTTGGCTCACACCTGTAATCCTAGCTACTTAGGAGGCAGAGATCAGGAGGATAGTTGTTCAAAGTCAGCCCCAGGCAAATAATTCATGAGACCCTATCTTACAAGAAACCCATTACAAAAGAAGAGCTGGCAGAGTGGCATAAGCATTAAGAATGCCTGCCTAACAAGTGTGAGGCCCAGAGTTCAAACCCCACTGCCACCAAAAAAAAAAAAAAAAAAGGGAAATACTTAAAATTCTAGCTGTCTCCATTTATTTACTTGCAGAGGAGCCTCTAAGATTCTACTTGTTATCTGTAAAAGGGGGCAAAACCCAGAGAATGCCTGTGGGGACTCACATCTTTGGGAGGAGGTCCCTCTACTGTCATTGAGACCAAGTTCTCCCCTCGCAGCAGCACCAGACCAAGGACACGTTTTTCTTCCCTTTCTGCTTGTTTAGAGTTCTTTGGCCTAAAGGGAAGTTTAGAAGAGACCAAAAAAAAAACAAACATTAGAGGATGAGTAAAGTTCAGGTTCCCTTGCCTTGGGGCCTCCAAAATTTATTTTACACATTTCCTGACAAATGGCACATAAACTTTGCCCTGAGACAGGTCCTCTGGACAGTATCCACAGCTGAGCGTGTGACCCCATTGGTGGCTGTCTACCTGTGTTCTACCAAACTGAGAGGATGCACAGACCAACAGAAGGAACAAGAGACAAGAAAGCCCAGTCCTGGCTCAGATGATTTTCCACAGCCAACCGTGATAACTTTTCCCTTGCTAGAAGACTAGCAAGTCTTCTTTGCTAGTACCCTGTTTCCTCCCTTCAGCTTAAGACCTCATCAACGTCAGAAGGCCTCAAAGCCTAACAATTCCTCACAGCCACCTACCCCACTTCCACGCAGTGTCCTTTTGGGAGCAATTCAATTTCACAGGTCTATAATTCTATCTCTCATCTCACATCAGAAATAGAAGTGACAAAGGAAAAGGTAAGACAACTTTCATATACACAGAAACTGAATTGTCACATCTTCTGCTAGAAATTTCTTATCTGTTTCTCAAAAAGCACAAAACCAGAAACCCCCAACGGCAGCAACTAAGAAAGATGAACAAAATAAAACATTAACAGGAGGGCTGCTGGAGTGGCTCAAGTGGTTGAACACCTGCCTAACAAGCATGAAGCCCTGACTTCAAACCCCAGTGCAGCCAAAAACAAAAAACAAAAAAACATTAACAGGAAAAACAACTACAACAGAGTAAGGGAAAGGGAAAAGAGAACCAAAATATTCTTGCTTAAAAAAACAAACTTAAGATATTTCTCTCCTTTTTTTATTTTTAAATAAGAAAATATGCCTTTTCATAACAAGAAAAAAAACAAGTACTTAATTTCTCTCTCACTTTTACTTTTAAAAACATATTCCATCAAAATAAGATCAGTTTTGTTTAAAAAACAGAAGGGAGCTGGGCACTGATGGCTCATACCTGTAATCCTAGCTACCTGTCATGCTGAGATTGGAAGGATCACAGTTCAAGGCAGGCCCAGGCAAATAGTTCATGAGACCCCCATCTCCGAAATAACAGAAGCAAAATGAACTGAAGGTATGGCACAAGCAGTAGAGGAACTACTTAGGAGCACAGAGCCCTGAGTTCAAATCTCAGCCCTAAACTTAAAAATAAGTAGGTAAATAAAAACCAGAAGAGAACCATTTGGAATAGTTCCACACTGATCTGCTAACTTATACCAGACACTCAGGCATCTTTTTATCCTGTACTTCTCAACCTTGGGCCACAAAAGAAAATAACCCAAAAAGAATCAAAGGGAATTCATAGCCAGTGACAACATGATGTAAACCTTGCAAATGACAAAAGTATGCATATCACAAAACCTCTTTGGAACTCAAGATGTCTTGAATACATTAGGACATAAAAGAAAGCTAGACTACATTGCTTAATGGAACAGAAGTTAAAGATCAATGACACTTAAGGGAGTTACCCCATGATTGGAATTGCAGCAAAGCAGAAAGTATCTCCAGTTGTTTTTAAGACGCCAACAAAAATCACTGGCCCCAAACCCACAAGGGGAGCAGAGCACTTACCCTGAAGAGGGTCAGAGGCTTCTTAAAGCAGTTTCAGACCAGGCTGCATTGAGAGAGCCCTCTAGGCTACAGCTTTACAAATAGGTAATGAGGCCAGAAAATCAAGCTCTCCCCCCTCACACACCTGTGGGGAGAACACGAGAGCCCTTTACCCCAATACCCAGGGGCATGCACAGTCAGAGAAACCAAAAGCCTAGGAGCCCTCCTCACAACTTGTACTTTGCCAGAACAAGAGAGCAAGGTTTGCTGGACTAATAAAGATTTCTTAGTGCTCATTGTCCCCATTTAAGCCTGCCCTCAAAAGCAGGAGAACAAACTGGTGCATCACCATCTGTCGCTTGGGCAACCCACCCAATCTGTTTCCCTTCTCCAGTTCTTCCCCTTGCCCAACAGCCCTCTCCTCACTTGATCTTCCTGAACTCATCACAGTCACAGAGGATCAAATTCATATGTTTGTCAAAAGCCTTGAAAGTCCCGATGAATATCCGGCCGTCTTGCAGGATGCATCTCATCCTGTAGTCAATGTGCTGCAGCATCTTGCTGCTCTTGCCCACAGTCTGCAAGAAGAAAACAGCAGGGATGAGTGAGACTCAGTTCTTTTGGATTCACACATCTCTGGCCCTCCCTAAGAATCTTTCACCACAACCTGTTGTCCACCTGTGTAAACAAACAATAGACTCTCTGTCATTCTTTCACTGGCGGCCCTTTTCTGGGAATTCTCCATGTGACTTTGTTTTCAGCCCTGGCCTCTGCCTAGTAAGCGTCCCTTAAAAATCAGTATCACCAGGGTCCAGTGGCTCACACCTGTAATCCTAGCTACTTGGGAGGCTAAGAAGGGAGGAAGGAGGCTCAAGGCCAGCCTGGGCAAATAGTTTGAGAGTACATTTCTAAAATAATCAGACCAAAATGGACTGGAGGCATGGCAAAAGTGGTAGAACACTTACTCTATAAGTACAAAGCCGTGAGTTCAAATCCCAGTCCCATAAAAAAAAAATCAGTCTCAGATTGCATATTTTGTCAAGTTTCAGAGAATAGTGTAGGATGTACCCAAACTAGCCAAATCCACCTATACTAGAGTCTAAGTCATACACCATTGTGCAGATTATAGATGTGTGACTCAAGTGCTATGCAACATCCAAATTTCATTTTAAAAACTGAGTAAAGTTAGAGGTGGAATATGACTGGGACTAAAATCCAATCAAGGAGATTATTGCCAGAAAGGAGTTGACTAGTAAAAGTGAGGAGAATGGAACCCCAAAACTCTGGGAGAGGGAAACTCTCCTCCTGACCAGAGTGCACATCAGTCTGGCTACATAATGGTTTTTAAAGAATATATAAATTGCCAGTGTCTCACACCTGTAATCCTGGCTACGTAGGAGGCAGAGATTAAGAGGATCACAATTCAAAGCCAACCCGGGCAGTTCCCAAGACCCTATCTCGGGAAAACCCATCACAAAAAAGGAGTGGTAGGCAGGTGGTAAGAGCGCCTGAAGCAAGTAGGAGGCCCTGAGCCTGAGTTTAAACCCCAGTGCTTCAAAAATAAAATAATAAAAAAAAAAAAAAAAAAAAAAAACCTGCTACACTTAATTAAACCAACAACATACTTTTATAGCCTGGTTTCTAGTGTAGCTTTGTAAAAATTAAAGGGAGACCATAAACACAGAGACATCACTATGTAAACTGTCAGTGCCCCTGGCAGTTATGTTTCTCTCTAGAAACACCACCTGGCATTTGATCTGTTATCAGCTTCCCATCAGTCTGACCAGTAGGGTGGCCCTGACATCCCAATGCCTCCTCCACATCAGGCACTGTGTTTGCCCTTCATCTCTGTGAGCCTGAACAAGTTTTTGAGCCCTTCAATGTGCCAGACTCCCGGAAGGTACTGACTGCCACCCTAAAGACTCGTTATGTGCTTCTGTCTCCCTTCGATTTAAAAGGGCTTCCTCCACAGAGATGTGAACCATTTGCCTTGTAGCAGCTGAGACTCACTGGGTACTCAATGATTAATCAGACCCTGTGATAAACACTGTACATCTCATTTAATCCTCAAACTTGGGCCCATTATCATTCCTAGTTTGCTGATAAAATAGGCCACTGAGGCTGGAGGTTAAGTAACATGTCTCACGTGTTGGAACCTAGTCAGCCAATTCCCTGAACAAGGGTTCCCTTCTGCATAACATCTAGAATAAGTTTTTGGTTTTGTTCTGTTTTATGGACTTTTTTGGGGGGTGGGGTAATTGGGATTGTAACTGGGGGCATCGCGTTTGCTGGGGAGGCGCTCTACCGTTTGGGCCGCGCCTCCAGCCTTTTGTTTTTGTCTTCTGAGACAGGATCTCACTGTGTAGCCAGGGCTGATCCTCTTCTGCCTCAGCCTTCAGTAGTGGCCGGTCACCAGGCCCAACTCAAACCCAACTAAGTTGATGTCATTTTGCTTATTAAAACCCTTCCACGACGTGCCTTTACCCCAACGGCGAGATAAAGTAGGACGAAGGCCTTTCCTTCCCATCTTCTGCAGTTTCCAAGCGCGCTGCCCTCCGGGTCCTGGCTCTCCCAAGTTCTCCGCGTCTGACATTCCCTCGGGTTTCGCGGGAAAACTCGGGAAGCACTGCCGGGAGAAGGCGCTCTCGCCCCGCCCCGCCGTTATTTTGCCTGACGCTGAATTCCCACACTGGACACACAAAGTGAGCTCGGTGAAGGTCGGGAATGCAATTCCTTAAGTCACACAAGCTGCACCGTAAAAATACGCCCGACAAGAGCCGGCGCTACCTCCCCTCTCCTACCCTCTTTCTTCCTCACCCACTGGACCCCGCGGGAGTCTGGTCTCGGGCCGTGAATCCTCCCTCAAGTCCGAGTCCCCTTTATCCCCCAAAACCGCGGACACACATTTACTCGGCCAAAGTTTACTTGGCGCCAACCAGGTCCCCGACCCCTGTTCCCGGGCTCTGGCCTCCCTTCAGAAAAGCCCCGCTCCTGGTGTCTGGCGCCGGGACCTCGGAGCCGCGGCCGGGGCCTAGGCGGCGATAAGCCGCTCCAACCTCTGGCTTTCCCCCCTCGGTCCACACTCCGCAACAGGCTCAGAAGCTCCTGTGCCGCTGGCTCGCGCCTTCTCACCATGGTGGCGGTTCTGATGGCTCGGATTCGCACTGGATTTGTTTCCTCAGAGGCCTAGGCGCCCGCCAGCCGCCGGATTCCCGCCGCCGCTAACGGAAGTGCACCCAGCAAATTGCGGTCCGGTATGAAGCTACTTCCGGCCCCAGCACTCGTCCTTTGGGTTCCGGCGCCGGGGCGGAGTTCTATGTGGGCCGAGGCGGGGCTTGAGGGTGGGTCTTCGTGGCGGTATTGGCACCACACCTTGAACTTCTCTGCCTATCGCGGGATCTTCACTGAATCCCTTCCTAACAGACGCCCTTCCTGGGGCGGCTCTGGATGCGCTCACCCCTCCTCCCTCCGATCACCTCTGGCTCCTGACCTCCTCCGCTCCATGGTTTCCTCCTCCTCAGTGCCGCTGATGAGCTCCCGCCTCGGCACAGGGCATTTGCTTTTGCTCCTGCCTGGGATGCTAGTCCGCCAAGTACGTGTACATGTCTTGCCCTCACCTCCTTCATGTAAGCTGAAATTACATTTTCCCAGAGAGAATTTCCCTGATCATCCTGAATAAAACCGCAACCTTCCCCCCACCTCACGACCCCATTTCTGCTTATTTTTCTTCATAATGTTGATTGCTATCTAACATGCTTTATCCCATGGGAATATGGTCCAAGACTCCCAGCGGCTAACTGAAATTGCAGATTGTACCAAAACCTATATATGCTACATTGTTCACACACACACACAAAACCTGTGATAAACGTTCACCTTTCCACTTAAAGGAAGCACGCTGGCACAGCAATCAACATCACTACTTTGGGCTTTAGGGCCATTGTTAAGTAAAATAAGGGCCACTTGAAGACAAGCACTGCAATGCTGTGACAGTCCATCTGATAACTCACATAGTTAAGTGACTAACAGGTGGGCAGCACAGACAATGCAGATCCGCTGGACAAAGGGATGGCTCAGGTCCCAGGCAGGACAGAGCAGAAAGGCATAATATTTCATAATGCAGATCAGAATGGTGCACAATTTAAAAGTCAGGAATGACTTTTAAATGAACTGTCAAAAATGGTGGTGCACACCTGTAATCCCAGCACCCTGGAGGCTGAAGCAAGAGGCTCATGACTTCAAGGCCAGCCTGAGCTATATAGTGAGAACCTGTCTCAAAGAAAAAAAAAGTATGAATTGACTATTGCTGGAATTTTCCATTTAATATTTTCAGACTGTGAGTGACCACTGGTAACTCAAATCACAAAAAGCACAACCTCGGACAAGGCAGGATTCCTGTATATCTTTATTAATTATTTTCCTCTCCCCATTAGAATGTGAGCTCCATGAGGGCATGAACTTTTCTTTGTATATTACTTACTGGTGTAATGCCTAGAACACAGCTTATCACAAAAGACTCTGTATTTGGCCAATGAATTAATGAATCAGTCTCATGCAGTCCCATGACTTAATTATTACTTATACTCCCAGGACTTTCTAATTTATTCCTCTAACTATGGTCTTTTCTAACTCATGGCCTTTTATATCCAGCCACCTGCCTGCTATGTACACTAAATTTCACATTTGAAAACTGAATTACTGGTCCTATTCATTCTTCTTCCTCAAACCATCAGACTTCCTCATCGCAGAAGTTTTTTGAGTTAAAAAACAAAGAACAAGGTCAAGCATGGTGGCTCAAGCCTATAATCCCAGCTACTCAGAAGGCAGAAATGGAGAGGATTGCAATTTGAGGCCAGCTTGGGGAAAAAGTTAGCAATACCCCAACTCAACAAATAATCTAGGCATGGTCGTTCAAACCTGTTGTCCCAGCTATGCAGGAAGTGTAGGTAGGAGGATTATAGTCCAAGGCCAGCCCATGCAAAAATATGAGCCCCTATTCAAAAAATAACTAAAGCAAAAAAGGGCTGAGAGCATGGCTCAAGTGGTAACACACACCTAGCTGACAAGCATGAGACCCTGAATTCAAACACCAGTGCTACCAAAAACAAACAAAACAAAGAACAAAGGACACACTTGAAGCATACTTAATACCTCTTTTTCTCTCCCATAATAATCCATCAGTAATTCCTATGGACTCCCACATTCAGATTGTCTTTTCTTTTTCTTTCTTTTTCAGATTGTCTCAAATCGACTGTTGTCACTTGATCCACTGCCACCACCCTAGTCTTAGTCACCATTATCTCTAGCTTGGGTTATGAACAAGCCTCTAAGTCATGTCTTTGCATCCTCCCTTGTTCTCAAAGCAGCTACGGGGATCCTTCTAAAATGTACCAGATTATATCGGATGATGTCATGGCCCTACTGTCCACTTCCCAATGACCCCAGTACACGTGGGACAAAATGCAGCCTGCGCTCCTCCCCAACCTCATCTCCTTCAACCTTCATTCTGCTCATTGGTCAGCCTCCAGTCACTAGTCTCCTTGATGTTCTTCAAACACAGAAAGGAAAACTACTACCTTGGAGCATTGTCCTTTTCACACCATCTCTGTTCTGTCGTCCTGTTAACCTGTAGGTGAAGACATGGAAGCTTAGAGACAAGAGTCAGCCGCCCATGGTGGCAGAGTCAGAATGGGAATAGAGACAGGTTCACCTGATCCTCAGCTGTTCCTTTCCCCCTAGTTACCCAGCTGCCAAACATACCATTCACACATGTTTTTTCTGGAATTGTCAAGTCTTATACCATTTTGTGGACCTGGCAAACTCCAATTGGGCAAATGAATTTGCTGGAGCCTAGGCAGCCCCTCTCCAGTGAACAATTACTGACCCCAAAAGAAGTCAGAGCCAGAGAGCCAGGGCATGCAGAGTTGTCAAAAATCTGAGCAGTTTCAAAAATAAAATAAAAACTTTTAAAAAATCTAAGCAATTTGGGTTCTGAGGGCAGATTAGAAAAGGGTATGGCTAAAGGGCAGATCCTTGGTCTGAAAAACCATGAGGTGTGTGGAGGGTGGGGGTGGATATTGACAAGCTTGTCTTGAAACAGTCATTAGAGACCTGAAGTGGGCATGTCATTTGCAGGATTGGATCCTAAGATTTGGGAACTTAGGGGACATGGTATTGGAGAAGCATTTAGGGGTATTTAGCTACATTGTTGACTGCAGAAGTGGCCAGAAGGCCCAAAGCACTGACTTATGGCTGAAGAACACTTTGGGACTGGGAAAAGGACCTACCCCTGGAATCTGGAATGCCCTTGGAATCCAGAAGGCTGCAGAGGGACTGTGGCTAGAGTTCCTGGAACTGGAGAATGTGAACAGACCATTCATTGAGGAACAGACATCCTTCAACAAGGTAGAGAAGGAATCAGGAAAGAAACCTGACAGACAAGATAGAAAGGACACTCAAGAAAGGGAGCTTTCACAGAAGCCAGCAGGTAATCAGTTGGGAGAAGAGCAGTCCACCACCAGAGGCCAGCAGAAATCCCCACCCCACCCCACCCCCTGCAGCTGGCCTGTCTCCAGAACCTCATCACTTTGTCCCATGCCAAGAGCCAGATTCTCCAAGAAAACTATGACCTTGATTCTCAAGGGTTGACTCCATGCAGGATACTGGGGGTGTGGACTTGAATCCCTTGTGCCTTGACAATCAGATGGTTGACTGAGGTACACAGCCTGAACTTATTAGAGAATGTGACTAGAACAAAAGGGCAGCAAACAGTGGGAAAGAACTAGTGCACAAAAGGAAAGTAAGCCTATCACTCTTTTATTACTTAAAGAATGCCTACTTTTGGCTAGAGGCAGGGAGGCCTTAGGGGCTTAGACCTGTAATCCCAGCTACTTGAGAGATGGAGGTCAGGAGAATCGGAGTTGGAGGCCAGCACCAGCAAAAAGTTAGTGAGATCCCATCTCAATCAATAAGCCAGGCATGATGGTGCAAACCTCCAGTCTCAGCTACAAAGGAGGCCATAGGTAGGAAGATTTTGTTCTAAGGTGAGACCCAACAAAAAATATGAGACCCTACAAGAAAAATTAACTAAAGCAAAAAGGGCTGGGGGCATAGCTCAAGTGGTAGAGCACCTGCATAGCATAGTGCTAGGCCCTGTGTTCAAACCCCAGTACCGCAAACAAACAAACAAACAATCCTGCTTTTTCTATTTCATCTGATTTCAAAAAAATTGAGGAAATGTCTGTTTAATTGTTACTGCCATCCAACCCTCATTCAGAGGATGGGAGGTGGATGAACAGCGATTAGTGGCAGCTGGAGGCAAGTCTGCCCTCTCAAGTCCGCTGGGGTAGGACATCAGGGTAAAGCTCCACCCACAGCCTACCACACAGGCCTTCTCCCTGCACATGACAAACACGTTTGTCAGCTGAGGTTTAGCTTATTGTTAAGGCATCTCACGCTTTCAATCCTTGTCCAAATATTGCTTCTCCCAAAAAGCTGTTCTCAGAGGAGGGAGGCCTCTTTCCCAAGTCCTTGTCCATTCCCCCCAGGCCCATGGAGTTTCTTTTCTGCATACTCTGGTGTTTGCTGAGGGGCGATGGTCGAAGCTCACCCACAATCCTTACAAACAGAGGATGACTTAGATGAGGTTCCCTAGAGAGTCAATGAGATAGAGAATTAGGGTTTGCTAGGGAAAGGGGGCAGGACTAAGCAGAAAGAGAGACAGCTGACCTGCAATGGCTTTGCAACTGAGAGACCATTCAATCTCAAGGGGTCCTCTGGATCTTGAGCGACTCTTAGGAATTGTCCCAATGAGTCAAGGAGTAGGATTTTATCTCCTGACATCAACCACCATTGGTCAGGAGCCCTGAGTCCTGCAGTGCCCTGTGGCTAGAACAGGCAGAGAGGAGCAACCATTTTCTCACCAGCAGCCGAAGTATGGCCTTGAAAAGGCACCTGGAAGGCCCACACGGAGTCTCCCTGTGGCACATGCCACATGTGCTAGGCCCTCATGTGCTAACTGTTCATTCTTTAGCTTATGCTTGCCAGCACCTGAACACAAGACACTTCTCCCTCACGGCTGTCACTGGGAGTTCCAAGAGTTGACTCATTGATAATGCCTCACCCACAGTCCCTGTACACACAAATCTTTTCCCCTAAGTGTATCCTCTTGTGCACAATGAAGTAACAGAGTCACCCACACTGTGCACTCACAAACTCCACCTGAATGTGTCCTCCAGTGCCTAACAAGAACATCACACCTACTCCACACACAGACCACGTCCTGTGTGTCTCACCGAGGTAAGATGAGGTTTGACTGACTGCTCAAGTCTTGCTTGATTGCTGCCGTGCCCACACTTGCTTCTCCCCAGACTGTGTCCTTGGGGGACAAAGAGGTGCGATTTCCAGCTAAAGCTTTGCCCGCACTCAGTGCACTTGTGGGGCTTCTCTCCTAAATGTGCCCTTCACGTATGAGGAGGGCTGACTTGTGTCTCAAGCCTCACTTACACTCCCTACAAACTTCAGACTTCTACTGTGTTGTTCTGAGGGTCACCTGATCACTAAGGCCACATGCCAGGCACACATAGGGTTTCTCACCTGCGCGGTGTCCTCTGGTGTCTGAAGAAGGATGACTTCTGGCTCACCCACGCTCACTACAAATGCACAGCTTCTCCTGAGGGAGCCCACTGATGTCCATTGAGGATGACTTATTTCTAAGACAGCTTTGCCCTCACGCCCTGAATAAAACAGTCTTCTCTTCTGAATGTGTTCTCTGATGTCTGCTGAGGTTGGAACTCTGGCTAAAGCTTGAGCTTCACGTGCTGCACTCAAGATGGCTTCCCCCCATGTATGTCCTCTGGTGATTAATAAGGACTGCCATCTGGCTGAAGCCTCTGCCACACTCACCACACACTTAGACTTCTCCATCAAGTGTGTCTGGCAAGAGCAGATTTATCTTTAAAGCTTCACCCACAGTAACTATAAACACAGGGCTTCTTGCCTTACAGAGTTGTGGAATTTGCAATGAAGTTTGGCTTCCAGCTACAGTCTAGCTCACACTCTCTACAGCTGACTGCTCTCAAGGTTTCTAATGCCTGCAACCCTTTGTCTGTTGCACAAGATTTATTCTGCAGGCTGAGTGAAGCTCTATTTCTATCACTATGTTGCCTTTTCTAGGACTTGCTGACTGTCCTTGGAATAGCCTGTCAAACAACTGTCCTTCAGGTCTCTCTGCTGTGTCGTCACACACAAGAGTTTGAAGCTGTCTTCTCTTTTTTGACTTGTGTTCTCACTCCAGCAGCTTCAATCACAATAATGCTGATCTTGCAACATCTGATGCTCTGGGCTGGACTCCCCTGGATGGAAGAGATTTTCTGTATCTGATTCTGGGGCAATCTGGAGCACATGTTGTCTGGGGAGCTCTGAGGGGTGAAAGCCAGGAGGAAGGAGCAATAAGGGAGAGTTCTCATTCTGGTTCTGCTGAAGAAAGAAAGTTTTCAGTTAGAGCAGCCATAAGTGGACCTGCTGAGCTCTTCTGCCTCATCTTAGGATGACAATGTCTACTGCTGCACCTGGAATTGATAATATTTATACAATACAATTTGCTTCCCACCACTATCGCCTTTACATTCCATTTTTACACATTACATTTTCTATTGCAATCCAAACACATCAACTTCAGACTAGGAGCCTTTCAAGCAGCAGTCTACTCTGTGAACAGCTGCAATCATAGTTAGCCTTTTCCTTTTACTAAAGTCATCTAAGCCACATTAAGTCTTTAGTCAAATGCTACTTCCTTGATTTCAAATATCCAATTTCAAAATTCTGCCATCCACTCTATCACAATCAATGCCATTGATCCTACTTTATCTTTTTATCTTTCTTGTTTTGTTTTGGAGACAAGGTCTCACTATGTAGCCCAGGCTGGCCTTGAACCTGCTATACAGCCCAGGCTTTTTGAAATGGAGAGCCTCCTGCCTCTGCCTCCCAAGTTCTAGGATTACAAGCTGTAAGCCACTACTCCCAGCTATTATCTTATTATTTTTTACTACAAAGTAATTATCACCTTTTAACATACTATACAATAATATCCCTATATGGGAAGCCTTTTGTTTGTCATCTGTCACCTTACACTGAAAGGAAGCCTGATGGGGACAGGAATTACTATTTCGCTCACTAATGTGTTCTACAACATTTTCCTGGGTATAAGTAGGTGACCAATAAATCTCTACTAAATTAGTGAAGGAAAGGAAAAGAATACAGCCTCACCTAAGAGCAGATTCCAAAATCTACACCAAAAGCATCACTTTTTGGTATAGATTCTCCTGCTCAGAGTTCAGTCCCTTCCATTCTGCCTCTGGGAATATCATAGCCACATCACTGAATGTAACTAGCATCAAAAATAAGCAGAAAATAAATGTCACCAAGTTCCCCCGTGCGAGGAGCACAACAGTTTCCTGGCATGGGAACGTCTGGATACATGAGAAGTTGATCCATTTCATTTCAGAGTACAGCATTCTCCATTTAAGTTCTTCTGGGCCTTGCTACATCTCTGGCTTTGTGTTAAAATCTGTAAGGTATGTAATTGACACAAAACAAATTCCAGGCTCTCAAAACCTTAAGATTTCAAGGTTTTGGAGAAACAATTTGTACATCGATTTGAAAACCATAAGCAGTGTTCAGGACAGTGACCTCAAGGATTGATTCATAATGGACAGATTCAGAGATGGAAGAACAGAAGAAGGGCTGGAAAAGAAAAACAACCAACACAGATATAGGGCTTGTGCTGGGTATCAGAGGATGATGAAGATTTAGAGAATAGGAGAAAAACAGCTTCAGTGATAGAGCATTTGCCTAGCATTCTCAAGGCCCTGGGTTCAATCCTCAGTACTGGAGAGAGAGAGGGAGAGAGAAAATGAGAGTTCTCTCCCCTGGATGGAATTTGTAAAATGGAATTTGTAAAATCTCTGTCCCTTTTGCCTACATATTTTAACAACTATGTTCGATAAGGCCCCCTAATGCTTTCCTCATCTGCCTAAATGGTGACTGCTTTCTCCCTTCCCAAGAAGAAGAATACATGTCTATTCTTTTCTCTAAACGAGTCAGCAATTCTGGGGGAAAATGTAACCCCAGCTTACCAGTATTTGGGGCTTTTCCTCCTTTTTCCTGGAGCCAGTCAATAACCTTAGAAGGAAAACCTGGGCTGAGAGCACTTGCCTAACAAGTGCAAAGCTCCGACTTCAAATCCTAGTAAAGGGGAAAAATTAAAAACAAACCAAAGAAGGCAAACCTAACGGAAGAAAAACAAGCTGTAAGACACTAGACCTCCCATGATGCTTCCAGAGTAGATCTTAGCCTTAGGATGGAGGAGGTATCCACTTTACTTGGCTGTGACCTTAAAAACATTCTTGTGTAAAGCTAGAGACTTGGTCCTTTCTTCACGTCCCCCTCGACATTTCTCATCTTCTCTCATATGATTCTGAATCAGATTTGTCCAGGGTCTCCTTACCTTCCTCATTCTTTGAAGGCAAAATATCCATTCCTATATTCCTTCATTCTCTCCAGGGCAGAGAGATCATGGGTAGGCCTTAAAATTCCACCAGAGGGCCAGGGAGATGTTACTTCATTTCGAGATGGGTTTCTGCTGTTAGGGTGACTTCATCCAACCTTAATTGTAAAAACCCATCTTGTTTCCATATATCCAGGACCTGTGGGATGGAAAAGCAATGTAACACTGCTGGGATCTTTACCATAGATCCTAAGCCTAAGCCTCTTCATCAGGGACCCTGTCCTCTCATACCCTGTCATTTGACAGTTTCCATCTACAGTGGTTCCCTGACTGTCCACATCCATTCCTTTCCAGCCTATGAGCCCTCAATCTCCACTGCCATTCTCTCTTACCTTTTAAGATTTCTAACTTCCTCCACCTGTCATCTCAGATTCAAACACCATGGCTTGGATCAGGCTCTGTTACTTGGAAACTGAGTTCAGGAGTAGAAAAGTAGAGTAAAATGCCCATGGAGAAAGAGCCTCTGAATGTCTCCTTCCAGATCGCTCAAGGCATGCAGCTCAGTTTCTGACTCCTATGGCCCAAGGTTGTATCTGTATTTAATCCTCTGTGTTCCTAATCTTCTGGGCTTTAGGGGGTCTAAACTAAGTCCTTCTTCAAAGGGAGCTGTAGGTCTTGTAATGCTCTGTAAAGATAACCCCCACCTTCCGTTTCTGTATGTGTGTGCCAAATGACCTTGTCAGAGACATGAATTTGTGGCTCCTCACGGCCCAAGCCAAAGTCCTCCATCCATGTGGTCCTAAAGAGGGCAGGTGGTATTAGAAGCCATGCCACTTTCAGAAGCTCCTCCGACACTTTGTCCAGGATCTCAGCCCAAGTGAGCATGGCCCTCCTGCACCCAGTACCCTCTGAGGCTGGCTGTGGTTCCCGAGGCATCCTGGGTCTCTTTCTCCGACCCCACAAGCCCAGATAATACTTCCTACTATGTCCAACTTGAGCTTCTGGGAAACTTCTCACCTTAGTCATATCTTAGTGCAATTCTGCTATTTATACAACCTTTAGTAGAATGTGAGCTTCTTGTAAGAAGAAATGCACCTCTGTCATTTTGCTAATCCTAGAGATTTGAACAAAACAGGCCTTTGTGATAGATTTTATTACCATTCCCAGTTATTTGTTTCTCTCTCTTTTTTTTTTTTTTTTTGCCATACTGGGGTTTGAACTCGGGGCCTACACCTTGAGCCACTCCACCAGCCCATTCCATGATGAATTTTTTGAGATAGGGTCTTGTGAACTATTTGCCCAGACTGGCTTCAAACCAGAATCCTCCTGAGTAGCAAGGATTACAGGCATGAGCCATCGGCACCCAGACTATTTGTTTCTCTATAAAAGCACTCTCCTTCCTTTCCCCTAATACCAGGCTTAGCCTTTGCCTTGGACAAGGAAATGGGAGTGAAAATGACAGGGCTACTTCTAGGCATTGCATGATTCCATCACCTCTTATTCTGAGAATAGCATCTTTCCAAAAGACACATCGGTTTTACTGTGAAAGGTCATGGTGCAGAGTTACAATCTACAAAAAAAAAAAAAAAAAGGAGAAAAGAGATTGGGCTTGAGGTTAGATTACTATGTGCATCACAGAGACTTGGGGTCCATGTTCTACTGCAGCACAGCTTAGCCCTAGCTAGTAAAGAAGACTTCTTCCTCCTGGCAGTACTGGTATCCATAGCTAACATTCATGAAGCAGGTGCTATACCAGGCACAGGGTTCCATTACTCTTTTCAACACAACCAATAGGTAGGTAATGTTCACCTTTCCATCTTACAGAGGACGAACCTGAGGCACTATGAATTTGGTTTATTCATTTATTTATTTATTTACTTTGCGTGGGTTTGAACTCAGAGGTTCACACTTGCTGAGCAGGCACTCTACCACTTGAGCCACACCTCTAGTCCATTTTGCTCTGGTTATTCTTGGAGATGGGGTTCTTCCAGGGCTGGCCTCAAACCATAATCCTCCCAAGTAGTTAGGATTACATGTGTGAGCCACCAGTGCCGGCTTGACTATAGTTTATTTGTCCCTGAGATAGCAGATCTACCAAGTATTAGGGCCAATCCTAGAATCCAAAATTCTCATTCTAAACCCCTTTTCCTTCACCATTTCTTATAATACCTACCAAACAAATGACTAAATGAAAAAGCAAAAAAGCATGAAGACTGCATCCAAAGCTCCCTCTGAAGAAGAGAGAACTCTCACAGTAAGGTGAAGAATGGTCAAGATGGGTCAAGTTGTTCTGTAGTAACAAACACCTCCCAAACTTTCAGTAGCTTGATAAAATGTTTTATTCCTTACTCGGCCTCCATCCCTGTCATCTGTCAACTGGAATTGTGCTCAAAGGCATCTTCGCTCCAGGACTGAGACTAACAGCACAGCCTCTATTTGGAAAATGGCCAGAAGACATGGTAGAGGGAGAGGAAAGATAGCTCTTAAAAATCCTACCCAGAAGCCCAGTGTGGTCGCCTGCGCCTGTCATCTCAAGCTATGCAGAAGGCTGAGATCAGGAAGATGTAGCTCCAGGCCAGCCTGGGCAAGAAGTGAGACCCTGTGTTCAAAACAGCCAGAGCAAAAAGGGTTAGAAGTGTGGCTCCAGTGGTACAGCACCTGCCTAGCAAGCACAAAGCCCTAAATTCAAACCCTAGTACTGAAAAAAAAAAAAAATCTACCCAGAAATTCTTCTCACCCAAAGTTCACTGGCAAATCAAGTCACATGGCCACTCCTGAATTCAACAGGGTAAGACATATACCTATAAGAAGGGGCCACAATAGGAGGAATACCAGGATATTTGATATTTCATGAACAGTAAAGCATGCTACTACAAGGTCCCAAGTTCATAAATCCACCCTTACCCAGCCCTAGTCCTTTTTTTTTTGTTTTTCAATTTTCTTTTATTATACATATGTGCATACAAGGTTTGGTTCATTTCTCCCCCCTGCCCCCACCCCCTCCCTTACCACCCACTCCGCCCCCTCCCTCTCCCCCCCGCCAATACCCAGCAGAAACTATTTTGCCCTTATCTCTAATTTTGTTGAAGAGAGAGTATAAGCAATAATAGGAAGGAACAAGGGTTTTTGCTGGTTGAGATAAGGATAGCTATACAGGGCATTGACTCACATTGATTTCCTGTGCGTGGGTGTTACCTTCTAGGTTAATTCTTTTTGATCTAACCTTTTCTCTAGTACCTGTTCCCCTTTTCCTATTGGCCTCAGTTGCTTTAAGGTATCTGCTTTAGTTTCTCTGCATTAAGGGCAACAAATGCTAGCTAGTTTTTTAGGTGTCTTACCTATCCTCACCCCTTCCTTGTGTGCTCTCGCTTTTATCATGTGCTCATAGTCCAATCCCCTTGTTGTGTTTGCCCTTGATCTAATGTCCACATATGAGGGAGAACATACGATTTTTGGTCTTTTGTGCCAGGCTAACCTCACTCAGAATGATGTTCTCCAGTTCCATCCATTTACCAGCGAATGATAACATTTCGTTCTTCTTCATGGCTGCATAAAATTCCATTGTGTATAGATACCACATTTTCTTAATCCATTCGTCAGTGCTGGGGCATCTTGGCTGTTTCCATAACTTGGCTATTGTGAATAGTGCCGCAATAAACATGGATGTGCAGGTGCCTCTGGAGTAACAGTCTTTTGGGTATATCCCCAAGAGTGGTATTGCTGGATCAAATGGTAGATCGATGTCCAGCTTTTTAAGTAGCCTCCAAATTTTTTTCCAGAGTGGTTGTACTAGTCTACATTCCCACCAACAGTGTAAGAAGGTTCCATTTTCCCCGCATCCTCGCCAACACCTGTTGTTGGTGGTGGTGCTGATGATGGCTATTCTAACAGGGGTGAGGTGGAATCTTAGTGTGGTTTTAATTTGCATTTCCTTTATTGCTAGAGATGGTGAGCATTTTTTCATGTGTTTTCTGGCCATTTGAATTTCTTCTTTTGAGAAAGTTCTGTTTAGTTCACTTGCCCATTTCTTTATTGGTTCATTAGTTTTGGGAGAATTTAGTTTTTTAAGTTCCCTGTATATTCTGGTTATCAGTCCTTTGTCTGATGTATAGTTGGCAAATATTTTCTCCCACTCTGTGGGTGTTCTCTTCAGTTTAGAGACCATTTCTTCTGATGAACAGAAGCTTTTTAGTTTTATGAGGTCCCATTTATCTATGCTATCTTTTAGTTGCTGTGCTGCTGGGGTTTCATTGAGAAAGTTCTTACCTATACCTACTAACTCCAGAGTATTTCCTACTCTTTCTTGTATCAACTTAAGAGTTTGGGGTCTGATATTAAGATCCTTGATCCATTTTGAGTTAATCTTGGTATAGGGTGATATACATGGATCTAGTTTCAGTTTTTTGCAGACTGCTAACCAGTTTTCCCAGCAGTTTTTGTTGAAGAGGCTGCTATTTCTCCATCGTATACTTTTAGCTCCTTTCCAGCCCTAGTCCTTACTACTGATTGGGACATCAATGTTCAAAGATCTATGGCTGTGCCTAGAATACAAAAATGAAGGACACAGTCCTACACTCAGAGAACAGGCTGGGATAATAACCAGGAGAAAACCAACAGCACAAAAAGAGCTACAGAATGCTGATAATCAAAGAAGCTCTAAATTTCAATTTTACCTGGCCCTGTCACATCACACAGGTACAAGTTCTTAACCTCTGTGCCATGCCACTTCTATAAAACAGGAAATCTGATTCCTAACTTTCAAACTGTGGAGGGAATAAAATACTGTGGTGACTGTAGAACCCAGTGTCTAGCACAGGATAACTGCCCAATCAATGGTGGTTACCATCTGTTATGGTTTGAATATTAAATGTCCCCCCCAATCTATTGTGTTAAAGTCTAAGCTCCCAGCTGGTAGCACTATTTTGGGAGGTTCTGGAAACTTTAGGAGGTAGGGCCTAGGTGAAGAAAGTAGGTCACTGGGAGCAGGTCCTTGAGGGTAGGTCATCCCTGGGCCTTTCCTGTCATACTCTC